>NW_024870714.1:0-1200000 GCF_019054845.1 Dipodomys spectabilis
AACTCCCTTATTGAAGATAAGATGGCTATAGGTCTGTAGGTTCATTTCTGGATTTTCAATTATATTCCATTGTTCCTGAAGTCTGTTCTTGTGTCAGTATCAAGCTGTTTTGATTACAATGATGTTGTAGTAGTGTTTGAAATATGGTACTGATATTCTTCCAGCCCTTTTCTTTCTGTTTTTGATCATTTTTGCTATTTGGGGTCTTTTATTGCTCCCTATGAATTTTTGGATTGCTTCTTCTACTTCTTTGAAGAATGAGGTTGGGATATTGATAGGTATCGCTTTGAATTTGTAGATAGCCTTGGCAACTACTGCCATTTTCACGATGTGGATCCTTCCAATTCAGGAGCATGGGAGGTTTTTCCATTTTCTAAGAGCTGTTTTGATTTTCTTTTTCAGGTTTTGAAAGTTTTCATCAGCCGGGCACTGGTGGCTCACACTTGTAATCCTAGCTATTCAGGCTGAGATCTGAGGATCATGGTTCAAAGCTAACCAGGAAAGGAAAGTCTATGAGACTCTTATCTCGAATAAACCACAAGAAAACTGGAAGTGGTGCTCTGCCTCAAGTGATAGAGCGCTCGCCTTGAGCTGAAGACTTGTGGGACAGCACCCAGGCCCAGAGTTCAAGACCCATGACTGACAAAAAACAAAAAAGTTTCCATCAAAAAGATCATTCAGTTTTTGGTTAATTCCTAGGTGTTTTATTTTTTGGGGGGATTATTATAGATGGAGTCGTATTCCTGGTTTCAGCCACACTTTTCTCATTGTTGGATTAGAGAAAAGCTATAGTCTTTGAGGGTTAATTTTATAACCGCCTACTTTGCCAAAGTTTTGAATCACTATGAGTAATTTGGGAGTGGAGTCCATGGGATTCTTTAAATACAAGATCATGTCATCTACAAAGAGGGAGTGTTTTATTCATCTTTCCCTATTTGGATCAATTCTATGTTTGCATCTAGTCTTATTGTTCTTATTGTTTTAACTTGGCATTCTAATGCTAAATTGAAAAAAAACTGGAGAGAGTGGACATCCTTGTCCCCTTCTCTTTTTTTATTGTGAAAATAATTTACAGAGGAGTTACAATTACATGGGCAAGATAATGAATACATTTCTTCTCAAGCATTGTAGACTCCTCTTTTGTTTCCCATTCCCAGCCCTTCCCATCCTCCCCCCGCCCCCACCCAACCCTCCCCCACCCCCCCGCACCAAAGTTGTAAAGTTCGTTTTCGACAAACTACTTGTACATCTCATTGTTGCAATGGGTCCACCTGTATCCCTATTTAAAACGATTTTTACCCCTTCCCCTCCACAAATTATACCGACACCAAATACAGTGAAAGCAGGGGTCATACTGTGGGGGAGTGACATACAAACAACAAAGAAATAATCTTACAAATGTGTTAGAAAAATTGCATGAAAGAGCAGGGGTCCTGGTGGCTCACGCCTGTAATCCTAGCTACTCAGAAGGCTGAGATCGGAGGATCGCGGTTCAAAGCCAGCCCGGGCAGGAGAGACCGTGAGACTCCTATCTCCAATAAACCACCAGAAAACCGGAAGTGGCGCTGTAGCTCAAGTGGTAGAGCGCTCGCCTTGAGCTGAAGAGCTGAGGGACAGCGCCCAAGCCCAGAGTTCAAGCCCCACGACCAACAAAAAAAAAAAAAAAATTGCATGAAAGAAAAACTAACATTGGAATACATATCTTCAGGTTCATTTCCCTAACATCAAATTATCTGACCTTTTTGCTTGACTCAGACATATATAGATATTGCTAATAAGGGAAACCAAGGGCCCTATGTTTCTTTGGGCGTGGCTTACTTCACTTAATATAATTTTTTCCAAGCCTTTCCATTTCCTAACAAATGGGGCAATGTCATTCTTTCTGATGGAGGCATACAATTCCATTGTGTATATACACCACATTTTCTTGATCCATTCATCTACTGAGGGGCTTCTACTGAGGTTCGATATCTTAGATACAGTAAATAATGCTGCAATAAACATAGTCGTGCTTGTAGCTTTATTGTGGTCTTGTTTGTGAACATTTGGGTAAATGCCGCACAGGCCACAATTTTCTTAATAGAGACCAAGAAACACAACAAATCAAAGAAAGGTAGGCCAAATGGGATTGCATGAAATTGCAGAGCTTCTGCATGGCAAAGGACATAGCCAGCAAGACCAATAGAATGCCCATGGATTGGAAGAAGATCTTATCTAGCCATACAATGGACAAGGGTCTCATATCTAAAATATATTTGGAACTCTAAAAATTAAATCCCCCAACAACAAATCCTCAAAGAAACAACTGCCCAATAAATAAGTGGGATAAAGTCGTAAAAAGAAACTTCTCTTAAAGAGGAAAGAAGGATGGCCAATAGGCACATGAAGAAATGCTCAACCTCCGTAGCTATAAAAACATGCAAATCAAAACATCATTGAGATACCACCTCACTCCAGTTAGAATGACTAAAATCAAGAACTCTAATAACAACAGATGCTGGAAGGGGTGTGGACAGAAGGAAACCTTACTGCATTGTTGGTGGGAGTGTAAATTTGTTCAACCACTTTGGAAAGTAGTATGGAGGTTCCTCAAAAGACTCCACATAGAGCTTTCCTATGACCCAGCAATCCGTTGTCCCCTTTTTGATTTAAGAGGAAATAGGTTTAGTTTTTAATCATTAAGTATAATGCTGGCTGTAGGTTTGTCATATACAGCCTTTATTCTACTGAGGAATGGTCCCTGGATTCATAATTTTTCCAGAGCCTTCATAGTCAAGATAACTCTCTCTCTCCATTTCCACATCCCTCTATTCATATTTTTACCCACATATCTCCCTTAACCTAATAATGTCTGCTTTGCCAAATTCTTCTTTGCAGTTTGCAGCACGCTAATACATAGTTGTTTGATGTTGAATAGATATATCTGTTGAACTAGATTGTATCTGCAGTCGTTTTACTATGCAACTACAAGCTTTGGTTGATGCTTGCCTCAAGATAGTGTCCTAGCACAAAACTGGTGTTACATTCATCCTAAATGGGCAGAATAAACCTGAAAAACACAAGAAAAATGGTAAGTCCGGGTATCTCAAATCCCACTCATGGTAATCAGAGACAGAACAGAAAATGAATAATCCAGAGGAGAGTTCCAAGAAAGCTCTACAAACACTAATGGTAAACATGGTAAATGAAAAGATTGAAAAGCTGCAAAGATTTTGTGTGAGCGTGAAAGGGAGTGAGAGAAGACAAACCAAAGGTCAATACACTAATATCATGAGCCTGAGGAAGCTACTCAAAGATTGATACAGGAATTGTATGAGCGGCTTGAGAACACTCAAAGAGAAATAAAAGAATGGTGTGAGCAGGCTGAGAAAAGTCAAAGAGATAGACAGCAATTGTGGGAGCTGGTATAGAAGAGACAAAGAGAAAGTCAGGAGTGGTGTTAGGAGGCTGAGAACACTCAAAGAGAACTACAGGAATTGAGTGAACATAAGGAAGGTAATCAAAGAGTGATAGAGGAATTGAGAGAGCAGGATGAGAATACACAAATATGCCTAAAAGATTCCATGGAATCCATAAACAGAGAGCTGAAAGAAGTCAGGAGGCCCACAAAGGGAATGCAGACTTGAACCCAACAGAAGGAATGGGAGTCCAAGGAAACCATAACCAATCAACTAAGTGATTTGAGAATAAATACTGAACACTAAATTAAGGAAGTAAAGAAGTTCACACAAGATCTAAAACAAAGCTCCAACAAAGAATTGGAAGCCATCAAAGCCAACCAACTAGAAGGAAAAGAAATAAATAACAAAGTAGAAGGTCTTGATAGTAGATAGAATCTCGGGGATTGAAGACAGCCTAGATATTATAGAGGAAGAACATACAACCATTCAAGAAAAATCCAAGAAATATGATAGATCAATTCAACACATGGAAGACACCATCAGAAGGCCTAATCTGAGGATAATGGGTGTAGAGGAGCACCTAAAAACAGAAGTTAATGGTCTAGGAAATTTGTTTAACAGGATCCTAGCAGAGATCTTCCCAAACATGCAAAAGGATAGGCCCATTAAGTTACAAGAAGCTTTTAGAAATACAAATAGACCTGGCCAGAACAGGACATCCCACTCTCACAGTATAATTATCTCAGGATCAATTCAGACCAAGGAAAAGATCCTTAAAGCTGTGAAAGAGAAAAGATCAATCACCTATAAAGGGAAACGAATTAGAATCACCTCAGATTACTCAGCAGAGATAATTAAAGCAAGAAGAGCTTAGAATGATGTATGCCATGCCCTAATGACAAACAAATGTCAACCAAGAATACTATACCCAGCTAAACTCTCGTTCATAACCTAAGGTCAAAGAAAGTCCTTCCATAGCAAAGAAAAATTGAAACAATTTATCTCCACCAAACCAGCCCTACAAAAGATTCTTAAAGATGTCCTGCACATAGAAAACCAACAAGACCACAATAATGGCCAAGAAACTAAACCCAAACTGAGAATCCAAGAAGCATAGGAAGAACTCAGTTGCCTCATCCCCCAAGAAGGTGGATAAAATGGCAGGAACTCCCTAATACCTCTCAGTCCTATCTCTTAACATTAACGGACTCAACTCTCCAATTTAGCTACATAGACTGTCTAGTTCGATTAAAAAGCAAGATCCTTCCATCTGCTGCCTTCAGGATTCACTCTTGCCCAAAAAAACAAAAACATTTTCAATATGAATGTCTGGAACAAAATCTACCAAGCAAACGGCCCCCATTATCAAGTTGGAGTTGCAATACTAATATCAGATAAAATAGACTTCAAATTAAAACTAGTGAGAAGAGATAAAGAAGGTCACTACACACTAATTAAGGGATATCTCCTTCTGGAGGATATTACAATGCTAAATATATTTTCACCAAACAATGGAGCACCCAAATTTATCCAAGAAACACTACTTTCCCTCTGATCCCACATTGTTGGGGACGTTAACACACCACGTTCCCCTCTAGATAGATCAACTCAGCAAAAACTCAAAAGAGAAACTGCGGACCTAAACAACTGCATAGATCAATTAGATTTAACAGACACCTACAGAATATTTCAACAAGCAGCATCAAAATGCATGGTTTTCTCAGCAACACATGGAAAATTTTCCAAAATAGACCACATTTTAGACAACAAGGCAAATTTGTCCAAATTCAGGTACATTGAATTTATACCTTGTATTCTCTCAGAACACAAGGGAATAAAATTAGAACTCAGCATTTAAAACCACCAAAGAGTGTCCTGTAATTACGCAAGGAGCTGGAACAACACACTGCTGAATCACGATTGGTTCGTGGAATAGATTAGAAAGGAAATTCAAGTGTTCATGTTATTCAACAAAAATGACCACACAAACTACCAGCTCCTCTGTGAAATAGCAAAGGCAGTACTCAGAGGCAAGTTTATAGCTGTCAGTTCTTACATCAACAAATTGGAGAGATCTGAAACCAACAATTTAATGAGACATCTGAGCCTCCTTGCAAAAGAGCTGTAAAATAAACCCCAATCCAGTAGATGGAAACAATAATTAAAATTAAATCAGAATTAAATGAATTAGAATAAAAAAAAAAACACCGAAAGAATCAACACAACAAAATTGGTTTTTCGAAAAAAATCAACAAAATTGACAGACACTTAGCAAATCTTATCAGAAAAAGAAGAGAACACACCCATAATAAGTTTTATAATTTAGGTCAGGTGGTAGGAAAGGAAGTGGAAAACAATATTACATCCAGTAAAGCTGACATTCCTATTACATCACTAAGGAAGTAGTGTTAAGACCTGCAGGACTCATAGGGTTGTTGCATGTGACATTACTATGTAAAACACTATTAACGATCATCTCAGACATCCATAACATTCTGCTTCCATTTTCAAGGTCAAGAGCCAAATATCTATGACTTTTTATTAATTGGGTGTGTTTCCTAGGAAGGAAGAAGGAGGATTTGGTAGGTGATGATGGAAAAATATGCATATTAGCTCCCTGTCCAAATTTTTTGCAGTTTTATTTATTTTTCTTCTTTATATTATTTTTTTATTGTGAAAATACTGTACAGAGGGGTTACAATTACATGGGCAAGATAATGAGTACATTTCTTATCAAGCATTGTAGCCTCCTCCTTTGATTCCCCTTTCCATCCTTTCCCATCCTCTCCCCGTCCCCCCACCCAATTCTCCCCGCTACCCCCCTTCACCAAATCTGTAAAGTTCATTTTTCGACATAACGACTTGTACATCTCATTGTTGCAATGGGTCCACCTGTATCCCTATTTAAATGATTTTTTGCATTTTTAAAAAGTGCTACTGATTAACTCACACTTACATCTAATTGACTTGCTGTCTGCACAAGATGCATATAAATGAAGATATTTATTCTGGTGGATACTCACATATATTAACAAAATCCATTTCTGGAAAATAAAAGATAGTAGGTAAGAAATTATAAAGTATTGTCTATAAAATAGTTTATTTTCTTGGAGAACAAAAGGTAGTATTGAAATGATTAGTCCAGATTTCTTCGAGATTTTTTGCTGTCTCAGTATCAAAATGTTCTCTAATTCCTGTAACATCCAAGCATAAAAAATATGATTTGAAGATCTCAGTAGTTTTAGAAACAAAGGTACATAATACCTTCCTTCCTGCAGAGACATGTTAGCACAAGTATGATTGATTTTATTATAGATCTCTTTTTTCTCCTTATCTCATGTATTGCATATCTTGGTATATTACTCTATGTCTTGCATCAGCTTCTGTAGGTGGGATTTACCTCTACCTGTAATGTCAAAGTGGGTTATGTGACTTACTTCAGCTTACAAAAGTGAACCAGAATTAGAGAAAGACTATTTCTAGGGGAAGATTTCTATCTCGTTGTCTGTGTCTAAAAGCTGACTTGTTTTCCCTTAGCCATAAAAATAGCATATTTCAGAGGGAGTCTTCCTTCAATTTATATACTGGAAGAACATAGCATGTGAAATTGAAGCAAAACTGAAATACAGCCTCATACATATGACACAAGCAGAATTAAGCTAATATTAGAATGTGATATTAAGATGTTAGTTTCTTACCATCCTTGTATAGCATTATGATAGTTGACTATAGCACACCAGAATTTAACATATCCTAACCAAGAACTTAACAAATAGATAACATTTCCTGTTGGAAATTATTACAATATTTTATAAATAAGCATTCTCCATGTGATCACTTGTAGGATTATCTTTCCTATAGATGGGTTTAATCACTCTAGAGCACTGTATCTAATATCCATTATCATTATCCAGACCTTGTGATTGTGATGAGGAAGAATAAAATGTCTAGATTTCTTCTGCTCTTTTCATCTTCTCCTATTTCTAGTGTGAATTCTCATCCTTTCTCCAAATTCTATTAATAAAGGAAGAATTACACATTGTGCATATCAAGCAAAAGGCTTCAAATCAAGAATTTCATTCTTTCAGAAACAGAGGGAGTAAATCAGAGTGGCTCAAGGAAGAATAAAAATATGATTTTTTTCCCTTTCTGGCTTTCACCTTAGAGTCTGAACATGACTCTAAAAATATCTAATAAACCATTTCCCTTGACTAATTTTTTAAAAATATAGTTTTTTAAATAAATGATAAATTAAAAATAAATAATAATTTGTTGTTTGTTTTTGGGAAGCATGAAATAAGACTGCATTAACAATGTGTGAGTTGAGAGACTAAATTATATCAGAATCGTACATAATAAAAAATAGACCATTTTAAGATAAAAAGCTTGTAGATACATTTTTAATGTGATATACCCTCAAAGTCATCTATTTTCTTCTTTTCCTCTCCATGCTGATTCAACTTCAATAAGCAGTTCATGTAATTCAAATGGCTGCCTTTTTTTTCAAAAATAGATTAGACCCAAAAAAGTTAGAAAAAGAGAACCAATATTGGGTGATGCATTCTTTAAAAATAGCAGTCAAATAAATATTAACCATAATTTCAAAATAATAACATTCAAATGCTCTTGAAAAGAGAAGATTGTATGCAGAATATATAAAAAGTGATAGTGCCAGAACTGCTTCAGGCATTTAGGATTTCTAGTACATGACAATGTTTTAATCAGGATTAATTGCTTTTAGGGACTAAATTTTTTCTAGTTATATTTCATTGAAGAAATATGTTGTTCAGGTTAATGAAAGGAAAACAGGTTATAGTAGAAAGAATGCTAAACACTCATTGTACATAGCAAAATACCTTTACAGAATATCTGTCTTTCCCACATACCTAATCCTTCCAATGTAGATTTGCATTATATATATGTTGGTAAAATAATAACCTCTCATTAGCCAAGGAGCACAAATTTGAATAATTATCATATGGGAGAAGTATACTGAAATGGGTAGTTAAAAGTCTCAGGTATAGTTCAAAAGGGACATGATTAGGTAAGAACCACCAGAAAGATGTAAAGATGCTACATTAGAAGATAAAGGAAAAAATAACAACCTAGATTCTGAATTTCTGGGAAGCAGAACAGGAGATAAATGCCTTTTCCACTAGAATCATTTGAAAAATATTTTAGCTCAGTGGGTGTCTCTATTTTAATCTAGTGAGACTTCTTTTAGATTTCTGTCCTTTAGAACTGTAAAATGGTAAATACGGATTATTTAAGCCAAACAACTTCTAGAAATACTTCACAGCAGATTTGGTTTAGTAAATTAATTCAACTACAGCCTTTTCCTAATGAAACTACAGGGACACCACATTTCCTAATTTCTGAGAATATGAAAAAATTGCCACCAGCTTAGCACACATGTATGATGTACATACTACTAAGGGCCTTGCATTAATGAAGTCTTGAAATACTAAATAATATCTAAATAAGAAGCTCCCTATCTTTATTTTCACATTTGGGGATCACTAAGTACCAAAGTTATGTAGAAGGCTAGGGTAAGAATATCGAAATTAAATCTGTTTGCTAATATTATAAAGATAATTTATGTCATGTTGAGTTAGAGTTTCTAAAGTAAAAAAGGTAAAACAGAAACAGAGAAATTAGAGAATCCAGTAAAGTTATAGTCATCCCAGGATGGTATAGAATATTATAGCAACACTAGATGGTGAAAAAGAAGATAACAAAAATGAGTCCCCTGGAACAATGCGAAACAAAATTTACACCACAGATTGTAATATAGCTAGAAAATAGTTTCCTCTATGCTGTCTTTGATATTTTAGGTTTGTTTTCACAGCAACTTTCACCTCTTAGGAAATGACCCTTTATTAATACACAAGGCTTTGCAGCTTATAACCCAGAAACAAATGCTTCTAAATTTAAACAAGCATGATACTAAGTGTAACCCAGTCTACAGCTGATAAATAAGAATGATCTTCAGGAATAGTCAAAAAATCTTGAAATTTTTCATACCTTTCCGCTTCTCCAACATGAGAAGTCCTAGTCAAGATATGTAAAATATTAATAAAGGATTTTTATATTTTTTATTGTTCACTCCAAAGCAAATACACTTTCCTCTTTTCAAGCCAGACTTTGGAAGAGTCAAACCCTCACGATTATTTTATAGACAAAAGATTACTGCTTTGGGTTAGGTGTTTTCCTGCCTTAGGGTGTGGCTCTCTATTATTCTGGCAACTCCATAGAAAAACAAGATAAATCCATTATGCTTATACTGAATTGTTCAAAGTCAAGATGTCTTCAAACACAGTTTTCTGTTACCTTCTTCACTGCTAATTAAACTTTAATTATTGCACTTTAAATGCAACAAAAACGTGTTACTTTACTGTATATTCTCATTGAAACTGGTGACTACAGGAGTGTCTGTGATTGCTTTTTTAATTGTGTTCAAGTATTTTCCTTATTGCCTTTGTTGCAGTCTTCTAGTCAGGAACAGAGGGTTACCCAAAAAGATCTTCCTAAGATATAACATGTTAGGCAGAAAAAAGTAGATGTATAATTAAAGATTTTCATCTCTTAAGAGACTGCAAAGCCCAGAAGACATTTTGCTATTACTGGCATGGTTAAGATGACTTGAATGTTTTGGATCTTAAACTAAGTGAAATTCATGTAAAATGTTACAGTTGTTCCAAAAAATGATTATAGCTTATACTTTTCTTCTCCAACCAGATGAAAACTCTGATAAGGTTGGAGGGTATATCGATTTTACGGTAGAAGGGTTAATGTTAAAAAGCCAAGGGAAATTCCTAAAACAGCACTGCCTATCACATATCATTTAATTATTCTTATGGTATATAAGTATATAAACATACAAATATGAATTGAGTGACAAATATGTGATTTACAGAATTCAATGACAACTAAGTCCAGAAAAACCTCCTCTATATTTATATAAACTAGTATATCTAGTGAGGATTTAAAATTTTTTAGAATACATATTTTAACATTTATGTCAAAATATTTATTTTAACTGTTTATTTTTAGTCAGTTGTGGTGCTTGAAATCTGGGCCTGGACATTGTCTCTCAGCTCTTTAGCTCAAGACTAGTGCTGTACCCCTTGAGCCACTGTCAGTTTTTTGGTGACTCATTGGAGATAAGAGGGTCGTCGACTTTACTGCCTAGGCTGGCTTTGAACCATGATTCTAAGCTCTCAGCCTCCTTACTAGCTAGGGTTACAAGCATGAGCTACTGGCTCCTAGATATATAATTATTTTTTACATATTTATAAATTATTGAGTGGTAATCCCATTTATTTATATTGTGTAATGATAAGCTCCATCATATCCATTAATTTCTGCATGTAACAATTCTTTTTAGTGAGAATGCACTAAAACGTATCTTCTGGGTATGATGAAATATCTATTCTTAACTATAATAACTTTGATTCTTGTGGTATACAATTAATATATTTACTTTTACTCAAAGAAGTCTACTAATTTAAGTTAAATAAAACATGATTTGTAAAGTGAAAGTAATTTATGGTTTCATTGATTGTTTTAAGAAAACAATTATGCCTTTCGTTTTCAAATATATTTCTGTGGGAATGTTTGATACTCATTGACTTAACTGTTAAAATTAATAACAGTTATATTATATCAAGTTGATTCAAACTTGTATTTGAAAATTGCACACTTAACACAAATATACTTCCACTTTCCTCTACCACATAATTAAAATAACAGTAAAGCAAAGATTGGTGTTAGCCATTCATGTGTATATTTCTAGAACTCAGGAGGCTGAGACCTGAATATTTTAGTTCAAAGTCAGTCCAAACAGACAAAAATGTGAACACTTATCTCCAATTATCCAGCAAGAAACAGAAGGTGAGCATGTGACTCAAGGATAGAGTGTCAACAGCCATGAGCAAAAAATACAAGGGAGACCATTAAACATTGAGTTCAAGCCCTAAAAATGACATATACACACAAGACAAAAACAAAATGTACTATGATTATCAATAATGAAGACAAAATAGTAAAAATGATCCTGAGAAAGGTGTAAACATCTGGAAGACAGAAATCATTTGACAGAATTTTGATTCATGAGAGGGAAAAGTCACAGCCTCATTTGTACAATCTCATTGTAGTTATTTGCGTTGAAACCTGGCTACTGGGTAACATGTGAAAGAGTAGATTGGACATACCTGACATAGGAGAAATTGCCTTTGACTATGAACCATCCCACTCTGCAAAATTTAAAATCGTGTTTGTTAATTTAAATAAAACTTATTGTTAGAGACTGTTTGGTCCACACAGACTTATTTTGAGGCTTCAGATCAGTGCTTTTTTTTATAACCACTCCTGTTTTACCCCCCTTCCCTTGTGCAGCTATACATTACTTAGCTGGCACCAAATCAAGTCTTTGAACTAGACACCTGTTCCTTAATCCCTCCCTTTCTCCAGCTACAACTCATTTCACATACTATCTCTGTCTTAGCATTAGTTGTTTTCTGACTAATTCCCATCAGAAATCACTTATATTCATGTAAACCCACTATAAATAACCTAGTCAGAAAAGGGAGAAAGTGTTTAACATTGTCTGAGGCTCTCATCTGTAGGTTTGCTCCCTAATAAATCTGTGCTACACTATCGCTTTTTTTTCATGGCTTTTGAGTCTGACAAATGATTGATTTGGTTTGATGTAATCCCATTTATCCGGACTTACTTTGGAAATTTGACCTATGCTATGGAGCCCCCATGTTTCCCCTAACTCTTCCTGTAAGATTCCTAAGGCATCTGGACTTACATTGAGCTCTTCAATCCATTTGGAATTGATTCTGGTGCAGGAGGATATAAAATGATCTAATTTCAGTTTTCTGTGTACAGCCAGATAAACCAATTTTTTGAAGAGGCTGTTTTTCTTCCATCCTGTGTTTCTGGCTTCCTTATCAAAGACTATGTGCCTATAGGAGTGGATTCATTTCTGGATCTTCAATTCTGTTGTATTGATGGAATTCTGTGCTTCCATGGGAAAGAATGGCATTACCCCATTCTGAAGAAATGGAAAGACGGGGAAAAATGGTATTAAGTGAAATAAGCCAGATTCAATTAAATATATGCTGCATGGTTTTCCTCTTTTCTGATAACTAGATATGCCCATAAATCTACATGTAAATCCAATAGATAGTAAAACACAAATAATTACACTTGGATATGATTAACAGCACTCTAAGCATTCACATGGCAAGAACAAGGGACGCTTTTCTTAGGAGAGGATCACAATGGCTCAATTGCTATGTGCATATGACCAGACAAATGTGGCTTATTGCAATGAACTCTAAGAGTCAATCATATATATGAAATACATATATCTGTATATAATTTTTAATGATGTCACAAATAACTGACTTCTCTGTAAACTCAAAAGCAAAATTCTAAGTTTAGAAGATAAAATTGAGGAGTTTTCAACATAAATTAAAATACATAGGGGAAAAAGTGGGAGAAAATATAAGATGAAAAGTGTAATAGCTAACTATTGAAGAATTCATAAACAATTTTCAAAACTATACAAAAGAGCTTGGGTACAGCTAATTTGTAGAACTAGACTGATATGTACAAAGCCATGATTTCAATCTCCAAACCTAAAGGTCGAATAATAAGTTAAAAAATAGTAATAATACAATATTTACTTGAAATAAATGCTTTTATATTAGAGAGGCCTGAATCATAAAACAGTAAACAAAATACTTTCAATTCTTGTATCCAATGAGATGAAACCAAGAATGAAGAACAAATAGTTTCTTTTTATCCATTCCTTTCATTTTCTGTTTTCTTCTTTTCTTTTTCCTTTGGCACTACTGGTGCTTGAAATTGTTAAGGCTCTAACCACTTTAGGTTATTTTTCAGGCCAAGCCTCCCTTGAGCAATGATCTCTTACCTATGGCTTCCACATCGTGAGATAATAGGAAAATTACACTATATCTAGCTTTCTTTGTTTTTGTAGTTTTTTTATGATTTTTTTTGTCAAAACTGTCCATGATATCAGACTTCTAAATCTCTGCCTCCTAATTAGCAAGGTAAGTTTGGGAGCAGACTAGATTTTAATGTAAACATTCAATATTTACTTCTGTTTTCTAGATATCATTAAATTATATTGAGGTTAGTATGGATCTTTATGATGTTGTAAGAACACACATAATTCCCTAGAAACCTTTTTCCAATTTATTTAAATATTTCTATTATACATCACAAATATGACATTAATATTTCACAAGTACCTAACGGAGACTTCAGTTACTTTATTTTGTGATATATTAACCCCAATATAATTTTATCAAGTCTATATGAATATACAATATTTGCAGATACATTATTTAGAGAATTAATTCATATAGTTTACTTTTAATATTTTTGGGTAAGTACTTGGTTTCAAATTCAGAGCCTTGCATTTGCCAGACAGGCACTTTACCGCTTGAATCATGCGACATCAAGCAATTTTTGCTTTGATTGTTTTTGATATAGAATCTTGCATTGTTTATTCCTATGCTACCTATATACTGAACTTCCTAGTTGTATGTCCAGTAATAGGTAGGATAATATCCATACATTGACACACCCAGATTTTATTGATTGAGATGGAGATCTCTTGTATGTTTTCCAGTTAGACCTTGAACTGCGACTATCCAGGTTTCTATTTTCAGAATAGCTAGGATTATAGGTATAAACCACCTCATTTGGCTTTTATTATTTATGTTTACGAAAAGTCTGAAAGTATGAGAAAATCATCTAGGGTTTACTGCCATACCCAGATTCTAGGTTATACATTTGTTTGTTCTTTCACAAACTGTTTTGTGACAAACTGTTTTATATAGCGATATGGCACAACAATAATGCAAATATATATTGCTAATGTCATTTCAAACAGCTGTGATGATCTAATTTGTACGTGTGGATTTGTTTCCTGGGAAAACATCTTGAGTACATAGGCCAAAAATTTGATAGTCCTAACAAGCAAAAATTTGCTTCCATTATGATCAGCAGTTTGCAAAGAGTGGTTCCATGCCTGTAGAGGAGACTGGTCACAGGGGAATTCCCTGCTGTGACCCTAAAATAAATCTGCTCTTTTCAAACTAGCAGAATGGTAAAAATTTGTCAAAATTATTATATGGGAACTTTCTTGATCTGATAAAGAGTACTGCATTAGAATGAAAGTATTCCCAGTTGCTCTGAAATCAGGCAAAAATGTCATCCATTTCTATTCAAACACATTGCAGGCATTTTTGCTAATATAATGAAGCAAAATACAAAATTCTTGTCAAATAGCTTTTATTCATATTATATAAAGAACTCTTAAATACATGAATCATACAATAAATAACCCAATTAAGCAAATACATAGAGAAGGCAAATAAGCACATCAAAAAACCATACATTACAATACTGTTGTAGAAATTCTTCCAAATGGGTTCAGATAATGCTTTCTGCAATGTAAGGAATGTTAATAATTTCACTATCTTGGAATTAAAAATAATAATTTAAAGGGAAATACATAAAGAACTTCAGAATTCATGGAATTCTTGTTTCATGTTCTGTGCATAATACTTCACAAAAGGTATATTTTTTGGTGGGGGGGGGTTCCTTTCGTGGGCCCTGAACTCTGGGATTGGGCGCTGCCCCTCACCTCTTTAGCTCAAGGCTAGTGCTCTACCACTTGAGCCACATGCCACTTCCAGATTTTTTTCTTTTTGCTTATGTGGTGCTGACGAATCGAACCCAGGGCCTCAGGCATGCAAGGCAAGTGCTCTACCACTGAGCCACCTTCCCAAGGTATATTTTTTAATTCTAGAAAACACTAATATTTTTATCTGTTTACAGGAAAAACAACAACACATGACAACTCTAAGAAACATGTCCAATGTCACCCAGCTAGCACAAAAGTTTTAGATATTAGTATAGTCATGGGGTTTCCAAATCATGAATTGAATCTGAGCCATGGATTCTGGTTCTGCTCAGTCTCAATTGTCATTTACACATCAGCCTTCAGAAACATACCAACTCTCCTCGTGCCTCCATTTCTGCATTTTTAAAATGAAGATAACATTCTTCCAACCCTAGATGATGAGATAGGTAACACCATCAGATGACACAGAACACATATTTGCATTATTGTGATTTATCCTACAATTGTTGAATAGTTTTTATAAAAATCTATGAAAAAATTATCTTGCAGCTTTTATAAAAATCTCAACAACTCACAATAAAACATATTAAAAAAATATCTCAACCATAATTTTATTGGCTTAACACCTTGCCTGAAAGTGTATCCCAAATACCAACAGAATTTACCGTATTTTTTCAAGTTGATAAATCAACTCAATCCTCCTCTTCTCTTAAGAAATAAATCCTCGGGCTGCGAAGGTGGCTCAGTGGTAGAGCGCTTGCCTTGAATGCTCAAGGCCCTGGGTTCGATTCCTCAGCACCACATAAGCAAAAAGAAAAAAGCCGGAAGTGGCGCTGTGGCTCAAGTGGTAGAGCGCTAGCCTTGAGCTGAAGAGCTGAGGGACAGTGCCCAGGCCCAGAGTTCAGGCCCCATGACCGGACCCAAAAAAAAAAAAAAAAGGAAAGAAAGAAATCCTCTTTATGAGCTCCTCACATTCTGACACATAGCTATGAAGTGCAATTTCATGAGCCCATTATCTCTCATTTTCTGCTCATTGAAATCTGTTTGACAAAATTGTTCTCTTACAAAGCTGGTTGCAAAGACTTTCCTGTGATTTTCCCAAATGATGGTAGTCATTTCTGTAAGTGACTTGGTAAACATTTTAAGGCAATTGAAGAAGGAAATTATAGCAGAAAGTTCCACAGGAAATATTTTGAAAATTGTATTATAATCTTTCTTCCTTTTTCTTGTCTCTTTTTCTCAGGAGAAGGGATTGAACTCAGGGCCTCAGACTTGCTGGATAATTTTTATTGATTCATATACCTAGCACTTTGTTTAGCTTTAGATTGATTTTCAGATAGTTTCTTATTAACTGCCTAGGCTGGCCTCAAACCATGACCCTCCTACTTCTGCCTCACTTATCACCATGTGGCACCAGTGTGTTTTAAATATTGAAGTCCCAGTATTATACTTTTACCATACCAACTGCAAACCTCCTATACCTTCATAAGTAGTTAGAATTATTGACATGTACCACTATATCAAGCTGAATTCTTAAAAAGTAATCTTCAGTAGCTCTGCTAACAAAGAAATATTCATTCACTTCTCTTTCATCTACACTTCTCTGCCTCTGTAACTTCTTTCTCATTTTTCTCCTCACTGATTCAGGCAAGTTTGTGATAACTTCAGTTTTGTTAATGTTTTCAAAATATCCCTTGTTTTCTAAATTCTTCATTCCTCATGTTCTATATCATAGTGATTTTTCATACCAAAAATATTTGTCTCCGCTAAGAGAGGTGACTGATTCCTGCAATCCTAGGTACTCTGGAGGCTGAGATATAAAGATTTGGGTTGGAAGCCAGATAAATATTTTCTATCTAAAAGGAACTTGGGTGCCTCCTAGAAACATAAAAAAAATTTCATATTTGTTATAATAACAGCTTAAAAATTTAGTTATTCACTTGAGAAACTTAATAGAAACAAGGAAGCAAACATGAATTTCTCTCAGGAAATCCAAGTCATTCATTACAACCCTTACTTGATTTGTGAAAGAGATGAAATCTCATTCAGAAAACATAACTAGGTTCCATTGTTACATTCTCATTTTTGTCTTTATCAAAGATGATTCAGAGGAAACAGTCCTAAACAGATATGAGCCTGGAACATATTGTAAATGCCAGCATTGAATGATCTCTCCATGGTTAGAAAGACAATCTTCACAAATTTTCATGCACCTGAACAACTCATACTGTTGCTTCGCTCTGAGCCTGGATGAGTTTTCCCATTTGTCCTTCTGTGACACTGCTTCTGTGTCAGGTGTGTCTCTTTCATTTTATTCGGCCGAAGTGGACTCTTATTTCTGCTTGCAAACATTCTGAGAAGCTTTTGCCAGGCCACAAGTACTACAGATAAAATTTTCATCCCATATTCCCCTCTCACAGTTCTCCTATCATGAAAAGCTGTTTACTGAACAAAATGGAACAATGATTGCACAGTGATATAAACCAAAGCAAGCATTATCACACTAGTCATAACACCAGAAAAGAACAAGTAGAGGAATCATTATCTGAGTGTCACCAGTATCAAATGACCTATTGCTCCACATGTTTAATTGGGACAACTAATAGATGTTTTGCTAGCTGCCAGTGGCTCACACCAGCAATCATAGCTACTCAGGAGACTGAGGTCTAAAGATTGTGGTTTAAAATGAGCCCAAGATAGAAAGTCCATGAGATTCTTACCTCCAATTAACTACCATAAAGCTGGAAGTGGTACTGTGGCTCAAGAGGTCGAGTGCTAACCTTTAGCAAAGCAGCTCAGGGACAGAACTAAGGTCCCAAAACCAGCACACACACAAAGATAGATGCTTCTAGTTACAGGCCATGTTCTTCTTTATAATGCTTCTTTTGGTGAAGATTTTGTAATTCAAATAATCTTGATGCAAAGTAATAGCTATGCTCTCTTGGGCTTGTAGTCCTCAGGTTCATCTTCCTTGCCTGTACAATGAAGAAATTTCTATGCCAAACTGGTGCAGTTGGAGAATCCAGTCTTAATATTCAATGTACATGTGTGAAAATGTGACCACATAAATGTAGGGGGTGGGGTTGGGTGAGATAGAGAAGAATGATCAAATTAATGACATCGATCAAGATGTACTCACAAACCGACATATTAAATTAAAACTCCTTTGTACACTATTTATGTATCATTTTGTAAGTAGAAAAAAATGAAACCAGTGCTTCAGTGCAATCCACACATCTTAGGTATAATTTGCTCAAAGCTGTTTCTTTTAAAGAATACAGGACAGAGAAGAGTGGAACAAATCATTTCCAGAATAAAACTGATCAACTCTACCCCAAAGTTAACATCAATAGTGATGTGGACCATACACCTTTGATTTCATGGACTGAGAATACATTTCCACCCATCCCCCAATCCTGGGTTTAAATTCAGGGTCAAGATTCTGTCTCCCCCACCCACTCATAGCTAATGCACTAACATTTGAGCCAAAGATCCAATTCGGGCTCTTTTTGTTTAATTGGAGATGAGTCTCATGGATTTTCCTGCCCAGACTGACTTCAAATCATAATCCTCAGATCTCAGGCTCGGAATATAGGTGTCAGCCATCAGTACCCAGCTTGAGAACTCACTTTTCCACTGTAATTCTCCTTCCCAAAACTTCATAGCCACAATCTTGGGAGAAAAGATTCAGAGAGCCCCCAATTGAAGAACATTCTATAGAATCTCCTGTCCCATACACCTAAAAAGGGAGAAACGCTATCTCTCTTCCTTTCATGAAACAATGGATGTTAGATTATTATATGATAATAATAGTAGATATTATTATAATGCTCTCAATACCTATTCCCATCCCCATTGATACCAGGCTTGGTTGTAGAACTTACTTTGACAAATGACATGTGAGAAGTGATGGCATGTGTCTTTTCTGAGCTTTACCCCTGTGGTTTTCACTCTTTGCATCCCCTGGGAACCTCCAGTAGTCAGTCTGGATCACAGAATGGACACCATGCTGAGTGGAAGTGGATCTGGATTAGGCTTTGTAGCATGAGAGAGAGTAATCAAAATTGTAAGGTATTGCGTCCTTGGGGTTGGTTTCCCCAGTAAAATTAAGCTCACATTGAGGTCCCAGCTCTAGGTAGTCTAGGTCTCTTTCTCTCTATTCCCTCCCACTTCCTTCTCATTCTTCCTGAATATTTCTTCTTTCTCCTCAGGTGACACCAATTCTTGAGTCTCCTTATCCTAGAAACTGGTTTTAGGGTTAAACATTGTGGCTTTCTGTTATACATTTTCTCTTAAGTGTTTCTTCTCTTTTGTCTTTCTGGAGTTTTCAGCCAGAAGCTCCCAAGTGTGATGGAGGGCTGAGAAGGTGGCACAGTGGTAGAGTGCTTGCTTTGCATGCATGAGCCCTAGGTTCGATTCCTCAGCCCCACATAAGCAGTAAAAGCTGGAAGTGACAGTGTGGCTCAAGTGGGATAGTGCTAGCCTTGAGCTGAAGAGTTCAGGGACAATGCCCAGGCCCAGAGTTCAAGCCCCAAAACCGACCAATAATTTTTTTTATACGAAGTAAGCCTGGTCCACAGAAGCATAGGTCCCATGGTTTCTCTTATTTTCAATAATTAGTACATGTCTGAGACAAGCAGAAACTGTCAGATAAGTTGATGTTAGGCGAAATGAGCCCCAAGATAAGAATTCAATTATTTTTCTTTCTTGTAATTGTTTCTATCATATTTATAAGATGATTTCTTTGTTGCTTTGTATGTTCCTCCCCCACTGTATGCCCCCTGTGTTCACTGCATTTGATGTTGGCATACTTTGTGCAGGGGAAGTGAAAAAACACATTATTTAAATGGGGATACAAGTGGATCCATTGCAACAATGAGATGTGCAAGACGTTATGTTGAAAAACGAGCTTTACAACTTTGGCGGGAGGGGGGTCTGAGGGGGTACCATGTGGTGGGGATGGGGAGTTGGGAAGGGATGGGAAGGGGAATCAAAGGAGGCCGCCACAATACTTAATATGTCCTCATTACCTTGCCCATGTACTTGTAACCCTTCTGTATGTTATTTACACAATTTTAAAAAATAAATTCCTCTGCCACATCTGCCTTGTTTGCTTTCACTCCCCTCATGTTGGCATACTAGGAGGCAAGAATAACATGAAGCTCCAGAAATATTTTGGATAGAAAAAGAAACCACCGCATGGGAAGTGAGGGGTGCATTACAAGAGATTGGGAGCTGAACACAGGTAGAAGGGATCACAGCTTCAGCCTCAGCTGAATTCTGAATCATTGCCCTGTTACCAGCTGTAAGCCTTTGCTCCAAAATCTATGTTGCGAATTCTGCAATTCTTACTGAATCATCCACACACACAGACTTATTTAGGCATCCAGTATGACATAAAATATATATTTCTTAAATCAGAGAAATCTGTACCGGAGAAAATGTGCAGAAAGAACTTCATTTAATCATGTTCACTTCATTTTTACATGATTATAATTTGACTGAGAGAACAATATCAAATTCTCTTATCTTTCACAAAATCAAAATATCCAAGCAATACACCACTGTAATGAAAAAAAATCTTTTTACTAAAGTGAGTATTTGGAATGGGAAAAATCAAATATTATAAAACTTAAAAATTGATCAAATACCAAAAGAAAAAGAAAGACATTGATTAATAATGAAATAGTAATGTGTTTAGTAAATGAATGAAATGTTTGAGATTCTTATCCACATAGGAAATACATATGAAAGTAAATAGGAAAATCACTGAGATCCCATCGTACACACCAGAATAGCTATCACTACGCAAATAAACAAACTCCTGGAAAGATTGAAATAAATCAGGAACTGTGTTTGGTGGTGTGGCATTATAAACTAGTGCAACCCATATGGAGACCATGATGGAAGTTTATAAAAAAGACATATATCTTGAAGACAATTATTGCAAATTGGATCCATACTGAAAGAATATAAATGAATATGAACATACATGTTCATGGCAGCAATATTCATAGCAACTAAGCTGTGTAATCAACCTGGATGTTCCATAAGGAAAGAATACAGAAAATGCACCTTACCTAGCTATAAACAGGTTTTGGTATATAAGAGAAGTGGATGTTTCTACTATATCATTTATAAATATTTTTTGGATACATACCTAATCCTAATTTCACTGGGTTTTGTGGTATTGTGTTTTTTCTTTAATGAAGGACTTCCATATTGGTTTCTGAGCAGTTACAATAGGATGAAAATATCATATAAAATGTGAATATTAGATAAAAATTTAAGTATATCAGTGAACACATACAGATCATCATATAGAGTTTATAATTTGAAGCAATTTTAAGAAGGCAACAGTAGGGGGAAAAGACAATGTTAGAAGCTTAATAACAAATATACAGATATGGAAAAATACAAAAAAAGGTGCAACTAATTAGTGCTAACAGTAACAAAACATTTTCCTCAAGTTTTAAAAATGAAACTATTAAAATAATACTTAATTACATCAAATAACTATGGCATGGAAGAAAATATAACATAGACATATTTTCCCCAATATTTGTTTTATTTTTTTAACAAATGGATTAAAACAAAATGTAATTACATGTCTGAAGATGATAATACTTTCAAGTGTCATTGATTGAATCCAGCAAAGGAAAGTAACTGACAAGTACAGGGTAAGAACAACCTGGGTTATGGAAGAAGGTACTTAGTAGAACTTTGTGAGGAAAGAATGTTCTCCTTTTTCCTCATCAAAATAGGACAGCTACTTTTTGAGAGAACACTTGTAATGTAGTCAGAGCAGTGGAGTTACTAATTTAGGTTGTAATTTATTACTTTTATTCCCTAATCTTGTGATATGATTCCCAAATTATGTGAGTGATCCTAGATTTGCTGAGCCCTTTTGCACCCAGAGTTTCTAATTGCTCCTCATGCCAATGATTCTTCAGCTATTCTCATTTCTTTTTGTTTCTCAACTCAACTCCTGTGACCTTTAGTTTCATGAGAAAGAGCTGAAGAAATATGAGGATGGACTGGTGTCTGAGGTAACATCCCCTCCTGTCGGAGGATCTGGGGAAGGACCACCACGTGGGCCTCATAATCAGATATTAATTGACCTCTTTGGAAATGCAGAAACTCACTCCTTCAGGCAGAATCTGTCATTCCTTGACTTTCTCTGAAGGGATTTGGTAATAGGGAACAATTCAGAGAATGAGCTTTCCCACCACCCACCACAGCCTTGTCAGAATGAACAGGATCAAAATTAAAAGTGGCCTCAGTTCAGATAGGGCTAATCAAAAGTCAAGAGATCATACATTCCTCCTCATCAGGGACCTTCTGGTAAGAATAGAATCTGGGCAAAGTCTAAGATGGAGATAAAATGAGACTGGGCCTAAGGAGGACACAAAAGAATGACCCTCTCTTTAACGACAAGTGAGTTGTGTAGTGAGACAAGTTGTCATGAAATTTTATATATGAAAATTCACTAAGTGAGTTATCTCACTGCCACTTTGCAGGAGATCAGTTTCCCCAAAGGAGAAGTTGTTAAATGTTGTGACTGCCAGTTTGCTCTCTAGGCTCTTGTCTCTCCCACCCCTTGCCATGCCAGGAATGCATTACTTCTTTTAGGCATGCAACTACTTGTCCTCACTCTTAGGCAGGAATACTGTAGGCTATTCTTTTGCCAACCTCTTGCATTTGAGGTAGAATAGGCACAGGCACTGCTCATGCCAAGGGGTAAATTCAAGAAGGTGAGTATAAGCTCATATTTGCATCGAAAAATAATCATATTGATTCTGGAGGCTGCTAGAGGGAGGGGCAGCCTCTGGCTCTGGTTACCCAGTGAGGAAAGCCACTCCAATGGCTGGTGCCTGAGCTGGGTGACTTTTCCCTGGATGGAGCTGAGTCTGGCAGGTCACTTCGCCGTTAAGTTCTTGTGACCTGTTAAATGACTCGTTTTATTCCAAGGCCTGAGTTGGAGCTAGCAGCTCCTCCGAGCTTTGTCGGTATCCAAGATGGAGATGACCGGTGCTGGGGGGGAGGGGTGGCCTTCCCTCCTCTGCTCCCTGAGAAAGAGTGAGGACGTCGGGCTTCTACTCACGCCGAGTCTTGGATCCTGGGTCATCTCTGGTCTGCAAACTGCAGGCTGAAGATGTCCGCTCCTTGTTGGTTCTTGCTGGTGTTGAGTAGAATCCTCTCGCCCGCTGCGTCTGGCTCCTTCGTCCCGGACTCTCTGTGTGAGCGCTCAGGTATGGCCGCGGCTGCGTTCGCCCCTGCGACCCTGCCGCCACCGCGGCGGCTGCTGGCAGGCGCTCAGATGTGTCTCTATGTCTTGGCTTCCCCTCTCTTGTCTAACTCTCTGTCCTGTGATGGCACACTTGGTGTGATTCTCTGGCTTAGGACTGTTCACTGGAACTCTAAAACTGCTTTCTATGGGAGAGCTTGTTCAGATTCCAGCTTCTCCTCTGCCATCTTCCCTGAGAATGGCTCCAGGGTGGGCTCTGTGAATTTTTCACAAAATAGCCCCAGGGAAAAGCTACTGTTTGTTGAAAGGTCTCAACTCCACCCAAACATAGCCTCATCACTGCATCCCCTTCTTTTGTGATTCTCAAAGCAGATCACCCTCCCATTAAACTAAACTGGGAGGGGGATCTCAAAATCTTAGGTAAAGCAGAGCATTTTTCTGCCTGTTCGAACAAACTGACTTAAGAAACCAATCAAGCCACAGGACCTCAAGCTGACCAGAGACTCCAACAAGAGGCTGGTTACAGACTAAAGGGAGATACAGGATTCTTCCCACCCCTCCCCAAAAAATCAAAAAAAAAAATCAAAGAACTTTTTTTTCTTCTTTTCTTTTTTCTTTTTATTTTTTTGGTACCTTATATATATAATTTTTTTTCCTTTTCTAAAACTTTTATTAATCTTTAATTTTTGCCTTTTTTGAAAAAATAATTGTTTTCCAGTAACTTTTTTTCCCCTCTTATAATTTTTATTTTAGGAATATGTGAATGTACGTTTTCCTTTCTTTTCTTGTCTTCTCTCTCTTTTTCTTTCTTTCTTAATTATATTTTGTTTTTTGTCTAGCTCTACTGAACTTCTGATCTTTTTTTTCTACCCTTTCTTATCCTTTTCACCTTTTCCTTTCTTTTGTTCTTCTGTATGTGACTTAACTCTTGTCCTGCACATCCTCAGATAAACCCATAGTTAACTAGTAGACCCTAACCCCATTGTGTACACACTTAATCCACAAATTTATTACTCAATCCAAAACCTCTGAGACTTAAATTCCTTAATAGCAGTACTACTTCTTTATACCTATATAATATTTTAAGCATTTTTTAAGTTTTTCACATCTCCTCTATCTCCTTCCTGTTTTCTCATTATATTCACATTCCTCTCTAAATAGATGGTCTTTCAATCTCCATAACTATATTAATTTTTACGTTTCTACTTTTTTTCTGGTCTCTTTTCATTTCCCTTTCCCTTTCTTCTTTTTCTCTCCCTCTCTACTTGCATCCTACCCAACCTATTTCCTGCATTGAGATTAGGACATAGTTAACTCTCCTTGTGCCTCCCCACACCAATCAATTCCTAATTTTTACCCACATCTCTCCCTAACCCTAAAAATTTCTGGTTTTCCAAATTCTTCTCTGCGGTTCGAAGCCCATTAACATATAGTTGTTTGATGTTGAATAGATGTATCTGTTGAACTAGATTGTATCTGTAGACTATTGACTGTATAAATGCAAATGTTGGTTGATGGTTGCCTTAAGATAGTGTTCTAGCACAAAACTGGTGGTATTTTCATCTCAAATAGGCAGAGTAAGCCGGAAAAACACAAGAAAAATGGCAAATCTGGGTATCTTAATTCCCAATCTTGATAATCAGGGGTCAGATCAGATAATGAACAATCCAGAGGAGAGTTCCCAAATAGCTCTACAAACACTGGTGACAAACATGATAAATGAGAAGTTTGACAACTTACAAAGGACTCTGTATGAGCGTGATAGGGAGAGAGAGGACGCATCCCAAAAGTTTATACAGGAATATCATAAGCGTGAGGAAGCTACTCAAAAACTGATACAGGATTTGCGTGAACAACTTGAGAATACTCAAAGAGAAAAGGAGGAATGGCGTGTGCAGGCTGAGAACACTCAAAGAGAACTGCAGGAATCCCACGAACGGGAGGAAAGAGAAATGCAGGAATCCCACAAACGGGAGGAAGCTAATAGAAGAGTAATTCAGGAATTGAGAGACCAGGTAGAGAACACACAAAGATCACTAAAGGCATTCATGGAATCCATTAACAAAGAGCTGAAGGAAGTCAGGGAGACCACAAAGGGAATGCTGAATGGAACCCAACAGAAGGAATGGGAGTCCAAAGAAACCATAACCAATCAACTAAGTGATTTGAGAACAAACACTGACCACCAAATTAAGGAAGTAAAGAAATTCATACAAGACCTAAAACAGAGCTTCAACAAAGAACTTGAAACCATCAAAGCTGACCAATTAGAAGGAAAAGAGATAAAAAACAAAGTAGAGAGACTTGACAGCAGATTAGACCATGCAGAAGATCGAATCTCAGGGATTGAAGACAGCCTAGATATTATAGAGAAAGAACATACAACCATCCAAGACAAGTCCAAGAAGTATGATAGATCTATCCAACACCTGGAAGACACCATCAGAAGGCCTAATCTAAGGATAATGGGTGTAGAGGAGCACCTAGAAACAGAAGTTAATGGTCTAGGAAATTTGTTTAACAGGATCCTAGAAGAGAACTTCCCAAACATACAAAAAGATAGGCCTATTCAGATACAAGAAGCTTTTAGAACCCCAAATAGACCAGACAAGAATAGGACATCCCACCGCCACATTATAATCCACACAGGATCAATTCAGAACAAGGAAAAGATCCTTAAAGCTGTCAAGGAGAAAAGGTTAATCACCTATAAAGGGAAACCAATTAGAATCACCTCAGATTTCTCAGCAGAGACAATCAAAGCAAGAAGAGCTTAGAATGATGTATGCCATGCCCTAAAAACAAACAACTATCAACCAAGAATACAGTACCCAGCTAAACTCTCCTTCATAACTGAAGGCCAAATAAAAACCTTCCATAGCAAAGAAAAATTGAAACAATACATCTCCACCAAACCAGCCCTACAAAAGATTCTTAAAGATGTCCTACACATAGAAAAGCAACAAGACCGCAACAAAGGCCAAGAAACTGCACCCAAACTGAGAATCCAAGAACCATAGGAAGAACCCAGTTTTCGCAGCCCCCAAGAAGGTGGATAACATGGCAGGAACTCGCAAATACCTCTCAGTCCTATCTCTTAATGTTAACGGACTGAACTCTCCAATTAAGCGACATAGACTGTCTAGTTCGATTAAAAAACAAGACCCTTCTATCTGCTGCCTGCAGGATTCTCATCTTGCCCATAAAAACAAACACATTTTCAATGTGAAAGGCTGGAACAAAATCTACCAAGCAAACGGCCCCCATAAACAGGCGGGAGTTGCAATCCTAATATCAGATAAAATAGACTTCAAATTAAAATTCGTGAGAAGAGATAAAGAAGGTCGCTACATACTAATTAAAGGATCTCTCCTTCAGGAGGATATTACAATTCTAAATATCTATTTGCCAAACAATGGAGCACCCAAATTTATCAAAGAAACACTACTTTCCCTCAAATCCCATATAGATCCAAAGACATTAATTGTTGGGGATTTTAACACACCACTCTCCCCACTAGATAGATCAACTCGGCAAAAACTCAACAGAGAAACCACAGATCTAAACAGCTGCATAGATCAACTAGAGTTAACAGACATCTACCGAACATTTCACCCAGCAGCATCAGAATACACGTTTTTCTCAGCAGCACATGGAACGTTTTCTAAAATAGACCACATTCTAGGCCACAAAGCAAACTTGTTTAAATTTCAGAAACATTGAAGTTATACCTTGCATTCTCTCTGACCACAAGGGAATAAAATTAGAACTCAACACCAAAAGCCACCAAAGAAAGTCCGGTATCACATGGAGGCTGAACAACACACTGCTGAATCAATAGTGGGTCATGGAAGAGATTAGAAAGGAAATTCAAATGTTCATGCTATTCAACAAAAATGAACACACAAATTACCAGCTCCTCTGGGACACAGCAAAGGCAGTATTCAGAGGCAAGTTTATAGCTCTGAGCTCCTACATCAACAAATTGGAGAGATCTGAAACTAGCAATTTAATGACACATCTAAACCTCCTTGAAAAAGAGCAGCAAGATAAACCCCAATCCAGTAGAGGGAAAGAAATAATCAAAATTAAATCAGAATTAAATGAATTAGAATCCAAAAATACTATAGAAAGAATCAACAAAACAAAGAGTTGGTTCTTCGAAAAACTTAACAGAATTGACAGACCCTTAGCAAATCTTATCAGAAAAAGAAGAGAACACACCCAAATTAATAAACTCAGAGATGAGAATGGAAACATCACCACGGAAAAAAACCAAGATTCAGAACATTATAAGGGAATACTTCTCAAAACTTTATGCTAATAAATTTGAGAACTTGACAGAAATGGACCTTTTCCTAGCAAATATTGACATGTCAAAACTAAACCAAGATGAGTTAAACCAGCTTAACAGGCCCATATCAAGCATTGAAATAGAAACAAAATAAGAGACCTCCCAGCTAAGAAAAGTCCAGGACCAGATGGTTTTACAGCGGAATTTTACAAGGCCTTCAAAGCAGAGCTCACACCAATTCTCCTCCAACTCTTCAATGAAATTGAAAGAGAAAGCTCACTACCGAACACATTCTATGAAGCCATCATAACCCTCATCCCAAAACCAGGCAGGGACTCATCAAATAAAGAGAACTATAGACCCATTTCTTTGATGAACATAGATGCAAAACTTCTCAACAAAATTTTGGCCAATCGACTTCAACAATTCATCCAAAAAATCATACACCACGATCAAACAGGATTCATTTCAGGGATGCAAAGCTGGTTCAATATACGCAAATCAATTAATATTATTCATCACATCAACAGGAGCAAGAATAAGAACCACATGGTTATCTCAATAGATGCAGAAAAAGAATTCGACAAGATCCAACACCCCTTTATGATGAAGGTTTTGGAAAAATTAGGAATCCATGGAACATTCCTCAATACAATAAAGGCTGTATATTACAAACCTACAGCCAGCATTACACTTAAATGTAAAAAACTAAAGCCATTTCCTCTTAGCACAGGAACAAGACAAGGATATCCACTCTCTCCACTTCTCTTCAATCTAGTATTAGAATGCCTAGCTACAGCAATAAGACAAGATGCAGACATAAAGGGGATCCAAATAGGGAAAGAAGAAATAAAACTCTCCCTCTTTGCAGATGACATGATCTTGTATTTAAAGAATCCCATAGACTCCACTCCCAAATTACTCAAGCTGATTCAAAACTTTGGCAAAGTAGCAGGTTATAAAATTAACCCCCAAAAATCAATGGCTTTTCTGTATGCCAACAATGAGAAAAGTGTGGCTGAAATTAGGAAAGCAACTCCATTTGTAATAGCCCCACAAAAAATAAAATACCTAGGAATTAACTTAACTAAAGAAGTGAAGGACCTCTATGATGAAAACTTTAAAATCTTAAAAAAGGAAATCAACACAGAACTTAAAAAATGGCAAAACCTCCCATGCTCCCGGATTGGAAAGATTAACATCGTGAAACTGGCAATACTTCCCAAGGCTATCTACAAATTCAACGCAATACCTTTCCAAATTCCAACCTCATTCTTCAAGGAAATAGAAGAGGCAATCCAAAAATTCATATGGAACAATAAAAGACCTCGAATAGCAAAAATGCTCCTGAATGGAAAGAACACTGCTGGAGGAATATCAATACCAAACTTCAAACTCTACTATAAAGCCATAGTAATCAAAACAGCTTGGTATTAGCATAAGAACAGACCTCAGGACCAATGGAATAGAATTGAAAACCCAGAAATGAACCTACAGACCTATAGCCATCTAATCTTCGATAAGGGAGCTAAAACAATAGAATGGAAGAAAGACAACCTCTTCAGTAAATGGTGCTGGCAAAATTGGTTAACTACATGTAGAAAACTAAAGCTAGATCCTTATATATCACCCTGCACCAGAATCAACTCCAAATGGATCAAAGACCTTGAACTCAAAGCAGACACTCTGAAAACATTACAGGATGGAATAGGAGAAACCCTAGGTCTCCTTGGCTCAGGCCGAAATTTTCTGAATAGAGACCCGGAAACACAACAAATCAAAGAAAGGTTGGACAAATGGGATTGCATAAAGTTGCAGAGCTTCTGCAGGGCAAATGACATAGCTAGCAACATCAATAGAAAGCCCAAGGATTGGGAGAAGATCTTTACTAGCCATACAACGGACAAGGGTCTCATATCTAAAATATACTTGGAACTCAAAAAATTAAACCTCTCAACAACAAATCCTCAAAGAAACAACTGCCCAATAAATAAGTGGGCGAAAGACTTAAAGAGAAACTTCTCTGAAGAAGAAAAAAGGATTGCCAATAGACACATGAAGAAATGTTCAACATCCCTAGCCATAAAAGAAATGCAAATCAAAACAACATTGAGATATCACCTCACTCCAGTTAGAACGGCAAAAATCAAGAACTCTAATAACAACAGATGCTGGAGGGGATGTGGACAGAAAGGAACCTTACTTCATTGTTGGTGGGAATGTAAACTTGTTCAACCACTTTGGAAAGCAGTATGGAGGTTCCTCAAAAGACTTCACATAGAGCTCCCCTATGACCCAGCAATCCCACTTTTGGGCATTTACCCTAATATTTACAAACAAGACCACACTAAAGCTACCAGCACAACTATGTTTATTGCAGCATTATTTACCATAGCTAAGATATGGAACCAACCCAGATGCCCCTCAGTAGATGAATGGATCAAGAAAATGTGGTATATATACACAATGGAATTCTATGCCTCCATCAGAAAGTATGACATTGCCCCATTTGTTAGGAAATGGAAAAACTTGGAAAAAATTATATCAAGTGAAGTAAGCCAGGCCCAAAGAAACGTAGGTTCCATGGTTTCCCTTATTTGTAATATCTAGTATATGTATGAGTCAAGCGGAAAAGGTCAGATAATGTGATGTCAGGAAAATGAACCCTTAGATGTGTATTTTAATGTTTTTTTCTTTCATGCATGTGTTTCTAACACATTTATAAGATTATCTCTTTGTTGCTTTGTATGTCCCTCCCCCACAGTATAACCCCTGCTTTCACTATATTTGATGTCAGTATAACTTGTGGAGGAGATGGGGAAAAACCAGTTGTTTAAGGATACAGGTGGACCTGTTGCAACAATGAGAAGTACAAGTTGTCATGTCCAAAACGAGCTTTACAACGTTAGTGCGGTGGGGGGGGGGAAGGGGGAAGGGGGGTGAAGGGGGGAAAGGAGAAGGATTGGGATTAGGGGGGGAGGGGGTAGGCTGGGAAGGGATATGAAGGGTAAACAAAGGAGGAGGCTGCAATGCTTGGTAAGAAATGTATGCATTATCCTGCCCATGTAACTGTAACTCCTCTGTACAGTATGTTCACAAATAAAATTAAATTAAATTAAAAAAAAAGATAAAAAAAAGAAAAATAATCATATTGAAAGAATTAAATGAAATTAATATTTGAGAGATTCAGGGTTTATAGCTGCTAAATTTAAGTAATTATTATTAACACATCTATAATCATGGATTAGGAAGAGAACAGTGAAGTAGTTTCAATATAATTTGCAAAAGATATACCATAGCCATAACAGGAGTTGAGAGTGTGAAGGAACTATTGACATAGTTCCAGTTACTCTCTTAGGAGTAACATTGGATAGGAGGCTTTTAGAATAATATCTAAAACAGAGGAACTTGCTTGGCACTGGTGGCTCACACTTGTGATCCTAGCTACCCTGGAGGCTGAGATCTGAGTATTATGATTCAAAGCATGTCCAGACAGAAAAAGCCAGATGTGGTACATGGCTGAAGTTGTAGAGCACTAGCATTGAGCTCCGGGACACTGCCTAGGCCATGAGTTCAAGCTTCTGGGTAAGAAATACAACAAAAACAAAACAATAATGATAAAAAGCAATAAAAGGAGGATTTAAAGATATGTGATGGAATGAGGCTCATGTGTAACTGTTTATGGAACCTACAAGAAGACAAAATTTGGAGCCAAATGATATCTATTCATGACTAATCAAGAATGCAAAGCAAATGCCAAATTCCTCTTCTCAAAAACTTCAAACTTGGGCTGGGTTGGTGGCTCAGTGGTAGAATGCTTGCCTGGCATGCATGAGGCCTTGGGTTCTATTTCTCAGCACCACGTAAGTTGAAAAACCAGAAGTGGAGCTATGGCGCAAGTGGTAGAGCACTAACCTTGAGCTGAAGAGGTGAGGGACAGCGCCCAGGCCCAGAATTCAGGCCCCATGAATGGCCATAAAAACAAAACAAAACAAAACAAAAAAACTAAACTAAACTTCCAAACATATCTTTTCTCATAATTGAGGAGAGGCTTCTTTTACAGGAATTCTCCTTATCTAGCTCAAGGTGATCAGAACTTCGGTAGAATTTTCCTGTTGAGATGTAATGTGCCTAATTGTGCTGAATCTAATCATGGCTAGGAAAGTATGAACTGATACGTTTGTTGTATATTTCCTCATAGATATATAATATTCTCAGGTATTATATGAAATATATTTTATAATAAACAATATATTATACATTATATATAATATATTAAATATATTATAACATAACATATATATTAACAGACTTCCTAATTTTAGAGTTAGGAACAAGCAACATATTAAAAGAAAAATGCTTGAATCTCTGAGTAATTTTTCTACCACAGGACAATTCCAAGTTTCATTCTTATTACCCAAAGAGCAACATAGGAAAGCGATGCCCATGGAGGTGGTTCCCTGGATTTTGGAAACTGTTATTGCATATATATATATATAAAATATTGTTTTATACTAGTGAATATATCTAAAACTATAATAACAGATAAATAAGTGAACACCTATGTGCACACACACTCAATCACTTTCAAATATAAGAATTTCTTTTCTATGCTGCCTATTCACCTACAGAGAGAGTACATGAGTTGCCATTGAGTTGTCCTGGAAGTTCTTTATCTGGTTGCTCTAGCTTCACATCCTTTGTTCTGTAAGTAGGCAGATGTTATGTGTTCAACATACTTGTTACAGGCAAATGTATCCACCCTGACATACAGAGAAACTTGGATTTCAGAAATGCCACAAATAAGTGGGAGGTACACAGTACTTTTCATAGTTGAATAAATTACTTATTTATTAGAAAGCTCATTAGAAAAAATATTCAGTGTAGGATGAAACACTTCAGAAAAATACAGTTTAAATTATGTATAACCGGGTGGAGGTAGCTCATGCCTGTAATATTTGCTAATCTGGAGGCTGGAATATGAGGATCACAGTTCAAAGCCAGGTTGAGAAAAGTCTCCGCGGGACACTTATCACCAATTAATCATTGAAAACTAAAATTGTTTCTGTGGCTCGAAGTTGTAGAGAGCTAACCTTGAGCAAAAGACATCAGGATCAGTGCTCAGGCTCTGAGTTCAAATCCTGAAATAGATAAGAAATAAAATAAAAAAAAATTACATATAATTTTTTACCAACTCTGTAAAAGGAAAATAGGATATGACACATGGCAACATAAGACTTCAAGTTACAAAGTTCCAGGGCATTTCCTCACTATTGACAACTACGAGTAATCCATATCAAGAAAAAAGATAAACAATTTATACCAAATTTCAAAATATGTTATACAAAGTAAATGCAATAAACATGCATTCCACAGTCTAGTAACATCATGTTGTGTAAAGAATCTGATTAACTGATTCATGAAAACCAATACTATGCAGTTAAAACATCCAATATCTCAGGTGTCTACTTAGCACAGTACTTTCAATCTATGATGTCTGTTTTGTATATTTTCCAGCCCTATCCATCCCACAATGACAGAAAGCTCTTCCTGAGAATGTCCAGAGACCTGTCTACTGTGAGTGCTCAATGTAGACCTGTTTCCATTCTCTATTATTTGGGCATGTGATAGACTGAATATCTGATAACTTGGAAAAGGCACAATTTGGGACTGGCTTCCAGCTATCTTTGGCCCAAGGGATAATTTACCTTACCAATTTCTTAAATTTTAGGTAATCACATACTCACTTCGTAACCCTTAAACATTAAAAATACCTATCCATGTAAGTGTGCATTACATACTTATTACTGTTTTTCTTCATTTGTCATGTTTTACATATTTGTGTATTCCAGGGTTTAGTTCTGTAATGTTCATTCTCATGGTTGTTATCACTGAGTACATGTAATTATTTCTGTTTTTTTCTCTCCAGCTCTGTTTTTTCTTTAATTCAAGTCCTTAATAGCATCCTGTCTACTGACAACTAGCTACTGATTTTAACAAACTAAAAAGATCCCAAAGTGAGCTTTGATCTTTATATACATACCTATTCCTCATTACTATTTAATTAAGTGATAACTCTTCTAGTTGTCTTGTCAAAATACCTGGCAGTCATTTCAGACATACATACTTTTCACACATCATATTTAATCTATAACCAGGTTTCAACAAATTAACTCACAGAATATTTTAGGAACCATACATACATCAAATATGTGTGCTAGTACTATGAATTAAAATCAGAGCCTAGGTTCTTTTACTTTCCTTTTTTGCTCAGGCTGGTAGGCTTCCATTTGAACCACAGCTCACCTTTTAGCTTTTTGGTTCTTAGCTGAAGATAAGTGTGTCGTGGTCCATTTAACTAGTCTAGCGTGAAACTACGATCCTCTGTTTTCAGCCTTCTAAATAGCTAGATTTAAAGGCATGAACCACTAAAACCACCCCTATTATATTTGAATGAAAAATAAATTTAAAGAATGAATATTTCATGGGACCTATGTTTCTTTGGGCTTGGCTTACTTCACTTAATATAATTTTTTCCAAGTCTTTCCATTTCCTAACAAATGAGGCAATGTCATTCTTTCTGATGGAGGCATAGAATTCCATTGTGTATATATACCATATTGTCTTGATCCATTCATCTACTGAGGGGCATCCCATGGTTTCCCTTATTTGCAATATCTAGTATATGTATGAGTCAAGCAGAAAAGGTCAGATAAGGTGATGTTAGGAAAATGAACCCTAAGATATGTATTCAAATGTTTTTTTTTTCTTTCATGCATTTGTTTCTAACACATTTATACGATTATTTCTTTGTTGCTTTTTATGTCCCACCCCCACAGTATAACCCCTGCTTTCACTTTATTTGATGTCGGTATAATTTGTGGAGGGGAAAGGGAAAAACAAGTCGTTTAAATAAGGATAAAGGTGGACCCGTTGCAACAATGAGAAGTACAAGTTGTCATGTCGAAAAAGAACTTCACATCTTTTATGGGGGGAGGGAGGATTAGGTAGGGGGTGGGGAGAGGCTGGGAAGGGATGGGAAGGGGAAACAAAGGAGGAGGCTACAATGCTTGATAAGGAATGTACTCATTATCTTGCCCATCTAATTGTAACCCCTCTGTACAGTATTTTCACAATAAAAATATTTCTAATATTTCTAATATTTTCAAATCAGTATGTTTTCATTTACACCAAAACACATTGCCTTAAATGTTTTTTGTTATTCCAGCTCACTTACCAAGAAAGCAAATTAAAAATTCACAACCAAAGACGCTCTGAATGTACAAATGCTCAAGCCTGCAAGCCACAATTTCTTTGCTGGGAAATAACAAAGGATGATATCCTCTAAGGCAAAGCAGGAGAAAATGCTCTTCACTGAAATTACTGGAAGTTGATGAAGATGAGGAGGAGCAACTTTATCCAGAAAGTATAACAGTGTTTGCTGTCGTAGGATGACTCTAGAGGATAAGTGTAGCCAACCTTAGAGGTTGTTTATAGCGATGAGGAGAATATTTGAAGGTGCATATGTGATTACAAAGGAGAGCTTTCTTGCAGATATATGTTTGTAGCATAGTTTGTATACTGTTGAGAAAGAGGCAAGATAGGGATGATGACATAGCAATATTCATATCAATGGAAAAACAATCTAGAGAATATAGATTCTACAAAGAACCAAAGGAATCCAGAGATACATCTATTTTCCATACAATTGTTCCAACAGAATAAATACCAACATGGTTTCTTTAAAGTAAGAATTAGTCTAATGTCTGCACACTCACACTTAACAAATATTTATTGTAAACTTACTGATTGTGTTCTAGGTAGACTTCCTTATTGTTGACAGACAAAAATTGCTTGAGTGAGACACAGGAATCTTAAGAAAGACTTATAGATAAAGGACATAGTGTGTTAGAAGAGGAAACCCTGGTAGGAAAATGAAACTTACTTTTTGTTGGTCACAGGGCACGAACTCAGGGCCTGAGTACTGTCTCTCAGCTCTTTGGTTCAAGGCTAGCCCTTTACCTCTTTGGGACAGAGTACCACTTCGGGTTTTTCGTTGATTAGCTACAGACAAATCTCATAGGCTTTCTTCCCAGGCAAGTTTAGAACCATAATTCTCAGATCTCAGCCTCATGACTAACTAGGATTATAGACGTGAATCACCAGTATCCACCACCTCACAAACTGAAACTTTTGAGCTTCTAGTGAGTTTAATCAATTTTCAGTGGAAACCTCAAAAAGTGTGGTCAGGAAAGACCTCATAGAATGGTTCTTTCAATATGATTGATCTTCAGTACAAATCTGATCTTGTTGTCACCTCTTGGCAGCAGCAGAGCCTGGGTCTATTCTATCATAAATGTAAAAGACTAGCAAAAGGATAGCCTATGGTATTTCTGCTTAGGAGTCAGGACAAGTAGTTGAATGCAGGAATGAAGCAATATTTTCCTGGCATAGGAAGGCGTGGGAGAGACAACAGACTAGAGAGAAAACTGGTGGACACAACATTTAACCCCTTCTCCTTCAAGGAAAATGACCTCCTACAAAGTGGCAGTAACACAATTGACCTACTGCATTTTCTGATATGAAGGAAGGTGTCATGTCTCACTAAACAACTCACTTGTAGTCAAAGAAAGGGAAATTCTTTAGTGTCCCCCTTAGGCCCAGTCTCAGTTAATCTCCATCTTAGACTTTGTCCAGTTTCTATTCCCACCAGAAGGTCCCTGATGAGGCCCTGTGGGAACTGAAACCACTATCAGTTTTGGATCTGTTCCTTCTGTCAAGGCTGTGGTGGGTGGTGGGAAAGCTCATTCTCTGAATTGTGCCCTAGTTCCAAATCTCTTCAGAGAAAGTCAAGGAATAACAGATTCTGCCTGAGGGAGTGAGTTTCTCCATTTCAAAAGAGATCAATTAATATCTGATTCTGAGGCCTAGGTGGAAGTCCTTCAATAGATCCTCTAAGCTGGAGTGGAAGTTAGCACAGACTCCAGGCCACCCTCACATTTCTCCATCTCTTTCTCATGAACAAAATGATTACAGGAGTTGAGTTCAGAAATAAGAAAAAATGAGAGTAGTAGAAAAATCATGCCCAGTGGTAGGAATTAGAAACTCTGGGTAAAAATGAGGTCACAAAATCTCCTAGGATCACTCACGTAATTCGGGAATCACATCATAAGATTAGAGAATAAACGTAATAAATTACTGTCTAAATTAGTCACTCTACTGTTCTGACCACAAGTGTTCTTTTAAAAGCTAGGTGTTCTAGATCTAGTTTGATGAGGAAAAGAAAGCACATTCTTTCCTCACAAAGTTCTACTGAGTATCTTCATCCATAGCACAGGTTGTTCTTACTCTCTACTTTTTTGTAACTTTTCTTTGTTGGATTCAATCAATGATATCTGACAGTGTTAACATCTTCAGATATAACTATATTTTATTTTAATCCATTTGTTATGAAATTAAACAAATTATGAGGAAAATCTTTCTATGGTAAATTTTCTTCCATGACCTACTTATTAGATATTATTAAGTATTATTTTTATAGTTTCATTTTTTAAAATTTGAGCAAAATATTATGTCAAATTAACATAAATTAATTGCACATTTTTCGTATTTTCCGTGTCTGTATATGTGAAAATATACCTTGATCAGCACCACATATGTTTTCTTCATCTTCTTTCCTCCCTTCCCACACAAACACAGATATCTTCAAACAATCACATCAACATTTTTGGCCATATTCTCTCTCCTTCACAGTTCTGATCCTTCTGTGAATTCCTGCTACTACGTATACAAAATACAGATCCTGTTTTGTCTTTTCATAAACATTTTAAGTGTATTTTATGTTTTGGAATGAGATTGATCAGTGTACACCACATAAGCATATACTTCATTCAACTTGACCATGCAGATGAATGTTTTTCTAACATTCATCCATCTTCTACCATTCAACAGTTTCTGATGTGTCTTATTTTATACTTTCTTTATTTCGTTTTTCAAGATAATTTCTTATTAAGCTTCTAGCATTATCTTTTTCCCAATTGTTGCCTTCTTAACATTGCTTCAAATTATAAACATATATGATCGTCCTGTATGTGTTCACTAATATATTTAAATTTTGGTCTAATATTCATCTATTATAGGATGTCCTTAACCTGTTGTAACTGCTCTGAAAAGCAATATGGATGTTCCTCACAAAAGCAAAAACATAATGTCATAAAAGCCCATGAAATTAGTATTAGGTGTATATCCAAAAATATGTTGCAATGAAACAATAGAAGCATTCACTTCTCTTATATCCGAGAATATGTTTATAGCTATGAACAGCACATTTTCTTTATTCCCTTTACTGGTACACCTAGGTTGATTACAGATCTTGGTTGTTATGAATACTACTGCCATTAACACAGATGTTCATGTTGAATCATATTCCTTCAATATGTATCCAAGTTATTGTAAAGGTCAATAAAATATGTGGGGTTTTTTTGGTATTTTGTAAATCTCCATTCTGAGCTCCATATGGCTTGCACTAGTTTACAATTGCCGCACAACTAAACACAGTTCCTGATTTATTTCAACCTCTCCAGCATTTGTGTTTATTTGTTTGAGTGGTTATAAATATTCTGATGTGTAAGATTGGAGCTCAGTAACTTTTTGATATGTGGATAAGAATTTCAAATATTTCATTTATTTATTAGACATTTACATTTGTACTTCATTCCTGATCAGTGTCCTTTTTGGTATTTGATCAATTTTTAAATTTTATAATTTGTGATTTTTTTCCCATTCCAACTATTAACATTAGTTAAAAAATTATTACAGTGGTGAACAATTTACTAAAATCAAGTGATTGTACATTTATAACACTGGATTTTTGTTTGTTTGTTTGTTTACAGGAAGATCTTTGATTCATGTTGAGTGGATGTTTGTGAGTAGATGGAGCTGTTGTATACATTCCTGTGTGTGTATGTATGTGTGTGGGGTGGGGAGTGTACATGTATTATTGAAATCACAGATACAGATGATGAGCGCTGTTCTGAACTTGTGTCCTTTTTCTGAGATATATATTGTGGTGTTTCTTTGTTGGTGGTAGGCTCCGACTGCTTGCTTTGCCTGATGTGCACTTTCCAGCTCAATTTTTCAATAAAAGCTTCTTATTGAGCATATAGGGATCTGGTATTACTTAGTCTTTATTCTGCCATCAGTGATCATATTTTCCTCTTCAAAAATTAACAATTAATATAAATTTTATTTCCTGGTTGATTTTCCGCTTTAATTTGCATTTAGAAATGTGTATGACAAGAACTTTGAGCTCTATATTCATGATGAAAAACCATTTTGAAATTTCTTTTTAATTCTCTTTTTAGCATCAAGATCTTGAATTTTTTTTTTAGTTTTAATTTAAAATACCCTCCCTTGTGATTTTGGCAGGACGAGACAAAAAATTCCCGGTAAAAATGACAGCAGTTTTATTTGTTAAAATATCAGATAATTCATATTTTTGAATATGTCTAGTGGCAAATGAATATATTTGCTCAATAGATTTGCTTGATAAATCCATGCACAAAAATACCACTTGTAGGGACTGGGAAGGTGCCTCAGTAATAGACTGCTTACCTTGCATGCATGAGGCCCTGGGTTGGATTCCTCAGCACCATGTAAAGCAGAAAAGTCCGGAAGGGGTGCTGTGGCTCAAGTAGTAGAGCACTAGCCTTCGGCTGAAAAGCTGAGGGACAGCAACTAGACCCAGAGTTCACCACCAGCAACAAAAAATAAATAAATAAAACTCAAGTCAAAAACATTAATTTCAAATGTTGATTATCATGTTACTTAGGGGCAGGATGTCAAGACATAGTATACCTCTGTCCCAAAGCTTTAAGAAGGATTTCAACACGTGACAATTACTGAAAAAAAGTAAAAAAAAGAGCTCTGCCTACAACATACAGAATCTGCACTCAAACATAAACAGTTACTAAGAATGGAGTACATTTTATAATATTCCTTAAGAGATTCTATATTAATTATCATATAAATTAACCTTTAAAAACTCCACAGATGGGTCTGAGTCTTAAGGGCCTCTAGCAAAAACCAGAGGAGAGAATCATCAACCCCGATTTTTAAAATTGTTATTGTTAAGATAGTGTACATATGGGTCACTGTTTTGTAAGTCACGTAATGAGTTCATTTCTTATTGGACAGTCTCATCACTTCCTTTGTTCTCTCTTTCTGCTTTTCCCTCCTGTCCCTGTTCACAAGTGGTATAGTTCATTGTCAAAATAATATATACAGAGAACCATCGCTGCATTTGTTTCCCTGTTCTCCATGAACTTCTGTGGCTTCCTCACTGCCCATAAATGGATAAAAAAGAACAAAAAAAAAATCTCTCTTGTTTCCAATTCCTGGAATTCATTTCAATATAAACATCAGTAGTTTTATGAGAGTGTCAGGGTCTGTCCACACATCCCGAACACTTATACTTCAAGCAACAAGTCATAACTCCCACCAGATTCTAAGGTCCAGAAAGGAATTCTTTTCACTTTCCACACAGGAAGAAGCTGAGATTCAGAAAGGTTAAGTAACTGACTGGAAATACTGGGGTGAGCATTGAAGCTCACTCTTATAGCTTACCTAATCCAGAAAGTGAGATCTGAAAACCACAATTTGAAACCAACCTAGATTGGCATATCCATTACATGTTAATCTCCAGATAACCAGCAAACTTGTGTGTTTCAAGTGGTAGAGTTAGAATGCCACTAGTCTTGAATTGGAAACATAAAGGACACTGCCAATATGTTGTTTTTTTAACAACCAGTGCTATCCCATACAAAAGCTGACACCACACACACACACACACACACACACACACACACACACACACACACACACACACACTTTAGAAAAGATGTTTGTAATGAAATCCAAATAGTTTATTTTTTATTTTCATATGTTTTAGAATTAGTTTTAGTGAGATTTGACTTGGTAGTCTCTGCTGATGAGCCACAATTTGAAAACTTTTGAAATGACTAACCATATCCGGGCTCAGAGAAACATTCTCCTATTTAAGTGTTCCTCCTTTCCAGCAATGATAAATTGTCTTTCCTTGCCCCAGTTTCCAATTTGGGACTCAATATCTTAGACTTTCCTGTCTTAATAAGCAGGATTATAGGTGGCAACTACTGTACTGGACGGTATGTGACTTGGGAAAAGTGTTCAAAGTTCACTATTCAGTGGAGGTTGTTAGCACTCACCCATGATCATTCTGTGTTCAGAATTGGGAACATTTTAGGGCCAGGAATCCAGGGGAAGCACTGTGTGCTACTTCATATTTTTGATTTACTAACAGATTTCCATCCATTGTTTACTTTAAGCATTGTGTGAAGAGAATGATTGCCTCTAGGAGACAGAAGCACTGCACTAACTGTTGCTCTCAGAACACAGGAGGAGGGAAAAGAATTTCCGAATAAGCCATATAGCCTAGACCCTGAGTTCTTAGAAACTCAGTCTGCCTGTTACCTTCCTTTCAACCTAAAAAGTCAGAGCCTGAAGGGGCTTGTAAGCTCCATTTATATTCCTGATCATGGGACTCCCTTCCCCTCAGTCCTTCTGACCCTTTGCTTTAGGGTTTGACAGTGTGTCTTTCTTTCTTGTTACTTCATTGCATATTAAAAACACCCAACTGCAGGTTTCCATTGTCCTGGTAGATGTTTTGCATTCCAGGACCTTCCTTCTAGGGAACTCTATTCTTAGACCTCATATGCATATATCCACAGAAGTGAGTGATTCACAGACTGTGGAACATAGTTGCTCAATGGTGATCAACTCAGAGTCTCATGCAGGTTGAATTTGGAGCCTTTCTGAGAGGCCTTAGCCTAGGCACTGTGGGCAACATTGGCAGCAATTCCTCAGAGCAATACCACTGACAGCAAGTGAGCCCTGACTAGTCCTTAGTCCTTGACAGTTCTACTTAGGGGTGTGAACAAATGACTAGGCATGTTTAGCCTATTGCACAGTACCCCAAGCACTGAAGTCATTTTAAGCCTAGGAGAAAAATCTCCTTGTGTAAAGCGGTACACAGAAGAAGCAGATGATGTGCCACACTCAAACGCTCCAGGAGAAAACAGTGTATTGATGTCTACACAGATGGGAAATAATATTCTGAGGGATGGGAAGGGAAGATTTCAGATATCAGGAAGTGGTGGAATTTTTATGATCACAAAATGGAGCTTTTAAACCCAGGCCCAAACTCTAGGTGAGCTTCTTAGATCTTCCCACCTGCTACTCATACCAAATAAAGAGATGTGGTGAAGATCAGGAAAGGACATTGATTAGATTGCAGCCATAACATGACAATAACTTAGCGCAACTTCAGAACACTAAGCAATATTCACCAACATTTCTATTCACCCAAGTCATTAGGTCTGAGTTGTATCTAGGTGTCTTCAGTGCCTTCAGAACAGGAAGATCTAGGGCAGAGCCCAAGACTGGTCTGGAATTTTGTAAATAAACTAACTTGTCTGATGGAAACTATTTGTACTGTCGTAATGGAAATGTAGAGACTGATCACAACACATTTGCACGTTTGTCAATGACCAGTGATTGGGAGGGGAGTATTTAAGATGCTACCCATGTTCTTAGTTGCCTAGTACTACCTTGGATTCCAGAGTCAATCTTGATAAATAGATATAGAAGTTACATGTAGCTTGCTATGCCCAATTCACACCTAGAGAAGCAGATGAGAAATTGGAAGGGTTTGGTGTGAAAGCCACACGTTGATCCAAAGCAGAAATCAAAGGATGTGGAGATGAAGCAACTACCTGGGAGGAAAAGGAGAGACAGTTGAAGGTGATGATCACCTAGAGGAGACAGAGAAAGTTTGAAGCCACAGTTAGTCCTGTAGATCAAAGTAACCCATCTGAGGTAGAACAGTCTGGCTGTCCAGAGCCACAGAGATGTTGGAAGGGCAGCAGCAAGTGCTCTTGCCCGTTTGAAGGGAGCTCCCAGAATGCCAGGGTAAGAACTGGTACCTTCCCAGAGCACTGCTGCTGAGCAGTCCTCAGATCCCTTGCTACCATGATAATTGACCTTGGAGAGAAGCAGTGAGATTTTAAAAGGTGATTGAAGCTCACTATGTGGAGCCTGTTCTGCAGCATTGTGGAGTGTCATCTCTCAGGATGCTTAGGGAAAAGATCCCAAAGCCACTGTCAAACATTGCAATCTATTTGGAGTAGATATTTTTGGATGGAACATGCCTGAACCCAACATACTGATAATGAGCTGCTAGCAGTAGTTACCTAAAGATTTGACAGCCAAAACTGGAGTGGGAAACACTGAGTTCTGCACCACATCAGTATACCATGCAAATTGCTTCTATCCTAGTACTGGCTACCCAGTTTGCACACCCATGACATTGTTACCCTGATTGTGCCACCTTAATCCCTCACAACTTTTACTCTTTCACTTTCTCTTTTCCTCTTTATCCCTGCTAAACTCTCTGGATACCTGTGTTAACTACTCCAATCCCTGCAAAGCTGTTGCTGCTACACAATTTCTTGGCAGTGCAACTTAGCGAATACAGTCACAATTCCCCTTTCCCAGGTATCCTATTCTCTGCTACTCTGTTCTGCTACCTATAATTCATAACACCATTGTTCCAGCCACCTGATCCCTGACACCCCTGTGGCTGATACCCCTTTCCCTAACATAGCAAGTGTAGAATGGTCGGAGCTAGTTGACTTGGGTACTGCTGTCTTCTTGCAGGGATATCGGGACAAGTTATTACTCAGGTATTTAACATGAAGGACTAACTGGAGGTGGAAATGAAAAAGGTTACTCAGAGGTGACTAAAATCTAGAGACATCAACATATCACTGTTTGTTAGGAAAAGAAGGGCCTAAGATGAAAATTGATGAGAAAAGAAAATTTTACAAAGAATACTAGGAATGATGCAATAGGTTTAGCTTATTGTCTTCTACTAGTGATCTGAATTATTTTATGACATAGATATCCAAATGTTTTGCATTTTAAAAATTACATGAAATTGCACATTTATGTGGTATGTATATTAATTTATGGAATAGGTACATATGATCACGTTAATGATATTCAATATTTTATGCTCTATGATATGCTCATGAGTCTGCCTATGTCAATATGAATTGAGCTCTCTATCAATAAATGGCATTTTATTGTCAAATACTAGAAGATTACTAATGTTAGTACCAAAATGAAAGCTAGAACAGGAAAACTGAATAAAGCTACATGTTTGAAGGGAGGGGTCAGTGGTTGTAAGGGTTATGATGAGAGAGAAATTCTTCATCATGTAATCTGGGAAGAATAGAATATATTTTGTTGAATTACTAGATTTTAACCTGAGAAAGCAAAACATTATCTTTATTTTGCTTTTTGGAAACTGTTAAATGATTGGTTTACAATATAATTTTGAAAATTCACTGATGTGAATTATCAGATTATCATTATCCTCAAAGCTGTCTTTAGAGGCAAGAAGATTGTATTCCTTCTCTAATGAATTAATGGAGTAATCTTACTTTGGAATGGACAGATATCCATGACACTTGTTCCAAAACAAGAAAGTTACTGGAGAAAAAAAGAGGAAGTAGACCCAAGGCTGATGAAATGAGCATATTTCCTGTTAGGACTTAAAAGGATTTTTGTACAAACAATAAGAACTTCATCTTAATATTATAATTACAAAATCTAGGTGCTCCAAGACATCTTTTAAATATAATATTTAATGCTGTTGGATTACTTGAAGAAAAAGTTTCACAGAAAACCTTAAATTCCAGAAAAACTGCAATGCTCCAATAAACACTAAGAAGAAATATAATATAAATATCCAGACGGGTTGTGGGAAAATGGTGAGGTTCTCACAGGCAAGCCACTAAGTATCTCTGACCAAAAGAAGATCTAGTGCCACAGCCACCCATTACCTCAAGAGATCCACTCAAATCAAACTTTAAATACCTAAAGTCTTTTTCTACTACAAAAGGACTATGCTAGCAGGCAAACAAGAAAAGGCAAAAAAGAAAAAGTGAATGGGACTCCTGTGGAGCACCTGTACCACATAGGTCTATGCAATGCTGCACTAGGACTTTCTGCAGAGTTTTAGCAGAGGAGCACCCAAAAGCTGAAGAAAGTGCTCAATACTATACCTGTGAAATGTTTGAAGGGAATCTGGTGAAGATCTCCGAGTTAGTGAATGCCTCTCCCATTCCCCTCGGCCCAGCTCATGGGGAAGGAGCAAACTTAGTATTACCGCCAGGATTACAATTGCCAGAAATTGGCACCACCGGGTAAGCCCCCAAAACCAGCCTATACCTGCAGCACTGGCAGGATCCCAGAAGGCCCCTGCCAACCCTGCACAAGATCTCCAGGAAACCACAGCTGCAGCCAATCGTTCTATGCTCTATGGGCCAATTGCCCAGCCGATTGAGCTTTCTGATGGGACTTCTCCCTCCTTGCTGCCCTGCACAGACCCCTGGCTCTCACAGCTGATGCATGACCAAGCTTCTGCAGGCATTTCTGCTGACACACCTAGCAGCCACAGGCAGAAACCCCCAAGGCTGGCTTCCAGCGCCTGCCACCTCCCACCACGTCTGCTACAGACCAGCTCGGCTCCCCCCACAATCCACACCAGCTTGTCACTCCAACCTCTACCCAGTCCTCCCAGTGCCAGGACTCCTCACACCACCACATAGGAGAGAGACCCTTCAGCATCAGCAAAGCCATCCCCCCACCTTGATCTGCTAACACACAGACCCTCTCATTTAGAACCTGCCAACTCCATCTTAGCCACCATTGCACAGGCTCTGTGGTCCAGCACACCACCAACTACAGACTTGTGAATAACACAACTGGGTCCATGCCCTGAGGGTGGTAATTCTCTGAGGGATCCCAAAGCCCCCTGACACAAGCCCACTCCCAAAAGGGATGGATTACATCAAAACTGAACACAGACATAATCTCTGTTCCTAAGGCTCCTGTGGCTACCTGGGAAAGCCTGGGAACCCAACTCCAGGCCTATGATAGCAATCTACAAACCTGAAACCCCCAAAACTGCCTGCCACCAGGCCTGAGAATGGAACTCTAGGTAGCAGGCACCTTCCCCAATCAAAAAGCCATCTGCTCCCAACCAAGCCAAAAGGAAAGTGGACTACAGCAAGGCACACAAGGTTCCATCAGGAATCTGCTCTGAGGACTACAGGGAGAATAAACTCCCCAAAAAACCCGAAAAATCCATTCTTTAGTATTTTCTTCTTGTTTTTCTTTTGCGTTGTTAGTTGTAATGTCTGATCATTTGTTGTTCATTTGTATTTCTATGTGTTACTTATGTGTATTGTGATTTAGAATTTGCTATTCCACTTAAAACTTCTGTTTTTCATTATTATTTGGTATCTGCTTCTACTTTACAATTTGCTAATTTGTAAGTTTTTCTTCTTTCTTTTCTTCTCACTCCCCCTTAACCTCTCTCTCTCTCTCTCTACCTTACACTATTACTCCATCAGGGCTACCCTGTCTAGTTCTATGCACAAATAAGGCCTCCTTCTATGTGAGTAAACAATAATTACAGGAGTTAACAGAGTAAGCAACTTTTCAATAATATCTGACTGATATTTTTCTAATCTCAGCAAGCCTCCCCAATACACTTTCTTATTTTCATCTTAATCTCTAAGCTACTCCCTACATAACCTTTCTTCAAATTCTTTTCAACCTGTTACATTCAGTAACAAGGTATTTATTCTCTTCCTACTACATATACCTCTCCCCTAAGCTGTTCTTACCCCTCTACTATCATTATACCCAAGTTCTCTTTTGAAATTAAATTTATATCTCTCTAATCTTAACCCTTCATTTCTCATTCTAATCCAGCCCATTGATCCTTAATGATTTATATGTGACCCAACTTACAGTTGGTTCTATATTTGACTACAAAATTGTTTCCATTTGAGCACTTTGAGTACAAGGGGCCCATCTTGTTAACTCTAAAGAGCAGACTACTTATTAATCAAACCTAGATTGCCTCAAAAGTTACAACTATATGCAATCTCGACCAAAAAGCCAAAATATCCTCTGCAAGCAAAGAAAAAGAGAGCTAAACAGGAAAACAACTCACCTTACCACTGAAATCCTAAGATCTACCCATCTACATGACATCGGGTTGGCTCCGGTCCTAAAAGACTATCCTACTCTTGTAGCAGTGTGGTTCTTGTCTCCAAATGGGCAGAACTAACTGCAGAAACACAAGAAAAATAGCCAATAAACAAATCCCACCACCATCTCCACATAAACAAGCTACATAGCAGTCCCAGTATGACATAGAAGATAATGATCAAGATAGATTAAAAGCATGACTGGTAAACCTGCTGATCGGAAAATTGGAAACCCTACATGGGGTTATCAGAGAGTGCAAAGAGGCCAACCAGAAGTTAATAGATGACTTCATGGCCTCCACAAATAAAAAGGTAGAGGAACTCCAGCAGAGGGAGAAAAAATATAATGAAAAGATAGGAACCTAGATTATGAAGTGGAAAGAAAAGTCTGATAACCAACTCCAGGAGGTAAGGCAATCTATTTAAGACTTGAAAGAGAACCTTAATAAAGAGCTGGGCACCATTAAGAAAAACCACCAAGAAGGAAAGGGGTTAAACACCAAAGTACAAAGTCTTCAACCTAGACTGGAAGAAGCCGAAGAAAGAATATATGTAGCTGAAGACAGTTTAGACTCCATAGAGAAAGAGCACACCATTTTTCATAACAAAATTAAACATGACAGATCAATGCAGGAAATACAGGAAACGTTCAGAAAGCTTAATTTGAGAATAATAGGAATACAAGAGGGGCTGGAGAGGGAAGTCAATGCATTAGGAAATGCATTCAGCAAATTCCTAGCAGAGAACTTCCCAAATATACAAAAGGACAGGCCCATACACATGCAAAAAGCTTTTAGAAACCCAAATAGACCAGAATAGGACATCCCACCTCTACATTACAATCCATACCGCTCAATAGCGACTAAAGAAAGAATTCTTAAAGCTACCAGGGAGAAGAGATCAATCACATATAAAGGTAACCCATTCAGAATTACCTCAGATTTCACAGAAGACACTATAAAAGCAAGAATGTCCTGGAAAGAGGTATGCCATGTCCTAAAGTCAAATAACTACCAACCAAGAATAATCTACCCAGCTAACCTCTCATTCACAGCAGAAGGACAAATAAAAACCTTCCACAGCACGTTAAATCTGATGCAATATACCGCTACCAAACCAGCTCTTCAAAAATTCCTCAAAGAGGTTCTACATATAGAAAACCAACTAGAAGAGAATATAGTCAATGAAGTGCTCCACAAACACAGAAATATGTAATCACAAGAACAGCCAAGGCACAGCTTCCCCCCACAAAAAAAAATTGGATAAAATGGTAGGGACAGACAAACGCCTCTGTGTCTTAACCCTCAATATTAATGGTCTTAACTCTCCAATTAAGCGACATATATTGTCCAGTTGGATCAGAAAGCAAGATTCTTCTATCTGCTGTCTTCAAGAGACACACCTTGCCCAAAAAAATAAACATTCTGAAAGTGAAAGGCTGAAATAAAATATATCAAGCAAATGGACCCCATAAACAGGCAGGATTTGCAATCCTAATATCATATAAATAGACTTCAAATTAAAATCAATGAGAACGGATAAAGAAGGTCACTACAAACTAATTAAAGGATCTCTTCTTCAGGAGGATATTATGATCCTAAATATCAACTCACCAAATAATAGAGTACCAAAATTTATCTAAGAAACACTACTTTCAATCCAGTCTCACATAGATTCAAAGACATTAGTTGTTGGGGACTTTAACACACCATTCCTTTCAATAGAGAGACCAATCTGGCATAAACTCAAGAGAGAAACCTCGGATCTTAAAATATGCATAGATCAACTAGACTTAACAGATATTTAACGAATATGTCACCTAGCAGCATCAGATTACACCTTCTGATCAGCAGCACATGGGACATTCTCCAAAATAGACATCTTCTAGGCCATTTAGCAAATCTGTCCAAATTTTAAAACATTGAAATTATGCCCTGTATTCTCTCAGACCACAAGGGAATAAAATTAGAATTCAATATCAAAAGCCCCCAAAGGAAATACTGTAACACGTGAAGGCTGAACAACACATTCTTGAATCATCAGTGGAAGGAAGAGATTAGAAAGTAAACACAACTGTTCATGACATTCAACAAAAATGAACACACAAATTACCAGCTTCTCTGGGACACAGAAAGGCAGTACTCAGAGGCAAGTTTATAGCTCTGAGTACCTCCATTAACAAATTGGAGAGATCTGAAACTAAAAATTTAATGAGTCACCTAAAGTTCCTTGAAAAAGAACAAGCTAAACCCAAATTCAGTAGATGGGAACAAATAATTAAAATTAAATCCAAATTAAATAAATTACATTTAAAGAAAAACTAGTGAAAGAACTGACAAAACAAAGAGTTGATTCTTCGAAAAAATTAATAGAATTGACAGGCCCCTACCAAATCTAATCAGAAAAATATAGTACACACCCAAATAGACAGACTCAGAGATTAGAATGGAAACATCACTGTAGAAATAGCCAAGATTCAGGGGCTGAGAAGGTGGCTCAGTGGTAGAGCGCTTGCCTTGCATACTTGAGGCCCTGGGTTAGATTCCTCAGCACCACATAAGCAAAAAGAAAAAAGCCGGAAGTGGCACTGTGGCTCAAGTGGTAGAGAACTAGCCTTGAGCTGAAGAGCTGAGGGACAGCGCCCAGGCCCAGAGTTCAGGCCCCACTACCAGAAGCCCCCCCCCAAAAAAAAAAAAACGAAATAAACAAGATTTAGGATATACTAAGAGAATACTTCTCAAAACTTTATGCTAGTAAGTTTGAGAATCGTAAAGGTATGGACAAATTTCTAGCAAATATTGACATGCCCAAACTAAACCAAGATGATTTAAACCAACTTAACAGAGTCATATCATGCATCAAAATAGAAGCAGCAATAAAAGACCTCCAACTTTTCCCAGGTGCCGGTGGCTCACGCCTGTAATCCTAGCTACCAGGAGGCTGAGATCTGAGGATCACAGTTCAAAGCCAGCCTGGGCAGAAAAGTCCGTGAGTCTCCAATAAATCACTAGAAAAAACGGAAGTGGTGCTGTGGCTCAAGCAGTACAGAGCTCACCTTGATCTGAAATGTGCAGGAATAGCGCCCAGGCCGAGTTTAAGTCCCATGACCGGCAAAAAAAGAAAAAAAGACCCCCCAGCAAAGAAAAGCCTAGGACTAGATGGATTTACATCTGGATTCTACAAAGCCTTCAAGGCAGAACTCACACCAATATTCCTCCATCTCTTCAATGAAATTAAATGTAAAACATACCTACCACACTCTTTTTATGAATTCAGCATAATCCTCCTCCTAAAACCAGGGACTCATCAAAGAAAGAGCACTATACACCCATTTCTTTCATGAATTTCGATGCAAAATTTCTCAATAAAATCTTGGCCAATCAACTTCAACAACTCATCAAAAAAAATCATACACTGAGATCAAACAGGATTCATTTCAGTGATGCAAAACTGGTTGAAAATAAACAAAACGATATAATTCATCTCATCAACAAGAGCAAGAATAAGAACCGCATGATTATTTCAATAGATGTGGAAAAAACTTTCACAAGATCCAACACTTATGATGAAGGCTCTGGATAAACTAGGAATCCATGGAAAATTCCTCAATACAATAAACGCTGTATATGACAAACCTACAGCCAGCATTATACTTATTGGCAAAAGATAAGACCATTTCCTCTAAATTCCAGGAACATGACAAGGATGTCCACTCCCTTCAGTCCTCTTCAAACTAGTATTAGAATGCCTAGCTAGGGTAATAAGAGAAGACGCTGACATAAAGGGTATCCAAATAGGGGGAAATGAAGTACAACTCTTCCTCTTTGCAGAAGATATGATCTTGCATTTACAGAAACCTATAGATTCAACTCCTAATTACTTGAGCTGATCGGAAACGTTGGCAAAAAAGAAAGGTATAAAATTAACCCTCAGAAATCAATAGCTTTCCTGTATTTCAACAATGAGAAGAGGGCAGGTGAAATTAGGAAAGCAACCCCTTTTACAATAGCCCCACAAATGAATAAAATACTTAGGAGTTAAGTTAACCAAATGGATGAAGGACCTCTATAACAAAAACTTTAAAAACTTAAAAAAAAAAAAGATTTAAAGGAGAACTAAGCAAGTGGAAAAACCTCCCATGCTCCTGGATTGGGAAGATTAACATCGTGAAAATGGCAATACTGCCCAAGGCTACCTACAAATTCATTGCGATACCTATCAATATCCCAACTTCATTCTTCAATGAAAAAGAGGAAGCAATCCAAAAATTCATATGGAACAATAAAAAAACCTGAATAGCAAAAACAATCCTTAGTTGAAAGAGCAGCACTGGAGGAATATCAATTCAAAATTTCAGAACTCTAATAAAAAGCCATAGTAATCAAAATAGCTTGGTCCTGGCACAAGAACAGACTCTAGGATGAATTGTTTAGGACTGAAGACCCAGAAATGAACCCACAGATCTATAGCTACCCAACCTTTGATAAGGGTGCTAAAGAAATTGAATGGGGGCTGGGAAGGTGTCTCAGTGGTAGAGTGCTTGCCTTGCATGCATGAGGCCCTGGGTTCTATTCCTCAGCACCACATAAGCAGAAAAAAAAGCCAGAAGTGGTGTTGTGGTTCAAGTGGTAGAGCTCTAGCCTTGAGCTGAAGAGCTGAGGGACAGCACCCAGGCCCTTAGTTCAGGCCCACAATCGGACTCCCCCCCCCCCCAAACAAAAGAAGTTGAATGGAAAGAAAAAACAGCTTTTTCAGTAAATGGTGTTGGTAAAATTGGTTAAAAACTTGTAGAAAACTAAAGATAAGACCGTATCTAACACCCTGCACCAGAATCAACTCCAAATGGATCAAAGACCTCTAAAGAAAAGCAGAGTCCATGAAAACATGACAGGAAGGAATAGGAGAAACTCTAGGGTTCTTTGGCACAAGCCAAAAGTTTCTTAATACAGACCCAGAAGCACAACAAATCAAAGAAAAGTTAGGCAAATGGTATTGCATGAAACTGCAGAGCTTCTGCAAGGCAAAAGACATGGCTCGCAAGATCAACAGAAATCCCACGGACTGGGGGAAAATCTTCACTAGCCAAACAATGGACAAGGTTCTCATGTCTAAAATATACTTAGAACTCAAAAAACTAAATCTCCTAAAAACAAATCCTCAAACAACTGCCCAATTAACAAATGGGCTAAATACTTAAAGAGAGACTACTCTGAAAAGGAAATAAGAATAGCCAATAGACACATGATGTAATGCTTAGCTCCTCTAGCCATAAAAGAAATACAAATCAAGATAACACTGAGATTCCACTTCATCCCAGTTAGAATGGCTATAATCAGGAAATTTAGTAACAGATGCTGGAGGCCATGTGGCTAGAAGAGAACCATACTGCATTGTTGGTGGGAGTATAAACTTGTTGAACCACGCTGGAAAGCAGTATAGAGGTTCCTCAAAAGACTCCACATTGCACGGCGCTAGTGGCTCACGCCTGTAATCCTACCTACTGAGGCTGAGATCTGAGGATCGTGGTTCAAAGCCAGCCCATGCAGGAAAGACCATGAGAATCCTATCTCCAATAAACCACTAGAAAACTGGAAGTGGAGCTGTAGTTCAAGTGGTAGAGCGCTCACCTTGAGCTGAAGAGTTGAGGGACAGAGCCAAGGCCAAGAGTTCAAGCCTCACAACCGACAAAAAAAAAAAAAAGACTCCACATAGAGCTCCATTATGGCCCAGCAATCCCACTTTTGGGATTTTACCAAAATAATCGCAAACAGGGTAATACCAAAGCTACCAGCACAATCATGTTTATCACAGCATTATTTACCATAGCTAAGATAGGGAACCAACCCAAATGCCCCTCAGTATTTGAATGGATCAAGAAAATGTGTTATAAATATATACAATGAAATTCTATGCCTCCATCAGAAAGAAGGACATTGCCTCATTTGTTAGGAATTGGAAAGACTTGGAAAAAATTATATTAACTGAAGTAAGCCAGGCCCAAAGAAACATAGTTTCCATGGTTTCCCTTGTTTGCAATTACTAGCACAGGTCTAGAACAAGCAGAGAAGTTCAAAGGCTATGTACACACGAACACATGAGATAATAGGAAGCAAAATGTACCCCAAGACAGGGACACAGAGGTTTTTTCTATATTGCTAGTGTTTTATAATGTACTTAAAATGCACTATGTGAATCTTTTGTTTCTTCTGTATGTTTTTCTCCGCCCGTGTAACTCCTGTTTTCACTGGATCTGATACTCGTGTTCTGCACTTGTACATACATTTTTGTAATTTGGGGAGTGGAAAGGATATTGGGGAACGTTTAAATGAGGATACAGGCTGATCCATTGTGATGACAAGATGTACAGGACACTATGTTAAAAAACGAACTTTACAATGCAGGGTGGGGAGGTCAGGAGGTGTTTGGGAGGGGGGAGGGAAGTGATGGTAGAGGCAACACAAAGGAAGAGTTAAATGCTTGCTATGAAATGTACTCATTACCGTACTTATGTACCTGTAACCCCTCTCTACAACATTTTTATTATATATATATATATATATATATATTCGTATATATATGTATAGACATACATTTTTTTAAAGACAATGAACTTTACAACTTCAGCGGGGGAGGGGTTTAGTTATAGAGGTGGGAGGGAAAGAGTGGTAGGGGGAAAACAAAGGAGGAGGCAACAATGCTCAATAGGAAATGCACTCATTGCCTTGTTCATGTAACTGTAACCCCTATGTACAGCATTTTTACAGTAAAAAACTTAAAAAATTAATTCATGAGTCAAAGCAAGCTCTAGCAGGAAAGTCTGTCAGATACTGATCTCCAACTAACCACGAGAAAACAGGGAGTGGCACTGTGGCTCAAGTGGTAGAGAGCTTGGCTCGAGCTGAAATTCAACCCAACGACCAACAAAAAGAAAAAATAATGAAAGCACCAAACAACCTGAAGATGTAGTCCAGAATAATGAGTGTGGCATAATGGAATTACATGACTTAGTCACTTGCAACCTAGTTTACCAGGAGAGATGGTGGGTGATTTGTGTGTGTACCAAAACCTGCAAAATTATTTTGCTTTTTTCCCAAGGAGGGAGGAAGGGAGGAATGGAGGCGGGGAGAAGAAGTTTGTTTGGCCTTGACTTTTGGTTCAGTGATTGCCTTCTGGAGTCAAGTTCAGAGAAATTCCACTTGTAATCCTACTTACATGCCGGGTAAAGAAGTCATTCCATGGAAGTGGTCTGTGTCGTGTCCTTGGCCAGGTCCCAACCACCACTGGGTAATCCAAGTCCCAATTCAGGACCAAGATGCCTTGAAGACAACTGATCCACTGGGCAGGAGGACCTAACCACGGCCAGAAAAGACAGAAAGTACCATGCTGAGGGCAGCACCGGAGATCTAGACTGGGCAGAGATTTTTTTGTGATTCTCATTTTGTATTACTACTTTGATTCTACAAAATAAACTATGGATTTTAACTTTCTTCCCTCCCTTTGGATAAAACTCACAAAAACCTTGTCTTTAGCTTTTAAAACACTTAACTCTTAGGTCTGGCCAATCATTTCCAGGATAGTGAATTACTTAATTGTATTTTGAACGCATAAAACATGCATATAAAACTAGCATATTTCGATCTTATGAGAAAACAGCCTTGTTCTTCTCTGGTGTTATGACTAGTGTGATAATGCTCACTCAGGTTTATATCATTGTGCAATCATTGTTCCATTTTCTTCAGTAAACAGTTTTTCAGGACAGGAGAGCTGTGAGGGGAGAATATGGGATGAATAATTTATCTGTACTTCTTGTGGCCTGGGAAGAGCTTCTCAGAATGTTTGCAAGAGGAAATAGAACTCCATATAGACCGAATATAGAAAAAGATACACACCTTCAGTGCCACAGAAGGACAAATAAGAAAACTCATCCAGGCTCAGAGAAAAGCAACATGATGGGTTGTTTAGGTGCGTGAAAATTTGTGGATTGTCTTTCTTACCATAGAGAGATCATTCAATGCTTTCATTTACAATATGTTCCAGGACTCATATCTGTTTAGGTCTGTTTCCTCTGAAGCATCTTTGATAGAGACAGAAAGGAGAATCTAACAATGGCACATAGTTATGTTCTCTGAACGAGATTTTATCTCTTTCCCGAAACAAGTTAGGGTTTTAATGAATGACTTGGATTTCCTGAGAGAAATTCATGTGTATTTCTTGTTTCTATTAAAGTTATCAAATGAATAACCTTAAATTTGTAAGATGTTATTATAACAAATATGAGATAATGATTTTTATGTTACTAGGATGCACCCAGTTTCCGTTTAGATAGAAAATATTTGGCTGGCTTCCAACTACAATCTTTGCATCTCAGCCTCCAGAGTACCTAGGGATGTAGGCATCAGTCACGTCTCCAGGCTGAGACAAATATTTTTGGTAAGGAAATCACTATGATATGGAACATGAGGCATGAAGGATGTAGACTAAAAAGGAATATTTTGAAAGCATTAACAAAACTGAACTTATCACAAACTTACTGTCTTCAGTGAGGAGAAAAATGAGAAAGAAGTTACAGAGGTAGACAATTGGAGACTAAAGAGAAGTTAGTGAATATTTCTTTGTTATCAGAGCTACTAAAGATTTCTTTTTAGAAAAATTCAGCTTGATATAGTAGTACATGCCTACAATTCTAACTACTTAAGAGCTAGACAGTGGAAAGTATAGGAGGTTTGCTGTTTGTATGGTAAAAATGTGATACAGATACTTCAATATTTAAAACAAACTGGTGCCACATGTTTATAAGAGGCAAAAGTAGGAGGATAATGGTTTGAGGCCAGTCTAGGCAATTAATAAGAAACTATCTGAAAAGAAATCTAAAGCTCAACGAAGTGCTAGGTGTAAGGATCAAGAGCAATTATCCAGGAAGTTTGAGACCCTGAGTTCAATCCCTTCTCCTGAAAAAAAAGAGACAAGAAAAAGGAAAAAGATTATGATACAATTTTCAAGATATTGTCTATGCATTGTTTGGCTACAATTTCCTTCTTCAATTGCCTTAAAAGTTTTGTGAAGTCATTTACACAGATGAATACAGGTAAAAATATTGGTGTTTTCAAAAAATAAAGAATATGCCTTTTGTAAAGTGTTCTCCACAGAACATGAAATAAAAATTCCATGAATTCTGAAGTTCTTTATGCATTTTTGAAAATTATTATTGGAAGAATCTAGATGGTGAAATTATTTACATTCCTTACATTCCAGAAAACATTATCTGAACACATTTGAGAAGAATTTCTATAACATTCTTGTAATGTATTGGTTTTGGATGTGCTTATTTGCCTTCTCTCTGTATCTTCTTCAGTGGATTATTTATTGTCTTATCCGTGTGTTTAAGAGTCCTTTATATATATAAATAAAAGCTATTTGTGAAGAACTTTATATTTTTCTTCATTATATTAGCAAAAATGCTTGCTATGTGTTTGAATACAAATGGATGACATCTTTTCCTGACTTCAGAAGAACTGGGAATATTTTCATTCTAATGCAGTACTCTTTATCAGGTCAAGAAAGTTCCCGTATAATAATTTTGACAAAATTCACCACTCTGCTATTTTGAAAAGTGCAGATTTATTATAGGGTCACAGCAGGGAATTGTCCTGTGACCTTTCTCCTCTGCAGGCATGGAACCCTTATTTGTAAACTGTTGATCATACTAGAAGTAATTTTTGCTTGTAGGACTATCACATTTTTGGCCTATGTACTCAGGATGTTTTGCCAGGAAACAAATCCACACATAGAAATTAGATCATCACAACTCTTTAAATTGGCATTAGCAATACATATTTGTATTCTTGATGTGCAATATCACAAATTGTGTTTGTGACAGAATAAATATAAGTGTATCACCTAGAATCTGGGTATGGTTAGTAAACTTTTTGAGAATTTTCTCATACTTTCAGAACTTTCATAAACATAAATAAGACAAACCAAATGAGGTGGTTTATACTTATTATCCTGGCTACTTTGAAAATGGAAATATGGATAGTCACTGTTCAAGGTCAAGCTGGAAGACACACAAGAGACCTTCTTCTCAAACAATAAAAGCTGGGTGTGCCAATGTGTGGCTGTCATCCTACCTATGTTGGACATACAACTAGGAAGTTCACTATCCAGGTATCCTAGGAATAAACAAATGCAAGGTTCTATCTCAAAAATAATCGAAGCAAAAATTGCTGGATGTGGCATGAATCAAGTGGTATGGTGCCTGCTTGGCAAATGCCAGGCTCTGAATTTGAATCCAAGTATTTACCAAAAAATTAAAAGTAAACAATATGAAATAATTCTCTAAACTTCTCACTTAGTGTAATTATCATATGTATTCTCCAAATAAACTTGTAGTGAAGGCAGAGAATTAAATAATCCAGATCAATATAAAACTCCAGAATCATAGAATGGCTAAGATTCAGCTTTGAGATCATTCAATGTCTGGATCTTACTGTTCTTAGATCCACAATCTTATAGGAAAAGAAAAGAATGTATATGTACAATACATTTATTTACTCCCTTCATCCAGTTTCACATATCGAAATTCTATCTCAAATGTAATGTTGTAGAAATGGGCCTTTGTGTGTACATGGATAGTAATTAAGTCATGCAAACAAAACTTCATGAATTGGGTTTAAATAAACAACACCAAATAAATTTCACTCCTGAACTTTAAAACAGGGCCTCACTCAGAAATAAAAAAATCCTGACTATGCTAGCATTGTAATCTTGGACCTACAGGCTCCAGAATGGAGAAATAAATTTGTTGTTTATAAGCAATTCAGTGTCTGGTAATTTGTCATCATATGTCAAAAGGACTGACAGTAAGCCAGCTGAAAAGGACTGTTGTGTTTTTTTTCTTTCTTTCTTTCTTTCTTTCTTTCTTTCTTCCTTCCTTTCTTTCTTTCTTTCTTTCTTCCTTTCTTTCTTTCTTTCTTTCTTTCTTTCTTTCTTTCTTTCTTTCTTTCTTTCTTTCTTTCTTTCTTTCTTTCTTTCTTTCTTTCTTTCTTTCTTTCTTTCTTCCTTTCTTCCTTTCTTTCTTTTGGTTGTGCGGCCTCAAATCTGGGCCAGGGCACTGTCCCCCAGTTCTTCAGCTGTAGACCAACGCTCTACCACTTAAGTCTAGGCCCCAAATCCGGCTTTTTCTGATTATGTGGTGCTGAGGAATTGAACCCAGGGCCTCATGCTTGCAAGGCAATCACTCTACCCCTGAGACACCTTCCCAGCGTCACTTTCTCTATTTTATTTTTCCATCTTTCCAGAGTCCTTCTGATATTGAAAAATGCTAAAGCTCCATAGAGAAACGTTTAAAAGTGCCCTTTTGTCCAATTCTAACTTCGCCAATTTTGGAGTGTAAGGAATGATATCAAGTACCCGAGAGACCTAAGACAGGACACTTCATCATCTTCCGCTTTGCTCATCAGCACCTAGTTCAAATTTACACTATATAAACAAATCAACTAATGGTAGTTATAATAAATTTTAAAATGCATACCCTGAAAACACTTTATGAACACTCTTGCACTGTAGTCTCATGGGCTTCCATGTCCAAAATAGGAAACTGAGGTTTAAAAAGAGGTTACAAAACTGGTATATTGGTTCATTTAAACTCAGACTGATCTATAATCATACTTAGGCTAACATACTATGTGCACTTATTTTTCTGCTCACAGAAAAGTTTTCAAGTTCTACACTTTTATATGCTACCATGATATCTTTATCCTGGGTGCTTTACTGGTGCCCCCATGTCATATCAGCTGAAGTTGATATATCTGTTCCCACTCAGATAAAACAGCTGAGAATTGGGCAACGGTACTTTTAAAATCTCCCATGCAGTAATAATGTGAAATTAAGAGTATGAAATCCTGGGCTAGAGAATAAAACTTGTAGACATTCACCAGTGGCTCAAGCATGTAATCCTAGCTCGTCAGGAGGCTGAGATCTGAGGATCATAGTTCAAAGCCAGCCCAAGCAGGAAAGTTCATGAGATCCTTATCTCCAATAAACCACTAGAAAACGGAAGTGGCATTGTGGCTGAAGTCGTAGAGCCCTCGCCTTGAGCTGAAGAGCACATGGGAAGCCCCCAAGCCCAGAGTTCAACCCCATGACCAACCAAAAAATAAAATAAAAGAGGAAGAGAATAAAACTTCTATGATGATGCTAGGCCTACCTCACAAATCTTTCTTGGTCTCTTCCTTCCTTCATTTTCATTGCTGGGGATTGAACCCTGGGCCCTGTGCATATTAAGAAAGTGCTATAACACCAAGCTATATGGCCATTTCCATCTCTCCAATTTCACTCTCCAACTCACCTTGTTCCTGATACCTTACATTCCTTGGTCCTAATATTTGGAGAATACTGAACTTCCTAAGTTTTTCATCATTTTACAGAATATTTGTTTTCTCCCTTCCTATGTATCAAGACACTGTGCAGGAAGGATTCTTTTCAGCTCCCCAGGCAGAGTTCATATATCATTACATTTATAATAACAACTCACTTAAATAATTGTTTGTCTTCTTCAGACTATTAATAGACCCATGTTGAATCCTAGCTTTTATGTAAACAGGAATAGAATTCTTCTTGTGTTATTTTACTCTTTTTTACTTGGTCAAATTTTCCTGATTTTGTAGGAAAGGTTTTTCTGCAATAATAATTTTCAGGACATTTCTGCATATTGTGTATAATAAAATTAAGAGATTTCTAGCCAAAGCAAACAACTGAGAATTCTAGAGCTTAATGAATGTACTCTGGGTTCCTGTGCACTTGGCACTGCATTTGGCATCTTGGTATTGCAAAAATAGACAATCTATATTGAAAGTTGCTGTCTTTTTGGTTTCCCCTTTTCAGCCATATGAAGCATTTAAGGTGTATAGCAAGTAAACTGTGGGAGTATGAGCTGGTAATCTTTTAAAAATATTTTTATTGTAAAATATTGTATAGAGGGGTTACAGTTACATGAGTAAGGTAATGAGTACATTTCCCATTGAGCATTGTTACTCAATCCTTTGTTTTCCTCCTACATTCCTCTCTCTCCTTACTTCCCCAACTCTTCCTTCTCTGTATCCCAAAATTGTGAAGTTCATTTTCAACATAGTGTATTGTACATCTCATTGTTACAATTGGTCAACCACTATCCTTGTTTCAGCATTTTGTTATCCTTTCCCTCCCCAAATTAGAAAAATGTATATACAAGATGCAGGGAACTGGAATCAAATACAGTGACAACAGAGGATATATGAGTTGGTAATCTTTAGCCTTCAAATTCCAAAACAAAAATAAGCAATGAAAGATCAAATTTGTTCATAAGGGTAATCTCTGCCTTCCAAATGATGCTCTGATTCTTCCATTAAAATAAAATCCTGTTCCAGGCTGAAATTCAGATATCCGTGGAAATGATGACATTAAGTTGCTATTATTTAAATATGGCTTCCTATTAATGAAATACCATGGAAAAGGTTTTTACAAAAACTGGATGATAGCAAGAGTCATTTCAGACAAAGTTTATAGTGGGTAAGGTGGGTAAAAGTTACAAAATTGGAACTACATGCTGGGAAAAAGAATAAATTCACAGGGAGGAGTAACTTACTGTTTTAGATGAGCCAAGTTAAGATGGATCATTATGTAAGAAGAAAGTTTGTATTTGTTTCTTTCTAACTCGCAGATATTTTCTATAAAAAATGAATACTAGAGTGAAAAATCCAAAAGAACTTTGATGATACATATAATATTTTGGAGACAACAAAGATTTTCAGTAATAAAAACAGTTGAATTAATTATAGAATTTATAAACACTGGACTCTCATGTAATCATTATAAGTGATGCTCTTAGAACAGTATGAAATTTCTAAGGATGCTATTGGGTAGGAAATATATGCATGATACAATGAGATGAAAAGTCAAAGTATAAAGTAAGCTCACACCTGTAATTCTACCTTATCACAAGGGTGAGATTGAGGATCATGGTTCAAAGCCAGCTCCCAGAGAAAGTCCATTCAACTACCAAAATGCCAGAAGTGGAACTGTGGCTAGCACTGAGGTGGAAAAAAAACAGAGAACAATGTTCAGGCCCTGAATTCAAACTCCAGTTTTGGCAATAAACAAATGAATAATCAAACAGATATATGAACCCAAATTGTAGGCATATATATAAATATAAATATATGCATATATGCAAGGCAGAGGAGTATAGCCATGATGTCCCAGTGTTCACATTGTGGAGATCCAGGATGGGAACAGCACAAAAATTTACTTAATGGAAATTAAAAGTGACAATATGTTGGAAATGATCTGTACAACTTGGGCGGTGGGATTAAGAAAGCCAGGGAAAGAGGAAGAAAATGAGGGAGGGTGTATCATGTTACACAAGAAATGTTATAACTGCTTTACTTATATAAGTATAACCCATCTGTGCATAACCTTGACAATAATATTAAAATTACAAAAAACAAAACAAAGCTTTTATTTATGATATTATATTTAAAAGTATATTTTAAAAGAATTATAGGCATGTTTTAAATTTCTAATGCATTGTCCAACTCTACTGCATTATACTGGAATATTGTAAGAATTACTTACACATGAGTCCATGAGTAAGGACCCAAATAAAAATTCCACAAAGAAATGAAACCTGGACCAAAGGGTCCTAATCATAATACCTTACTTCTATAGCAAATCACACAATCTCCCAAATCCTAATTTAATCATGATGATGAACCAAAGTCTCCATTTGTAGAAATACATACTTGCAACAAGGAGGGAAAAGGCACCCAGAGCCAAAGTAATGATACACAATTTTAAGAAAGATTACATAATAAAGGAATGTGTCCCACAAGTTTCCAACTCTAAATCTGGGAAAGTCAGTTATCTTTGTCATGCTAATAAAAAAGCACAAATAAAAGCTCACTGTGGGAATCAAAAAGATTGAGAACAGGTGTTCATTGTGACAGCAAATTACTATGTCTCTCTTTCCTTGTCTTATTCCCACCTCATTCTTGAATTCTGAAGGTCAGATTCTGGGGAGCCAGTTCTCTTAGCTCCAGTAATTAACAAAAGGGTGGTGGGAGATACATAGTTCATGGATTCTCTTTTTTTTATTAAGCTTACTGAGTAATAATGGGATTATAAAACACAAGAATGTCTTAAGTTTTCCACTAATTTTTAAAATGCGTGCTGTAAGAAGAATCAAAATTAATGAAAAAAACAACTCAGACCAAGGGTATTTCCTATTACGATCTGCAATGTTTTCAGGGTGTCTGCTTTGACTCCAGGGTCTTTGATAAATTTGGAGTTGATTGAATGACATTGTCCCATTTGTTAGGAAATGGAAAGACTTGGAAAAAAATTATATTAAGTAAAGTAAGCCAGGCCCAAAGAAACATAGGTCCCATGGTTTCCCTTATTTGCAATAACTAGTACATGTCTCAGACAAGCAGAAATGGTCAGATAAGTTGATGTTAGGTGAAATGAATCCAAGATAAGTACTCAAATGCTTTTCCTTTCTTATTATTGTTTCTAACATAATTAAGATGATTCCTTTGTTGCTTTGTATGTCCCCTCCCCTGGTACAATACCTGTTTCACTGTATTTGATGTTGGTATTGTATGTGGAGGGGAAGGGAAAAAATTGTTTATTAGGTTTACAAGTGGACTCATTGCAACAATGAGATGTACAAGACGTTATGTCGAAAAACGACCTTTACAACTTTGGCACAAGGGGAGGCATGGGGGTGGGGAAGGCGGAGATGAGAAGCGATCATAAGGGGAAACAAAGGAGGAGGCAACAGTGCTTGATAAGAAATGAACTCATTACCTTGCTCATGTAATTGTAAAACCTCTGTACGGTATGTTCACAATAAAAAATGTAAAAAAAAAAACCCCTCAGAAACCATACAAAGATATTTGTGGTGTACTGATACTAGGCAAAATTAAAATGTCATGTATAAATACCAAATAACATTTACAAGCACAGATCCTAATTCTTCTGTGAGCTAATGTGATAATTACACATTTATACTTTCCAACAAAATCACCATTGAGAATACCACAGCCAATTCCAATCACAGAAGCAATGCTGCAAAGAATTGCTAAATTTTTCATCTATTCATTCCTAGAGTTGAGAGAGTTGATTCTGCTGACGTTGACTGTTTGATCCTCTTCCTCCTCATAAATAAATGTGCCTATGTAGAAAAATTTATATCTATATCTTAACTTGATGGGTTTCTAGAATTTCTGGTCTGATCTTCAGTCTGAGTACCAGCTATGGAGCATATGTAGTTTAGGAAGATGGACTATTTCTTAACAAGCAGAAACACACTCTAAAACAGTTTTAACAGAAACATCTTTGATAATGGAAATATTCTATATATGCGTTGTCTAACAGACTAGCCACTGGCAATATGTGGCTACAGAATCTCAAACGTTAATAGTGTGTGAGAAATTAATCCTTCCAATTTCAGTTAAATGGAATTTTAAATAATGAGATTCATCTACTCTGTTAACTGGACAGTGCAGTTTTCAAATAAGGAAGCTGAAGTTCTCACAAAGATGGTGATAATATATATCCAAGTGAAGAAGATTCTATTGGATACTAACTGCATGCCTCTGAATTATCTGAGATTTTATTTTTTATAGAATTCAGTCATCACTCACCTAGTTTGACAGCTGGGAAGAAAGGGGTAGGATATATACATAAGCTACTTGGGTTACTGAAAATTGTTCCTTGAAGATGAGGATTGTGCATGAATCTTTTCTATATTTAGCAGACAGCAAAGTGTGTAGAATCCTGTAGGAGGTAGAAATATAATGTTTGTTTTTCATTATGTCAAAGAGGTGCTCTGTTTATGAAAATGGGAGAGAAGTGAGACAGGCGAATTCTATAAATATACAAACAATATATACAAAATTTGCTACATTCTATTCCATGATAGGCCCTGGAATGAACTTTGGTTCTTTGCACATACTATAGATATTTACACACTAAAAAACAGAAATGTAATCCTTTAATACTGTTAAAATACATAGACTATCTTCTTAAAATATATTCGTGGACCTATTTTTTCCTTAATTTCTTCCACACCTGCATTAAGAAATGTCTCTAAAAGAAAAACTTCTAGGTGTGTAAAATTTGAACTCCATCTATTTCTTTTGTTGAATTGGACTCTAGATAGGATTGAAATCCCTATTTCATCTTAAGGCTTAGAGCTAGAAAAAGAATAAGTATTCTCGACAAATTGTCAAGCCTCATTTTTAAGGAGAGCTATGTACGTATTAGGAGAAATATGTATCTGTCTTGGTAGCTAGGAACCTTCAAGAAACAAAAGAAAAAGAATAATTTCATGGCAGTCTCATGTATTTGCATACCTTCAAGTGAACACTAGCTGCTCTATATTCTATAGTATATTTGCAAGAATATTTTCATAAGCTATTTCTAAGCTATTGTCATCCTCCAGAGTAAAGTTCATGTATGCCTATGTCTCATTATATAGATTGTAGTTGCTCAAAGTCAGAACCTATTGTTTGTATAGGTTTCACATGGCTATCTTTGCTTCACTCCATGTTACTGAGGGCTGGGAGATTCACTTCAAATATATAAATACACACACATACCCACACATATCTGACTGGCTTTCACTATTGTCGTACAAATTAACTCCTTTTTGCCTCTAACTCAAGAGTATCATAAATCTTCTAGCATACACGAAAATGTGACAAGTTCATTATTAACTTGCAAGTAGGTTATATCTCTAGCTTCACACAATTCTAAATACTCATATGAAGAAAAATATATATCTAGAGTTTTGGTGTGCTTTTATATTACAAAGCTCTCAATTTTCACCTTATTTTCCTGGAAGAGGCACCAGTGCTCGATAGGTAATGTACTCATTACCTTACTCATGTAACTGTAACACCTGTACAGTATTTTTACAATCAAAAACTTACAAAAAGGAAAAAAAGGGAAATTGGATGTCACGTATTTCCATTAGAACTAACTAAATATAGGGGCTTTAAGTTTCTACAGGATTTAAGGACCTAGTAAGTTTTGGATATGCCCCAAGGCCATTACTAAAAGCTGAGGGAGAGAGATCTAAAAGTGGAAGTAGATAGGTGACCAGAGCATAATTTTGTATCTTTAGTTCACTGTTACAATAACAGGGGTACAAATCAACATGATGGTTTGTAGATACAGGACCAGAAGACGTACTGGAAACTGACATCAGAGTAGGGTCATTCATTGTGGGAAAACACAAATCAGGAGGCAAGAAAGGATGCAATCAACCGTGTCCATGAAACAATACAGAATGGTATAAAGTCAAAGTGTTAACCAGCCCATGAAGAAGGTGTTTAACATCACTAATCACCAGAAAGTGTTAGTCAAAATAATGAAGAAAATTACCGCTTCATATGAATTAGGCAGGATAACTACAAGAAAAGAAAAGAACAATGTTGACAAAAGGGTGGTAAAATTGGAACCCCTCTATGGGAACCAGTAGAGCATCTCTTCAAACAATTTGAAACAGGATTATTCATACTTGTCATCCTAACCACTCAGGACAGGGGCTGAAATAAAAGGATAGTGGTTCAAAGCCAGCCTGGGCAGAAAATGGGAAGTGGATCTGTGGTTTAAAGTGGTAAACCACTAGCCTTGAGGAAAAGTTCAGAGACAGTGGCCCTGACCTGAGTTCAAGCCCCATGACAGAAAATAAAAAAAGAAGAAAAGAGAATTTTCATATGATCCAATTACTCCATTCCTGTGTATATCCTCTAAAGATCTAAAAGCAACGTCTGGAAGAGATCCTTGTACTCTCATATTCATTTTGTACAATACTCAAAACCTGGAGGCAATCCAAGTGGCCATCAACTAATGAATAGCTAAGGCAAATGTGGTTTATACTCACAGAAGTATATTATTTCAACTTTAAATAGAATTATGTTTTGACAACTGCTATATTAAGCATGAATCTTTGGGACACTTTGCTAAGTGAAATAAGCCAGTCATAAAAAAGATCTAATATTACATGATTCTACTTATATCAGTTATATAGAACAGTCAAATTGATAGAGACAGGAAGTAAAATCGTACTTGATGCATATCTTGAAGCAGAGGAGAGCGGAAAATTGTTTTACTGAATATACAATTTGAATCTTGGAGGATGAAAAGTGTGAACACTGATCTTATACAATATTGTAAATGTACTTACTACAACTATGCTGTATTCTTAAAATGATTAAAATAAAAAAAAAAACCTGGGAGAGGAGAAGGAGAATGATGAAGAGGTAAGTATAATCAAGGGACATTGTATGCCTATGTAGATATATCAAAATGAAATACACTTATTTAACTAGGTAAAGCTAATACAGAGTTTAAAAAAGATAATACAGGGGAGTTCCGGGAAGATGGCGGAGGAGAAGCTGGAATCTGAACAAGCTCTTGCATAGAAAACAGTTTCAGAGTTCCAGTGAACAGTCCCAAGCCAGAGAATCACACCAAGTGTGCCATCACAGGACAGAGAGTTAGTCAAGAGAGGGGAAGCCAAGCAGACACATCTGAGCAGCTGCCGCTGCGGCGGCAGGGTCGCAGCGGCGACCACCGCCGCGGAGGCATACCTGAGACGCAGTCCGGGACAAAGGAGCCAGACGCAGCAGACGAGCGGATTCTACTCAACACCAGCAAGAACCGACAAGGAGCGGACAACTTCATCCTGCACTTTGCAGACCAGAGACGACCCGGGATCCAAGACTTCCCGTGAGTAGAAGCCCCGCTTCCTCACTCCTTCTCTGGGAGCAGAGGAGGGAAGGCCACCCCTCCCCCCCCCAGCACCGGTGATCTCCATCTTGGATACCGACAAAGCTCGGAGGAGCGGCTAGCTCCAGCTCAGGCCTTGGAATAGAGCTAGTCATTTGGCAGTTCACGGGAACTTGGCGGCGAGGTGACCTCACAGACTCAGTTCCATCCAGGGAGGGGTCGCCCAGCTCAGGCACCAGCCATTGGAGTGGCTCTCCTCGCTGGGTGGCCAGAGCCAGAGGCTGCCCCTCCCTCTAGCAGCCACCACAATCAATTGAAAAACAGAAACCCTGAGAATGGCTCCAGGCTGGGTGCTGTGAGTTTTTTTTTTCACAAAATAGCCCCAGGGAAAAGCTACTGTTCCTTGAAAGACCTCAACTCTACCCAGAACCTAGCCTCATCACTGCATCCCCCTCTTTTGTGATTCTCAAAGCAGATCACCCTCCCAGTAAACTAACCTGGGAGGGGGATCTCAAAATCTTGGGTAAAGCAGAGCATTTTTCTGCCTGTTCCAACAAACTGACTTAAGAAACCAATCAAGCCACAGGACCTCAAGCTGACCAGAGACTCCAACCAGACTCTGGTTACAGACAAAAGGGAGATACAGGACTCTTCCCACCCCTCCCAAAAAAAAAAAAAAAAATCAAAGAACTTTTTTTTTCTTCTTCTTCTTCTTTTCTTTTTTTCTTTTTCTTGTTTTGTTTTTTTTTCGTTTTTTGTTACCTTATATATATATAAAAAATTTTTTTTTTTGCTTTTCTAAAACTTTTATTAATCTTTAATTTTTGCCTCTTCTGAAAAAATAATTGTTTTCCATTAATTTTTTTTTCTCCTCTTATAATTTTTATTTTAGGAATACGTGAATGTGTGTTTTCTTTTCTTTTCTTGTCTTCTTTCTCTTTTTCATTCATTCTTAATTATCTTTTTCTTTTTGTTTTTTTTCTAGCTCTACTGAACTTCTGATCTTTTCTTCTCACTTTCCTATCCTTTCCAACTTTTCCTCTTTGTTCACCTTTATGTGACTTAACTCTTGTCCTGCACATCCTCAGATAAACCTGTAGTTAACCAGTAGACCCTATCCCCCATTGTGTACACACTTAATCCACAAACTTATTACTCAATTCAAAACCTCTGAGACTTAAATTCATTAATAACAGTACTACCTCTTTATACCTATATAATATTTTAAGCATTTTTTAAAAGTTTTTCTCATCTCCTCTATGTCCCTCCCTTTCTCTCAACATATTCATATCCCTCTATAAATAGATGGTCTTTTAATCTCTAAAATAACATTAATTTTTACGTCTCTATTTTTTTTCTGGTCTCTTTTCATTCCCCTTTCCCTTTCTTCCCTTTTCTCTCTCTCTCTACTTACATCCTACCCAACCTATTTCCTGCATTGTGATTAGGACATAGTTAACTCTCCCTGTGCCTTCCCACACCAATCTATTCCTATTTTTTACCCACATCTCTCCCTAACCCTAATAATTTCTGGTTTTCCAAATTCTTCTCTGCGGTTCAAAGTCCTTTAACATATAGTTGTTTGATGTCGAATAGATGTATCTGTTGAACTAGATTGTATCTGTAGACTATTGACTGTACAAATGCAAACTTTGGTTGATGGTTGCCTTAAGATAGTGTTCTAGCACAAAACTGGTGCTATCTTCATCTCAAATGGGCAGAGTAAGCCGGAAAAACACAAGAAAAATGGCAAATTCGGGTATCTCAATTCCCAATCCTGATAATCAGGGGTTAGAACAGATAATGAATAATCCAGAAGAGAGTTCCCAAACAGCTCTACAAACACTGCTGGCAAACATGATAAATGAAAAGTTTGACAACGTACAAAGGACTCTGTATGAGCGTGATAGGGAGAGAGAGGAGGCATCCCAGAAGTTTATACAGGAATATCATAAGCGTGAGGAAGCTACTCAAAAACTGATACAGGATTTGCGTGAACAACTTGAGAATACTCAAAGAGAAAGGGAGGAATGGCATGAGCAGGCTGAGAACACTCAAAGAGATCTGCAGGAATCCCGCGAACGGGAGGAAGCTAATCAAAGAGTAATACAGGAATTGAGAGACCAGGTAGAGAACACACAAAGATCACTAAAGGCATTCATGGAATCCATTAACAAAGAGATGAAGGAAGTCAGGGAGACCACAAAGGGAATGCTGAATGGAACCCAACAGAAGGAATGGGAGCCCAAAGAAACCATAACCAATCAACTAAGTGATTTGAGGACAAACACTGAACACCAAATTAAGGAAGTAAAGAAATTCATACAAGACCTAAAACAGAGCTTCAACAAAGAACTTGAAGCCATCAAAGCTGACCAACTAGAAGGAAAAGAGATAAAAAACAAAGTAGAGAGTCTTGACAGCAGGTTAGAACATGCAGAAGATCGAATCTCAGGGATTGAAGACAGCCTAGATATTATAGAGAAAGAACATACAACCATCCAAGACAAGTCCAAGAAATATGATAGATCTATCCAACACCTGGAAGACACCATCAGAAGGCCTAATCTAAGGATAATGGGTGTAGACGAGCACCTAGAAACAGAAGTTAATGGTCTAGGAAATCTGTTTAACAGGATCCTAGCAGAGAATTTCCCAAACATGCAAAAAGATAGGCCTGTCCAGATACAAGAAGCCTTTAGAACCCCAAATAGACCAGACCAGAATAGGACATCCCACCGTCACATAATAATCCACACAGGATCAACTCAGAACAAGGAAAAGATCCTTAAAGCTGTCAGAGAGAAAAGGGTAATCACTTATAAAGGGAAACCAATTAGAATCACCTCAGATTTCTCAGCAGAGACAATCAAAGCAAGAAGAGCCTGGAATGATGTATGCCATGCCCTAAAAACAAACAACTATCAACCAAGAATACTGTACCCAGCTAAACTCTCCTTCATAACTGAAGGCCAAATAAAAACCTTCCATAGCAAAGAAAAATTGAAACAATACATCTCCACCAAACCAGCCCTACAAAAGATTCTTAAAGATGTCCTACACATAGAAAACCAACAAGACTGCAATAAAGGCCAAGAAACTGCACCCAAACTGAGAATCCAAGAACCATAGGAAGAACCCAGTTTTCGGAGCCCCCAAGAAGGTAGATAACATGGCAGGAACTCCCAAATACCTCTCAGTCCTATCTCTTAATGTTAACGGACTGAACTCTCCAATTAAGCGACATAGACTGTCTAGTTGGATTAAAAAACAAGACCCTTCTATCTGCTGCCTGCAGGAGTCACATCTTGCCCGTAAAAACAAACACATTTTCAATGTTAAAGGCTGGAACAAAATCTACCAAGCAAACGGACCGCATAAACAGGCGGGAGTTGCAATCCTAATATCAGATAAAATAGACTTCAAATTAAAATTCGTGAAAAGAGATAAAGAAGGTCGCTACATACTAATTAAAGGATCTCTCCTTCAGGAGGATATTACAATTCTAAATATCTATTCGCCAAACAATGGAGCACCCAAATTTATCAAAGAAACACTACTTTCCCTCAAATCCCATATAGATCCAAAGACATTAATCGTTGGGGATTTTAACACACCACTCTCCCCACTAGATAGATCAACTCGGCAAAAACTCAACAGAGAAACCGCAGATCTAAACAGCTGCATAGATCAACTAGACTTAACAGACATTTACCGAACATTTCACCCAGCAGCATCAGAATACACGTTTTTCTCAGCAGCACATGGAACGTTTTCTAAAATAGACCACATTTTAGGCCACAAAGCAAACTTGTCTAAATTCAGAAACATTGAAGTTATACCTTGCATTCTCTCTGACCACAAGGGAATAAAGTTAGAACTCAACACCAAAAGCCACCAAAGAAAGTCCGGTATCACATGGAGGCTGAACAACACACTGCTGAATCATGAGTGGGTCATGGAAGAGATTAGAAAGGAAATTCAAATGTTCATGCTATTCAACAAAAATGAACACACAAAATACCAGCTCCTCTGGGACACAGCAAAGGCAGTACTCAGAGGCAAGTTTATAGCTCTGAGCTCCTACATCAACAAATTGGAAAGATCTGAAACTAACAATTTAATGACACATCTAAACCTCCTTGAAAAAGAGCAGCAAGATAAACCCCAATCCAGTAGACGGAAAGAAATAATCAAAATTAAATCAGAATTAAATGAATTAGAATCCAAAAAAACTATAGAAAGAATCAACAAAACAAAGAGTTGGTTCTTCGAAAAACTCAACAAAATTGACAGACCCTTAGCAAATCTTATCAGAAAAAGAAGAGAACACACCCAAATTAATAAACTCAGAGATGAGAATGAAAACATCACCACGGAAACAAGCAAGATTCAGAACATTATAAGGGAATACTTCTCAAAACTTTATGCTAATAAGTTTGAGAACTTGACAGAAATGGACCTCTTCCTAGCAAATATTGACCTGCCAAAACTAAACCAAGATGAGGTAAACTATCTTAACAGGCCCATATCAAGCATTGAAATAGAAACAGCAATAAGAGACCTCCCAGCTAAGAAAAGTCCAGGACCAGATGGTTTTACAGCGGAATTTTACAAGGCCTTCAAAGCAGAGCTCACACCAATTCTCCTCCAACTCTTCAATGAAATTGAAAGAGAAAGCTCACTACCGAACACATTCTATGAAGCCATCATAACCCTCATCCCAAAACCTGGCAGGGACTCATCAAAGGAAGAGAACTATAGACCCATTTCTTTGATGAACATTGATGCAAAACTTCTCAACAAAATTTTGGCCAACCGACTTCAACAATTCATCCAAAAAATCATACACCACGATCAAACAGGATTCATTTCAGGGATGCAAAGCTGGTTCAATATACGCAAATCAATTAATATTATTCATCACATCAACAGGAGCAAGAATAAGAACCACATGGTTATCTCAATAGACGCAGAAAAAGCATTCGACAAGATCCAACACCCCTTTATGATGAAGGTTTTGAAAAAATTAGGAATCCATGGAACATTCCTCAATACAATAAAGGCTGTATATGACAAACCTACAGCCAGCATTATACTCAATGGTGAAAAACTAAAGCCATTTCCTCTTAACTCAGGAACAAGACAAGGATGCCCACTCTCTCCACTTCTCTTCAATCTAGTATTAGAATGCCTAGCTACAGCAATAAGACAAGATGCAGACATAAAGGGGATCCAAATAGGGAAAGAAGAAATAAAACTCTCCCTCTTTGCAGATGACATGATCTTGTATTTAAAGAATCCCATAGACTCCACTCCCAAATTACTCAAGCTGATTCAAAACTTTGGCAAAGTAGCAGGTTATAAAATTAACCCCCAAAAATCAATGGCTTTTCTGTATGCCAACAATGAGAAAAGTGTGGCTGAAATTAGGAAAGCAACTCCATTTGTAATAGCCCCACAAAAAATAAAATACCTAGGAATTAACTTAACTAAAGAAGTGAAGGACCTCTATGATGAAAACTTTAAAATCTTGAAAAAGGAAATCAACACAGAACTTAAAAAATGGCAAAACGTCCCATGCTCCTGGATTGGAAAGATTAACATCGTGAAAATGGCAATACTTCCCAAGGCTATCTACAAATTCAACGCAATACCTATCAAAATTCCACCCTCATTCTTCAAGGAAATAGAAGAGGCAATCCAAAAATTCATATGGAACAATAAAAGACCCCGAATAGCAAAAACACTCCTCAACGGAAAGAACACTGCTGGAGGAATATCAGTACCAAATTTCAAACTCTACTATAAAGCCATAGTAATCAAAACAGCTTGGTATTGGCATAAGAACAGACCTCAGGACCAATGGAATAGAATTGAAAACCCAGAAATGAACCTACAGACCTATAGCCATCTAATCTTCGATAAGGGAGCTAAAACAATAGAATGGAAGACAGACAACCTCTTCAGTAAATGGTGCTGGCAAAACTGGTTAACTACATGTAGAAAACTAAAGCTAGATCCTTATATATCACCCTGCACCAGAATCAACTCCAAATGGATCAAAGACCTTGAACTCAAAGCAGACACTCTGAAAACATTACAGGATGGAATAGGAGAAACCCTGGGTCTCCTTGGCACAGGCCGAAATTTTCTGAATAAAGACCCGGAAACACAACAAATCAAAGAAAGGCTGGACAAATGGGATTGTATAAGGTTGCAGAGCTTCTGCAGGGCAAATGACATAGCTAGCAAGATCAATAGAAAGCCCACGGACTGGGAGAAGATCTTTACTAGCCATACAACGGACAAGGGTCTCATATCTAAAATATACTTGGAACTCAAAAAATTAAACCACCCAACAACAAATCCTCAAAGAAACAACTGCCCAATAAGTAAGTGGGCGAAAGACTTAAAGAGAAGATTCTCTGAAGAAGAAAGAAGGATGGCCAATAGACACATGAAGAAATGTTCAACATCCCTAGCCATAAAAGAAATGCAAATCAAAACAACATTGAGATATCACCTCACTCCAGTTAGAACAGCAAAAATCAAGAACTCTAACAACAACAGATGCTGGAGGGGATGTGGACAGAAAGGAACCTTACTTCATTGTTGGTGGGAATGTAAACTTGTTCAACCACTTTGGAAAGCAGTATGGAGGTTCCTCAAAAGACTCCACATAGAGCTCCCCAATGACCCAGCAATCCCACTTTTGGGCATTTACCCAAATGATCACAAACAAGGCCACACTAAAGCTACCAGCACAACTATGTTTATTGCAGCATTATTTACCATAGCTAAGATATGGAACCAACCCAGATGCCCCTCAGTAGATGAATGGATCAAGAAGATGTGGTATATATACACAATGGAATTCTATGCCTCCATCAGAAAGAATGACATTTCCCCATTTGTTAGGAAATGGAAAGGCTTGGAAAAAATTATATTAAGTGAAGTAAGCCAGGCCCAAAGAAACATAGGTCCCATGGTTTCCCTTATTTGCAATATCTAGTATAGGTATGAGTCAAGCGGAAAAAGTCAAATAATGTGATGTTAGGAAAACGAAACCTCAAATATGTATTTTAATGTTTTTGTTTCTTTCATGCATGTGTTTCTAACGCATTTATAATATTATCTCTTTGTTGCTTTGTATGTCCCTCCCCCACAGTGTAACCCCCGCTTTCACTATATTTGATGTCAGTATAACATGTGGAGGAGATGGGGACAAACAAGTCGTTTAAGGATTCAGGTGGACCTGTTGCAACAATGAGAAGTACAAAATGTCATGTCAAAACCAGCTTTACAATGTCGGGGGGGGGGGGGAGGGGTGGTATGATTGGGTGGGAGGGAGGGGGGAGGCTGGGAAGGGAGGTGAAGGGTAAACAAAGGAGGAGGCTGCAATGCTTGGTAAGAAATGTATGCATTATCCTGCCCATGTAATTGTAACCCCTCTGTACAGTATGTTCTCAAATAAAATAAAATTAAATTAAAAAAAAAAAAAAAAAAAAGATAATACATTTTAAGTTGTTGCATTTGAGCACAATTATTGAAAAAAAGAGAAAAACAACAACAGGCTGGGAAACAATTTAAATTGTCAGCATTCTATAAACCTGTGTTCAAAACTATATCTCATTTAAGTGTGTGAGGGTTTTTTTTTGGGGGGGGGTCTCTGGTCGTGGTTCCTGAAATCTGGGCCTGGGCACTGTCCCTCAGCATTTCAGCTCAAGGTTAGTGCTCTACCACTTGAGCCACACCACTGCTTCTGGCTTTTTTCTTTTTGCTTCTGTGGTGCTGGGGAATCAAACCGAGGGCCTCATGCATACAAGACAAGCACTCTACCACTGAGCCACCTTCCCAGCCCCTGTGAGGTTGTTTTTTAAACATGTTTTTATTAGTATTATCTTTAAGTAGTTGTACAAACAAGTTCCCATTCTGCACAACAGTATATGAATATGATGTATCTGACAACATATTCACCCATCCCTCTCAACGCAACCCTTCTCCCACTTTTAAAAAAAATTGAGATAAGTGATTACATAATACTCACATAATTCACAGCATTGTGGAATTATGATACTTAGTAAAAGTCACAAACATATTTTAACCATACAAGGAAAATTATCATTTTCATGGTCTATAAAGTTTGTGAATTCTATAAGCTTTGACAATACCAAGTATTTCTTCCATATCAGGTGATGTTTACATTTCTTGCCTTTTGTATAGTGTAGATTATTCCGCTTTCCCTCTTATTCCTCCCTTCCAATCACTGTCTTTGGATTGCTTATTTCTTTTCCTTCTATGACCAGTGGAGCTGATGGGCCTCTTGTTGTGTGTTGTTCTGTTTTCCACTCATTGTGTTCCTCCTTCTGGCTTCCCTCCATTGAGTGCAGATTTTTTTTTAATGTAATGAGAGTATGCTCAGGGAAATCACCCCATTAGTTCAAAATACATTGTCAATGTGCCTTAATTTGGATGTTTTCATACACATTTTCAATATATAATAGCATATGTAGCATATGAAATATGTTTCTTCTTTTTCTTATGCTTGAAAGCAGTTTCTAGTTGCAGATAAAATGCATCAACTATTCCTCATACAAAAGAGTAAAACATTACACAAGAGTTCTAGAGCCCTTGATATACATAGCAAAACATCTCAGGTGCTTACCATAATATCCAACCTTCTTTCTGAATCAATAGATTTAACTGAAGTCTAGAGTAAGTCAAATAGTGATAACATCTCCCAATAGTGATAATATTTAGATAATACAGATAAAAATGTTACCTGATAGCATCTAGGATATTGCTTTAAGGCCAGTCCACACATGTTCTGTATTTCTTGATTTCCTTCTTTCTGTTCCTTCATCTCACTTCCTGGAACTTGGAAGTGATTACTGGCAATTTAGGGGTCACTTTGGGCCAAGACAGTGAGAGATATATCCTAATGCTGGGGTATGCCTACATCTTCTTGGAATCTTCATGCCTGTACTCTCTTCCTCTGGGCTTTCAACAGACAAGAGACTAAACCATTACTAGTTGCATTTTTATGATCATTTGAGTTCTCCTATCTTTAAGATACTTACACTGTGGATTGAGATGCACTCACAGAAAATACATAGTATTGCATATATATATATATATATATATATATATATATATATATATATATATACATATACATATATATTCCTTTAAGTAGTTGTAGCAAGGGTCATCATTCAACAAGTCAGAAAATAAATACAATGCAGCTTGATCAATATCACTCCTTTTATCATTTTTCTTTCATTTGTTCATCAAAATGTCATTACCAGTTTCTTCTCTTCCTCTTGTTCTGAGATAGAAATTCATCTATTCTAAAGCCAAAGGATATGCTTCCTTCACTAGCTAGATCACGTTCACTGACTTTTGCTTTCTTAAAAACTGCTTAACTTCTGCAAGAGGGAATTGAAGTCTGCCAGACAGGAAGGATTGAGTGTAAGCTGTGGGAAGTGTTCTCATACTCTGCATCTAGAGGGCTAGTAAACATGTTGATCTGCTCGATGCCTCAAACAATTCAGAAAGTGGCTTGCATTTTCTAAAACCTAAATCCAAACTTTCCCCTTCTCCTTCCCACCAAGAATTCTCCCTCAGGCCTCTTCCTACCATAGTGTCTTGGCAGCTTAGAACTGCTTTACCTCAGAAATGTGGCACCAGAAGTGTGCCCTATGCTCAGCCAAGCATCTGGGATCTGGCTGATTCATCTATGGCTCTGAAAATACTGCAGTCTAATCTGTGTCCTGTGCTCAGGGTTCAATATGTGTGCTTAAATCCATAGCTACGTGCCTCCAGAGAGAGCAGGCTTTCCTCTTTCTATTAGCATTAGGAGCAGAAGTACCAGATAGGTTCTTTATAATAAAGCAGCCACACACAGCGGTTGGTTTTATAACCACTAGCTGAGGTGAGTTTGCCTAAGGGAGCCAAAGCATTATGTGAATAAGGTGTTTTCAACTGGAAGCTCATAAGCCTCCATTCCTAAGAGGAAGCTGCTGATAATAAATTCTGTCTGGGAATGGACTTTGTAGGAGATAGAATATTTTTCTGTGAAAGTGATTGCTTGAAGGAAAGCATTGACTACACGTAGCCATAATCTTACAAAAAGCTATTTTAACTAAAGTATATCCTGTAAGTAAAATCGTTCTAGGAACATGGTTCAACTCATAGGCACAGTTTAATTCATAGAGCACAAGCGTAGTAAGAATTTTCTAACAATTTCTGGCATGGTTGTCCTGGTTTCATTGATTGCTCTGAAACTGATCCCCTTTCAAACTAGCCAGCTGAGCTTCAAAAGAGGCAATTGAGCAAGATTTTGAACACAACTTCTGATCAATACCAGAAGTAGTAACTCATTAGGGGTAAAACCTACTTCCTACTCAGACTTCCTACTCAGAGCGGTTGCTTCATTGGCTTCCTGCCAATAACATGCCCTTCAACATAACTAAACTTTGCCGTGCTAAGTTTCTTTCAACTTGCTTGTCTTTCTTGGAATATTGGCTTACACTATGGGAGTATTCCCAATAATCTGGGGTATTGTCAACAATCTTTGTTATGCAAGGCAGGAACCCTTTAGAAGGAGACACATCCTCCCTTGTTGAGGTAGCTCAAGGTTGGTTTAAACCCACCCATTGTGGTTAATGATGGAAAGTGTATCAGCAATGTCAGGAAAGGGCCGATGGAAGCACCCCAATAAAAAGTTACCTCATGCATTGGCCATGAGAGGAAAAATTGGACTACTGCACATTACCTTGTTGGTTGGGGACTTTCATGTGCTGAGTGAGTCTTAGGCACAACGAAAACTTGAGTCTTGATGTTTGTTTTCATTCTCTGGCCCAAGAATAAAAATGTGGGAGCTGGAGGAAGCCATATTTGAGAAATGTCCAGTAAGGGGAGAGTTGAATATGAGAGGGGAGCACAAGAAACTTACAATAGATAGGATTTAGTGCACCAAAAACTGAAATCTCAAGAGATCTGCTAAAATGGGGAGTAAGAATTCTAGGCCTAAAGAACCAAAGAAAATGATCCAAGGACCTGCTTCTGATAATCCACTGGGAGAATGGTGAAAAAGATCTCAGAACACTATTAAATAATGGATAATTTTTATTATTGAGATCCATACTGTGCACTTGTCCAAACAACAATTTGTTATACATAAGTGCTTGAAGGTGTGTGTTTTAAATATTATATGCTGAAAGGGGAACTCAAAAAAGTCATGTCCAAATCTGGGTGCCAGTGGCATGCACCTGCAATCCAAGCTACTCAGGATCTGAGGATTGGGGTGTAAAGACAGACAGAGAAGAAAAGTCCTTGAGACTCTTATCTCCAATTAACCACCAGAAAACTGGAATTGGCGCTGGGCTCAACTAGTAGGGCTTTCTTTCGCCTTGTGCTGAAGAGCTCAGGGACAGTGCCCAGGCCCACAGTTGAAGTCCTATGATCAATAAAAATTAATGCTTGGGTGAAATGGATTAAATATTCTGCTCACCATTACTGTTAAGACTGTGTGGCACAGAGACCAGAAAAACAAGTGGTACACTTCCCACTGTAATGAACCTCAGACCCCCAAGGGCATGGAGTGCATGATCTGTCGGTCAAATACAGCTTGGGGAAACTCGAAAGACCCTGCTGTTGCTGTTTGCAAGAGGAGGATCTAAGACAAAAATCTTATCTTCCCAAGGCCAACTATACCCCTTGCCTCTGTAGGTACGGGGGACAACTGGCATTTCTGGGAAACTTATCAAGATGCAGTGAAGGCCGAACCTGTGAAGAGTTGAACAGTAAGCACTAAATATAGCCAGGGGAAATGTCTGATGGTATTGTGGAAGACCAGTGCTGGAGACCTTCCTGGCCAACTAGAGTAGAACCTGTGCTTTGGTTCAATTTGCCATCACTTACATCCTAGCATTTCATCCACCTGTCCATTCTCAAACATTTTATACTAGTTAGGAGAGACCCCTTCCCCAGAGGGTCATTCATATTTCATATTTACATGGGTACTATTCAGGATCCTCCCCCAAAAGTTTCCAAAAATTCAAGCCAGGCCCCAGATAGCAGCTTAGGAATCAGTATAATTAGTATAAATAAGTTAGTATAATTAGTATAAATAAAATGTAGTTTGGAGGCTAGGAATATGGCTTAGTTTTAAATTGTTTGCCTAGCATGCATGAAGCCCTGGGTTTTATTCCTCAGCACCAGATAAACAGAAAAGACTGGAAGTGGCACTGTGGCTCAACTGGTAGAGTGCTAGCTTTGAGCAAAAGAAGCTCAGGGAGCACCAGGACTGGCAAAAATAAAATGTAGAGTAGAATAAGATCAACAGAGATTTGTTAATTATACTAAAAGATTTTTTAAACCCATAAATTAAGTGCTCTAGTAGGATGGCATGGGAAAATTAATTCTAGAAACATTATCTATAAAGGGTAGATTTTGTTTTGTGATTGAAGGCCAAAGCTGCACAAAGGACTTAGAAGAATTCAACATTGGCAAGTGAGTGAACTAAAAACTCAGATAAAGGGCTGAGAAGGTAGCTCAGCAGTAGAGTGTTTGCCTTGCATGATTGAGCCTCTGGGTTCGATTCCTCAGAACCACATAAGCAGAGAAAGCCAGAAGTGGTGCTGTGGCTCAAGTGGTAGAGCGCTATCCTTGAGATGAAGAGCTGAGGAACAGTGTCGAGGGCCAGAGTTCAGTCCCAAGACTGACCAAAAATGAAAAAAGAAGGCCAGCTACACATAAAGGGTTTCCTACCAAGAGGGAAGGAGGGTTTCCTACCGAGAACGAGGGAGTTTGGCGGATTTTTATCTAGCAGGAATGCAAGTTTCCCTTGTGGGAGAAGGATTGCCTTCTAGTAAGGAGGGTGTTAATGATCACATTGGTAAAAATCATCATTCAGTTTCATAATGCCCAGATAAGTGTCTAATGTTTGTCAGGTATTGACTTGTGAAAACATATATTTATTAATGTACTACCATCTGCGTGTCAATCTGTTCTTATTTTCTCAACCCCAGGGGCTCAATCTCAGGTCCGGCATAGTTTCTGTCAGCTCATTTTGCCCCAGGATTGCATGCTGACCCTCACCCATTCAAGAATTTGGCCCTGTAGGCCATGAATTCAGATGCCAGCACTCCCAAACAATAATCGTGTAGTAAGAACCTGATGGTGACACATGTTTTCCTTTTCTGCGAAAGTCTTGGGTGTCAGGTATGAAATGGAAAACATATGCAGTCCTATATCCTATGTAATCAAAGTAATCAATGTTCTATGTGCCAAAATAATCAATAAAATAGTCAATACATGAACAAAATGAAAAATAAAATGAATAACTACACTGAACGTAATATAGAATCAACATATGTATGTAAATATAAATCATATATCTAAAATGTACACGAATGGGATGTTTTCTAGTGTTGAGGATCAGTTTCAGCCCTAAGGAACAGAACTGAATTTCTTCACTTCATGGAGGCGAGCTTCCCCTTCCCTTACAGTGTAACAGATTTACCCAGACCATGAGTTCCAATACCAGTCCTGGCAGAGAAAAATGGCATCTCTATACTATGTGATGCCCAATTCTTAGGTATTTCATTATGCCTTCATTAAATGAATGTGATTGTGTAAATGCTTCATAAAGTATTGATTAAAATCGATCAGTGTCCTATAATAGTGTATAATTTTATCCTGGAATCATTCAAGAACTGCCTATTCAATAATACATACATCCCATTCTATTTGTATTCATATGGATATGAATGAGTGTCTTAGGATCTCCTGCCATTTGGAGGTGGCAGGACCAGGATTTGAACTGTGGGCTCCAGCTCCCACCACTTAAACCTAGGGATAGGGAACTCACTGGTCTGTCCCAAAACATCAGCAAGACCAATGATTAGGCAGGCACCAGTGGCTCTCAGCAGTCCTCCTTGATACAAGCCTGTATAGGAGGATTATGATCAAAGTCACCGTAGGCAGGAAAGTCCTTGAAACGCCTGTCCAAGTTCAATGTCAACAAAGCCATAAGTAGACCTGTATGGTAGAGGGGTAGCCTTGATCAAAAGCAGCTCACGGACTGTGCCCAGACCTTGAGTTCAAGTTCCGAGATTGGCAACAAACAGTCATACAGAACAATCTGTGCAGCCATCTGGCTAAAGCAAGTCACCCTCTTGTCTCCAACTGAATTGGACAGAGTTTACTTGGAAAGGGGCTGGGGAGCCGCTGTCATCTTGACTCCACCTATGCAGCCTGCATCACAGGATTCTGAATGCACCCCCATTCTTTCATGGTTCTTTCTAACCAATGGGATACAAGAATTGTGGCCACTCCCATATTCCATGCTGTCCAGTAGCACCCAGATTCCCTCTGTTGGTTGACACCACTACCAGCAGTTGAGGAAGTTAGAGGTGGCTGGGTGGTGAGCAAGAGTCTTGAGGCGACTTTGGAGTGGATTAGGAAACTTACAGCCTAGTCAGTGAGTGGGAGAACAGAGGATTACTCAGAGCCTGGGAATGTGGCCAGCCCATCTCTCCCATCCTAGTGCTCAGATGTCTTTAACAACCAGACTCCGTGAGAGAGCTGTGGGCAAGAAACAACTGCCAGATCACCGACAGAAGAATCCTGCCATCAGACCTGCAACATTCAAAAAAACAAAGAACACAAAAAGGGAGGGATCCCCAAGACAAACACCACTGGAGAGCGTGATACAAAGGAAGGTCCAGCCAAAGGTGATGCCAACCCCAGACCACCCCTGCCTTTGGAGAGTGTTACAGCCATCAGGGTGCAGAGTGTCAAGGGTCCCGATAACACCAAAGATCTTCAGAGGTGCTACCAACACGTGGTGCCTGCCCTGGAACGCAGCAAAAGAAGAAACCAGGCGCTCTGTGCCAATATCTAACCACTGAATCAGGAAAAGACAGACCTGCAGTATCAACGGGAAAAAGAGAGGGATAAGATAGCCCAGGGGCACAAAGAACTGAAAATAGAGCTAGAAATCCACAAGCCACTCATACAGAAGTTGGTTTTGGCAGAAAGCGATTTACAATCAGCACCGGCCCACATGCAGCACGTGGCCGATCACAGAGTAATGGAGCACAAAACTGTCACCAGCTGCCTGCAGGCCACATAGCAGTGCATGGCAGAGTTGGAGATGGAGGCTTCTGCAGTCACTGCTGCACAGAAGGAGATTGAAATATTCTTCGAACAGCTGAATGATGTAACACTTCAGCTCGAGTAAAAGATCAGAAGCTTCTATGACCTGGAGCAAGTGAACAGAGTGTTGCAGGAGAAGCTGGAAGCACTCTGGACATAGAAGAGCAACAGGAATAACAGAATCTGCAAGCTCCAACAAGCACTGGCAGAGTGTGAGGTACTGACAAGACTACTGGATAACCTGAGCTGGATGGTGACAGCAGCGAATCTGGACACAGACACCTTAGTGAAGGACCTGAGAATTGAGAGGTCCACACAAAGGAGGAGGCCCGGCCGCTGACCGAGCAGGTGAATCAACTGACAGAGCAGAAGGAGGAAGGGGCTAGGCAGGTGCTGGATTTTGAGAAAGAGCTGGGGGAACTGAGAAGGAAGCTGGCAGAGCCATGGCCCCCCACAGGACTATCTCAGGCCAAGCAGCAGCTGCAGACCCAGGCCTACCACATGCAGATGGAGTTGAAAAACCTGGAGGAACAACTTCACATCCAGGTCCAGGAAAACCAGAAGTCCAATCTCCAGAATGCAGAGCAGTGGGAACAACTGCGGAGACTGGAGGAGAAGGCGGAGGGTTGGCAAGGGATCCCGGAGACCCCATGATGCACATGTCTGTGCGACCCACAGCTAGAAGAACAGCTGGCCTTGCTGTGGGTTACTTTCCATAGGGTGAGCGGTGAGAAGGAGGAGTTTGCTAGCATCTTGGACTCTGAGCAGCAAGTGAAGAAACATCTGCAGGAACAGATGGACCACTCAGAGGAGAAATGGAAAGAGATGGATGAGAGAGAGACCCAAGTGGCTTGGGAGCTGCAGGAACAGCAGGAGCAGTCCCTGGCCCAGCTGCAGGAGCTCAGAGCCACCTGTGAGCATCGCATCACCTCCAATGAAAGGCTGAGCTCCAAGAAGTAGGCCTTGCAGCAGCACCTGCAGAGGCAGACCCAGCTGCTGGAGCAGCTTTAGCAAGTGCAGGGCCCGATCAACTGTGGGGACTAGGTGATGCCCCCAAAGTGGCAGGACACTCTCAAGTGCCTGGAAGTAATCAGAACACAGGATGAGTGCCTGCAGGCCCAGCTGATCTTCCTGGCTTTCCCTGGGGAAGGGGAAGGTGTGAGCCCTGGAGAAGCAAAAGGTGAGAAAGCAACTCCCCCTGATGTGCCCATCACAGAGGATAGAGACATCCTCCAAAGTAAGAGGGATGTGTCTCTGCAAGCACTCTTTGAGGCTGACATCCACAGGGGGAAACTCCTGCAGCAGGAGCGGTGGGCCTGTTGCAGGCACTCGATCCACCCGACAGCTCAGTGCCAGATAGAGCTGAATCCACAGGTACCCGCCCCGTGAGCTGCCACCACAGCATATGTGAGGATGGGAAGTGGGACAAGTGGGAGTCTAAAAACAAAATCTGCTTAATCCACAACCTGCCTGATGAGGTGCACTTCCATAGTCCAGCGAACAAGCTCCACCATCCATGCAGCCAGGTGTTGGCACATATCCACACCGTCCAGGAGTTGCTCCTGGTATGTAATGGACAGATGTTCATCCTGGATCAACTGTGTCGGGAGAAAGCAAAGGGCATGTGCCAGCTGTCCCAGGAGAAGATAGAGAAGAGGAAAGAGCTGCAGGAGCTGCTGTCTCTCCTCTCAAGGGGCTCCAGATGTCGGTCCAGTTTGAGCCCCCCATCTGTGTTGCTGCTTTAGAGGCCTCAGGCTCCTGGGTGGGCAAAATGAGGGAGGAGCAGAAAGGTTTTGAAGAATTGCAACTTCAAGACCGTGTGGAACCTGCCAGAGGAGAGGTCGGGGTTCCTTACCCCCTAGAGGACTCTCCCACAGAGCACATCCTGCCACAGATGTCCCACATCCAGAGCCACCCACAGCTGGCGAACTCAGGCTTGCAGCACTCTGTCCCTTTTTTCTGTAGGCTGATGGGGATGATGACTCCCTATGTGACATATTGAGTCTCAAAATCCTCGGCAGCCACCAGAACTCGGTGGCCAGGTGTCCTTCTCTAGGTCTCTATCTGCCTGGTAATGGGAAGGGTAAACTGTGGGCTGGGTAGAGCAGAGGCAGCTGGGAGGAGACAAAATTCAAGGGATATCTAATGGCCCATTGGTGACCAGGGAAGAGGCCCATGTTATGCTTATCACAAAGAATAAATTGTTTTCAAAGGGAAATAAAGCCTCCACAAAGATTTCTTCTTCCAGTCATAGGGCTTGAACTCAGGGCCTGGTCACTGTCCCTGAGCTCTTTTGATCAAGACCGGTGCTCTACCAGTTGAGCCCCACCTCTCCTTCCAGCTTTTTCTGTGTGGAATTGAACCCAAGGCTTCAGACATGCTAGGCAAACACTCTACCACTGAGCCACATTCTCAGCTAAGATGATCCCCTGCCCCCAAACACATATAGTCATTACTCAGATAAATTGGAAGTAGGGTCTAGGATGAATATGAAGCACAAATCTGGTTCACACAGAAATACTCCACTGCCCCCTCTTTGACACCCTTATTTAAAGTTTCTCTTTTACCTTTGAGGGAGGAGAGAGGGAGAGGGGAGTCCCGAGAGAGGAGTACCAAGAACAATGGCCCCCTGAGCTCCACAGCCTCCCCCACAAATGTAGTCCTCCAGATTCAGATCTTACCTGACTCAATGTGGAGTCTACATTGTCTCCCCACCCCTGCAAGGCTCAGGATGAAATAAATGTCAGCCCTGGACTTAGCCCACACCCAGGGTGGAAACTCCTAGTCCCAGACCGACTTCCACCCCTAACTTCCCTGAGTTTGGCTAGACCCACCACTCACCACAATGTTGGCGGCCATGATCTCATGGACGGATTCCAGGAAGTAGGTCTATTGCAGAAGCAGCAGGGTGAGTATAAAAGAAGGAGTTGGGTGATTGCTCTGGGATCTTCCTCCTCGGAGCCCTCCCATCCAACTAGGGCCATGGTGACCCGAAGCATGCCAAGGTCAGGGGGTGAGACAGATGGAGGAGCACAGGACTAAAGGAGGTAATGCTTTATCTTGGTGCACTTGAAAATTCCAATTATATTCAGCCCATGTCAATTCCAGAGCCAACATGCAATGCCTCTCGTTGTTGTTTTCCATGAGTGCTGTCCCTGAGCTCTTTTTCTCAAGGCTGGCATTGTACTACTTGAGCTACAGGGCCACTTCTTGTTTTCTGATGTTTCATCAAGGATAAAAGTCTCACACACTTTCCTGCCCAGGCTGGCTTGTCACCATGGTCCTCCAGATCTCAGCTTCTTGAGTAGCTAGGATGACAGGTGTGAACCACCAGTGCCCAGAATGTGATGCCTTTTAAAAGAATCTTGGGTAGTGTGTAAAAGGAGCCCCAAAAGGCTGGGTTAGATCACGACCCAATGAAGGAGCTAGGATGGGGAATGTTGAATTTCTAGTCATTCTGTTCCCCAAAATTAAAGATGCCAAGTGGTGTTGTATGCATCAAACTCCTAGGCCAACAACCACCAGGCTCAATGCGGAAAAGGTAGAGAATACCTAAAAATTGCAGTGTAGAAATCTCTGATTTTGCATGCACATAGTGTGTGTGTGTGTGTGTGTGTGTGTGTGTGTGTGTGTGTGTACCGGGTCTTGAACTCAGAGCCTAGGTGGTAACCTTTAGCCTGTTTGCACAAAGTTGGTGCTCTACCACTTGAACTATAGTAGCTCCACTTCCCAGCTTTTTGGTGATTCATTGGAGATAAGAGTCTTCCCAGGTTAGCTTTGAATCTTGATTCATCCTCCAGTTTCTGCCTTGAGGAGCTAGGATTATAGGCATGAGCCACTGGCATCCAGCTGCATGGATAACTTTTCATAGTCTCTTCTGTTCTAACAGCTATCTACTTGCTCTGGCCTAGATCTCTGGCCTCTACATCAGCTCCCAGCAGCCCCTGACTGTGTGGAGAACATAAAGCTCAAACCTGTCAATGCATCCTATTTCTTTGTCCTCAGGGGAAGGAATGATTCCTCTGATACCTGGAGGGGTAGGGGTAGGGGTAGAGACAGGTGGGATAGCTGTAGATGGGTGCTCAGCTAGAAGATAGATATTCTGTTTTATCCAAGAAGGAAAGCATGGCCAGATGTTAATGACTCATGCTCTTATATTCCTAGCTCCCTCAGGAGGCTGAGATCTGAGGATTGACATTCAGAGGCTACCCAGCAAAAAATATCTGTTAGACTGTCCTCTCCCAAAATACCACCTGAATGCTGGAAGAAGAGCTCTGGCTCAAGTGGTACAGTGCTATCCTTGAATGAAAAAAACTGAAGGACAGAACCCGGGCCCTGAGTTCAAGTCCTACTACCAAAATGCACTCATGCGCATGTGCACACACACACACACACACACACACAAACACACACAGGGAGGTGGTAATAATAAGCAGAGCTATAACTGGGGGCAGTCCTGAAGCATAATCATAGTAAACTCTTAAACCACATCGGTTGTTTCTCCCTAAGTCTTTCTTGGGCTGAGGGATCTGTGCCTCCATCTAAGCACTGGGGAGGAAAGCTGGGTTCTGAGCCCTGGGACTACTGGGATATAGCGTTTACTACAAACAGCAGCCAGCCGGCTCTGGATTCCTGAGCCTACAAGTCTTTCATGAGCTCAACTCAACACCGCCCAAGGTGTGCCTGACAAATGTGCATTCTTGTGATATCCATATGAGCGGGCATTTACTGTTTTATCCCTCCTGGACCAGAACTGTGGTCTGAGACATCGATTTAGTGCTCAGATCCACACTGCTCTCATGATAGATGTCATTCTGATGACCGGGTTGATGACCTCCGTGTCACAAGGGTCAATCCATCTCTAGTACTGTGGCCCACTCTGTATGCAAAGGCCTCCGAGGAGGCTGCTCTAAAGAAGTGTAGGACACCTAGACATTGGGAGACCCTCAGGAACCCACTGGAAAATACTCTGCTTAGAGCCACAGCATGAGGTCAAAGCAGGCCAGGTATTGGTCATGTAGCTCAAAAACTGGGCCTGGTTGCTGTTCCCAGCTCTTCATCTTACCACTTGAGCCACAGCACCCCTTCCGGTTTTCTGGTGGTTCTTGGAGAACAGAGTCTCCCAGACTTTCCTGCCTAGGCTGGCTTTGAATGGCAATCCTCCAATCTCAGCCTCCTGAGGAGCTAGGAGGACATGCATGAGCCTCCAGTGCCTAGCTGATCTGGCCTTTCACCACAGTGGAGTAGGAGCTCCTGAAAGCTTTTCTTTATTTTCTCTGTGCCAGTACTGGGGCCTGAAATCAGGGTCTGGCCTGTGGTCTCTTTAAGTTTTCCCTCAAGGCTGGCAATCTACCACTTGAGCCACAGCTCCATTTCTGGCTTTTGGTAGTTCATCCCCAAAAAAGTCTCACTAACTTTCTCCCCTAAGCTGGCTTTGATCCATGATCTCTGATCTCAGTGTCCTGAGTAGCTAGGATTTACAGGGGTTAAGCCACAGGTGACACTGGGCTAGAAGCTTTTCTTAAGCAAGCATTCTTCCTTGCATTTGCCCTGACTCCTCCATGCAAAGGAGGCCTGAAGGTCAGGAGCTGTGGAAAATAGGCTTCTGGTCAAAGAAAATGGCTGGGGTCCTTGGTGAAAAGACATGCTAATCTTCCCCTGGACAACATTCTGCCCTAACTGTGACTCAAGTGTAAATCTTGTCCCAGACTTGAGTGTTCTGCCAGACTTGTCTGAAGTCACAGAACCTATATTCCACCCACACTACCAGCTCTACAACACACCTCAGGACCTTTGCCCACGCTGTACTCATTGCCTGAGGCTCTCTCTGTTTTGTTCCACATCTTAGAGCTCCTGTGGAATTTTGGCACTGGTTATATCACCTCCTGTAGCAAGCCTTTCCTTCCCTTCTCCCCCTTTTAAAAATATATTGAGTTCCTACAGATTGAACTTGTGCAGGCTGACTGGAAATTGCTCTATTGCGGTGGTGGTGGTGGTGGTGGTGGTGGTATCTGTGTGTGTGTGTGTGTGTGTGTGTGTTTGTGTGTGTGTGCGTGCGCATGCGTGCATGTGCACCCACGCATGTGCATGCGCACAAACACGCATGCCAGTCGTGGGGTTTGAATTCATGGCCTGGACGCTATCCCTGAGCTTTTGTGCTCAAGACTAGCACTGTACTACTTGAACCTCAGCTCTACTTCTGGCTTTTGGGGTTTAATTGGAGAAAAGAGCCTCATATATCCGTTCCTGCACACAATTGGCATCCTCAGATCTCAGCCTCCTGAGTAGTTAAGATTACATGGGTGAGCCCCCAGCGCCTGACCTCTACCTCATACCCATAACGGCCCTCCTCTGAGTCCCAGAAGAATATGTCTCACTCTGCTGACTTTTTTTTTGGTCAATCTTGGGGCTTGAACTCAGGGTCTGGGCATGTTCCTGAGCTGCTTTTTTTCAACACTAGCTCTTTTATCACTTAAGCACAGTGTCTCTTTTGGCTTTTTCTCTTTCTGTGGTAGTGAAAAATCGAACTCAGGGCTTTGTGTGTGCTAAGTAAGCACTGTACCAGTAAGACACATTCGCAGATCAAGGCTCATTTCTAAAAGAAGCTATGACGGTGGGATTTATTGGATTACCCCTTTTGGCACAGAAATCGCTGACTCTTTCTTATCTTTGTCAGGATTTGGGACCAGCCTGAGACTCTGCAATAAGGAATAATGAATGAGTGATGGCCACCAGGCCCCAGAGGTCTAGGCTAACATCCTACAGGAAGATAGAGGAAATGGAGACACAACCTTCAACAACTCCTACAGCCTAGGAACTGTGGTTTCCCTGGAGGCAGTGGCTGGCTGCTAGGTGTTCTGATGGGACATCTCAGCCAGAACATAATGCACCCATTGCACACACTGTAAAGCTGAATTCAGAAATCCTTAACCAAAAGACCACCAGAGGCCACCACCAATGTAAAAGCAAAGTAGTCTTTATTGCAAGCTCAAGCTTGGTCCCCTCAGACTTCCATAGCAGCAACCGAGGTTTACAGCACCTTTTATACACTTTTTAGGGAAGGCAGGGACTTTGCATACACCATAGCGTCTTCTAACAAATCACTAGACATTGTGGGAAAATCATAAAAACAATTCTATATTATGATTGGTGAACTACAAAGTTGGAAAGGACCAGAAACAAGTTGTTGGTTAGATCAAGGGGGCTGACATACATTAAACTGGTTGGCTTGTACCACAGGGAAGTCTCAAGAGGATATGTGCTAAACTGCAGGATGTCTGGTTTAGATAATGGTCACCAGACCCCAGAAGGGGCTGTTCTGGAGTTTCTGATACCTTGACATCCTGCCTTAAGCAAACACCATGTGTTTCCCCAAATTGTCTGTGCAATGCTATTTCAGATATCTCCACATCCTGGCATCTAGTGTTCCCAGGACTGTCTGTGGCTGGAATAGGTCAAGGGTGGCAGAACTGAGTTGGGGTCTTCAGTAAAATAGAGTTGCATAGGTTCCTCAACACCAGTTGCACACACCAGCCCAGGCAAAGCCTTCGTGGCTTCAGTTCTTAAATTGCAGGGAAGGATGCTTTGTTCAAGCTGCAGACTTAGTACTCTCTGAGGGCTTCTTCCAGCTTGCCCAGGTTGGGGGGCTGGGCATGGGCAACCTGCTGAAAGCCCATCATCCAGGCCCTGTCGCTGAGCTCCTTTTGCTCAATGGTAGTGCTCTGCAACTTGAACCATTCAGGGATTTTGTTTGTTTATTTCTTTTGTTTTCCTGTGATCTCTTAAGAAATACAAGGGTCGCGGAATTTCCTGCCCAGGCTGCATTCAAATTGGCATCTCAGCCTTCTGAGGAGCTAGGATCACAGGGAGGAACCACTGACAACCTGGCTTACTTTTCTTCTTGTTGTTCTTTTTTTTCGTGACAATCTAAAATCTTAATGGTGTCATTCCAATGGTTTGCATTCCAAGAAAACTTCCCAGGCCTGGAATTCGAATGCTAGGACTGGCACCCACAAATAGAGGGAGATACTGCAAGCTCATTCCTATTCATTTGAATGCTAATGGAATGTTATAAAAGTAATAAGTAAATTTGAAATTAATTCATGATTCTATTTTAGAATGCCACACAAAAATTATTGAATTTATATCTTCCATTCTAGCACCATAGTATGATTAAGGATATTCACTGATATTTTATTAATGCTTTTGTAAGCATTCAATGATGATTCTTCATTAAATGGAGGCATAGTTTAATAACTAATAATTGGTAATTATATATATAACTTAATAATATAATATTCCCTCTCTATATTTACACACACACATATATATATATATATATATGTACATGTATATATATACACATGTATATATATACATGTACATATATATATATATATATTGGGCACTACTGTGGCTTGATTATAGGTCCTCAGAACTTCCTGGCAGCTCATTTTGCTGGAGGCTGGTGTGCAAAGACTGTGACCCCATTTATGAATTGGGCATTGTAGGCTGTGAGTTGAAATCCCCGCATGGCCAAAAATTTATTCATGGAGTAAGAAGTCAATTTTGACAAATTTTTTCCTTCTCTGTGAAAGTCCTGGGTCTCAGTATATGTGATATGATGTAATAAAATAAATGTTGTATGTACAATAATACTAAATAAATAAGGGTAATAAATATCATATGGAGTAAACCCATATGACATAGATCTAATATATGACTATTATATTTTATAGTGCTGGGGCTTCAATTCAGGCCCTAGGAACTTGTCTGAATTGCTTGTCTTCGAGGACGGTGATCTTCCCCTTCACCCATAGTGCCTCAGAATTCCCCAGACCCTGAGTTTAAATCCCAGGCCTGCCAGAAAAATGGGGCAAATTCCAAGCCATGATGATGATGATGATGATGATGATGATGATGATGATGATGATGATGATGATGATGTTTTCGGCCAAGAACCGGGCTTGAACTCAGGTCTTGGTATCTCTGCCACAGCCGATCCTTGCATCCTAGGTCCCGAGTTCAAATTTCGGGGCTGGCAAAAATAAAAATAAAAACGAGAAGGGTAAAACTGAGAAGTTCAAGGAGGTGGTTTTACTTTTTTTTTTCTTTGCATTTTGACCATCCTGGGTCTAAATGACAATGCCCAGAAAGTGTAAATGACCTTACATTGCTGATATTTGGATGACTATTAGGGAAGCCAAGCCGAACTGGCAACTTAAGCCTGGAAATCGAATCTTGGACTGCCGGGATGGCAGGAGATTCTAAGAAACAATTTCCAATATACATCTGTGTGAATGGAATTTTGTAAAAGTAACAATTACCTTAGTAGTTAGTGTACGATTTATATTATAAAATTATACACAATTATACAACTTCGAATAATTTTCAATTAATATTTTATTATGTATTCAATCATGATGCTTAAAAAAGGAAGGAATAATTTAATTGCCAATAATTGGTAGTAATATTGTATATGCAATTTCATAATATAGAGACATCTCACGTTATATACATCTATCCATCTATCTATCTATCTATCTATCTATCTATCTATCTATCTATCTATCTACAAGTCTAAACATTTATCTTTTTATACACTTGTCACTAATGGGGCTGAGTGATAGAGTGCTCGCCTAGTACGTACAAAGCCCTTGTTTCGATTCCTCACTACTGTGTGCATAGGAAAATCCAGAAGTTGTGCTGTCGCTCAAACAGTTGAGCACTAACTTTGAGCATAAAAGATTAGGGACTGTGTCTAGACCCTTCCTCAAGACCCATGACTGGTACCAAAACAAAAAATAAAAAGGAAAATATAGAATGTTCTGACTGCAACTATATAAGAATAGGGCTGCAAATACCTCATCACAGAGCAAGGAGGGAATCTAGTGCTGACAGCTGCCGTCTAACATGACTTAGCCAGAGGTGAACCAATGCAACCCATCTCCACAGAACCGGATGTTGCTGGCTTACTTACCCCTGTCATCCAAGATACTCAGGGACTGAGATCTGACACTGGTGGGTTTAAAACCAGGCCCTGTCAGGATGTCTGTGAAACTCTGAGCTGTGGCTCAAAGTGGTAGAGCTCTAGTCTTGAGCAAAAAATCTTAGGACAGTACCCCCAAACTGTCAGTGCAAGTCCATGGCTGATGCCCTCCCCCCAAAACCCCATCCCTCTAAAATCTAAATTTGGACTGTTTGTGAGGTGTTTCTGAAAGAATGGTGATACTGATGAAAGCACCTTAATTTAATGACAGCATGTGGGATACAGCTATGTGATCAGTCCTTCATGAGATGTTGTGTGTTGAGTCATTCACACGGTGCATTTTTTCATCTGGTTCTTGTAAGAGCTCCACAAGTAAGATGATGATTTGCCCCTGTCAGGGCCAAAATTATGTATGTACCTATCTCTAGTGATTTGTCTCCTGCAGACAATTTTTTGGTTTAAGTTTCTCAGTCATGAACCTTGAACTCAGGACCTAGCCACTGACACTTACCTGTTGGGATCATGGCTAGTGTCCTACCACGTGAAGCCAAGGAACACCTTACAACAGAATGTTAGGGTCTAGGCGTACAGTAGCTAAGGACTGTCATCCTGCCTACTCAGGAAGCTGAGATCTGACGATCTGGGTTCAAAACTATCCTAGACACAAATGGTCCCATGAGACGTTTATCTCCTATTCACCATTTAGAAACTTGAAGTGGAAGCCTCCCGCCTGTCGTACAAGCTACTCAGGTGGCAGAGAGCTGAGGATCACGGGTCCAAAACCAGCCTGGGGAGAAAATTCCTTGAGACGCTTCTCTCCAGTGACCCACCAAAAACCAGAAGGGGTACTGTAGCTCAAGCAATTCCCTTCAGCTGAAAAGCTCAAGGACAGCACCCAGGCCTAGATTTCAATTCTTCCAACTTCCAAGAAAAGAAAGAAAGAAACCTGCAGTGGCGTACTGAGAATGTGTCTTATGGGTAGAGTGTTTTGCATGTATGAATCCCTGGGTTTGATTCCTTAGTACCGCATCACTAGCAAAACGCCTGAAGTGGCTGTGTGGCTCAAGTGGTAGAATGCTATCCTTGTACAGGAGAAACTCAAGTACTGTGCTCAGGTTCTGAGTTCAAGCTCGAGGACAAGTGAATGAACACACATACATGTACACACACACACACACACACACACACACACACACACACACACACACACACACACTGATGCCAGAAGTGAAGCTGTGACACCAAATGGTAAAGCACTGAGCTTCTGTTCTGAGCTCATGGTAAGCACCCAGGTCCTGTGTTCAACCCTGAAACACAGCCACCCAGGGCCCAACTAGGAGAGGTCAAAGGTTTCAAAATCTGATGAGCTTCACCAGCCCTAGATGACAGGAAGCATTGTGATATTACACATGTGCTTAGATTTAGCAGTCTTCCAGGAACCTAGGGAGGCACCATTGCCAATAATGAGTCATTTCATTAGGTTCAGCTACCTAGTTGTCTGCAAGAAGGACCCTTGAATTAATTGTAGCAGGTTATTTTAAAACTAGAACATAGTCTAACAAAGACAGGATAAGTGCAGGGAACTTGGCCTATCATGGGAGGTGGCACAAATAAAGACTTCCTGTCAAAACAGCACTGGAGAGAGAGATAGCTTGGGGGTACAAAGAGGCCTTTTTCTCCTGGCCTTCAGAGCCAGCCCACACTCCTCCTCACTAATTGGCCTCGATGGAGTTTTTTGTTACACAGCAGTACAGGAGTGAGGGCATTTGTCTGCCTGTTCCAACAATGAGGCACACTTCCTCCAGCAGTCCCTGGTGAGGAGAAAACCTCAGGATAAAATGGGGAACAGCAATGGGAGCCCCGGAACACGAACTGTCTTGAAAGCACTTTCTGTGTTATGAAATCATTCTATTCAAAGCAAATTTCCTAGCTGGATGCCTTTCATCATAGGGACTCTGGACCTTCACTGATAGAAATATATGCATACATACATGGGGACACATAGAGTTACTGGCTTTTTTTTTTTTGGCTGTTGCAGGTGTTGAACTATGAGCCTAGGCACTGTCCCTGAGCTACTTTTGCTCAAAGATAGTGTTCTGCCCTTGAGCCATAGTCCCACTCATGGAGATTTTGTATTCCTGTGGTCCCTCAGAAATGAGAATGTGGTGGACTTTCCTGTCCTGGCTGAATTCAAACCGGCATTCCCTACCTCTCAGCCTCCTGAAGAGCTAGGATTACAGGCAGGATCTGCTGACACCTGAGTTTCTTTCTTCTCATACTTTTCTTTCATTGTGACAATCTCAAATCTTCACAGTGTCATTCTAATGGTTTGCATTTCAAAGTAAACTACCCAGATCTGTAGTTCAAATGCCAGGACTGCCACCTACAAATGGCCGGAGATCTTGAGAAAATCATTCCTATCTATAGGAATGCTTACTGTAATGTTATAAAAGTAACTATTAAATTTGCAGTTATTTCATGATTGTCTTATAGAATGCCACACAAAAACTATTGGATTATGTCTTCCATTCTAGCACAATGGTATGATTCTCCTAATTAAGGAATAGTGACTACTTTTACATTAATGCTTTAATAAGTATTCAACCATGATACTTCATTAAGTGGAAGCATAATTCAATAACTAATAATTCATAAAATATATAATTTAATATCCTTACATTGTCTCTCTCTCTCATATATATAGCAAACTACACATCTGTCTGTCTGTCTATCTATCTATTTATCTGTCTGTCTATCTATCTATCTATCTATCTATCTATCTATCTATCTATCTATCTATCTATCTATCTATCTATCTATCTATCTATCTGTCTATCTATCTATGTATCCACCAATGCTATTGCTTCATTGAAGGTCCTAAGAACTGACTGGCAGCTCTGTTTGCCAAAGGCTTTTGTTTTACAACTGACCCATTCATGAATTGGGCATTGTGGGCTGTGAGTTCAAGTCCCAGCATGGCCAAAAGTTTATATGTGGAGTCAGAAGCCAATTTTGACACATTTATTTCCCTTCTTGGTGAAAGTCCTGGATCTCAATATGATGTCTAATCCATATGCAAATAAATCCATGTGATAAGATGTAATAAATGAAATAAATGTTATATATGTAATAATATTAAATAAAATAAATAAAAATAAATAAGGGTAACAAATGTCATATGGAGTAAACCCATGTACGTAAATAGATCTCATGTATGAATACTATTTTTAACAATGCTGGGGCTTGAATTCCGTCCCTGGAGACTGGTCTGAAATTCTTGTCTTCCACCACGGTGAGTTTCCCCTTCCCCACAGTGCCAGAGAGTTAATCATACCCTGAATTGAAATCCCAGGCCTGCCAGAAAAATGGTGCAAATTCCATGCCTGGGTCTTAATTTTTTTTGACCAGGATCATGCACTGTCATGAAAGCACTCTCTGTTCTATGACATCATTCTATTCAAAGCAAATATCTTAGTTGTTTTCCTTTCTTCATAACGACTGTATGTTCACCGATAGAAATACATGCATACATACATAGACACATGGAGTGACTGGCTCTTTTTTATTTTTGGTGCAGTTCCTGAGACTTGAACTATGAGCCTGGACATTGTGCCTGAGATCCTTTTACACAAGGTAGCACTTTATTGTGCCTTAATCCATGATACATCATTAAATTGAGGCATAATTTAATACCTAATACCTAGTAATTTAACAATAATTTAATACCTAATAATTATTAGTAATATATTACATGTAATTTAATAATATACAGACATCTCACATTCTATCAATATATTTATATGTTTATACAGTGGAATATATATATATATATATATATATATACATATACATCTCTCTCTAAATATATACATATATATATTTATTTGCAGCAATTTACAAATCTACCTATTTGTATATTGGCCACTCCTGGGGCTAGAACTCAGGTCCTGGGAACTGCCTGGCAGTGAATTTGTTTGAGACTGCTGTGCTTACAATGAGACCTTGATTAATTGGGCATTCTATGCCCTGAGTTCAAATCCCAGCAGTGCCGAAGTCAATAGGTGAGTAAGAAGCCAATATTGTCCTGTTTTCCTTTGTGTGGAAATATTGTGTCCTAGGTACAATATGTAATATCTATGCAAATACATATATATGATACACATTATACATGTATATAAATATTATTTTTGAATTCACACCCTGGGAAATGCTCCTGAATTTTTTTCTTCCAGGAGGTTAGCTTCCACTTCACCCAGAGCAAAATAGAGTTAACCATTCCCTGAGTTCAAATCCCAGGTCTGGCAGATAAAATGGCCCAAATTCCTAGCCAGGATCTTAACTTTATTGGTGGTGCAGGCATGGGGCTTGAATTCAGGTCATCACAACTCTGGCTCAGCCTTGATTACCCTAGGCTGGGGTGCAGCTTTTACACCCACAGATGATCCAGGGATCCTAGGACCAGAGTTCAACTCCCAGCTTTGGCAAAAATAACAAACCAACCAAGATGGAAGAGGAAAAACCAGGAAATTTTACACAACAGTTTTACCTTTGTTTCCTTAGCACTGTGACCATCCTGGGTCTTAATGACTCAGCTTGAAAATTGTACGAGACCTTGCATGGCCGAAGGCTGGTGGGCTGTCAGTGAAGCCTGAGCCCAACCCAGAAACCTAGGCCCTGAGTTCTATCCTGGGACTGCCATCTACAGAGCTGAAGATCCTAGAGAACTCGTTCCTATCTATAGGAACAATAATAGAATGTTTGTCATGTACTAATTAAATTACTAAGTAGCTAGTCATTCTAGTATAAGATTGTATGAAATAAATATAGGTCATTGATTAATTTAATTAATACTTTATTGTTTCCTACCGTGATTAATTAATGGAGGCATAATTTTAGACTAAATAATTGGTAGTAATAAAATATATAAAAATAAGATATGGACATCACTCTTTATATAGAATTATACATTAGAATCTACATAAATGTCTATCTGTCTCTGTATAAATTTATTTATAGATATATATACATATGTAAATACACACACACACACACACACACACACACACACACACACTTGAATCTACACATCTATCTGTTTATATACTGACCACTCCTAGGGCTTGAACTCAGGTCTTCAAATTTGCCCTACATCTTCATTTGAATCAGACTGGTGTGCTAACATTGACCCATTCATGAAGTGGGCCTTCTAGGCCCGAAGTTCAAATCACAGAACTGCCCAAAACTTAATCCTGGTGGAAGAAGCCAATTGTCCCACATGTTTTCCTTATCAGTGAAAGTCTGGGTCTAAGGAATGATGTATAATACATAAGCAAATCTTTGTCCTATGCAATAGGATGTAAAAAATGTTATACATGTAATCATACTGTCTAAAATATATAATAAATAAATAAAACACAAAATAAAATGAATAACTACACTAACTGCCATATGCAGTAAACATGTGTATGTAAATATAAATCATGTATTTAAAATGTATACGAATATTATTTTTTGGAGTGCTAGGGCTTGAATTCAGCCCCTGGGATCAGGCCTGAATTTCTTGTCTTCCAGCTCGGTGAGCTTCCCCTTCCCCCACATTGCTGCAGATTGACCAAAACCCTGAGTTCAAATCCCAGGCCTGGCAGAAAAATGGCCTGAATTCCAAGCCAAGGAGCTTCATAATTTTTAAAATATTTTTAATGTATGTCTGTATCTGTTTGTCTATATGTGTGTGTATATTTTTATTTTGTCAAGGACAGGGCTTGAACTCAGGGCATGGCAATTCTGCCTCAGCTTTGATCACTCTACACTGGGTTGCAGCCAATGGACACACAGCCGAACCTGGGTCCCCAAAGGCTGACAAGAAAGAAAAAAAAAAACCACCAGGCAAGGTGATCATCCTGGGTCTGAATGACACAGCTGAAAAGTGTTTGTAACCTGGCATTGCTGAAGTCTGATGGTCTTCCAGGGAAGCCAAACCCCAACATGGCAAAATAGGCTCTGTGTTCGAAGCCCAGTCCTGACCCCTACCAATGGAGGGAGATCCTAAGAGTCTCGTTCCTATTCACAGGAATACCGATGGAAATTAATGTCAAGGTTGAATTTGTTGTTCCTGAATGATACTACTATAAATTTAGAGACTGATTTTAGGAGGCTGATGGATTTTAATGAATATTTTTTGACACATTAAGAGAATACTATTAATTATATGGATCCAATAGTTTAGGGACAGTGGTTAATTTAATTAATGATTCATTAAGTATGAAAACAATAATATTAATTACATGGAGGCATAATAAATACCCAAAAATTGGTAGGAATGTAGCCTATATAACTAAATAATGTATAGCCATCTTTGGCACTCTATAAATATCTACATCTATTTGTGTACTACCTTCTGCATGTCAGTCTGTTCTTATTTTGTCAACCCTTGGGGCTTAATCTCAGGCGCTGGGAACTGTTTGTCAGCTCCATATGCCACAGGCTGGTGTGCTGACACTCACCCATTCATGAATTGGGCTTTGTGGCTGTGAGTTCAGATGCTAGCACTCACAAAAATTGAATTGTGCAGTAAGAAGCCCATGGTGACACGTTTTCCTTTTCTGTAAAAGTCCTGGGTGTCAGGTATGAAGTTTCATACATAGGCATACCTATATCCTATGTAATAAATGCTGTAAATATTCCATGCATAATAGCAGTCAATAAAATAAATTGCAAATGAATAAAACAAAAAAATAAAATGAATAACTACACTAAGCACAATTTGGAGTCAACATACGGGGCAGGATGTCAGGGACTGGGGACTGCCTGGCAGCTGATTTGGCTAGAGGCTGCTGTGCTGGCAGTAACCCATTCATGAAATAAGCCTTTTAGGCCGTGAGTTTAGATTCCAGCACTGCCAAAAATGTAATCTTGGAGTGAGAAGCCGAGTGTGACACATAATTTCCTTTTCTGTGAAAGTGCTCAGTGTTAGGTAGGATGTTTAATTTGTGTGCAAATCTATATGCTATGTAATAGGCTGTAATAAAGATAAAAATGTCATAGGTGAAAGAATTGTCACTACAATAAATGATAAACATTGAATTAGTAGTGAAACATTCTAGGATAAAATTAGACACAATAAGTATAGGAAGTACATTAAGTTTAATTAATATTTTATTAATCATTAACAGAATAAAAATTACATGGAGACATAATTAAATACCTAATAATTGGTAGTAACACATGATGCATAATTCAATAATATATAGACATCTGTCTCATTCTATGAAATATTAATTATATGTATGGATATATGTACATATATGATAAACAATACTGATATTGAGTAATTCTTAATTGATGCTTTATTAATTGTTAACTGGGACACATCATTAAATGGAGATATAATTTAATACCTAAGAATTGGTACTAATATTATCTATAATTTAATAATATGCAGACATCTCTCTTTTTGTGTCTACAATATTTATATACAGAAATCTCTATCTATTTATACCTTGTTCACTCCTGGGGCTCGGTGGTTCAGTGCTCACCTAGTAATCATGAAGCCCTGTGTTCAATTCCTCAGTGCCACATAAATAGAAAAACAGGAAGTTCTGCTATCTTTCAACCAATTGAGTGCTAGCGTTGAGCACAAATGCTTAGGGAGAGTTTATAAGCTCTTACTCAAGCCCCAGGACTGCCACCAAAAAAGGGTAGGATGTTCTAACTGCAATTATAGAAGGACATAACTTCAAATACCTCATTACAGAGCAAGCTAGGTGTGTGGTGCTTACAGCTGCCACCTAACCTGACTTAGGCACATGTAAACCACTGCAACCCAGCTCCATGGGTTACACATGTCATCCTGGCTTTTGCCCGTCATCTTAGCTGCTCGGGGTGTTTAAACCCCAGTCTTGGCAGGATGTCTATGAGACTCTTCAAAATATGGCTCCAAGTCATAGACCTCTAGCCTTGAGCAAATATCATTAGAACAGTATCCCCATGTTTTCAGTTCAAGCCCCATGTCTACCTCCCCCAAGTAAAAAACCACCCCATTAAACCATTAGATGTGAACTTGTATGGTTTGTGAAATTTTCCTTAAAGAATGGTGATATTGATGAAAGCACCCTAATTTTAATGACAGCTTGTGGAACAGAGCTATGTGCTGAGTCTTCACAGGGTGCAGTGTGCTGAGTCCTGCATTGGGTGCTAAGTGTTTCACAAGATGCTGTGTGCTGAGTCCTGCAAAGAGTGACATGTACTGTGTCCTTCACAGGGTGCATTCTTACATCGTGCCCTTGTGAGGGATCCACAACTGAGATGATTATGCAGACAAGAATATTGAGGCTCAGATATGCTCCCATGGCAAGTACAAAATTATGTATTACTGAAGACTAGTGAGTTGTCTTCTGCGGACAAATGTTTTCTTTTTTTCTGTCATGAACCTTGAACTCGGGTTCTAGGTGCTGACCTTTACCTCTAGGGCTCATGGCTAGCACTTCACCACCTGGAACCATGGACCCCCTTGCAGCAGAAGCCAAGCCCAAGGGGTCAGTAGCTGGTCTGTCATCCCGCCTTCTCAGGAACCTGAAATCTGAAGATCTGGGTTCCAAAATATCCCAGACACAAAAGGTCCCATGAGACTATTATCTCCAATTCACCACTTAGAACTTGAAGTGGAAGCAGGGTGCTTTCCTCATGCTGGTAATCCTAGCTACTCAGGCGAATGAGATCTGAGGATCAAGGTTCAAATCAAGCCTGGGCAGGAAAGTCTTTGAGACACTTAGCTCCAATGAACCACCAGAAAACCTGAAGTGGTAGAGCACAAGACTTGAGCTGAAGACCTCAAGGAAAGCACCCAGGCCCAGACTTCAACTCCTACAACTGACAACAACAACAAAAGACAGAAAACACTAACAACCTGAGGTAGAGGCCTGGGAAAGTGCATTAGGGATAGAGTGTTTTGCATCTATGAAACCATAGGCTTGATTTCTCAGGACCATATCATTAGGAAAAACCCTGAAGTGGCTCTGTGGCACTAGTGGGAGAAGGCTATCCTTCTACAAGAGAAACTAGGTACAGTGCTCAGGTCCTGAGTTCAAGCTCCAGGACTCATGTATGTGTGTGCGTGCACACACACACACACCCCCACACCCCCCCCCCCACACAAACACACACACTCACAGACCAGAAGTGATGTTGTTACACAAAATGGTAAAGCACTGGGCTTCTGCACTGTGCTCCTGCTCAGCACAAAGGCCTTGTGATCAAAACCTAGCCACCCAGGGCCCAACAAGGAGAGGTCAAAGGTTTCAAAACCTGATGAGCTTCACCAGCCCTAGATGACAGGAAGCTTTGTGATATCCAACATGTACTTGGATTTCCCAAACCTAGGAGAGGCATCATAGGCCCATCATTGCTCCAATGAAACATTTCATTAGATTCAGTGCCCTAGTTGTCTGCCAGAAGTACTCCTGAATTATATTGAGCACTTTATCTGAACACAAAAACATAGTCTCACAAAAGCAGGATAAGTGCACATAACTTTATCTGCCATGGAAAGTGGCACAAATGAAAACTTGTTAAAACAGAGCACTGGGGAGAGAGATCGCTTGGGGTACAAAGAGACCCTTTTCTCCTGACCTTCAGAGCACACCCACATTAATCCTCACTAACTGGCTCAGGTGGAATTGTTTGTTACCAAGCTGTACAGGAGTGAGGTCTTTTGTCTGCCTGTCCACACAATGTGAGAGACTTCTTCCAGCAGGCCTGGGATGCAGAGAAACCCTCAGGTTACACTGGGAACAGTGATGAGTTCCCTGGAACATGCACTGTCTTGAAAGAAGTCTCTGTGTTACGAAATTATTGTATTGAATACAAATTTCCTAACTTGGTGCCATTCATCATAGCTATTCTATAGCTTCACCTATAGGAATACAACCATACATAGACAATGACATGGAAGTACAGGCTCTTTTTGAGGGGGCAGGTCCTGAGGTTGAACTATGAGCCTAGGCATTGTCCCTGAGCTCCTTTTGCTCAAGGGTAGTACATGAAGCTTGAGTCATAGCCTCAATTCTGTTTTTTTTTGTGATCTCTTAGAAGTAACAGTGTCATAGACTTTCCTACACTGGCTGGATTCAAGCTAAGATTCTCTCCATCTCAGCATCCTAAGGAGGTGGGATTACAATCAGCAGCTACTGACATCTTCTTTCCTTTCTTATTCATTTTTTAATCTGGACAATCTGACTTCTTAGCAGGGTCATTCCAATGGTTTGAATTTATAAGTAAACTACCCAATGTTTATTATAGTTGCTTTCTCTCCTCATCTTCTTCTCTGGTCACAGGTTTGAGGCCAAACGTGAGAAATGAGTGTCATAGTATTTTGGAGCAAATATCCACAGGATATGCCAATTCTGTCACTTAGAATTGAGCTAGAATTTACTGTCTCAGGATGAGAGGACCGAAATCTGGAGTGAACCTCATACTGTCTGCATTGCTCCTTTTGCCTATAAAATGATCTAATCATTATGAGTGTTTTGTGTCTCCAACTTTAAGTATCTAGAACACACTAGAAGCATCTTCCTGTTTCTGTTTTTCTGTAGTACCTCTCGAGATTTAGACTAAGGATTTGTGTGAAGCGGCTCCTCTGTGAATCCCTGAGAAAAGCCACTTGAAGCCTCTTCAGGAGATCACCATTCAAAGCCAGCTGAGCAGGAAACTCGTTGAGACTCTTATCTACAATAAACCACCATTGAACCAGAAGTGGAGCAGTGGCCCAGAGGGTAGAGCTCCAGCTTTGAGAGAGAAAGCTGAGCAGGACATATAAGCCAGACCATGCAGGAAAGCCTGGGAGTTGATTATGTCCAATTAACCACCAGATAGCTCTTCAATTACTTTCTGTTGGCATGTTGCATGGGCCTAGGTGAGAAGTCTTGCCCCTGTTATCTAATGATACAGGTAACTGGGGCCTGAGATCCTAGGACCCATGGGTCCTACAGAAGAGAAGTATTTTTTAGACATCATATCAGCAAAATTTGGGAACAATTACTGGAATGCTTCAGAAATATGGAGAAAAACAGTTTGGGACCAGCGAGTTAAAACAATATACAGAGCAGCAGAATAAAATCCCATGTAGATTAGAGGAAAACAACACTCATTGTTTGCTATGTGATTTCAGAAGGCCATGTACACTTAGAAGGTATCACAAGTTTGTACCTAAAATATTGCATTGATACATTTTATATTCTGATATATATTCTAAACCTAATTATTTATATTCTAATTGTATTGATTGGAATAAATATCAATTTATATGTCAAATTATCAAATAATTCTAGTAACTTTCATAGTGTGATATATAAAATCATCACATATAAATGTAAAATATATAACTATATATAATATAATGAAAAGGCTCATGTTTTGCATTGTTCTGTTGTGGTTAGGGTATCAAAGGCAACTCTGTTTTAAAGTATTATTCCATTATCTCTACCTCAGTGTTTAGTAGAGTTAAACCTAAAGCTTTACCATTTGTAGATTTACAGCCTGGACGCAAGAGGAAACACTGTGTTTAAAACATTAGCAATTTAGGGAGGTTGAGATTTTCTTCATGTGTCTATTGGCCATTCTTCTTTGTTCTTCAGAGAAGTTTCTCTTTAAGTCTTTAGCCCACTTATTTATTGGGCAGTTGTTTCTTTGAGTATTTGATGTTGGGGATTTAATTTTTTGAGTTCCAAGTATATTTTAGATATGAGACCCTTGTCCGTTGTATGGCTAGTGAAGATCTTCTCACAATCCGTGGGCTTTCTATTGATCTTGCTAGCTATGTCCTTTGCCATGCGGAAGCTCTGCAACTTCATGCAATCCCATTTGTCAAACCTTTCTTTGATTTGTTGTGTTTCCGGGTCTCTATTCAGAAAATTTCGACCTGAGCCAAGGAGACCTAGGGTTTCTCCTATTCTATCCTGTAATGTTTTCAGAGTGTCTGCTTTGACTCCGAAGTCTTTGATCCATTTGGAGTTGATTCTGGTGTATGGTGATAATGCAAATCAAGACAACATTGAGATACTACCTCACCCCAGTTAGAATGGCAAAAATGAAGTACTGTAATAACAACAGATGCTGGAGGGGATGTGGACAGAAGGGAATCTTACTGCATTGTTGGTGGGAGTGTAAACTTGTTCAACCACTTTGGAAAGCAGTACGGAGGTTCTCAAAAAACTTCACACACAGCTCCCCTATGACCCAGCAATCTCACTTTTGGGCATTTACCCAAATGTTTACAAACAAGACCACACTATAGCTATCAGCACACCTATGTTCATTGCAGAATTATTTACCATAGCTAAGATCTGGAACCAATCCAGATGCCCCTCAGTAGATGAATGGATCAAGAATATGTGGTATATATACACAATGGAATTCTATGCCTCCATCAGAAATAATGGCATTGCCCCATTTGTTAGGAAATGGAAAGACTTGGAAAAATTATATTAAGTGAAGTAAGCCAGGCCCAAAGAAAGCTAGGTCCCATGGTTTCTCTTATTTGCAATATCTAGTATATGTATGAGTCAAGCAGAAAAGGTCAGATAATGTGATGTTTGGAAAATGAATCCTAAGATATGTATTTAAATGGTTTTTTTCTTTCATGCATTTGTTTCTAATGCACTTATAAGATTATCTTTTTGTTGCTTTGTATGTCCCTCCCCCACATTATAACCCTTGCTTTCACTATATTTGATGTCGGTATAATTTGTGAAGTAGAAGGGGAAAACCAAGTCGTTTAAGGATACTGGTGGACCCGTGCAACAATGAGAAGTACAAGTTGTCATGTCCAAAACGAACTTTACAACTTTGGTTGGGGGGAGGATTGGTTGGGGGTCGGGGGGAGGCTGGGAAGGAATGTGAAGGGTAAACAAAGAAGGAGGTTGCAATGCTTGATAAGAAATATAGTCATTATCTTGCCCATGTAATGTAACCCCTCTGTACATTTTGTTCACAATAAAAATAATAATAGAAATAAAAATAATAAAAAACATTACCAATTTAAGGCCTAATAATGAAGAGAAATATATGGACTTCTCTTGCAACTATGAAAATATTTGGTGATATAATGGCAGTAGTGTAAGTTCCTGCCTGTTTGGAAGGTAGACAGGCCAAGACATTAGGTAATCATGAATATGAATATTTTTTCACTTTCTTGGCTTTAGCTACTTTTGAAATGGTAGGTATCATAAACAATCATATTTTGATAAAATGCCTTCTAGTATGAACAGTTCTGGCTGAACTGTTCATCTCTCTATGATCCCTTGTAACTAAGATTAGTTTTGTTCCACTAATACAATCTATGCTGTCAGAGTAAGATATTCTGGTTGGTCTGTTCCTACATGGAAGAAGGGTAAAGGGTCATGTAGACATTTGTGCCAGTAAGACCTCATTTGGGAAAATCTCAGCTGCATATGTTTAGAAGTAGCTCTTAAACAAGGCTTACTTTGAATCCATTGGCTCCACAGAGCTAACACAGTTGGATAAATAAGTACTTGAAAAAGCCGTCTCATTTGGACTTAGCTATTAATACTTGAAAATATGATCAAATTCTAAATGAAAAGGACTTAAAATAGTCATTGACAAAAAAATTGCAAATGTGAGCAATCAACTGAACAACATTTTTTTTTCAACTATTCACAGAATTTTAGGGAAATAAGATTAATAGCATTTTTAGGAACAATAACGTTTCCTTGTTACAAATAGGCACCTAAGCATATAAGCCTTTATAAATATTTCATCATTAACTACTAAAATTTGCAGGATACTACATTCTTCAGCAGCTTGTATACCAAAATTACAACAATACAGAGATTAACATGGCACTTGTACAAGGATGATATGAAAATTTGTGAAGTATTCAAAATTTTTCATTCTTCAGATGCAAGAAATGAAAAACAGCTATTAAAAAGTTGATTACAAAATTACAAGTGAAACAATACACCTAATTCATATAATTAAAAGTTACTTTGACATCAGTGTATTAAATTTTCACCTTAGAAAGGCCTTTACATAGCATAACCTTTACACAACTTTTGAAATTAGACAACATTGTCGTTTTATCCCAAAGAAATATAATACTAAAAGGACTTAGGGGGGAAAAAAAGGAATCTTAAACTGTTTCTGTATGGAATGCAATCTGAAAGGACACATTAATGAACCTATATGTTATAAAACAATGTAGAATTCAATGTATTATATCTAGGAGAGAATAAAAGAGATTATGGACACTATACAAACATAGAATATAGAATATTTTAAAATATACTTTTTCAGACAAACAATGGAAATATCTTTAGTTTCTATACTACTCATTTCAACAGATAAGTTAAAATTATTTCCGATCAACAAATCACAAACTCTGCATAAATCATTATAGATGTATACAAAAACTCTTGAATACATTTTGACATCAAAAGCAGACAATTCACTTTGAAGAACTCCACAGAATCCGTGAATTGTTACTATAAGATATTGTTGTTATTTGGATTGTGAAAATATGTTGTATTGACAAAAAGGAATTAATGACATTTTTGAAATTTAAGAAAATTAACCGAATCATTAGGATTTAGGAGAACAATTTGTACAGCCTTCCACAACTTCAAAGAGGTAGTGATACATACTTATCCTTTTGGTAATATCAAATGCAGTTTCTTCCAAGTGGTTCTTCAGACCTGGTTTGACATATTGGTTCAACAGTTCCAGTGAATTTTTGCTATCTCAATTACCAGCAGCAAGATGCAAGGGGGTCAAGAAGCCTTTAGTTTGGGCATTGGTATCTGCATCATGAAGAAGAAAGAAGCCACTCTGGTATTATTACACGTACATGCACTGTGCAGGGGTGTCCAGCCATCTACAGTTATTGCATGTGCCCCTTGAGCCACCAACTCACGGACAATGTCTAAGTGTCCACTGTAGGCTTCCCGATGAAGAGGGGTATACTCATCGTCATCCCTAGTATTCACATGAGTAGCCTTTTTGGAAAGTATTCTCTGCACTGTAGTAAGCTGGTTATTTTCAGCAGCCCAAAGAAGAAATTTGCTTGGATCCTTCTCCATTTTTTTTCTTGCAATTTTTACCATTCCTCATATTTTCATCTTGTTCCTCATCTTCATCAGAATTGCCTAACCAGATACATTGAGTACCAGTGGAAATGAGGTGTCCATGTATTTCCCTAATAGTTCATGTTGGTTGACCTGGTCAGAAATATCTGGTGAATTCTCTGCGTATGTTTTTTCACCATGATTTATTTTCTTTTTCCATTTTTACTATTCGAAATTATTCTAACTGGAGATTAGGGAATAAATGGAGAGCAGAGGAAAGATGTTCCTCCATATTCAAAGTACAGACTAAAAATGAGGACCAGTGGTGTCTTCATGTGCAACTTATTCTAGGAATGAGAAAATGTGAAATAATGCCTCCTATATAAATGATTTGGGAAATGGCAGTGCAGAAAGTGAAATGATGCAACCCAAAATATAAAACAATATAAATTAGGATAATTATGGAGCAGTCATATTATCTATGAGAGCCATGAAAGACATAGATGAGCTATCCACAAAATCCATGCCTCTGATCAATTTATAGAACAAGCAGAATTTTTTTTTAAAAAAGATGGAAATAGAATTTATGTATTTACTTGAAATTAGTAAATACCTTTTTAATAGCCTACATAAGAATCTAAATCCTTGATAGCACTAGTAACAGATCTGACTGAAATCAGTTGAATCACACTTTTCCTGTACAATGAAGGAATAGGTACAGGCTAGGAAAGCAGCTAGAAAAGGCAGGCTGATTGTATCTGTGAGAAAACTTTGTGGAAACTGGTATTGAGGATTACTTACTGGTGACCCACTTGCACTGGAAGCATGATTCTGACCTCTTGCTTGCTGACTCTGAACTATTGCTTTGATCATTATATTCTCCAAAAAGAAAAAGTCAGAATTGATAACAAAGGACTACTAATACATTTTGACTTTTCATTAAGCATATTCAATCATCAAAATCACACGAAGACAATAGACAGGCTTATTTTTTTTAGATGAAAACAAGTGTCTTTAAAAAAACAAGGAATTTAAGTAGTCTTCCAAAGGACTTCCATTTTACTTACTGCATTATACATTTTTCCTAATGTTGAGTAACAATAAGTAATGGATCTATTAGAAAGCTCTTAAAGCTCATCTGTTCAATAGTGAGTTCTCTTACACTATATTATGGAATTTTTTTGTATGGTCTTAGGAAGAAATTTACATTACTAACTTGAATTTGTGACAGGACAATATCATGAATGTACATCTTTCTTCTATACTCTCCCTTTTACATAATTATCTAAATATGTGCATTAAATAAGTATAGAGGAAAAAGTAGAAGCCACACTGGTGGATCATGGCTTTAATCCTAGCTAATCAGAAAGAAGAAATCTGAGAATTGTGGTTTGAAACCAGACCAAGAAAAAAAAGTCCATTAGATTTTGATTTGAAAGTAACCAGCAAAAGCTAGAAATGGAGCTATGGTACAAGCAGTGAAATGCTAGCCTTGAGAAAACTAAAACAAAAAAATAACAAATTCTGGGACAGAGCCAGGCCCTGACTTCAAGCTCTAGTATTAGCATCAAACTAATTAATTAATTAATTAATTTAAAATAAATTAAGTGGTCACATGTGGAGAAAATGCTCAGGGATATCACCCAAGCTCTTATTTCAAAAACTACAATCTACCGAAAAAATCTATTTAAATAATACCTGTGTAAATAGAGTATTTTCATCACCCAAATGCACATCCATGCTCAGTTACTTTTGCAAGGTAACTCTGTTATGTCTGGAGTACCACATAACATTATCACTTAAGTAGAAAGCATTGCAACATGGGTTCACTCTATCTCTCTAATGGATTTTTCTCCACACAAATACTCAAATCTTACAATTATTCCAATTCTTTGAAGTCATAGCTTTTTTCTTTAACATCCATAATATTAAAGTTTGAATTTAGTGTCTTGTGTCTCCTAAATGGGTGTTCTTACCAGTTTGTCATGCCCCCAGCCCTAAATTATCCAGATTAATTTTCAGATAGAATCTGGCTTCCTACTTGTGTATGATCATGGGCTCAGTCCACTTGATGTTATTCTTCCTGGAATTTAGAATAACAGGTGTCTGGCATTGTGTACAGATCTTTATGTGCAGTCTGGGCTTTAACCACTATCCTCACAACAGTAGACTCCCATATAGTCAGGTTTTTCATAAGCTTATCATAGCTGATTTTTTTAAATAAATCTTTGCATTTCCTGCAGGTTCTTGAGTACTGAATTAATTTGTGTTTTCTTTGGGTTCGTTTGTTTCATTTGAATATATGTATTCAGTGGTTCCTCATTTTTCCTTTGGTTTCTTTCACTCAACTTCTTACCTAAAGTGCTGAGAAACCAATTCTTCTTTCTCAAGATAGTCAAGGTGAACATTATTTATTCCAAAGCAATTTCAGTAATATTTAAATATCTTCATATCTAGGAATGGTATACAAATGCTAATCACTGAGAAGGGTCTTTTTATTTTCACAGCAGTCTTTGGCATTCACAGACTCATCATGAATTATACAAATATAATAAAACTCAGATGCTTGCCAGGAGGAGAAAAACCTATTACTAATTGTTTGACAGAGGCTTCCCTTCTCATGAATGAAATACGCTGCTTGATGCAGGATTTCACAGAATCAAATTGCTATTGAGAGCCTAAAAAATCAGCTAACACTACAGAGTTGAGGGAGATTACTTGACTTCCTGAATAATTTACTTTTATGTCAAATAAAAGCAGGCTTCCAAAAAGAGAGTAGACTTTAGAGAAACATGATGAGTTGTATGTAAATAGGTGCTTAGCTGACTTTGTTAATTGGTGGACTAATACAGGGAAATAAAGTACAGCAAGGTAAAAAAATAAAGAACTCTGCATTGAAATAATCATTTCTGTGTGTGTGTGCATGCACACATGTGCGTGTACACACATGCATGTGCATTACTCATGCATGCATTATTCATTGCTGAGGCTTGATATTGTCTAGACACTATCCCAAAGCTTCTGTGGTCAAGGAGAGTGGTCTACCACTTAAGCCACTACTCCACTTATGGTTTTGGGAGATAATCACATGTATTGTCATGATTGGACTGGCTTTGAACAGTGATCTTCAGATCTCAGCCTCCTGAGTAGCTAGCTAAGCTGATTCAGTCTCTGAGTAGCTTGTTAAAATGCTGCCTGTACTCTGTGCTTCACTGCTGTTTTATACTTTTCCTGAGGTAATCACAAGTCTAAGTCATGTATGTCTAATTGTTTAAAAATATTTACTGCTTGGCACCAGGGCTCCCAACTGTACTCTTAACTACTTAGGAGGCTTGAGAACAGAACCCAGGCCACATTTTAGTGGACTTCCTTAATCTATAGCTGGGTGCATTGGATCATTTCCACCATCTTGCACTATCTAGAGACTAAAATTGGAAGGACTGCAGGATCAAGGCCAGCCATGGTAGATAGTGCAACTCTGATGCCTTTGATGATGGGAAGGCTAAAAGGACAGATCAGGTGCATGTTCTTGTGGAAAGGGAACCCCTACCCTAAAATTAACAACTGATATGATGCCAGCCTAGCAAGAACAATACACGAAGTTGAAATCCCCACCAAAATAAGTATATACCTTAACATCCAAAAACATAGTAGAATCTGTTCTTTGCCCTAATATAATCTTTATCTGATTATCATATGATGTGACAGAATAGTTTCTTCGTTAAACTTATGATATATTTAAAAGGACCTAGAAAATTCTTCCTCACTTCTTAAGTGCAAATGAATGGCAAATTGCCTCATTTCTTACATATTTGACTACCACTAAAAATTCGTCTAATGATTATTATAGTAATACATTCTGATTTATTACTTTACTGTGTAACAGTTTTTAAACTTTTTGCTTCTCTGTTGAAGTTTAAGTATTTAAATTGTATCATCAAAATATATTCCTTGTGTACTTGGGGCAGTTCTTTACTAAGTTTTTAACCAATGGGTTCTAAGAATTTTTGTTATTGTTAAAATATTGTACAGAGGGGTTACAATTACATGGGCAAGACAATGAGTACATTTCTGATCAAGCATTGTTGCCTCCTCCTTTGTTTCCACTTCCCATCCGTTCCCATCCCCTCCTCTTCCCCCCCCACCCAATCCTCCGCCCCTCCACAGCCAAAGTTGTAAAGTTTGTTTTTCGACATAACCTCTTGTACATCTCATTGTTGCAATGGGCCCACCTGTATCCCTATTTAAATTATTTGTTTTTTCCCTTCCCCTCCAAAAATTATACCAACAGCAAATACAGTGAAAGCAGGGGTTATACCGTGGGGGAGGGACATATAAAACAACAAAGAAATAATGTTATAAATATGTTGGAAATAATCGCATGAAAGAAAAAAATTTTGAATACTTATCTTGGGGTTCATTTCACCTAACATCAACTTATCTGACCTTTTCTACTTGACTCAGACAAATACTAGTTATTGCAAATAAGGGAAACTATGGAAGCTATGTTTCTTTTGGCCTGGCTTACTTAACTCAATATAATTTTTTCAAGTGTTTCCATTTCCTAAAATATGGGGCAATGTCATTTTTTCTGATGGAGGCAGAGCATTCCATCTAAGAATTCTTAATTGGTATATTCTTTGGTTTATTTTTAATTTCAATTTAATTTTATTGTAAAGGTAATTTACTTAGGGGTTACATTTTCATAAGTAAGATAATGAGTACATTCCTTATGGAGGAACATTGTTATCCCCTCCATCGATTTTTTTGTACACTCATACAACTACTGATGCTTTTGCAATTGCTATTGATCAATGGACACTTTTTCTTTCTTTGTTCATGCATTTTTATTATAAAATTGATATACAGAGGTTTACATTTACTTGTCACCTAAAGAGTACACTTCATTTTATTTTCTAAATTTCAAATTTTGAACTTAATTATTTATTTTCTTTTGTTTCATTAGGGTAATTCTTTTTTCAGAGCTGTAGGATTAGTTAATTTAATTGCATGATTTTCACACATGTACATTAATCAGACACATATATTTTGCTTTTAAAATATTTAACATGTGAATATATGAAATTATTTTCTTAATTTTATATGGTTGGTGAATTTAAATAAATTTATTTTCTTATAGTTCTAAACATATTTTTCCAGGTAACAAATACTAACTGTATTTTCAAGAAACACATACTTTATTAAGAAAGGCTTCATTACCTGGTCACATTTTGAAAATTTACTTTCTTGTACTTGAATTTAAAAAAGTTTGAGCTGGGCATGGTGATTTGTGGCTTCATTTTCTAGCTATAGGAGGAATTGCAAATAGGTTTGTAATTCAGGAGAGCCTGGGAAACTATGAGACCTTATTCTAAAAATATCCATAGTGAAATTATTAGAGATATAGCCATCAATAGCAAGATATGGAGCATGCACCTGGATATCATATTCTAAATCTTGAGTTAAAACACCAGTAACCTCAATCTTTTGTCAAAATAAAACGATACATGTTTCAAAATGTTTATTATTTAAAACATGTTTGCAAAGGTTCTCATGTGTTCTATTTCTTAATTTTCAATTTACTTAATCTATAAGAATCCAAGTGTATTGTCTTTTATTTCTCCTAAACTTTTATATAGTATGAGCAATATTATTATTTCATATATTAACTTTCTTTTACTATTTGTGATAAATTCCTCGGTTTAATATAATAATATCAATATTCTAAATGTGTGTACGTGGTGTGTGTGTGTGTGTGGTTGGGTGTATGTGTGTGTGTGCTTTGTGTGTACTTTGTAATGTTGGGGGGTCAGATCCATGGTTTCACATATGCTAGGCCAAGGTTTTTGCACTGCGCTATACTGTCTAGTTGTAATGTAGTGTTTTAAATTATGACTTTTAAATTTTCATTACTAGTGATTTTTCAAAATTATATATGATAAAATGTGATCCATATACTAGCCACTTTAGCAAATTTTATTGTTATTTAGAATATTTCTACTGCCTTTCCACTTTCAAACCCTTGTGTTTGTTATTGATAAATGTTTTACTTTGCTTCTTTTCTCTCTTCATTTTTCCATTAGACTTTACTTATTCTTTCTCTTATTTCTTTGGAAAATAATTATCATATTCCTATTACAATTTCCTTACATTGTAAGAGGTCTATACAATGCTTTATTTTCTATTTTATTTTTCCAATCTTCTCTGACTCTCAGCTCACACTATTAGGTGGATTAAAAAGAAAAGTGTTTCAGGACAGTTGATTATTTTCCTGCTTCTCTTCTCTGTAGTCTTTCTGTCTTTTGAAACAAAATACTAATGGCATACAGCTCCTATATAGTCCATCATTCTGTCCCCTCTCACTCTCCTCTGTAGTACAGCTCTCAAATCGTTATCATTCAGGTATATTATGCTGTAGTGTTATCTAAATTTTAACTCATTCCTAAATTAATTTTAGTGGCTTCAAGCATTCTCTAAAGACATTTTTCTATATATAATCTCTGGGGCCTTGTGTTTTCACAAGGTGCAAAATATGAGTGACTATCAAACATCTAGATAACTGTGTTATTGGATATTGATCCACCTGCTCAATAAACTCACATGTAAGTTCAAGGAATACAGATCATTCAGAACAATCTTGTAAAATGGTGTAGCTTGAGACCTCATACTAGATTTGAATCTTATTACCATGTTTAGCAGTGAGGACAAAATAGCTCTACTATAAGAACAGACACCCAGAAGAATGTAACAGATTTATTAAAAATAAATTCTTAGTTTTATGGTCAAAACTAAGATTTTTAAAAGGATGCCATGAACTTTATCAAATAAAAATAGAATTTTAAATAGGTGTATTGGCACTATTGCTTCTCTAGATTTAAAGAATGATCTTGGACTACTACCTTAAACCTTATACAAAAATTTAAAATAAAAAATGATTATCAAACTAAATGTGAGATATAAAAACTAATAATATGTAAATGTAAAAATTCATGACATTGGATCAGTAAAGTTTTCTAAACATTTGAAATGGAAAACATTAGTGGCTAAAGAAAAGCAAGAATAAATGGGTTAATATCAACTAATGACCTTTCATAATTCTATGAAAAAAGTGAAGACATATACAACAGATAGAGGGCACATATTTGTTAATGCTACAATTTTAATTCGACATTGATCCTGAGTCTTAACTACTTTTATATCTTCTAATTACATATAAATTTTTTCCTGAACAGGTTATTTCTTTAAAGAACATATGTAAATTAATGGTCAATAAGAAGAGCAAATGAATTAAACTCCTCTTTAGTATCTAAGAAAAAATAAAAATAAAACTCATTTCTATGACCATAATATAAAAAGATGACAGAAAATATAGTAATGCATTTGCGGAGAAATTGATATACTCTAGATAGCAGAATGATTTGTATAATACTGCAATCAATATTGCAAGCAAGTTTTCAAGTCTTCTAAAGGTCAAAGAGAATTGTATATGATCCAGCCATTACACTTCTATGTATTAGTAAAGAAAAGTAAAACACTTATTTGGACAGGGAATGTAGTTCATTGACAGTGCAATTGAATATATGTGTGAGAATCTGGAAATAATCCCAAAACAAATTTTGAAAAGACACCCTATAAAGGATATATGGAGGACAAATTCCTGTAACTTAATTTTGTATCTACTTTAATGTCTATTCTAAAATTTACAGCATTTCTTTTTTTATTTTATTTTATTTTATTTTTATTATTGTGAATATACTGTACAGAGGGGTTACAATTACATGGGCAAGATAATGAGTACATTTCCTATCAAGCATTGTAGCCTCTTACTTTTTTACCCTTCACATCCCTTCCCAGCCTCCCCCCACACCCCACCCAATCCTTGCCCCCCACCAAAGTTGTAAAGTTCGTTTTCGACTTGACAACTTGTACTTCTTATTGCTGCAACGGGTTCACCTGTATCCTTATTTAAACGACTCGTTTTTCCCCTTCCCCTCCACAAATTATACTGACATCAAATAGAGTGAAAGCAGGGTTATACTGTGGGGGAGGGACATACAAAGCAACAATCCTATAAATACGTTACAAACAAATGCATGAAGAAAACATTTAATACATATCTTATGGTTCAATAAAATTTACAGTATTTCTATTTGAAGAAATGCAAGTTTGTGAAAATTAGTCTTGGAAAACCTCTGATTGTACCATTCACTTCCAAAGCACTAAAATGTATACAATAAAAGGAGATAAATATATTACATGTGAATTTCATGTCAGCAAATATATATATATATATATATATATATATATATATATATATATAGTTAAAAATAATTCACACAAATTGCAGAATACCTAAAAAGATGTTTTCGTTGTTGGCTAAAAATTCTTTGTAAATTACAGTTTTTAAAACTAAGATGTGATTCTGTTTATTTTGTATATTTTGTTATTTTTTTTAGTTTATACAGAGATAACTCAATCAAAAAGTGTATGTGATGACTGGAATATCTAGGAATTATGCATCACTTATAAGTAATTGATAACATTTTCTGGAAGAAACTTTTAGCAAATGACAGAAGACTTAAGTCTATGCATGTACATTTTACGAAAGCCATGTTACTTGCTCAATCCAATTGCTTTCCTCTTCTTTGCTAGAAAAAAGTATTCTCAAGATAAGAGCCAATAGCAGTGAAAAGAAACAAAATACACAATCATCTTGATTTATTTGTGAAAATAACAAATGAAATAAAACAATTCCAATTAAGGAACTCCAATATTAGTATCTATGAAGATGTTCCTGAATTTTTGGAATTTTTGGAATTTTAATTTCTACTAACATATGAAAACTCGAACAAGAAAACAAATATAGTCTTAGAGCAAAACAGCCTTGGAATAATTTTCTTAATTGTTTTGAAATTACAAAAGAATTGATACCAATAAAATGATCCTTTCCTATGGAAATATTTTAAAATATTTATCTCTTATTATAATTCAAATAACAAACAAGAGAAATTTTATATAATCATTGCAAATATCATTTTATTACTATCATAAAATACAATAAATGACAAGACCCAATATATTATCATTATTATTAATTCCTAAACATTACTTAATATCTTAAGCAATCTAAATAGTCATGTCTATAATATAGAGGTAAATATTCTATACTTTTTTTTTAATAGAAGATTTTTTTATTGTGAAAATACTGTACAGAGTGGTTACAATTAAATAGGGATACAGGTGGACCCATTGCAACAATGAGATGTACAAGTCGTTATGTCGAAAACGAACTTTATCCTATAATTGTTACTTAACATTTTGCAGGGCATATATTCATGTTTCTTTTTTTTTATTGTGAAAATACCGTACAGAGGGGTTAAAATTACATGGGCGAGATAATGAGTACATTTCTTAACAAGCACTGTTGTCTCCTCCTTTGTTTCCCCTTCCCATCCCTTTCCATACAACCCCCCGCCCCCCGATGTAGGCTAAAGAAGCATTCTAAGAAATGTTCACAGCAGTTAAAAGATGTTTTTATGAAATTAATGTGATATATGCTGTTGTTATTGTTCTTGCTCTTTTTGTTCTCGTTGTTGTTTGCAGGGCTTGAGCATTGTCCCTAAGCCTTTGTATGCTCAAAGGCAGCACTCTACAACTTGAGGCACAGAGCTAACTCCTGTTTTTAGTGGTCAATTGGAGATAAGAATCTAACAAGTACTTTTATGACTGGGATAGTTTTGAACACAATTCTAAGATCTCATTACCCAGAATAGTTTGAATTATAGGCGTGAGTCAATGGCACTTGGTTTGATGTATTTTTTAAATTTTAATTATGTTTTAAGATTTTTGTTTCACTATAATGTACATCTTTCTACACATAAATTTAGGTATATGTATATATATACATATATATATATGTATATATGTGTGTGTGTGTGTGTGTGTGTGTGTGTGTGTGTATATTTCTGAAGACAGACTCCCTCTAAAATTTTATGCTAATATTTTTTAACTTTTTCATTCAAAGATATACACTCTATTTTCCGAAAGTTTCTTAGAATAAAATAACTAATATTCCAATAGAATGTAGAGTTTATTATGTTCAGAGGAAGTTCAGATATACACATGATATTATAGTAAAATTTGCAGTATATTACTTGAGATAATTCTGTTCAAACTCATAAACACTTGTGTGTGGTGGTGGGGAGAGAGGAAGTTAATTCATACTGGTTAGGAATTTGCAATACTTCAAAAATCTATTCCATAATTTGTTATAAGCACATAGTCAAGCTACCTGATATGTTTTAGTTTTTTTGTTTATTTGTTCAAAATTTTAATATGGATGCATGCACAGTGGTAACATTAAAATTATTAATCAAAAAACAAATAATCGCAAAATCATAGATACATATCAGACTTTCAATAGTTAGCATTTTGATGTTAATAATAATTTTGATTATGCCGGGCGCTGGTGGCTCACGCCTGTAATCCTAGCTACTCAGGAGGCTGAGATCTGAGGATCGCGGTTCAAAGGCAGCCCGGGCAGGAAAGACCGTGAGACTCCTATCTCCAATAAACCACCAGAAAACCGGAAGTGGCGCTGTAGTTCAAGTGGTAGAGCGCTCGCCTTGAGCTGAAGAGCTGAGGGACAGCGCCCAGGCCCAGAGTTCAAGCCCCACGACTGACAAAAAATAATAATAATAATAATAATTTTGATGGATACGATGATGACCGCAGTGTACCCTGATAATGTCATTGTTGGGATTGAAAAGGAAAAAAACCTTTACACATTTTTACAGCTAGATTTCCCACATTGAATACATAGTAATAAACAGCATTGGATTACATACAATAAGAATAACAAGAGGAGAGTTTCAATATCAATAAATACATTCACATAAACAGGCAGAGACCGTAAAAACCCAAATTCCTGCAGTCTCCCTAATGTATACTCACTTTTCTTGATAGTACTATTTTCTTATAAATAAAATCGTTTATTTCCACATTTTGATGGACTAAAGTGTAGTTTTCAACTTAGTGGGATTAGATCAAATAACATTCTCATATAGATACTATTCAGTAACCAATGTTTTCAAATGCTATATTGAGTATGTTCTGCAATACAGCTGTAAAGACATGACACAATTTACATAATACCACTTTCATATCTGTAGTTACCTAGAAAGGACATAGGTCTTAGAGCCAGGAGGTAAAACTTATTTTTATTTCTACATGAAACAATTTGTGACTTTATACCAACAAACTGAATTTGACTCTTTCCTTATTTGTAAGGTAAAGTGGAATATGTAAGGTCTCTTCACTTTTCTTTATTCTTGCTCTAGAAGTCAACAAATATATTCTTCATTATTTCTGTTAGATTACATTGATTTACGCATGAGAAAGGTAAGGCCAACAATCAATGTAGTGAGTAAGTAATGATACTAGAATATGTGTCTGAGCTCTTCACTCTGTGTGCTTACAAAGAGAGTAATTTGGTGATAGAGAGGACCAATATGAAAAGACTATGGGGGAAAAGCGAACTTTTGAAATGGTTGTTTTAGGACTAGGTGACAGTGATGAGTAAATGAAACAGGCTGGTGTTAGGGGCATAAAAAGAAGTACAGAGAAATCATATTGTGTAAGTTGTTATGGCGAAAACGAACTTTACAACTTTGGTGGGGGGGGGAGGATTGGGTGTGGGGTGGGGGGAGCATGGGAAGGGATAGGAAGGGGAAACAAAGGAGGAGGCTAAAATGCTTCATAAGAAATGTGCTCATTATCTTGCCCATGTATTTGTAAACTCTCTGTACAGTATTTTCACAATTAAAGAAAGTCATAAAAGCTCCAAAAAAAAGAAATCATATAGTGAAAAAACTGAGTAAATCTTGATCATTCATCTTATCTAATAGGAGGGATTAAGAAGGGTAAGAAGAAATATAAAAGGCTTCCATATGTTTGGCTGGTAACTCTGTTAGTGATGTTCTTAGTGATAAGAACCACAGGTGGAAATAATGGATTTAGGGGAAAAATATCTGATAGTTCTAAAGTTTATATTAAACAGATGCAAATATAGGTCTGTTTAGACATCATCAAAATATCCACGATCATGAATAGGGAAAAAGAATAATAAAATTGGGGGCATTATTGGAGGGAAGAGGAAAAGGAAAGTTCTGACAGAAGTGGGAGCAATGTGAGTACCAGTGTGGATAAGATTGGAAGAAAGAGATACATAAGGAAACAAAAAAGTAGTAAACAGACATTGACAGAATTAAAGGAAGGAAAGAATTTGCAGGAAGATCTTGAAGGAAATAGGCTATTTGGATTTGAAAAGTAAAAAGAAATAGACAAGTTCAATAAAAAAATGTTTTGGTGAAAGTCATCTTGATAAAATTTTGAGATATGAATGTGAATCCATAAAATTCTGGATCCATGAATTCAACAGAACCTGCTGATTTTAAATGTTGTGAACAAATGCTTTTATCCTGACCTTAGAAGAATTATACAGATATAACTGTCATGAACTTTACTTAGAGGTATTCTGTGAATATTTTTTGAAGACTTATTTAGCCAGGAGTTTATAGATTGAACTACAGCACAAACCAGCCTAATTTGTCCTACAGTTCCAACGAGTGGCCCATGTATCCACATCAGTTTGAAATTTTATTGAAATACCTTTACATATGTTTGGATATCTTTCAGCCTATTCATTATAAATGTAGGAAAAGAAACACCAAGTATTAGGTTGAACATACAGCTTTACTGATGTGACTGAAGACTCCTGGAATTGATTTTTCTTTAGAATAGAAAATGCTTCAGTAGGCATTGACACATCATAACTGTCATATACTCTAACTCTAGTTCTTGTTAGGGATATCTCCATGCTGAAATAACCATGTCAATCAACCTGCCAGAAATTCTTATATGTAGGAAGTTCTCTTATAAACTTCAAACTTTATTGAATGGAAGAGTTCAGACATTACCTTCACCAGTAAGATTAAATGCATAGAAAGATATATCATTTTGCTTTAATGCCTTTCGTTCATTTTCTCATACGCATTTGCAAGTAGGGAAGGATTCTGATGTAACAATAATACAATTGTGACTAGTACTAACACAACATCTAGGATCTAGTGTTAATTCGATACTTTCTAATTAGTTCCAGATTTTGTGAATTTTTATATTTCTCCTGTGAAAACTAATGAGCTCCAAGAAAATGTCCCTAAGGATCCTTTCAATTCTAATATCACTGTTTGTCTCAAAATTCTTTAAATTCTACATCCTCTAATATGGGCATAGTGTTATACTGTGGAACTTTTCTCCTGAGAGAGTGAGTACTACCCTATTGTTTAACATGGACAAAGTACCTTCATACATAGACTGGGCATGTGCAACAAGAAGTGGTAGTTGAACAATGTTCTTAGCAGTTTGTACAGATGAAATGGAAATAGAGCAACTCAGAACTCAAAAGGAATGTGCAAAAAAGACAACGGCACAATGTAGAATGTGCCAAGGAAATGCTGAAGTGTAATTTCAAATTATGAGCTCAGGTGTCAGGGTGTGTTCAAAGTACAGCTTCAGACAATGTAGTTGGATATCTTGGGGGGGGGGGGAAATCTGCTTTAAACTATGCTGAGATAATTGTACATGTAGAAGCTCCTGACTCTGACTATAATCAGCCAAAACATCATCAACTTAGGGACTATTTTCCAAATTCAAATTGAGAAAAGAGGGCAAAACACAGTTAGTGTTCAGGGTGAAGTAATGGACATCACATAACTTTTCTTATAAGTCTTCATTTATTTTTGAGCATTAAAGTAGGAAAAAGCCAAGCAAATATTTTCAAGAATCTAAATTGAATGGGAGGTATGATATTGTTCTCTTTTTAACTCGGAAGTTAATGATTATGTCTTTTTATACTCTAACTTGGGAAAATGATCTGCTGTCGGTTATTTTCTTCTCTTGCATTCTTTTGCCCTTCCACTTACATACTTTTTATTTAAACACACATACTTGAAATTGCATTTCTCAATGCTTCAAAATTATCTGAACTACTTACTACTGCTGGCAGCCTTCTATATCTTTCTCAAGGGAATATTTTGTCACTACCATTTTTATCCTATATGATACTGGATATCTTTCTGCCTAATTCAGTGCAAGATATGCATTAGATTCATCCAGATATCTCAACCATTTTACCACCATGAAATCCTATTGTACATAGAAATCATGATTTTAGAATGTCTGGGGAGGTGGCATCTGCCATTTTTGAATGACCCTAAGTAATAGTTACATGCAATCATGTTTTAAACCAATATGTCACTCAGTAAATGAATAATTGACAAAATGTGGTATATATGCAGCGGAATTCTATGCTTCCAATTCCAAATGGAAAAACATGGAAAAATCCTACTAAGTAAAATAAACAAGACACAAAGGAAGATATTCCATAGTTTCTCTCAGTTGTAATAAGTAGGAAATATCTAGGATAGTCCTAGCAAATAAGCAGAATGGCTCAATGGATATGCATAAAATGATGCTGAGCAAAATGACCTCCTAGATAGGGAAACAGAGGTTTTTTTTGTGGTTGTTGTTTTTTAATGTACTATGTGATTTCTTTTATTCTTTTGCGTTTTCCCCAATGGTTTGTCCCCTGCAGTATTTGATTTCAGTATCATGTGTCATTGTATATACATTTATCTTAATTTGGCAAGGGAAGAGGAACAACAAAATTTCGAGACAAAGAACAAAGGGCAAACCAAATCAATAGCAATACTCACAAGACAACATGTTGGAAATTTACATTACAACTTGTGAGGGGTATATGGGTGAAGAAAAACTGTGAGAAAAGTGAGGGAGGGGGTAAAAAGTTCGACATGTTATATATTCACTACCTTATAATTATTGCAACCCGTTCTATATATCCCCTTGACTGTAAAATTAAATTAAAAATAAGCTACATAAAATATAATTTCACTGTATTTGTATAGTAAATATTATTCTGTTATCCCTTTCTCTATCAGAGGGTCATCAACTTGAATGTTATTAAAGTATACAATATTTTCACAATATATTTGCCATTATTTTGAAAAATCATAATTTTAGTATTGTCTTATAGTAAAACAGTAAACAGTTCAATTCTATGGAAACTCCTAACTTTTAAAACTGAATAATTGTTAAGAGAACAGAATATAAGTTTTCTTCAATATGTCTATGACTATTAAATACTAATTCTAAAATTCTGAACATGCCATAGCAGAGACATGTAAAACAGTATCTGTTTGCTTTTTATTTAATTCTGCAATAGATACAGTTTCCAATGGGATGTTATGTATTTAAAAGTCAACAGAAAAAAGAGCTACATTCTGTTAGAAGATAAACCTGTGACCTATGAACTATCTATAATAATTAATAACAGAAGAGTAAACATTTGTTCATCAGAGTAAGCTTTTCTTTCTTTCTTTCATTCATTCTTTCTTTTTTACTTTCTTTCTTTCTTTTTTGTCGGTCGTGGGGCTTGAACTCTGGGCTTGAGCACTATCCTTTCACTCTTCAGCTCAAGGCAAGTGCTCTACCGCTTGAGCCACAGCACCATTTCTGTTTTTCTAGTTGTTAATTGGAGATAAGAGTCTCAAAGGCTTTGAGTCGGAGGTCTTTGATCCATTTCGAGTTGATTCTGGTGCAGGATGATATATAAGGATATAGCTTTAGTTTTCTACAAGTTAACCAATTTTGCCAGCACCATTTACAGAAGAAGCTGTCTCTCTTCCATTCTATTTTTTAGCTCCATTATCAAAGATTAGATGGTTATAGGTCTATAGGTTCATTTCTGGGTTTTCAATTTTATTCCATTGATCCTGAGGTCTGTTCTTATGCCAGTACCAAGCTGTTTTGATTACTATGGCTTTACAGTAGAGTTTAAAATTTGGTATTGATATTCCTCCAGCAGTGTTCTTTCCGTTGAGGAGCGTTTTTGCTATTCGGGGTCTTTTATTGTTCCATATGAATTTTTGGATTGCCTCTTCTATTTTCTTGAAGAATGAGCTTGGAATTTTGATCGGTAGCGCATTAAATTTGTAGATATCCTTGGGAAGTATTGCCATTTTCACGATGTTAATCTTTCCAATCCAGGAGCATGGGAGTTGTTCCCATTTTCTAAGTTCTGTTTTGATTTCCTTTTTCAAGTTTTTAAAGTTTTCATCATAGAGGTCCTTCACTTATTTGGTTAAGTTAATTCCTAGGTATTTTATTTTTTGTGGGGCTATTACAAATGGAGTTGCTTTCCTAATTTCAGCCACACTTTTATAATTGTTGGCATACAGAAAAGCCATTGATTTTTGTGGGTTAATTTTATACCCTGCTACTTTGCCAAAGTTTTGAATCACCTTGTGTAATTTGGGAGTAGAGTCTATGGGATTCTTTAAATACAAGATCATGTCAAATGCAAAGAGGGAGAGTTTTATTTCTTCTTTCCCTATTTGGATCCCCTTTATGTCTGCATCTTGTCTTATTGCTGTAGCTAGGCATTCTAATACTAGATTGAAGAGAAGTGGAGAGAGTGGATATCCTTGTCTTGTTCCTGTGCTAAGAGGAAATGGCTTTAGTTTTTTACATTTAAGTGTAATGCTGGCTGTAGGTTTGTAATATACAGCCTTTATTGTATTGAGGAATGTTCCATGGATTCCTAATTTTTCCAAAACCTTCATCATAAAGGGGTGTTGGATCTTGTCGAATTCTTTTTCTGCATCTATTGAGATAACCATGTGGTTCTTATTCTTGCTCCTGTTGATGTGATGAATAATATTAATTGATTTGCGTATATTGAACCAGCTTTGCATCCCTGAAATGAATCCTGTTTGATCGTGGTGTATGATTTTTTGGATGAATTGTTGAACTCGATTGGCCAAAATTTTGTTGAGAAGTTTTGCATCAATGTTCATCAAAGAAATGTGTCCATAGTTCTCTTTCTTTGATGAGTTCCTTCTTGGTTTTGAGATGAGGGCTATGATGGCTTCATAGAATGTGTTCAGTAGTGAACTTTCTCTTTAAATTTCATTGAAGAGTTGGAGGAGTATTGGTGTGAGCTCTGCTTTGAAGGCCATGTAGAATTCCACTGTAAAACCATCTGCTCCTGGACCTTTGTTAGCTGGGAGGTCTCTCATTGCTGTTTCTCTTTCAATGCTTAATATGGGCCTGTTAAGATGGTTTAACTCTTTCGAGTAGCAGTAGTTCTAAAGTTGCCGACGGGGTTGTGTACACTGTGACATGCCCTTTAACTGCTTGTTACCTTAAACTATTTTGATTTTGGAATAATGTGAGTGTCTTCCTTCAGTTATTTTGTGTGTGTATGTATTATTTGAAAGTTATTACAGAGTATAAAAATGTAGATTTGGGTCTAACCTGGGAAGAACAGAGAATTATTCCTTCCGTTTAAAGGGATTTGACTCATCTTTTCTGGAGAAAGTATGTGTTGCTGTTACTAAACAAACAGGTGCTCAATAAATTTTTAATTTTTGCAAAAAAAAAAAAGATGGTTTAACTCATCTTGGTTTATTTTGCCATGTTAATATTTGCTAGGAAAAGGTCCATTTCTGCCAAGTTCTCAAACTTATTAGCATAAAGTTTTGAGAAGTATTCCCTTAAAATACTCTAAATCTTGGTTGTTTCTGTGGTGATGTTTCCATTCTCATCTCTGAGTTTACTTATTTTGGTGTGTTCTCTTCCTTTTCTGATAAGATTTGCTAAGGGTCTGTCAATTTTGTTAATTTTTTCAGAGAACCAACTATTTGTTTTGTTGATTCTTTCTGTAGTTGTTTTGGATTCTAATTCATTTAATTCTGATTTAATTTTAATTATTTCGTTCCCTCTACTTCATTGGGGCTTATCTTGTTGCTCTTTTTCAAGAAGGTTCAGATGTCTCATTAAATTGTTGGTTTCACATCTCTCCAATTTGTTGATGTAGGAACTCACAGCTATAAACTTGCCTCTGAGTACTGCCTTTAATATGTCCCAGAGGAGCTGGTAATTTGTGTGTTCATTTTTTTAATAGCATGAACATTTGAATTTCCTTTCTAATCTCTTCTATGACCCACTCGTGATTCAGCAGTGTGTTGCTCAGCCTCAATGTGTTATTGGACTATCTTAGGTGGCTTTTGGTGTTGAGTTCTAATTTTATTCCCTTCTGGTCTGAGAGAATGAAAGGTATACAAGGTATAACTTCAATGTTTCTGAATATGGACAAGTTTGCTTTGTGGCCGAAAATGTGGTCTATTTCAGAAAATGTTCCATGTGCTGCTGAGAAAAATGAGTATTCTGATGCTTTTGGGGGAAATATTCGGTAGATGTCTGTTAAATCTAGTTGATCTATGCAGTTGTTTAGATATGCGGTTTCTCTGTTGAGTTTTTGCCGAGTTGATCTATCTAGTGGGGAGAGTGGTGTGTTAAAATCCCCAACAATTAATGTCTCTGGATCTATGTGGAATTTGAGGGAAAGTAGTGTTTTTTGGATAAATTTATGTGTTCCGTTGTTTGGCGAATAGATATTTAGATTTGTAATATCCTCCTGATGGAGAGGTCCCTTAGTTTTTATGTAGCAACCTTCTTTATCTCTTCGCACGAATTTTAATTTGAAGTCTATTTTGTCTGATATTAGGATTGCAACTCTGGCGTGTTTATGGTGGCTGTTTGCTTGGTAGATTTTGTTCCAGCCTTAACATTGAGAACGTGTTTGTTTTTACAGGCAAGATGTGACTCTTGAAGGCAGCAGATAGAAAGATCTTGTTTTTTAAACCAACTAGATATTCTATGTCGTTAATTGGAGAGTTAAGTCTGTTAATGTTAAGAGATAGGACTGAGAGTTATTTGGCAGTTCCTGTCATGTTATCCACCTTCTTGGGTGCTGTGAAAACTGGGTCCTTCCTATGGTTCTTGGATTCTCAGTTTGGGTGTAGTTTCTTGGCCTTTATTGTGGTCTTGCTGGTTTTCTATGTGTAGGACCTCTTTAAGAATCTTTTGTAGGGCTGGTTTGTTGGAGATGTATTGTTTCAATTTTTCTTTGCTATGGAAGCTTTTTATTTGGCTTTCAGTTATGAAGGAGAGTTTAGATGGGTACAGTATTCTTGCTTGATAGGTATTTGTTTTTAGGGCATGGCATACATCATTCCAGGCTCTTCTTGCTTTGATTGTCTCTGCTGAGAAATCTGAGGTGATTCTAATTGGTTTCCCTTTATAGGTGATTAATCTTTTCTCCTTGACAGCTTTACGGATCTTTTCCTAGTTCTGAATTCATCCAGTGTGGATTATAATGTTATGGTGGGATGTCCTATTCTGATCTGGTCTATTTGGAGTTCTAAAAGCTTCTTATATTTGAATAGGCCTATCATTTTGCAAGTTTGGGAAGTTCTCTGCTAGGATCCTGTTAAATAAATTTCCTATACCATTAACTTCTGTTTCTAGGTGCTCCTCTACACCCATTATCCTTATTTTAGGCCTTCTGATGGTGTCTTTCAAGTGTTGGATATATCTCTCATATTTCTTGGATTTGTCTTGGATGGTTGTGTGTTCTTTCTTTATAATGTCTAGGCTGCCTTCATTCCTTGAGATTCGATCTTCTGCATGGTCTAACCTTCTGTTGAGATTTTCTACTTTCAGGATGGAATAGGAGAAACCCTAAGTCTCCTTGGAGCAGGACGAAATTTTCTTAATAGAGACCCGGAAACACAACAAATAAAAGAAAGCTTGGACAAATGGGATTGCATGGAGTTGCAGAGCTTCTGCATGGCAAAGGACATAGCTAGCAAGATCAATAGAAAGCCCACGAATTGGGAGAAATTCTTCACTAGAAATACAACAGACAGGGGTCTCATATCTAAAATACACTTAGAACTCAAAAAATTAAATCCCCCAACAACTAATCCTCAATGAAACAACTGCCCAATAAATAAGTAGGCTAAAGACTTAAAGAGGAACTTCTCTGAAGAAGAAAGAAGGATGACCAATAGACACATGAAGAAATGCTCAACCTCCCTAGCCATAAAAGAAATGCAAATTAAAACAACATTGAGATACCACCTCACCCCAGTTAGAATGGCAAAAATCAAAAACGCTAATAACAACAGATGCTGGAGGGGATGTGGACAGGAGGGAACCTTACTTCATTGTTGGTGGGAGAGTAAACTTGATCAACCACTTTGGAAAGTAGTATGGAGGTCCTCAAAAGACTCCACATAGAGCTCCCCTATGACCCCTCAGTCCCACTTTGGGTATTTACCCAAATCTTTACAAATAAGACCACACTAAAGCTACCAGCATAATTATGTTTACTGCAGCATTATTTACCATAGCGAAGATCTGGAACCAACCCAGATGCCCCTCAGTAGATGAAAGGATCAAGAAAATTTGGTATATATAGACAATGGAATTCTATGCCTCCATCAGAAAGAATGACATTGCCCAATTTGTTAGGAAATGGAAAGACTTGGAAAAAATTATATTAAGTGATGTAAGCCAGGCCCAAAGAAACATAGGTCTCATGATTTCCCTGATTTGCAATATCTAATATATGTATGAGTCAAGCAGAAAAGGTCAGATAAGGTGATGTTAGGAAAATGAACCCTAAGATATGTATTTTAAATGTTTTTTTTTTCTTTCATACATTTGTTTCTAATGCAATTATAAGATTATTTCTTTGTTGCTTTGTATGCCCCTCCCCCACAGTATAACCCCTGCTTTCACTGTATTTGATGTCGGTATAATTTGTGGAGGAGAAGGGGAAAAACAAGTCGTTTGCATAAGGATACAGGTGGACCTGTTGCAACAATGAGAAGTACAAGTTGTCATGTCGAAAACGAACTTTACAACTTGTGGGAGAGAGGTTTTGGTTGGGGGGGGGAGGATGGGAAGGGATGGGAATGGTAAACAAAGCAGGAGGCTACAATGCTTGATAAGAAATATGCTCACTATCTTGCCCATCTAATTGTGACCTCTCTGTACAGTATTTTCACAATAAAAAAATAAAAATTAGAAAAATAAAAGAGTCTCACAGGCTTTTCTCCCCGGGCTGGCTTTGAACCGTGATCCTCAGATCTCAGCATCCTCAGTAGCTAGGATTACAGGCATGAGCCACCGGCGCCCGGTTTAAGCTAGTATTTCTTTGACAATCAATGCTAAGGTTTTATGCCATAAAGTCATCCTAGCCCAACAGTTTCCAACTTGTAAGGTGCACCATAAATTTCCCTAAATTCACATCATGACCAGCTTATCACTATTGTGAAAAAATACTGCACTTCTGCTGTGATGCCCTCCCAAATTTGCAAAGAACAGTACACTAAGTATTACTGCATCATCCCCCCCCCAGTGGTATTCTTGAGATCAGAACATTTGCAAATATTATTTTTTTTATTTTACATTTACTTTTTACTTTATTATATGTTATTTGTTGGGTCTTCATCCATCCCACGAAAGATGGACGTGGTCCTAGGCAACATAAGTGCGCCGCTAGCCCATTCCCCAGCCTCCCTTAACCTGAGAAACAATCAGACAAAGCGGGGAGTCTAGTGAAAGTAACTTGTTTATTAACACACAGCAAGCCCTTTTCAAAAGCAAAAAGACCGGGTGGCCTGGGGAGGAAAAGGAACCAACCAATTACTGTAAAGGTCACACCTTATTATGCACCTAAGCTTCCATGAGCTGTTTATGCCCTAAACGTAAACAAATTGGGTTCTGCCCACTCAACTCTCAGCACAATGTTTGCTGCCCATGTGTCCCACAGATTCCCCCTTTTTTGTTTTAATGACATCCCCACCTCCCAGTTAGTTATCCTTTTCCCTCCTCTGTAAAGGTTATTTTAACAGGATTACATTGGTAAGAATAGCATTGACCATACAGGGGGTTCAAGGCAAGTCTGGGGGGCAAGATTCGCCAGACAAGGATAGGGATGGTCCTTGTGCAAGATTCCAGAGCCTGTCCCAGTTACCTCACAGCCCCACCTAGCACAGTAATAAACATCAGCCCCACTACAGGTAGAAATATCTGAAGCAGCTCGATTACTTCTGGGACATATATAAATGTCCTTATCTTGTAAGGTTGTACTGTTCACAACATGACAGCAGCTTGGGTATTGGGAGTTCCACACATGCTGCACGGTGAATCCTAGTGGGTCCCCACATTCAGGACGTTCTACTATCGTCCAGAAAAACAAGGAAATTTAAAACAAACTCTGCAGACATAGCAAAGCAATCCCAGGCACCTGGTGTCTTTTAAGTAAGCCAGTTCCTTGTATGTGCCTTTAAGCGAGCACAGGGGTCAAAATGACCTTTGAGCTTTACTGTCAGCTCCCAACACCCCATCTTTGTTTAAAGAAGTGAACCAGCCTGTCTTAGGTTGGGTGGATTTGCTTGTCTGCCTTACCTATCATTGAGAACTTCTTCAGAGAGAAGCTGAATGCTTGTCTTAGGTTGGTCAGACTGACACCCCCTCTTACCTGTCTCTTGCTGTGGTTCCTCTCGGGGGAAATTCATTCACTTGGAGCTTGATCTTATGAACTAGCTGGCTAAACTCATAAGAGATTTGCACTGCACGGATAATGTAAAGAAGGCATAGAAAAACCATCAGCAAAAGCATTACTAGGCCAAGCAATATCATTAGCAGTCCTTTAACATTAGTCAGGGATGGGATAGCAGTCTTTGCCACTTCAAAGTCCAGACGTGGGGCTTGTTCTAATCCTGCTATTTGCCTGTGGGGTTGAAAAAGATCTAAAGAAAAATTATTATGATTAACATTCTGTATTAGTGCCATAGCAGCTGCTGCTGCAGAGGCAGCTAATGAAATAAAGGCCTAAATCATACCAAGTTTTAGACATGTTTACAGGAAGCATATGGATTCAAGTAATGCCACTATACAAGCAATTTAGTAAAAGAACAATGAGAGCAAGTAACATTAAAATAATTAGCTAAACACATGCTTCGGCCACCATAGCCACTTTTCTTTCCTTGTTGGTTTGTTTATCCTTGGGCATCCTGTATAGAGAAAATGGGTAAAAACTTAAGGATCCTGGCAGGGATCCAAATGGAATGTGTAGGGCTAGATCTCTGGCAGGAGGTAAGTGTGAATGATGCCTACAAGGAACAAACACTGGGAGAATAGGCTTAAGCAGGTCTCCTTTATTCTTCCTCAAGGTGGCGGCAGGCGGGGGGGGGGTAGGTGGGAGAAGGGGGGAAGTTTTGTAGCCCCAGCTTTCCCAACCTCCTGAGTCCTTTCCTTCCCTGCCAATCACTTCGAGGGGAGTTGATGTAAGGCAGTTGTGACAGGCACTGCTTGGTGACAGGCACTGATTTGTCCCCGGGGGCATGTAGGGAGCATGGACAGCTCATGGCTGTCAACCTAGGCAGAAGTGCCTTTGGGTCACATCTCTATGAGCAGGAAGTGCAGGAAGTGTGCTTCAAGTGCTACTCTAGCTGACTCAACCAGATCTGACCGACTCTACGCACAAATTTCCCCTTTTCTTTTAAAAGGACCGTCATTATGGTGACCAGTCATTGGAGACATTTTTGCCGGGAGTGTAAGCGTTGAATAATTCCCAGGAGAATAAGCTCTAATAGTGCAAGGCCTCCCCAGGTAACCAGAGAGGATGGTGAAAACCATTGTTGTAACTTTTTAAACACATCTTCTAAAAATGAGGCAGCGCAATTAAGCTGTATGGTGGTTTGGTTTAGGTGGGTAATATCATGCAGCAGGAGGTGGGTGAAGTTTAAGTACTTAAGGCACCAAGGGCCTTTGATGTAGTTACTAAGTTTAGTGACATTGGGTGCTGGAGTGGAAAGCTGACAAACAGAAGTAGTCATAGCATTACATAGTCCTCCTTGTAATCGAAGAAACATAATCTCTTTTTGGAGCAAGTCTATTTGTTGCTGGAGCACAAGGAGGCTTCCGTTAAGATGATTGGCAACTTGCAAATGTTGTAATTCTATGGATGACAGTTGAGGGATGAGCTGGTTTATCTCTTGCACGGTGGACACGCTTTGGGACAGTGATATAGCGGTCGTAGTAGATGAAACCACTGTAGTGATGATCGCCGACATGATTGTAATGATCTCTTTTAGGGCGTGGATGAACTAATTGAACCTGAGAAAACTGAGAGTCATTAGTAGCCAGAACAATAAATGCGGGAACACATACCAAACCTACAAAGTGATATGAGTCATTGGGTTGCCAGTGATTGCTGAGAGTGCAAGTAGCGGAGAAGTTGTCTCCTAGACAAAAAAAGAACAGGGCTCTAACCACTACCATTCCTGACACCTGGTTGCATGCAGAGTGGTTACAGCGACAAGTATTGGCCAATAGGAAAGGGAACAAATCCAGGCAGGAATATGATGAGCAAACGACTGGCATGGGGAGTACTAGGTCTCCCAATTGTCCCCCTGACGAGTTCTAAAACTCCTTTAGATTTTGAGGTTTGGGATTTTTTTCAGATTGGTTGTATATAGCCAGGTAGAGGGACAATGTGAGGTCCCCAAATACTCTGCCTTGCCAGGAACTGGCACAAAGGCTAATCACTAATTCCTCAAGAGGAATGGGAACATTGCCAAAGCTATCAAAGTCCCTGCATGGGCATAACTGCATATGAAAAGTTATGTCAATAGCCTGAGTACAATTTTTTCCCGTGGGACAAATTGGTTAGGGTTCCGTGTAGTTCCACCATCCTGTCCCATGAGTTACTGTTGAGAGGGGGATGGTACAGCCATCAAACTGTTTTACAGTCTCGTCTGAAAAACAAAAAGAGATGGCTCCCTTCCATCCAAAAGTAAGGTTTGTTTTTTGGTGCCATAGGGCAGCTGCCGAGAAAGGAAGGCCAACCGTGCCACTGGAAGAAAGCATTTGAGGGATGATGGTGGTATCTTCCCCTACTATCATCAAGATTTGGGGGCTAGACATTAACGTTATTTTACCTGGTCCTGTAGCAGATTGAGAATTGGCTGTAATAATGGCACACATTAGGAGGAATAGAGTACCATGCCCTGAGTTAGGGTCTGGGGCCATAGTCTGGGCTTGTTCTACCAATTCCTTTAGGTCTCCCCAAGTGATGGCATGGGCTCTAGCTCGAGGTTTGCATCTCCTACTCCTCGGGCTGTTCAAGCGTAGTCAACGCATCTCATTCGTAGGTGGTGACGGTTGGTCGGACAACTCCAGCTGCAGGTTTATCACCATGTCTGGAAAGATACAAGCAAATCCTCTCCCTTGTGCCATTAAGGGAGCAGGGCCCTCCCATTTTCTTGTGATGGGGTCCCTCCATCTAACCAAAGGGACTGGAGTAGGGGTTTTCATGAGTCCCCAATGCAGGGCCTCGGGGGACGCACCTGTGGTGGGTGTGAATGTTAAAACGTTTTTTAGTATAAGACAATAATTTAATTGTATTTGGGGATCTTTATGCCCTAGCCCCTCCAGTTTCCCCTTTTCTTTTAAAAGAAGGGTCTTAATTTCTTTATGACTGCGTTCAACAATTGCTTGGCCTTGTGGGTTATATGGAATACCTGTCTGGTGTGTGATGTTCCAAAGGGTACGAAATTCATGAAAATATTTGGAGGTGTAAGCAGGGCCATTGTCTGTTTTAAAGGTCCAAGGAACGCCCATAATTGTAATGGCATGTCGAAGTGACTTAATGGCGTGGCTTGTTTCACCTGTTAAGGCTAAAGCTGTTAGAAAGCTTGAGAATAAATCTATGCATACGTGGACGTATTTTTGTTTGCCGAACTGGGGGATAAGGTTTATGTCCATTTGCCATGTGCCATTGGGCCTAAGGCCTCACGGATTTGTTTTCATGGGTTGAAGTGATCCTAAGGGTAAAGGAAGTGCACAGGAGGAGCAGGACCGAATCATGTGCTTGTGTTGTTGGTGTGTCAAATCAGGAAATAATTGTTTGATAGTAGTAAATGAAAGCGACCATGCAACGTTCAGGCCTGGTCCATGGGCATATTGGTGAGTAATACAGTTGGTGTGATAGCACGATCAATGGCTTCATTACCAGGAGCTAGGGGTCCGGGGAGGTTAGTATGAAATCTAATGTGTTGAATGTAACAGGGTTGGGCATGGTTGTCTAGTACAGTTTGCAGTTTACACATTATTCATGTTATATCATGACCATCATCTCTTAATAAAGCTCCAGGAAGAACGACAGCAGTTTGTACAGCATATAAACTATCAGAAAATATATTAAGAGGTTCTCTGGGAAAAGATGTAAGGGCGAGTAAAATGGCCAGTACCTCAGCAGCTTGAATGAACAGGGAATGTTGTTGAATCATGTATTTTTTAGTATTAGCATTGTAAAATCCATTAACAGTTTTGCTAATATCGATAAAAAGCAAAACAGCTTGAGGGATAGGTTGCCCCTTGGGACGAGTACAGCATTTACATGAAAGTGGGAGTTCTTGTGTAACTTTAAAAAGGGGTTCTTGGGCATATGATTATCAATGTTAAACTAGTAATGGATGACTTGTAAGGCTAATTCCTCTTCCGTTGTCAGGAAATTAAAGACTGTTTTTCGAATGGGCCAGATAAGACGGTTGGAGAATCGGCCGTATGTTTGATGGCATCGTTCCACGCCTTTGATGGCTAAGTTGCATAGCATGGTAATGGGTGTGCTATTTTTTGGTAATTGGGAAGTGTCAAGGTTTACCCATTGTAACACACCACAAGTTTGAGTCAGCGCCGCCATTAGTCAATTATGAGTTAATATAATCAGGGTGATTTCGTCGGTGGTATCTAAAAACACCAAGGGTGTTGACCATAATTGATCAGTGACTTGTTGTAAAACTTGTTGAGCATCAGGGGAAAGTATACAAAGGGAAGTTGTGTCAGAGGGTCCCTGAAGCAATTGAAATAAAGTTTGGAGCTCTTGGGTAGGGAGGCGCATAAAATTGCGTACCCAATTGATATGTCCACATAATTGTTGTAATTCAGTTAAAGTATATTGGGACTTAATGACAATATTAGACCCATTTGTGGTAATTGTTTCATTTAAATAGTATCCAAGATAGGCGTAAGGGGCTTTAAGTCGATTTTTTTCGGGGGAAATATGGAGGCCTATTTCCTTTGAGTTGTGTTAAACAGGCTTGAATGTTGGTAGCCTCTTTATGTGCTATAAAATGTCATCCATGTAATGGACACAAAAGCATTTTGAAAGCAAAGGTCTAATAGCATGGGCAACATACATCTGACATAGAGTAGGGCTATTTTTCATTCCTTGAGGGAGAACTTTCCATTGATATCAATGTTTGGGTAACTGACAGTGAGGTTCCCAAACTGAGAAGGCAAAATATTTTTATCTTTGGGATGTAGGTGGATGGAAAAAAGTAGTCCTGGGTGTCAATAATGGCAATGTGCCAATCATTGGGTATTGCAGAAAGATGTGGGAGTCCAGGTTGAAGCATTACTTTCTTTTTCATATGAATATTAATGGAATGTAGGTCATGAAGAAGTCTCCATTTTCCTTGAGCTCTTTTTTTGGATAATAAAAATGGGAGGGGACTGATGCTTTGTTCTATATGTCCCTTTTCTAGTTGCTCCTCCACTACAGTGTGAAAATGAGGGAGCTTTTCAGGGAAAATAGGCCACTGTTCTACCCAAATGGGTTTGGTGGTATCCCATTGGAGTGGAAATGGCTCTGGCCCTACAACAGTAGCCATTAGAATTGGGGGTTCTGTGGGTGACTAATGGCTTGATTGGTTATGATGTCTTCATAAAAAGCCTTATCATCTGCTCTTATCACAATACCCATATTAGTGAGGACATCTCTTCCCCAAATATTGCATGGAAGGCCAGGGGCAACAAGAGGTTTAAAAGCCCCGGTGACCCCATCACAGTCTTTCCATAATACAGGCCATTGGACATGGAGGGAATCTGTTTTTCCACCGACACCTTGTATGCAGGGGCCAGGAATTAGGTTCCACCCCAACCCTTCGACTTCTTTTTTTCTAAGGACTGTACATTTAGCCCCCGTATCAATGATGCCCTTAAATTTTGTTCTTTAACCTTAAGTTCCATTCTAGATTTTCCATTTTGGATAGGAAAAGTCCATTTCACTTGAGGTGGTGGTTGTAGTTTTTGTGCTCTTGGGGTAGGGGCTGAGGACTACCCCATATTTAGTTTAAAGGCTGAGTCTTAGAGTGGCATTCAGAGGACGCCCAAAAACCCTTTTTACATTTAGGACATACGGAAGGAGTTTGCTTTCTTTTGGGTGAACCCCGGAGTGAAGGGAAATCCTTTTTAAAATGACCAGTTCCCAGAGGAGCTGGTAATTTGTGTGCTCATTTTTGTTGAATATCATGAACATTTGAATTTCCTTTCTAATCTCTTCCATGACCCAGTCGTGATTCACAGTGTGTTGTACAGCCTCCATATGTTACCAGATTTTCTTTGGTGGCTTTTTGTGTCGAGTTCTAATTTTATTCCCTTGTGGTCAGAGAGAATGCAAGGTATAACTTCAATGTTTCGAATTTGGACGAGTTTGCTTTGTGGCCTAAAATGTGGTCTATTTTAGAAAATATTCCATGTGCTGCTGAGAAAAATGTGTTTTCTGATGCTTCTGGGTGAAATATTCAGTAGATGACTGTTAACTCTAGTTGATCTGAACCTTCTTGAAAAAGAGCACCAAGATAAACCCCAATTCAGTAAACAGAAAGAAATAATTGAAATTATAACAGAATTAAATGATTTAGAATCCAAAAAGAATGTAGAAAGAATCAACAAAACAAAGAGTTGGTTCTTCAAAAAAAATAAATTTGACAGACTCTTAGAATATCTTATGAGAAAAAGAGGAGAACACACCCAAATAAATAAACTCAGAGATGAGAATGGAAACATCACCACAGAAACAACCAAGATTCAGAACATTTTAAGGGAATACTTCTCAAAACTTTATGCTAATAAGTTTGAGAACATGGCAGAAATGGACCTTTTCCTAGCAAATATTGACATGCCAAAACTAAATCAAGTTGTGTTAAACTATATTAACAGGCCCATATCAAGCATTTAAATAGAAACAGCAATAAGAGACCTCCCATCTAAGAAAAGTCCAGGACAAGATGGTTTTTCAGTGGAATTCTACAAGGCCTTCAAAGCAGAGCTCACACCAATACTCCTCCAAATCTTCAATGAAATTGAAAGAGACAGTTCACTACTGAACACATTCTATGAAGCCATCATAACCCTCAACCCAAAAGCACACAGGGACTCATCAAAGAAAAAGAACTATAGACCCATTTCTTTGATGAACATTGATGCAAACTTCTCAACAAATTTTGGCCAAACAGCATCAACAATCCATCCAAAAAATCATACACCACGATCAAACAGGATTCATTTCAGGGATGCAAAGCTGGTTCAATATACACAAATCAATTAATATTGTTCATCACATCAACAGGAGCAAGGATAAGAAACACATGGTTATCTCAATAGATGCAGAAAATGCAGTTGACAATATCCAACACCCCTTTATGATGAAGGCCTTGGAAAAATTAGGAATCCATGGAATATTCCTCAATACAATAAAGGCTGTATCTGACAAATCTACAGCCAGCATTATACTTAATGGTGAAAAACAAAAGCCATTTCCTCTTAACTCAGGAACAAGACAAGGATGTCCACACTCTCCACTTCTCTTCCATCTACTATTAGAATGCCTAGCTACAGCAATAAGACAAGATAAAAGCATAAAAACGATTCAAATAGAGAAAGATGATGTAAAACTGTCCATCTTTTCAGATGACATGATCTTTTATTTAAATAATCCCACGGACTCTTCTCCCAAATCCTTCAAGCTGATTCAAAACTTTGGCAAAGTAACAGGGTATAAACATAACCCCCCAAAATCAATTGCTTTTCTGTATGCCAACAATGAGAAACGTGTGGCTGAAATTAGGAAAGCAACTGCATTCGGAATAGCCCCACAAAAATAAAATACCTAAGAATTAACTTAACAAAAGAAGTGAAGGACGTCTATGATGAAAACTTTAAAAAACTTGGAAAAGGAAATCAATACAGAACTTTGAAAATGGCAAAAACTCCTATGCTCCTGGATTGGAGAAGAAGAAAGAAGGATTGCCAATAGACACATGAAGAAATGCTCAACATCGCTAGCCATAAAAGAAATGCAAATTAAAACAACATTGAGATACCACCTCAATCCAGTTAGAATGGCAAAAATCAAGAACTCTAACAACAACAGATGCTGGAGGGGATGTGGACAGAAGGGAACTTTACTTCATTGTTGGTGGGAGTGTAAACTTGTTCAACCACTTTGGAAAGCAGTATGGAGCTCCCCTATGACCCAGCAATCCCACTTTGGGGCATTTGCCCAAATGTTTACAAACAAGACCACACTAAAGCTACCAGCACGGCTATGTTTATTACAGCACTATTTACTATATCTAAGATCTGGAACCAACCCAGATTCTCCTCAGTAGATGAATGGATCAAAAAATGGTATATATACACAATGGAATTCTATGCCTCTATCAGAAAGAATGACATTGCCCCATTTGTTAGGAAATGTAAATGCTTGGAAAAAATTATAATAAATGAAGTAAGCCAGGCCCAATGAAACATGGTTTCCCTTATTTGCAATATCTAATATATTTCTGAATCAAGCAGAAAATGTCAGATAAGGTGATGTTAATGAAATGAACCCTAAGATATGTATTCAAGTGTTTTTTTTTTTCTTTCAGGTGATTGTTTCTAACACATTTAGAAGATCATTTCTTTATTGCTTTGTATTTCCCTCCCCCACAGTATAACCCCTGCTTTCGTTGTATTTGATGTCGGTATAATTTGTTGAGGGGAAGGGGAAATACAAATCGTTTAAATAGTGATACAGGTGGACCCATTGCAACAATGAGATGTACAAGTCGTTTTGGTGAAAAATGAACTTTACAACTTTGGTGCGGGTGTGGGGAGGTAGTGGGGAGGATTGAGTGGGAGGGGTGGGGGGAGGATGTGAAGGGAAGAGATGGAGATACAAAGGAGGAGGCTACAATGCTTGATAAGAAATGTACTCATTGTCTTGCCCATGTAATTGTAACCCCTCTGTACAGTACTTTCATAATAAAAAAATTAAAATTAAAAAAATAAAAATAAAATGACCAGTTATGCCACATCCCCAACAAGGTCAATTTCCCATTGCGCCATTAGTGGGCGCACCCACTGGCGGTCATAGAGGTGAAAGCCTGTGCACGGGTAGTCCTAGCATGAGTTGATGTCCCCAAATTTTTGGTGGCTAGGATGCAATCAGTGATCTCCCCATTTTGTTCAGGGACAATGGCTTTTCTGCATTCGTGTGTGGCCCCTTCCCATATTAGGGTCTTGGTTAGTGCTTCTCCGGCTCCAGCGTGGGATAACTTCTGGGCTACTGCTTCTAGAACACTGGCAACGAAGTCAGTGAAAGGCTCATTGCGATGTTGTATGAGGATTTTTAGTTGTTTGTTCCCTTCTTTCGAAAGGACCAAGGAGTCAGCCCACAATGCACAGAGGAGTACTGGGTCAAAGTACTGCGGAGATGCCACTGCTTGTGCAATGGGAGACCCATACACTCCCTCCCCTTTTAAGCAATCAGGGTCTGCCATGGTTGCATCATATCCTCCAGCAGTGACATTTCATGTGCTTTGTTGTTCACATTCATCATAAAAAGCAGCCTTCCATTAAAGGAAGTCTCCTGAAGATGATGCTGTGCACATTAAGTTCTTCCAATCAATGGGGCAACTCAGATCAATGCTAATGGATTCGAGCATCTGTTTAGCATATGGGGAGTGCAACCCATCTTCCTTAACAGCGGTCCAATATTTGTCAAGCACTTTTGGGCTATGGGGGTACCATTGGTTAGGTGGTGCAGTGGTTCGGTGGAAGTTTACAGGGAACACGAACTGGGGTTCATCCATAGGCTTGGCTGCCATTGCCATGGTAGTTGTGGGGCCCACAAACAACTGTTGTATTATAGGGGGAACAACGGGTTTTCTTTCTTGGGCAAAGTTGGCTATGAAGGCCCAAGGATACAAAGTTCCCTGAGGGGAGTTTCCAGGCTAGCCTAAATGGCCAAAAGAAGTGCTTGAGCAAGTTTCCTGGGACCCAAAGTGTGGGAGAGGGGTTTTACAAGCATAGCTGGCTGGCCCTCTGGGTCACAAGATGGTGGCAGTTGTTGGTCATCTGCATTCTTACTGGAATTGTTTGCTGCCTTCCCAAGAATATGGGAGTGCCTGAACAGCTTCACCATTTTCTGTATGCTGTTTCTTTTCGCAGTGAGGCCTTAAATGCCTGCAGAGTTTCTCCTTCTTCTCTCCCCGATAGACAGGCTTGAATGGCTACTTCAATGGGGTAAATTTTGGGGGTAGCTCAGTGCCTTCTCAGATTTCTTTTTTATGAGCCGCCTGAAGGAGCAGGTCCAGCTGTCTGGATCCCAAATGGCCCCGGAGTCAAACCACAGACATAATTCATTTACTATTTCCCATATTAAACTAGCTTCCTTTTGTGATACTTTTAACCGCCTACTCTGAAGCAGGGCAACAAACGCTGGTAATTGAGGCTCTCATGCTGCAGGGGGAAGGTTGCCCATGGAGGCACTTACCTTGCATTAGACCGTCCGTCTGCCGAAAACACTTGATCCCCAAGTTGGGTGCCACTTATAGGCCTAGATGTCCTGCAGGGGGTAAGCGTGAATGAGGCCCACAAGGAACACACTGGGAGAATAGGCTTAAGAAGGTCTCATTTACTCTTGTGCAAGTGGGGGGGATTTAACACCCCAGCTTTTCCAACCTCCTGAGTCCTTCTGGGCCAATCACATAGTGGGAATTGATGTAAGGCACTTGTGACAGACACTGCTTGGTGACAGGCACTAAGGCATGTAGGGAGCTTGGACAGCTCATGGCTGTCAAGCTAGGCAGATGTTCCTGTGGGTCACATCTCTATGAGAAGGAAATGTGCTTCAACTGCTACTCTAGCTGACTCAACCAGATCTGACCAGCTCTACCCAAAGGGGCTGTCTCCCCTATGGAAAAAACACATCCAAATCCCCTGCCCATAGTAACTAGGGGGTCAGGTCATCTCAATTGATTTGTCAGGGAGGTCCTTCCACCTGACTTTCACTTAGGGCTTAGGGTTTAGTTGTCCCCAGTGCTTCTGAAATCTGGATTCAGTTGCCCCTGTTGAAAAATTTAAAATGTTAATGGTAAAAAAGCTATCTGTAACTGTATATGGAGGCTAACACCTCCTTTTTGTTTTAATAATTATAATTGCTCCTTAAGTCATTGGTGATTTCTTTCTATAATTGCTTGGCCTTGGAGATTATAGGGAATTCCTGCTCCAGCATCACCAATATTCATATATATATATATATATATATATATATATATATATATTTATTTATCTTGATGGTCGTGGAGCTTGAACGCTGGGCCGGGGCGATGTCCCTCAGCTCTTCATCTCAAGGTGAGCACTCTACCACTTGAGCTACAGCGCCACTTGTGGCTTTTTCTGCTTATGTGTTGCTGAGAAATTGAATCCAGGGTTTCATGCATGCAAGGCAAGCACCCTACCACTGAGCCACTTTCCCAGCTCCTTCCTGCACCTGGGGCAGAGTGTAGGGGTCAGTTTGGGCCCCCAGGGTTGGTTGGTGGGGGATTGTTGTGAACAGTCCTTCTTAAAGTACCCCTCCTGCCCACATTTAAAACAAGTCCCTCTCCCCAATGGTCTTGGGGTTCCTTGGCCCTGGGCTGCCAGCGCCTGGGTAATAGGCTCAGTCATTGCAGATGTCTGAGCCTGTAAGGATAAAGGTAGAGATTAGGAATGATGCGGTTGTGTTCCCATATCCTGTGAGGCCACCACCCATCTGCTCAGGGAATTCTCTCTCAATCCCACATAGGCCATGATGTGGTCTGCATATATCCCTTCCCAGACCAGTAGCTTTAAAAACTGATCTCGGAGGTTCCTTGCCGGCAGCTTGCAATTAATACTCTGTTGGACTAGGGCTATAAACTCAAGTAGAGGCTCACCAGATTTTTGTCTCACTCTTGCTATGGGGGACACAGTGGGCCCATCATCCAGTTTGTACCACACGGCAAGTCCTTCCTGCCTCACCTGGTCATAGTACGGGACAGGTATTGTGGCCTGTTGGACCCCAGTGGAGCACCCTGCCCCCATCCATGTTAAAACTGCATAAGTAATAGGTATTGCGGCTTGAACCTGCCAGTTATTCTCCGCCCACAATCTGCATGGCTCCTTAAAGAAAGCACACCATTTAATAAACTGAGAACTGGTGAAGACGGCTTTGGCCACATCCAGCCAGTCCTTAGGGACACATGGGTGATAAGCAATGTCCTGTAATTGGGTATGGGCCCAAGGAGAGTTCAGGCCATTCACCGCCACCACCTTGCAGATCTCTTTAAGATCCTTAGCTTCCCATGGATACCATTCCAAGGGCCTGTTAGCTCCTGGTGAAAGATTGACTGGATATGTTGGGGAAGTGAATCCTGTGGCCCAGGTTCTGGGCTCCCAGGTGGGACTTCCTTTACAGGGCAGGCCTCCGAGTAGGTTTCTTCTACAGCCCTCAGCCCCTCAATGGAAGGTCGGTATGGATCTGGGTCTTGCAGGTCCTTCTCACAGGTCTCCTAAGGCACAATCTCTGGCCCAATCGGAGGAATAGGGTGGAAGCCTAGGAAAGTCAGGGCACCCAAGTCAGAGGGGGTAACCTTCATCCTTGTTTTGACTTCCACTGTGCATGTTTCAGTGCATTCTCAGTCGAATTTGACCCATTCCTTTACCTTCTCACTTCCCAAGTCCCTCTTTACTCCCTCTAGGCTTAATGTTGCCTCCTCCTTCTTCTTCTGTGAAATAGCATTACCCATACTAAGGGTTTTACTTACCCTGAGAGACCGCTTAGCCTCAGCCGGTATATTTTTCTTTCGTGCCCAAGTTGGGCTTCTGATGTTGGGTCTTCATCCCATGAAAGATGGACAGGGTCTGAGGAAAGGTAAGTGCGCCGCTTCCCTGTTCCCAAGCTTCCCTTAACCCAGGAGACAATCAGACACAGCAGGGAGTCAAGTCAAGCAGGAACTCGTTTATTAACACACAGCAAGCACTTTTTAAAAGCAAAAAAGACTGGGTGGCATGGGGAGGAAAAAGAACCAACTAATCACTGTAAAGGTCACACCCTATCATGCACCTAAGCTTCCAGAAGCTATTTACCCACTGAATATAAACAAATCGGACTCTGCCTACTCAACTCCCTCTCAGCACCATCTTTGCTGCCCACTTGCCCCACAATTATTATCATTTTATCTATCATAGATATTCGGGAGATCTGAATATCTGAATATTAAGATCTGAAGATTATGGTTCAAAGCTCACCCAGGAAAGAAGTTTTCTTAGATTCTTATCTCCAGTAAATAGCTCAGGAAAAGCCAGTCAAAAGTGGCATTGAATTTCAAGTGGAAGAGGTGTAGCCTTGAGCAAAAACAGGATCAGGGACAGTGCCCAGACCCAGAGGTCAAGCCCTAGGACAAAGTAAACAACAAAAAAACAAAATAAAAACAAACCTCAAACCTAGCATTTTTCTAATTGTATACAGAGGTCCGTAATTAAGGAAATTTCTTCCTGTGTTATGTATAGGTAGAAGAAAAAAAGATATAACACAATTACTCTCTTCACACCATGTTACACCAATGTCTCAAAAAATTGCTTTTTCTAAATTTATAAATTAATAGCATCCATTTGTTGGCAACTGTCTAGATTATTCACATTATCATGTTATACATGAACTGTTGGTATTATCTATTAAGTTCTATTTATACCTCAGTTGAAAGAATATTCCAGGCAAATAGAATGCCAGAATCATTTGTGCATTTCTAAATTAAACCTTCTACTTGAAAACCATTTTGTAGTATCCTATCAAATATGAAATTACAAACAAAAAAATTTAAATGTAAATTCTAATTTAGCTAGGTCTACAAAGTCCTACATTAGATGAGCTTTGCCATTTCTCCAGGCTTAAGTTTTTGTAATCCTTCATCATTTCCTTGGAATCCAACAGAATGATACTTACTTTCTCAAATTTTTAGTTGGGAATCATGAGCCATTTTGCATCTAGGCATTTTCTGAAATGAAGAGAGCATTTAAAACACAATTGAGGATGATATATGAGTTGCATTTCAAAAGGAAACTTGACTTCTCAAAACATAGTGACAAAATTAGCCCAAACTTCAAACTGTATATTTCTTCCTTGTTGTTAGGTTTGTTTTATTGAGAGAAAATTATACTACCTGTTCCAGGGAAGATATCGCTACATAATTTCATTCTCTAATCTCCTGTCTTAGTCTGAGTGCTAAATTTCCAGGCTTGTATCACATTGCCCTGCCATAGTGTGATGATTTATTTAATCTAGAAACAGGCTAGCAATTCTGAACTTCTCTGATAATCTTATCCACTAGACTAAGTGCTTAAACTCTTTACGTACAATTTTCAAAGACGTTCTAACATTTGACAGAGGTTATGAACATTTTCAGATGCACCTGCAGGGGTCTCTGATTCGTTCCTCCATGGAACTGATCACTTTAATAATAAGTAGTTGACTATCTTATTATCTCTGGTCCCTACCTATGTAATAGTCTCAACCATTTTTGGGGAAAGTTCACTTGAGGACTTTCTAATATTAAAAATTATTACTTGTTCTAGTCTTACTCAGGATATATTTTCTGACTTTTCTACACATTCTGAAAGTTGTTTCTTATGTGTGTTTACACATATAAGTGTCTCTGTGTGTATATGCATGCTTGTATGTGTGTATGAAAAAAACTCAAGCTCTTATTCAGCAATCTTGCTCATAACTAGTATTCAATTACTTGAGCCATTCTTCCAATGCAGCTTTTGGCTGGTTAATTTTAGATAATGTCACAAAGACTGTTCTGCCTAGGATGATGCAACCTGAACTTCCCAGACTTCCTTATATTCTTATGTTTTATCTTTCCAGGATTATCGACTTTTAAACTTGAAACATTTTTGCGAGTGTAAAGTCATTTTGCAATTACTTTCTCTGCTTGGGAAGATTACTATTGACTTTGTTGTTCCTTTTGAGGAAACGTAAAGTCATATTTACACCTGTTCTGTTCGTCGTGTGGCTTGAACTCTGATCCTGGGTGCTGTCCCTCTGCTCTTCAGCTCAAGCCCAGTGCTCTTCCACTTGAGTTACAGCACCACTTCCAGATTTCTGGTGGCTAATTGAAGATAAGGGTCTCATGGATTTTCCTGACCAGGCTGGCTTTGAACCACAATCCTCTGGTCTCAACCTCCTGAGTAGCTTGCATTACAGGCATGAGCCATCAGCACCTGGCTCATATTTGCATTTATGTGCACTTAATGACACTATGTAGACAAAGAATGGAAATTTGAATCAAATGATGTTACATTTCAGCTTTTCAGAAAATTGAGGTAGCAATAAATATGCCCTCTTTTTCCATGTTGTTACATTAATGACTCATGAGCTATGGGACTCTTACATTAGCATCGTCTGATGTCTGCATATGTGGATTTAGTATCAGAAATTGTTCATAGAGAAATAGAGAAAGATGATATTTTTAGAAAGCAAAGGAGATCAGGTATGAAAGAGCAGCATAGAAGGATATACAACTTATCACACAGAGATTAAGAAGAGCCTAAGTGATTAGAATAATAAAAGCAATGAGGAATAAACCTAGTTTATAATTAGTTCTTCAATAACCAAAAATGGTTCCCTAGAACGGTTTCTGCTATACCTTAGTTACTATAATTTATTCCTTCCATTTGGAGTTATTCCTTCTCTTCTGTCACAAATGTTAACTAGCATCTGCATTTTTGGTGCCATGACTGGCCACAAAGATCTCTAAATCTCACTTAAATTACCTTTCCCTTTCTGATTAGCACTGAGCACACAAAATCCTGGAATCTTTCAATTCCCAGAATTAAACTTCACCTGACATCCAAGCACATTCCTGGCATTAACTGCCATGACCTATTAACAAAACATTTTTTTCTTCAACACAGTATTCTAATATAAGTAAAGTACATGAATTAAGGACTATTGTTAGGTATCACTTGGAAGCAGCAATAATATATTCCAAGTATGGGTTCTTTATTTTGCATTTACTAGCTAAATGACTCTTTTGCCTGTCCTGGGGCTTGCACTCAGGGACCGTGAACTGTTCTTGAGCTAGAAGTCTACCACTTGAGGAAAAGCATCACTTCCAGTGTTTCTTTTTCTGTTTATGTGGTGCTGAGGCATTGAACCCAGGGTGTCATGCAATGAAGCCATATTCCCCGAGCCCTAAATGACTTTTCTTTTCATATTAATAGTTTTTGTGTGAAAATACAGTACAAATGGGTTACAATTACATGAGCAAGGTAATGAGTACATTTCTTATCAAGTATTGTTGCCTCCTCCTTTGTTTCCCCTTACCATCCCTGCCCACCGATCCCCCCATCCCCCCACAAAGTTGTAAAGTTCCCTTTTCGACATAACGTCTTGTTGCAATGGGACTTTCTTAAGATGGCATTACTTTTTCTTTCTGTTAATATGTATTATAATTTAGGTCAGGTGGTAGGAAAGGAAGTGGAAAACAATACTACGTCCAATAAAGCTGACATCCTATTACATCACTAAGGAAGTAGTGTTAAGACCTGCAGGACTCATAGGTTGTTGCATGTGACATTACTATGTAAAACACTATTAATGATCATCTCAGACATCCATAACATTCTGCTTCCATTTCTAAGGTCAAGAGCCAAATATCTATGCCTTTTATTGATTGTGTTTCCTAGGAAGGAAGAAGGAGGATGTGTTAGGTGATGATGGAAAAATATGTATATTAGCACCCTGTCCAAATTTTTTGCAGTTTATTTCTTTTTCTTTTTTTATATTATTTTTTATTGTGAAAATACTGTACAGAGGGGTTACAATTACATGGGCAAGATAATAAGTACATTTCTTACCAATCCTAGCCTCCTCCTTTGTTTCCCCTTCCCATCCTCCCCCTGCCCCCCCAATCCTCCCCGGTACACCCCCACACCAAAGTTGTAAAGTTCATTTTTGGACATAACGACTTGTACATCTCATTGTTGCAATGGGTCCACCTAATTTAAGTTAAATAAAACATGATTTGTAAAGTGAAAGTAATTTATGGTTTCATTGACTGTTTTAAGAAAACAATTATGCCTTTTGTTTTCAATTAAATTTCTGTGGTAATGTGTATTATTCATGATTTAACTGGTAAAATTGATAACAGTTATATTATATCAAGTTGATTCAAACTTGTATTTGAAAATTGCACACTTAACACAAATATACTTCCACTTTCCTCTATCATATAATTAAAATAATAGTAAAGCAAAGATTGGTGTTAGCCATTCATATGTACAATCCTAGAACTCAGGGGGCTGAGACCTGAATATTTTAGTTCAATGTCAGTCCAAACATACAAAAATGTGAAAACTTATCTCCAATTATCCAGCAAGAAGCAGAAGTTGAGCATGTGACTCACCTTCAAAAATACAAGGGAGATCATTAAAGATCAAGTTCAAGCCCTAAAAATGACATATGCACACAAGACAACAACAAAATGTACTATGATTATCAATAATGAAGACAAAATAGTAAAAAAAGATCATGAGAAATGTGTAAACATCTGGAAGACATAAATCATTTGACAGAATTTTGATTCATAAGAGGGAAAAGTCACAGCCTCATTTGTACAGTCTCATTGTAGTCATTTGTGTTGAAACCTGGCTACTGGGTAATATGTGAAAGAGTAGATTGGATTACCTGACATAGGAGAAATTTCCTGTGACTATATACCATCCCAGTCTGCAAAAATTTAAAATCGTGCTTGTTAATTTAAAAAAAACTTATTGTTAGAGACTGTTTTGTCCACACAGACTGCGGTCCTTATTTTGAGGCTTCAGACCAGTGCTTTTGTTTATAACCACTCCTGTTTTACTCCCTTTCCCTTGTGCAGCTATACCTTACTTAGCTGGCACCAAGCCAAGTCTTTGAACTAGACACCCGTGCCTTAATCCCTCCCTTTCTCCAGCTACAACTCATTTCACATACTATCTCTGTCTTAGCATTAGTTGTTTTCTGACTAATCCCCATCAGAAAATACTTATATTCATGTAACCCAGAATAATTAACCTAGTTAGAAAAGGGAGAAAGGGTTTACCATTGGCTGAGGCTCTCATCTGTAGGTTTGCTCCCTAATAAATCTGTGCTACACTATCTCTTTTTTTCATTGCTTTTGAGCCTGACAAATGATTGATTTGGTTTGATGTAATCCCATTTATCCAGACTTACTTTGGAAATTTTGACCTATGCCAAGGAGCCCTCATGTTTCCCCTAACTCTTCCTGTAAGATTCCTAAGGCATCTGGATTTACATTGAGCACTTCAATCAATTTGGAATTGATTCTGCTGCAGGAGGATATAATATGATCTAATTTCAGTTTTCTGTGTACAGCCAGTTAAACCAATTTTTTGAAGAGGCTGTTTTTCTTCCATCTTGTGTTTCTGACTTCCTTATCAAAGATTATGTGCTTATAGGAGGGGATTCATTTCTGGATCTTCAATTCTGTTGTATTGTGCTTCCATGGGAAAGAATGTCATTACCCCATTCTGAAGAAATGGAAAGACTGGGGGGAAAATGGTATTAAGTGAAATAAGCCAGATCCAATTAAATATATGCTGCATGGTTTTCTTCATTTCTAATAAATAGATATGCCCATACATCCACAAGTTTATCTAATAGATAGTAAACGACAAATAATTACACTTGGATATGATTAACAGCACTCTAAGCATTCACATGGCAAGAACAAGGGAAGCTATTCTTAGGAGAGGATCACAATGGCTCAATAGCTATGTGCACATGATCAGATAAATGTTGCTTATTGCAATGAACTATAAGAATCAATCATATATATGAAATACATATACCTGTATATAATTTTAAAAGGTGTCACAAATAACTGACTTCTCTGTAAACTCAAAAGCAAAATTCTAAATTTAGAAGATAAAATTGAGGAGTTTTCAACACATAAACTAAAATACATAGGGGAAAAGGTGGGAGAGAAAATATAAGATGAAAAGTAGAATTGCTAACTCTTGAAGAATTCATAAACAATTTTCAAATCTATACAAGAGAGCTTGGGTACAGCTAAGTTGTAGAACTGGACTAATATATACAAAACCATGATTTCAATCTCCAAACCTAAATGTCTAATAATAAGTTAATAAATAGTAATAATACAATATTTACCTGAAATAAATGCTTTTATATTAGACAGGCCTGAATCCTAAAACAATTAACAAAATACTCTCAATTCTTGTATCCAATGAAATGAAACCACGAATGAAGAGCAAATACTTCCTTTTTATCCTTTCCTTTCATTTTCTGTTTTCTTCTTTTCTTTTTCCTTTGGCACTACTGGTGCTTGAAGGTGCTAAAGCTCTAACCACTTTAGATTATTTTTCAGGTCAAGCCTCCCTTGAGCAATGATCTCTTACCTATGGCTTCCACATAGTGAGTTAACACTATATCTAACTTTCTTTGTTTTTGTAGTTTTTTTACGAATTTTTTTGTCAAAACTGGTCATGATATCAATCTTATAAATCTCTGCCTCCTAATTAGCAAAGTTGAGTGTCACCAGTATCAAATGACCAATTGCTCCACATGTGTAACTAATAGATGTTTTGCTAGCTGCCAGTTGCTCATACCAGCAAACCTAGCTACTCAGGAAACTGAGGTCTGAAGATTGTGGGTTAAAATGAGGCCAAGATAGAAAGTCCATGAGATTCTTACCTCCAATTAACTACCATAAAGTTGGAAGTGGTACTGTGGCTCAAGTGGTAGAGTGCTAACAGTTAGCAAAGCAGCTCAGGGACAGCACTCAAGCACCAGAACCAACACACACACACACACACACACACACACACAGAAAGATAGATGCTTCTAGTTCCTGGCCATGTTCTTTTTTATAATGCTTCTTTTGGTGAAGATTTTGTAAGTGAAATAATCTTGATGCAAAGTAATAGCTATGCTGTCTTGGGTATGTAGTCCTCAGGTTCATCTTCCTTGCCTGTACAAGGAAGAAATTTCTTTGCCAAACTGGTGCAGTGGGAAAATCCAGTCATAATATTCAATGTACATGTGTGAAAATGTTGGGTGAGATAGAGAAGAATGATCAAATTAATGACATCGATCAAGATGTACTCACAAACCGACATAGTAAATTAAAACTCCATTGTACACTATTTATGTATCATTTTGTAAGTAGAAAAAAAATGAAACCAGTGCTTCAGTGCAATCCACACATCTTAGGTATAGATTGCTCAAAGCTGTTTCTTTTAAAGAATACAGGGCAGAGAAGAGTGGAACAAATCATTACCAGAATAAAATTGATCAACTCTACCCCAAAGTTAACATCAATAGTGATGTGGACCATACAACTTTGATTTCATGGACTGAGAATACATTTCCACCCATCCCCCACTCCTGGGTTTAAATTCAGGGTCAAGATTCTGTCTCCCCCACCCACTCATAGCTAATGCTCTAACATTTGAGCCACAGATCCAATTCGGGCTCTTTTTGTTTAATTGGAGATGAGTCTCATGGATTTTCCTGCCCAGACTGACTTCAAATCATAATCCTCAGATCTCAGGCTCGGAATATAGGTGTCAGCCATCAGTACCCAGCTTGAGAACTCACTTTTCCACTGTAATTCTCCTTCCCAAAACTTCATAGCCACAATCTTGGGAGAAAAGCTTCAGAGAGTCTCCAATTGAAAAACATTCTATAGAATGCCCTGTCCCATACACCTAAAAAGGGAGAAAAGCTATCTCTCTCCCTTTCATGAAACAATAGATGTTAGATTATTATATCATAATAATAGTAGATATTATTATAGTGCTCTCAATATCTATTCCCATCCCCATTGATACCAGGCTTGGTTGTAGAACTTCCATTGACAAATGACATGTGAGAATTGATGGCATGTGTCTTTTCTGAGCTTTACCCCTGTGGTTTTCACTCTTTGCATCCCCTGGGAACCTCCAGCATTCAATCTGGTTCCCAGAATGGACACTATGCTGAGTGGAAGTGGATCTGGATTAGGCTTTGTAGCATGAGAGAGAGTAATCAAAATTGTAAGGTATTGCGTCCTTGGGGTTGGTTTCCCCAGTAAAATTAAGCTCACATTGAGGTCCCAGCTCTAGGTAGTCTAGGTCTCTTTTTCTCTATTCCCTCCCACTTCCTTCTCATTCTTCCTGAATATTTCCGTTTTCTCCTTAGGTGACACCAATTCGTGAGTCTCCTTATCCTAGAAATTTGTTTTAGGGTTAAACATTGTGGCTTTCTGTTTTACATTTTCTCTTAAGTGTTTCTTCACTTTTGTCTTTCTGGAGTTTTCAGCCAGAAGCTCCCAAGTGTGATGGATCTTCAGATAAAAACCCTCTGCCAGGGCTGGGAAGGTGGTAGAGTGGTAGAGTGCTTGCATTGCATGCATGAGGCCCTAGGTTCGATTCCTCAGCCCCACATAAGCAGTAAAAGCTGCACGAGACACTGTGGCTTAAGTGGGATAGTGTTAGAGTTGTGCTGAAGAATTGAGGGACAGTGCCCAGGCCCAGATTTCAAGCCCCAAAACCGACCAAAAAATTTTTTACATGAAGTAAGCCAGGCCCAAAGAAGCATAGGTCTCATGGTTTCTCTTATTTTCAATAACTAGTACATGTCTGAGACAAGCAGAAACTGTCAGATAAGTTGATGTTAGGCGAAATGAACCCCAACATAAGAATTCCATTTTTTTCTTTCTTGTGATTGTTTCTATCATATTTATAAGATGATTTCTTTGTTGCTTTTTATGTCCCTCCCCCACTGTATGCCCCCTGTATTCACTGCACTTGATATTGGCATACTTTGTGCAGGGGAAGTGAAAAACCAAATTGTTTAAATTGGGGTACAGGTGGATCCATTGCAACAATGAGATGTGCAAGACGTTATGTTGAAAAACGAACTTTACAACTTTAGTGGGAGGGGGGGTCTGAGGAGGGACCACGGGGTGGGGGTGGTGAGTTGGGAAGAGATGGGAAGGGGAATCAAAGGAGGAGGCCACAATTCTTGATAACATATGTACTCATTACCTTGCCCATGTAATTGTAACCCCTCTGTATGGTATTTACACAATTAAAAAAATAATTTCCTCTGCCATATCTGCCTTGCTTGCTTTCACTCCCCCTCATGTTGGCCTACTAGGAGGCCAGAATAACATGAAGCTCCAGAAACCTTTTGGATAGAAAAAGAAACCACCGTATGGGAAGTGAGGGGTGTATTACAAGAGATTGGGAACTGAACACAGGTAGAAGGGATCATAGCTTCAGCCTCAGCTGTCTTCTGAATCATTGCCCAGTTACCAGCTGTAAGCCTTTGCTCCAAAATCCATGTGGCGAATTCTGCAATTCTTACTGTATCATCCAAACACAGACTTAGATAGGCATCCAGCATGACATAAAATATACATTTTTTAAATCAGAGAAATCTGTACCGGAGAAAATGTGCAGAAAGAACTTCATTTAATCAGGTTCACTTCATTTTTATAGGCTTATAATTTGAATGAGAGAACAATATCAAATTCTCTTTGCCTTCACAAAATCAATATATCCAAGCAATACACCACTGTAATGAAAAAAAATCTTTTTACTAAAGTGAATATTTGGAATGGGAAAAAAACAAATATTATAAAACTTAAAAATTGATCAAATACCAAAAGACAAAGAAAGACACTGATCAAGAACGAAATACCAATATGTTTAGTAAATAAATGAAATCTTTGAGATTCTTATCCACATAGGAAATACATAGGAAAATAAATGGGAAATTCACTGAGATCCCATCTTACACACCAGAAGAGCTATCACCACGCAAATAAAAAAACTGCTGGAGAGGTTGAAATAAATCAGGAACTGTGTTTGGTGGTGTGGCATTGTAAACTAGTGAAACCCATATGGGGATCATAATGGGAGTTTACACGATACAAAAAAGACAAATATATTGAAGACCATTATTGCAACTTGGATACATACTGAAAGAATATAAATCAATATGAACATATATGTTCATGGCAGCAATATTCATAGCAACCAAGCTGTGTAATCAACCTGGATGTTCCGTAAAGAGAGAATAAAGAAAATGCACCTTTCATAGCTATAAACATGTTTTGGTATATAAGAGAAGTGGATGTTTCTACTATATTATTGCTACATATTTTTGGATAGATACCTAATCTTAATTTCACTGGTTTTGTGGCATTGCGTTTTGACTTCCATATTGATTTCAGAGCAGTTACAATAGGATGAAAATATCATATAAAATGTGAATATTAGATAAAAATTTAAGTATATCAGTGAACACATACAGATCATCATATAGAGTTTCTAATTTGAAGCAATTTTAAGAAAGCAACAGTAGGGGGAAAAGACAATGTTAGAAGCTTAATAACAAATATGCAGATATGGAAAAATACAAAAAAAAAGGTGCAACTAATTAGTGCTAACAGTAACAAAACATTTTCCTCAGGTTTTAAAAATGAGACTATTAATAACATCAAATAAATATGGCATGGAAGAACATATAGCATAGACATATTTTCCCCAAAAATTTGTTTTATATTATAAAAAATGGATTAAAACAAAATGTAATTACATGTCTGAAGATGATAACACTTTCAAGTGTCATTGATTGAATCCAGCAAAGGAAAGTAACCGACAAGTACAGGGTAAGAACAATCTGGGAAGATACTTAGTAGAACTTTGTGAGGAAACAATGTGCTCCTTTTGCCTCATCAAATTAGTATAGCTGCCTTTTGAGAGAACACTTGTAATGTAGTCAGAACAGTGGAGTTACTAATTTAGGTAGTAATTCATTAATTTTATTCCCGAATCCTCTGATGTGATTCCCAAATGATGTGAGTGTTCCTAGATTTTCTGAGCCCTTTTTTTCACACAGTGTTTCTAATTCCTCCCCATGCCAATGATTCTTCTGCTACTCTCAATTCTCCTTGTTTCTCAGCTCAACTCCTGTGACCTTTATTTTCATGAGAATGAGCTGAAGAATTATGAGGATGGCTTGGTGTCTGAGGTAACATCCACTCCTGTTTGGAGGATCTGGGGAAGGACCACCACGTGGGCCTCATAATCAGATATTAATTGGCCTCTTTGGAAATGGAGAAACTCACTCCCTCAGGCAGAATCTGTCATTCCTTGACTTTCTCTGAAGAGATTTGGTAATAGGGAACAATTCAGAGAATGAGCTTTCCCACCACCCACCACAGCCTTGTCAGAATGAACAGGAACAAAATTAAAAGTGGCCTCAGTTCCCATAGGGCTAATCAAAAGCCAAGAGATCACACATTCCTCCTCATCAGGGACCTTCTGGTAGGAATAGAGTCTGGGCAAAGTCTAAGATGGAGATAAAATGAGACTGGGCCTAAGGAGGACACAAAAGAATGATCCTCTCTTTGACTACAAGTGAGTTGTGTAGTGAGACATGACAACTTCCTTCATATATGAAAATTCACTAGGTGAGTTATATCACTGCCACTTTGCAGGAGATCAGTGTCCCCAATGGAGAAGTTGTTAAATGTTGTGACTGCCAGTTTGCTCTCTAGGCTCTTGTCTCTCCCACCCCTTCCCATGTCAGGAATGCATTGGTTCTTTTAGGCACGCAACTACTTGTCCTCACTCTTAGGCAGGAATGCTGTAGGGTATTCTTTTGCCAACCTCTTGCATTTGAGGTAGAATAGGCCCAGGCACAGCTCATGCCAAGGGGTAGATTCAAGAAGGTGAGTATAAGTTCATATTTGTATTGAAAAATAATCATATTGAAAGAATTAAATGAAATTAATAATTGAGAGATTTAGGGTTTATAGTCGCTAAATTTAATTAATTATTACTAAAACATCTAGAATCATGGATTAGGAAGAGAACAGTGAAGTAGTTTCAATATAATTTGTAAAAGAAACACCACAGCGAGAACAATTAAAGGAACTATTGGCATAGTTCCATTTACTATCTTAGGAGTGACCTTGCATTGGAGGCTTTTAGAATAATATCTAAAAGAGAGGGACTTGATTGGCACTGGTGGCTCACACCTGTATTCCTAGCTACCCTGGAGGCTGAGATCTGAATATTATGATTCAAAGCATGTCCGGACAGAAAAAGCCAGAAGTGGTGCACGGCTCAAGTGGTAGAACACTAGCAATGAGCTCAGGGACAGTGCCTAGGCCATGAGTTCAAGCTTCAGGATCAGCAATACAATGACAACAAAACAATAATGATAAAAAGAAATAAAAGAAGGACTTAACGATATGTGATGGAATGAGGCTGATGTGTAACTGTTTAGGGAACCTATAAGGAGACAAAATTTGGAGCCAAATAATATCTATTCATGACTAATCAAGGATGTAAAGCAAATGCCAAATTCCTCTTCTCAAAAACTTGCAAACTTGGGCTGGATTAGTGTCTCGGTGGTAGAATGCTTGTCTGGTATTCATGAGGCCTTGGGTTCGATTTCTCAGCACCACATAAGCTGAAAAAGCCAGAAGTGGCGTTATGGCTCAAGTGATAGAGCACTAACCTTCAGCTGAAGAGTTGAGGGACAGGGCCCAGGCCCAGAGTTCAGGTCACATGACTGGCCAAAAAATAAAAAAACTAAACTAAACTAAACTTCAAAACATATCTTTTCTCATAATTGAGGAGAGGCTTCTTTTACAGGATTTCTCCTTATCTAGCTCAAGGGGATCAGAACTTCAGTAGAATTTTCCTGTTGAGATGTAATGTGCTTAACTGTACTGAAGCTATTCATGGCTAGGAAAGTATGGACTGATACGTTTGTCGTATTTTTCCTTATAAATATATAATATTCTCAGGTTTTATATGAAATATAATTTATAATAATTATACATTATATATAATATATTAAATTTATTATAATATAACATATATCTTAACAGACTTCCTAATCTTAGAGTTAGGAACAAGCAACATATTAAAGGAAAAATGTTTGAATCTCTGAGTAATTTCTCTACAACAGGACAATTCCACGTTTCATTCTTATTACCCAGAGAGCAACATAGGAAAGCGATGCCCATAGAGGTGGTTCCCTGGATTTTGGAAACTGTTATTGCATATATATATATATGAAATATTGTTTTATATTAGTGAATATATCTACAACTATAATAACAGATAAATAAGTGAACACCTATGTGCACACACAGTCAATCACTTTTAAATATAAGAATTTCTTTTCTATGCTGCCTATTCACCTACAGAGAGAGTACATGAGTTGCCATTGAATTGTCCTGGAAGTTCTTTATCTGGCTACTCTAGCTTCACATCCTTTGTTCTGTAAGTAGCCAGATGTTATGTGTTCAACAATAGTACTTGTTACAGGCAAAAATATCCACCCTGACAAACAGAGAAACTTCGATTTCAGAAATGCCACAAATAAGTGTGAGGTACACAGTACTTTTCAAAATTGAATAGATTACATATTTATTAGAAAGCTCGTAAGAAAAAATATTCAGTGTAGGATGAAAGACTTCAGAAAACTACAGTTTAAATTACGTATAACCGGGTGGAGGTAGCTCATGCCTGTGATATTGGTTAATCTGCAGGCTGGTATATGAGGATCACAGTTCAAAGCCAGGTTGAGAAAAGTCCCCTTGGGACACCTATCACCAATTAATCACTGAAAACTAAAATTGACACTGTGGCTCAAAGTTGTAGAGAGCTAACCTTGAGCAAAAGACCTCAGGAGCAGTGCCCAGTCTCTGAGTTCAAATTCTGTAATAGATAATAAATACAAATAAAAATAAATTACAGGGCTGGGAAGTTGGCTCAGTGGTAGAGCGCTCGCCTTGCATGCTTAAGGCCCTGGGTTCGATTCCTCAGCACCACACAAGCAGAAAAAAAGCCAGAAGTGGCGCTATGGCTCATGTGGTAGAGTGCCAGCCTTGACCTGAAGAGCTGAGGGACAGTACCCAGGCCAAGAGTTCAGGCCCCACGACTGGACCCAAAATAAAATAAAATAAATTACATATAATTTTTTACCAACTCTGTAAAAGGAAAATAGGATATGACACATGGCAACATAAGACTTCAAATTACAAAGTTCCAGGGCATTTCCTCACTCTTGACAACTAGGAGTAATCCATATTAAAAAAATGGTGAACGTTTTATACCAAATTTCAAAATATGTTATACAAAGTAAATGCAATAAACATGCATTCCACAGTCTAGTAACATCATATGGTGTAAAGAATTTGATTAACTGATTCATGAAAACCAATACTATGCAGTTAAAACATCCAATATCTCAGGTGTCAACTTAGCACAATACTTTCTTTTTTTTAATTTAATTTAATTTTATTTGTGAACATACTGTACAGAGGGGTTACAATTACATGGGCAGGATAATGTGTACATTTCTTGCCAAGCATTGCAGCCTCCTCCTTTGTTTACCCTTCACATCCCTTCCCAGCCTCCCCCCTCCCCCCCAATCCCAATCCTTCTCCGCCCCCCCTTCCCCCCCCCCCCCCCCGCACCGACGTTGTAAAGCTCGTTTTGGACATGACAACTTGTACTTCTCATTGTTGCAACAGGTCCACCTGTATCCTTAAACCACGGGTTTTTCCCCATCTCCTCCACAAGTTATACTGACATCAAATATAGTGAAAGCAGGGGTCATACTGTGGGGGAGGGACATACAAAGCAATAAAGAGATAATCTTATAAATGCGTTAGAAACACATTCATGAAAGAAAATAACATTAAAATACATATCTAAGGGTTCATTTTCCTAACATCACATTATCTGACCTTTTCCACTTGACTCATACATATACTAGATATTGCAAATAAGGGAAACCATGGGACCTATGTTTCTTTGGGCCTGGCTTACTTCACTCAATATAATTTTTTCCAAGATTTTCCATTTTCTAACAAATGGGGCAATGTCATTCTTTCTTATGGAGGCATAGAATTCGATTGTGTATATAAACCACATTTTCTAGATCCATTCATCTACTGAGAGACATCTGTACTTTCAATCTATGATGTCTGTTTGTATATTATCCAGCCCTATCCATCCCACAATGGCAGAAAGCTCTTCCTGAGAAAGTCCAGAGAGCTGTCTACTGTGAGTGCTCAATATAGACCTGTTCCCATTCTCTATTATTTGGACATGTGATAGATTGAATATCTGATAACTTGGAAAAGGCACAATTTGGGACTGGCTAAATAACTTTTTCCCATTGGAACATCTAATTTCAAGGCCACTGAAAGATTAGAGATGGTGATATTCTCTTTAAAATTATGTATTCAAAGGAGACAAAGTTACTTAGGCTTTGAAAGAATTGACTAGGAAGTAAAATGCATGTGATTTTTGTTAGCTCAGTAATTCTCAAAAACATAAAATGAATTCAAGTATTTAATATATACCCATATGCCTGGATATATCCATGTATGTATGTATATCCATGAATGTGCGTTCATCTCTTTTCTGTGTAGCAAATGGTACAAATGAAACTGTGCAATCACTACTCAAAGGCATGAATAAACAAAGAGAATGAGCATAGTACTCATATTTAGGAATCTATGGCTAGCCAAATTCTGAAAATCTTTTACATCACTTTGCATGTGTCACTTACTGCAGTACAGGGACATTACGACAACAATTGGATACCAGGCAGAAGAAATGAGAAATGAGAGATACAAAGGGTAAATACTCTTTCTGAAGGGTAAGTAGGATTTCCTTTGTGTGTGTGTGTGTGTGTGTGTCTGTGTGTGTGTGTGTGTGTGTGTGTGTGTGCATTACATTTTCTTGAATCATTTCTCTCTTGAGGGGTATCTGGGCTGATTCAGTAAGCATTGTTGTGCTGAAATAGTTACTATATCCTGGTTTGTAATCTTTCAGGTAAATGCCTAGGATTAGAGTTGTTGCATCATATGTAAGTTTCTAATCAAAACAGGGGTGAAGGGGGAAAAGTACAAGAATGACCAGGAGAAAAGGGGGGAAGTGCAGAGAGTAATCCAGTAAATATCCTACAATATTAAGAAGAGTGAAGGAAGAGGTGCATAGAGGAAAGATGCGAATGTTGAAATGGTTGGTGTTGATCTAGGTATATTGTACGCAGAAACTGCTTTGTTTAATAACTCCTTTGCTACTTAAAATAATAATTAAAAAATCATATTCTTAAAATATTATGCAATTAGAAGCAAACCATGAGAATCTGCTCAGATCACCTCTAGGGTCTATAAATGTTTAGGATAAGTTTTAGAACAGCACTAATGATTCATATCAACTGAAGAAAATTTAATGATTTCCAGCTATTTAAGATAATCATTTTTGGAGATATGGCTCAAGTGGCAGCTTGTTACCTAGTGAACAATGCTATCAAATATTGAATTCAATGTTGATCTTGAACAAAAGTAAAAACAGTAAAAGTCAGGCATTTTCCATGGCACTGGTAGCTCATGAGTTTAATCCTATCATTAATCAGAAGGCAGAGATCTTGGGATCTTAATTCAATGTCAGCTTGGATAGGAAAATCTGTGAGACTCTCATCTCCAATTCACTGCCAAAGAAATCTGGAAGTGGAATCATGGCTCAAGTGGTAGATTGCTAGCCTACAGCAAAATGTTCATGGATAGAACCCAAGCCTTGAGTCCAAGCCTTAGAATAGGGCATATACAGACACAAAGGAAGTAAGTCACTCAAGTTCTCAACCTTCCATTTCCATAATCTTAACTCTAATCCTGGTCAGAACCCTAAGAATAACCTTGATGATAATAGTAACCCAATCCTAAAATTAATGGAAAATATATCCTAACAGATACTCATGGTCTTTGAAATGATTTATTTGCCCTTTTCTCCAAATCCTACAGATTCCCTGACTTGGACTCTGAAATCGTACCCTATTATAAATATTAACCTCAAGTCTTCATATCATGAAAGCTATCATAGTTTCCACGATCTTAACTTTTACTGAACTCCTCTATCTCCAAAAAGAAGTTGCAGGTTTACTTAAATTTTACTCAAGTTCCTAACCCTAACTATATATCTAAACCTTACTAGAAACCTAACTCTAAATTCAACCCTATTGAACCCTGAATAGTAAAATTAGGAAAACTCTGTAATTTTTGTTAAATTTCACACTTATTTTACTTGAAAATGTTAGCAGAAATCTGTTTTACCTTATAGCTTACCCTTACCTAAGCTTAAGTCTAACCTGAACTAGAACAGTAACCCTAACCATAGAACTAATAGCCTTTGGATTCTAAAAGCCATAAAAATATATTAGATTTATTCATCCTAACTTTGATTCAACTCACCTCTCTAAAAATAATTTGTAGTTTTACTCATTATTTTGCTATTAATGTAACTCTAACCTTAACTGGAATATTGAGGCTAACTCTCACACTAACCATATCCTAATCTTAATATAATTAGCAGTTTCCTATTTCACATTCATCCTAATTCTAACATGACTTGTTATTCAAAGATAGTTCGAGTTTGACCCTAAACTTTCCATTGCCCTAATGCTAACACTAACTACAGCTGCAACTGAAACATAACTTTCACCCTAATGATAGTCCAATTCTAATGCTAAAGAAAAATACTCTAGTTTTAATCAGTTTGCACTCTGGAAATGAGTTTCAGATGGCCCTGATTCCCACAAATTTTCTGACTCTTCCTCTGAAGTTATCTTGTTCCCTAACATGAATCATTATAAAATAACTTGCCCTCAAATTCTCTTATCAGGAAAAATACTGTAGTATCCATTGATCCTACCTTTTCTTGAACCTCTGTAGCCTATAACAGTTTCAGATTTACTTACCATCTAGTTCATTACTAGGTTAACGCTCTTAACCTAAACTGGATGGACATTCCATCAACATTTTGTTATTAGAGGATTATTCAATATTAGCTGTATGTTGATTGGTAATGACTGAGCTTGACAGAAAGGTGAGGCAAAACCATCTACACTTCAATGAGGTTCTGACTTGTGTTTCATAAAGTGTTATGAAAGCTTTCCATTAGAAATCTAGCAGCTGCGCTTCTAAAAATTCCTTGGGTGGTTAGTTTCTGATAATGTCTCAATTCAAGTACTTCTCCTTGGAGTTCCATATTATTCAAGATGCTGTATTAGATCCTTTTACATTTTGCAGACAGCTCTTGGTGATGAAATTTGAGCTTTTCAAAACTGCTCTCCCAATTCCATCCCCAAAATGCAGACAAAAAGACAAAAAAAAATTGAAAAAAAATTGTTTCTGTTGATAGTGCAAATACTTTTATTTTCCATTTCAAACATAAAATGTAGTAAAACGTTTCATAGCGATTACACTGAACTAGGTTGTGGACACATTCTAATGTAAATAATGTACTGTGTTCAAGTAAAATGTTTGAGGATCCAAAATTTTAATATGCCTGTGGTCCTAAAACCAATACCTTACTGATATTGAGTGATAAATACAACTTCCCATGAGTACAGAAGTTTTCCTTGTATCTTTTTAATATATATTTTTATTGTAAAGACACTGTACACAGGGGTTACAGTTACATAAGGAAGGTAATGAGTACATTTCTTATTGAGCATTGTTACCCAATCCTTTGTTTTTTCCCCTACCATCCCTTCCTCTCACATCACCCAAATCCTCCCTCCAACCCCCTCTGATAGTATATACACTGATAGGATATTCTCCTGCTACTTTGGTTGTTGAGAGTGTCTACAAGAGCAAGCATTCCGTGGGGAGCAGGGAGACACCATATGACCTTTATTACTGAGATTTCCGAATGACTTGCTATCACTTGTACTGCATTTTGCAAGTCGAATCTCATGTCTTAAAACGTACCAGTTTTAATAGGTAAGAGGAGTGGTAAAAGAACTCTTAGAGACAAATACGTTTTCAACATATTTGGTTCCAAACATTCCATCTAAGGCATATTCAACAACTAGTGAAACTTGTGTTGACTGTAACTATGTGTCTTTCTCCATGTGTGCATTTATACATGGGTATATGCATGTGTGTATTTGTGAGTATGGTAACATACATGTGTACATATATAAGGGCACATACATATATGCATATATAAACATATATAAATATATTTGCATATATATCAAGTGTTCAGTGATTTGATCTATAGTTCCTAACACATTGTCATTCTCACAAAGTGTACATGGTAAACTACTCTGAGGATCTGTGCTCTATGATGGGTATCCTTTGTACTCACTTCCCCATTATCTTGTTTTTCATCCCTGTGAACAACTTCAGTCTACTTTCCATAGGATAGCTTTGTTTCATTACATGTAGTTACTCACTGATACTCAAAGCAAAAGGTTGTTTGTAAAAGAAAAAGTACTTTTAGGTCACAGGTTAAAATTATCTTATCCATCCCAATGATTCTTAGAGAGATAAAATTTATAATAGTAATAAAAGTGAAAAGGAATTCCTAGATCTGTTGTTTTACCATTTAGAATGGCAAATAACATCATATCACTGTTGTAACTATTAAATAAGTCAAGGGTAACTGATTGTCTTTATCATGTTCCCACAAACGAGTGGATCCTGAAGGATAATAGTAGACCACCAGAAATTCTAAGTAGCAGACATGAAGCATGAAAGAGAAAGTGAGGAAATGAGAGAGAGTATAAGAGAGAGAGAAATATCATAATACTGAAAGTACATAACAGATAAATAAGAGCTGCATGAGAATATTCATATGGCTATCTTTAGATACGACATGTACATTTAAAAGTAATTGTTGTATAATAACCAATCAACATAAAATATAAAGAGGTTCATGGAGGTTGGAGGAAGATGGTAGAGGAGAACCTGGAGGCTAAACAAACTCTCACATACAAAGCAGCTTTAGTGTTCCAGTGAACAGTACTAGCCTAGATAATCACACCAAGTGTGCCATCACTGTACACATTGTTTGGCTAGAGAGGGAAGATCCAGGCAAGAAGACAGGTCTGAGCACTTGACAGTAGCCGCGGTTGTGGCAGCAGCTACGGCACCCATAGCCACCATATCTACAACAGAGAGTCCAGGACAAAAGCGCCATATGCAGTGGGTGAGAGGATTCTACTCAACACCAACAAGAACTGACAAGGAGCAGATAAATTCATCCTGCAGATCATAGACCAGTGATACCCAAGAACAAAGACTCCTGTCTGAGTAGAATCCTGATACCCTCACTCCTCATGGAGCAGAGGAGGGAAGGCTGCCCCTCCCCCGACCCCACCAGACATCATCTTTGATACGGAGAATGGCCAGGCCAAGCAACTAGCTCCAACTCAGGTCTTGGAAGAAAACAAAAGAGTCATTTAGCAGGTCACAGGAATCTGACTTGACCTTCCAGGCTCAGATCCACTCAGGAGAAAGTCACCTAGCCCAAGCAGAGAGAGTTCTGCCCCCCCAGAGGAGTGACTATCTTCAGTGGGTTAACAGAACCAGAGGCTGCCCCTACCTACAGCAGCCTAGACAATCAATTGAAATTCAGTAAACATACACCTTGAGAATGGATCCAGGCTGGGCTCTGGGAGTGTCTCAGGAGCTAGCCCCTCAGGGAAAAGATACTGTTTGCTGAAATGCCTCAACCCTAAACAGAACTTAGCCTCATCACAGCATCTCCAAACTAGAGGAAACAGCCATCTTTCTCTTTCGTGACCCTCAAAGCAGATCTCCCTCCCACTGAACTAGCCTGAAGGAGGATCACAAAATCCTAGATAAAGCAGAGCATTTTATTGACTGCTCAAACAAACTGATGTAAGAAATCAATCAAGCCACAGGAAAACCAAACACCACAAACAGACCAGACACTCCACAAAGAGACTGGTTACAGACAAAGGGGAGACACAGGATCTTCCCATTCCTCACCCCTCCCCCCCAAAAAAATTAAAGAACACTTTTTGGTACCATATTTTTAAATTTTTTAATTGTTTTCTGTTTTTTCTTCTTCTCCTAATTTTTATTTTAGGTGTGTGTGTGTGTGTGTGTGTGTGTGTGTGTGTGTGTGTTTGCTTTTTTAAAAAATCGCTATTGACCTTTGGTCCTTTTTAAATTTTTTTTATTTTTTTGTCTTTTTTTTTGCGTGACTTAACTGCTGTTTTGACTCATCCCCAGATAAATATACATCATGGTTTATTAGAACTTATCCCCTATTGTGTACATGATTAATCCAGAAATGAATTACTTAATTCACAAACTTTTAGGCTTAACATTTTTTTGGTCTTTTTTTCCCCCAGGGCTGAGCACCAAACCTAGGGCCTTGCACACGTTGGGCAGGTGCCCTTCCTCGGGGCTAAACACCAAGAAACAGGCTTAACATTTTAATAGAAGTATTATATCTTTATAACATATAATTTTCAAGTAAATACTTCTAAGAATTTTTATTTTTTAGTTTTTCATGTCTCCTTTCTATCATAACACTCCTGTCATCCTATCCTTTTCTTCTCTCAATATCACTTTTTAAAGTCACATAATTTTTAAGTGTTTCACTTTTTAAATTTAAATTTTTCTTTTTTGATTTTCTTCTTTTTAATTTCTCTCCTGTCATTCTGTCCAATCCCTTTCCCTCTCTGAGATTAGGACTTGGTTAAATTTACTTTAACCTCTCCACATGCTTCTAATCCTATTTTTCCCCACATTTCTCCGTAAACATAATATTTCTGATTTGAAAAATTCGTCTTTGCTGTTCTTAGCCCATTAATGCATAGTTGTTTAATGTTGAATAGATTGTATCTGTTGAACTAGGTTGTATCTACAGCCATTTTGACTGTGCAACTACAGGACTTTGGTTGATGCTTGCCTTACAATAGTGTTTTAGAAAAAAATTGGTCTCACTTTCATATCAAGTGTGCAGAACAAGCCGGAAAACAGGAGAAAAATGGCAAGTGTGGGTATCTGAACTCTCATTCATGATAATCCAGTGACAGAACAGTTAATGAATAATCCAGAGGAGAGTTCCTGCAAAGAACTAAAAACACTACTGGTCAACGTGGTGAATGAAAAGACTGAAAGCTTGCAAAGGACTCAGTTTGAACGTGATAGGGAGAGAGAGGAGGCAAACCAAACAACAGGAATCTAGTGACTGTGAGGAAACTACTCAAAGATTGATACAGTAATTGCGTGAACAGGTTGAGAACAAAGACAAATAAAGGAATTGCGTGAGTAGGCTGAGAACAGTCAAAGAGAAAGAAAGGAATTGTGTGAGCAGGCAGAGAACAGACGAAGAGAGACAGGAATTGCGTGAGCAGGCTGAGAAAAGACAAAGAGAACTACAGGAATTGCATGAACGTGAGGAAGCTAATCAAAGAGTAACACAGGAATTGTGACAGCAGTATGAGAATAGACAAAGATCAACAGAGGCATTCATGGAATCCATAAACAGATATCTGAAAGAATTCAGAGACCACAAAGGGAATGCTGAATGGAGCCCGACAGCAGGAATGGGAGTCCAAGTAAACCATAACCAATCAACTAAGTGATTTGAGAACACCAAATTAAGGAAGTAAAGAAGCTTACACAAGATCTAAAACAAAGTTCCAACAAAGAATCTGAAGCCTACAAAGGTGACCAATTATAAGGAAAAGAAATAAAAAACCAAGTAGAAAGACTTAACAATAGGTTAGGCCATGCAGTAGATTGAATCTCAGGGATTGAAGAGAGCCTAGGTATTAAAAAGAACATACAACTATCCAAGACAAATCGAAGAAACATGATAGATCTATTCAACATTTGGAATAGACAATCAGAAGGCCTTCTCTGAGGACAATTGGTGCAGAGGAGCACCTAGAGACAGAAGTTAATTGTCTAGGAAATTTGTTTAACAGGATCCTAGCAGAGAACTTCCCAAACATACAAAAAGATAGGCCTATTCAGATACAAGATGGTTGTAGAACCCCAAATACACCAGACCAGAACAGCACTTCTCATTGTCACATTATAATCCACACAGGATCAATTCAGACCAAGAATAACTTCCTAAAAGATGTCAAGCAGAAAAGATCAATCACCTATAAAGGAAAACTAATTAGAATCATCTCATATTTTTCAGCAGAGATAATTAAAGCAAGAAGAGCCTGGAAGGCTGTATGCCATGCCCTAAAGACAAACAATTTTCAACCAATAATACTGTACCCAGCTAAAATCTCCTTCATAACCGAAGGTCAAATGAAAACCTTCCATAGCAAAGAAAAACATATCTCTACCAAACCAGCCCTACAAAAAATACTTAAAGATGGCCTACACACAGAAAACCAACAAGACCACAATAATGGCTAAGAAACCACACCCAAACTGAGAATGCAAGAACCATAGGAAGAACCAAGTTTCCACAGCCCCCACGGAGGTGGATAGCATGGCAGAAGCTACCAAACACCTCTCAGTCCTACCTCTCAACATTAATGGACTTAAAGCTCCAATTTAGCAAAATAGTCTGTCTAGTTGGATTAAAAAGCAAGATAATTCTATCTCTTGCCTTTAAGAGTCATACCTTGCCCATAAAAACAAACACATTTTGATAATGAAAGGCTAGAATAAAATCTACCAAGCAAATGGCTGCCATAAACAGGAAGGAGTTGCAATAATAATATCAGATAAAACATGCTTCAAATTAAAATTAGTGTAAAGAGTTAAAGAAGGTGGCTACATACGACTTATGGGTTCTCTACTTCAGGAGGATATTACAATTCTAAATATGGAATTGCCAAACAATGGAGCACCCAAATATATCCAAGAAAAACTATTTTCCCTCAGATCTCACATAGATCCAAAGGCATTAATTGTTGAGAATTTTAACACACCGCTACCCCCACTATATAGACCAAATCGGCAAAAAAATCAACAGAGAAACCACAAATCTAAACAACTGCATAGATCAACTAGATTTAACAGACATCTACTGAATGAATATTTCACCCAGTAGCATCAAAATACACGTTTTACTCTGCAGCACATGGTACATTTTCCAAAAGAGATCACACTTTAGGTCACAAAGCAAACTTGTCCAAATTCAGAAACACTGAAGTTACACCTTGCATTCTGTCAGACCACAAGGGAATAAAATTAGAACTCAACACCAAAAGCCACCAAAAAAGTCTTTTAACACATGGAGGCTGAACAACACACTGTTGAATAAACAGGGGATCATGGAAGAGATTATAAAGGAAATTCAAATGTCCATGATATTCAACAAAAATGAACACACAAATTACCAGCTCCTCTTGGACACTGCAAAGGCAGTACTCAGAGGCAAGTTTATAGCTCTGAGTTCCTACACCAACAAATTAGAGATATCATTAATGAGACATCTGAACCACCTTGACAAAGAGCAGCAAGATAAACTCCAATTCAATAGATAGAAAGAAATAATTAACATTAAATCAGAGTTAAACGAAATAGAATAAACAAAAAACAGAAAGAATCAACAAAACAAAGAGTTGGTTTTTTGAAAAATTTAACAAAATTGACAGACCCTTAGAAAGTCTTATCAGAAAAAGAAGGAACACACCCAAATAAATAAACTCAGAGATGAGAATGGAAACATCACCACGGAAACAACCAAGATTCTGAACATTTTAAGGGAATATTTTCAAACCTTTATGCTAATAAGTTTGAAAACTTGGCAAAAATGGACCTTTTGCTAGCAATTATCAACATGCAAATACTAAAACAAGATGAGTTAAAGCATCTTAAGGGGTCCATATCAAGCGTTGAATTAGACACAGCGATAAGAGACCTCCCATCTAAGAAAATCCCAGGACCAGATGGATTTTACAGCGGAATTGTACAAGACCTTCAAAACAGAGCTCACACCAATACTCCTCCAACTCTTTAATGAAATTGAAAGAGAAAGGTCACTACCAAACTCATTCTATGAAGCCATCATAACCTTCATCCCAAAACCAGGCAGGGAATCATCAAAGAAAGAGAACTATAGACCCATTTCTTTGATGAACATTGATACAAAATTTTCAACAAAAGTTTGGCCAATCAAATTCAACAATTCATCCAAAAAATCATACACCACAATCTACAAGATTCATTTCAGGGATGCAAAACTGGTTCAATATACACAAATCAATTAATATAATTTATCACATCAACAAGAGCAAGGATTAAAACCACATGGTTATCTCAACAGCTGCAGAAAAAGCATTGGACCAGATCGAAAACCCCTTTATGATAAAGGTTCTGGAAAAATTAGGAATCTATGGAACATTCCTCAATACAATAAAAGCTGTATATGGAAAACCTACAGCCAGCATTATAATTAATGGTGAAAAACTAAAGCCATTTCCTCTTAACACAGGAATGAGACAAGGATGTCCAATCTCAACTTCTCTTCAATTTAGTATTAGAATACCTAGCTACAGAAATAAGACAAGATGCCAAAATAAAAGGGATGCAAATAGGGAAAGAAGAAGTAAAATTCTCCCTCTTTGCAGATGACATAATCTTGTACTTAAGGAATCCCACGGACTCCACTCCCAAATTACTCAAGCTAATTCAAAACTTGGGCAAAATAGCAGGGTATGAAATTAACCCTCAAAAATCAATGGCTTTCCTATATGCCAACAATGAGAAAAGCGTGGCTCAAATCAAGAAATGTTTTCCATTTGTAATAGCCCCACAAACATAAAATACCTAGGAATTAACTTAACCAAAGAAGTGAATGACTTCTATTATGAAAACTTTAAAAATCTGAAAAAGGAAATCAAAACAGAACTTAGAAAGTGGCAAAACCTCCCATGCTCCTCGATAGGAAGGATGAACATTGTGAAATAGCAATATTTCCCAAGGCTATCTACAAGTTCAATGCCATACCTATCAATATTCCAACCCCCTTCTTCAAGGAAATAGAAGAGGCAATCCAAAAATTCATATGGAACTACAAAAGACCCCTAATTGCAAAAAGCGATCCTTAACAGAAAGAACAGTGTTGGAGGAATATCAATACCAAATTTCAAACTCTACTACAAAGCCATAGTAATTTAAACACTTTTGTACTGGCACAAGAAAAGACCTCAGGAACAAATGCACTAGAATTGAAAACCCAGAAATGAACCTACAGACCCGTAATCATCTAATATTTGATAAAGGATCTAAAAAGATAAAATCGAAGAAAGACAGGCTGATCAGTAAATGGTACTAGCAAAATTGGTTAATCACTTGTAGAAAATTAAGGCTAGATCCTTATATATCACCCTGTACCAGAATCAACTCCAAATGGATCAAAGACCTCGGAGTGAAAGCAAATATTCTTTAAACATTACAGGATGGAATCGTAGAAAGCCTAGGTCTCCTTGACAAAGGCTGAAATTTTCTGAAAAGAAACCCAGAAGCAAAACAAATGAAAGAAAGGTTGGACAAATGGGATTGCATGCAATTGCAGAGCTTCTGCATGGCAAAGGACATAACTAGCAAGATCAATAGAAAGCCCACGGAATCGGAGATGATCTTCTCTTGCCATACAACCGACAAGGGTTTCATACCTAAAACAGACCTGGAAATCAAAAAATTAAATCCCCCAACACAAATACTCAAAGAAAATACTGCCCAATAAATAAGTGGGCGAAAGACTTAAAGAGAAACTTCTCTGAAGAGGAAAGGAGGATGACCAATAAACGCATGCAGAAATGCTCAACGTCCCTAGCCATAAAAGAAATGCAAATCAATCAACATTGATATATCACCTCACCCAAGTTAGAATGGCTATAATCAAGAACTCTAATAAGAACAGATGCTGGAGGGGATGTGGACAAAAGGGAACCTTAATGCCTGGTTAATGGGAGTGTAATCTTTTTCAACCACTTTGGAAAGTAGTATGGAGGTTCCTCCAAAGACTTCACATACAGCTTCCCTATGATCCAGCAATCACACTTTTGGGCATTTACCCAAATGATCACAAATTAGACCATAAAAAAGCTACCAGCACAAATATATTTATTGCAGCATTACCATAGCTAAAATATGGAACCAACCCAGATGCCCCTCAGTAGATGAATGGATCAAGAAAATATGGTATATATACACAATGGAATTCTATGTCTCCATCTGAAAGAATGATATTGCCCCATTTGTTAGGAAATGGAAAACTTGAAAAAAATGATATTAAGTGAAGTAAGCCAGGCCCAAATAACATAGGTCCCATGGTTTCCCTTATTAGCAATTATTAGTGTATGTCTGAGACACGCAGAAATTGTTAGATAAGTTGATGTTAGGTGAAATGACCCCCAAAATAAGAATTCAAATTTTTTTCCTGTAATTATTTCTAACTTATTTATAAGATGATTTCTTTGTTACTTTGTATGTCCCTCCCACATGGTATAACCCCTGTTTTCACTGTATTTGATGTTGGTATAATTTGTGGAGGGGAAGGGAAAAAAATTTTTTAAATATGGATACAGGTGGACCTATCAATATAAGTTTTTTCCACCATAAACAGAATTTTACAGAAATAAGATGAATAGCAATTTAGGAAACAATAAGGTTTCCTTGTTACAAATAGGCAGCCAAGGATATATGCCTGTCTTAAGATTGCATCATTAATTACTTAAATTTACAGGAAACTACATTCTTCAGCAGCAAATCCACCCAAATTATAATACATAGATTAACATGGCTCTTGCACAAGGATGATATGAAAATTTGTGAAGAAATGAAAAACAGTTGATTACAAATATACAAGTGTAATTATGCATGTAATTCATAGGAATAAAAGGTAGTTTTACACCATTCAATCTTCACCTTTTTATAAAGGTCTTTACATGGCATAACCTTTATAAAGGTTTTGAAATTAGATAACAATTTTCATTTTATCCCAAAGAAATAAAATTCTATAAGGACCTAGGAATTAAAGGAATCTTAAACCTTTTCTACATGGAATGCAATCTGAAAGGACACATTAATGAATATATATATTATAAAACAGTATCGAATTCAAAGTATTATATCTAGGAGAGAATGAACTAGATTATGGATATTATACAAACAGAATACTAAATATTTTATAATATACTTTTTTCAGACAAGCACCAGAAATATCTTTAGTTTCTGTACTACTCATTTCAACAGATAAGTTAAAATTATTTCTTACTAAAAAATCACAAACGCTACAGAAATCATTATAGATGTATACAAACAACTTGAATGTATATTGACATCAAAGTCAGGCAATTCACTTGGAAGAATACCATGGAATTCATGAATTTTTAAAGTAAGATATTGCTGTTGCTTTGTATTGTGAAAATATTTTGTATGGACACATAGGATGGACTGGCAATTTTGAAATTTAAGAAATTTACCCAAACCATTAGGACTTAGGAGAACAATTTGTACAGCTTTCCACAACTTCAAAGAGGTAGTGATACATACTTATTCTTTTGGCAATATCAAATGCAGTTTCTTCCAAGTTGTGCTTCAGACCTGGTTTGATATAATGTTTCAACAGAAGGAGATCTAGCATAACTTTGCTATTTCTGTTCCCAGCAGCAAGATGCATGGGGGTCAAGAGGCCTTTAGTTTGGCCATTGCTAGCTGCATCATGATGAAATAAAGAAGCCATTCTGTTATTATTACATGTATAAGTACTGTGCAGGGGTGTCCAACCATTCACAATTATTGCATGAATATCTACCTTGAGCCCTCAACTCATAGACAATGTCTAAGTGTCCACTGAATGCTTCTCAATGAAGAGGGGTGTACTCATCGTCATCACTAGTATTCACATGAGTGGCCTTTTTGGAAAGTAGTCTCTGCACTGTAGTAAGGCGATTATTTTCAGCAGACCAAAAAGAAATTTGCTTGGATCCTATTCCATTTTTCTCTTGCAATTGATACCATTTCTCACTTTTTCATCTTGTTCCTCATCTTCATCAGAATTGCCTAGCCAGAGACTTTGAGTGCCAGTGAGTATGAGGTGTTCATGTATTTCCCCAATAGTTCACATTGGATGAACTGGTCAGAAATATCCGGTGAATTTTTGGCATCTGTTTTTTTCACTATTATTTATTTTCTCTTTTTTCATTTTTACTATTCTAAATTATTCTAACTGGAGAGTAGGGAATTGATAGAGAGCAGAGGAAAGGTTTTCCTCCGTATTCAAAGGTACAGACTGAAAATGAGGACCAGTGGTGTCTTCATGTGCAGCTTATTTTAGGAATGAGAAAATAGGAAATAATGTCTTCCATTTAAATTACTTGGGAAATGGCTGAGCAGAAAGTGAAATGATGCAATCAAAAATATAAAAGCAAAATAAATTAGGATAATTATGGAGCAATCATATTACCGATGAGAACCATGAAAGGGGAGAGAGGAAGAGAGAGACAGATGTGCAATGATCTAGCTAGCCAAGAAATTCATCCTTCTGATCAATTTATAGAGCAAACAATTTCATTTTTTAAAAGAGATGGAAATAGAATTTAAGATCAGATGTCTCCAATGTTTTTAATTATATTCTTATAATCCTAAATACTTGGACAATGGAATTTCCATTCAACAAATCAGTTTTTTTTAAGTATAATGGATCTTTATATAACTTTTCCACACCATTTCAAACCTCACCCCACTTTAATTTTTTCTAGTTTCATACTATCTGCATTGAATAATATACTTTCACTATCTTCCTCCATAAATCTCTTTATTCCTTCCTTTTGACTTCCCCTCACACCTTCCAAGTGATAGTTTCCTGACATATCTTTTGTTGGATTAAAAGTTCAATTTTATAAGAAAATACACTTTTGAAATACTCCTCTGCAAGTAGCATGCTTTGGTTAATATTTTTGTGTAAACCTGTATAAAGTTCTAGCTTCCAAATATGAGACATAACATGGGTTCTTGGTTTGTCTGGCTCTGACTTAGCTCATTAATATATTTGTAGATCTATCCATTTCATTTCAAATAATGTAACAGTCTTCAAAATGGATAGGTGCAATCCAATTGTGTATATGTGCCACACTTTCTCCAACCATCACTCCTCCAAAGGGCATCTGAGCTGTTTTCGTAACTTTGCTATGATGAATAGTGGAGCAGTGAACATGGTTGTGAAAGTGATTTTACTGTAACCTTTTGGAAGAATTCATCACTACCATTATGGGAACAATCCTCTAGCCAGTTTTCCAGAATAAGCACATCCCTCCCTTCATCTTCATCCCAATGTATTGCAAGTCTTCAAAAACACACTTCCCCCTACAGGCCTCAATAACCTAAAACCACACTGTGCCCATATTCTTTCAATACATTATATCATAAATGTACATATAATTTAGTGAGAACCTTCTATGTATTTTCCTAATGTGAGAATGAGGTACATGACAGAGTAAAAGTAAGAAGTATGCAATTTAATTAGCTATTATCACATTTAAAATCATTTTCAGCTCTGATTCATAGCCTCACATAATATTATTATAATCTTTATTTGATTACTTCATCTAACCCATAATTTGTAACAGGTGAGTTAAAAACAAAGGCTAAAAGTGTGGTTTGATTTTGACACTCATGTGTGAGGTTGCACAATATGGGCAATTAGATGGATTGGAAATAATAGCTCTTATCCATTTTGTTAACATAGAGATGGTTTTCCCAAAGTGATTTTCGCAATTCGTATTCCATTCACCAATAAGACATGTGATAATTTCCTTTGTTTTGCTCCTTATTAACTTTAGTTTCCATTTTATTTTATAATGGATGATTTCATAAATCTACTGTAGATACAAAAATATGTTGAAGTATTTCTATTTGTATGTATTGATATATACAAACACACACATATTACACAGGTTATAATGATAATGAATAATTTCAAGAACTGTACAATTTACTAAATTATGAAAAATATCGGTGGCTATTGCCTGGCATCCTGGTTGCTTGGGAGGCTGAGATCTGATGATCATGGTTTGAAGCCATCCTGGGAAGGAATGTCCAGGAGCCTCTTATCACCAAACAACCAAAAGAAAACCAGAATTGGAACTGTGGCTCAAAGTAGTAGAGTGGTAGCTTTGAGAGAAAAATCTCAGGGACATCATCCAGGTTCTTAGTTCAAGAAGCACAATCTACCCAAATAAAATCTATTTAATTTACACCTGTGTAAGTAAAGTAATTCCATCACACAAATGCACAACCATGCTCATTTGCGAGGTAACTCTATTTTGTCTGAAGTACCACAAAACATTTTCACTTAAATTGAAAGCATTGTACCATGGGTATATTCTATCTCTCTCATGCATTTTTCCACTCAAATACTCAAATCTTACAATTATACCACTTATTTAAAATCATAGCTTTTTACTTTAATACCCATAATATTAGATTTTGAATTGAGTGTCTTGTGCCCCCTAAATGGGTGTTCTTACCACTTTGTCACGTCTCCAGCCCTAAATTATCCTGATTATTTTTCAGATACTTGTGTATGATCTTGGGCTTAGTCCACGTTATGTTATTCTTCCTGGAATTTAGAATAACAGGTACATATCATTGTGTAAAGATCTTTCTGTCCAGTCTGTGCTTTAACCTCTATCCTCACAAGAGTAGACTCAAATGTAGTCAAGATTTTCATAAGTTTGTCATAGCTGATTTTTTTTTAAGTCAGGTCATTTTCTGCAGGTTTTAGAGTAGTGAATTAATTTGTTTTCTTGGGTTGTTTTGTTTCATTTGAGTGTATATGTTGAGTTGTCCTCACTTTTCTGGTTTCTTTCAATCAAGTTCTTACCTAATGTGCTGAGAAACCAATCCTTATTTTTCACGATAGTCAATGTGAACATGATTTATTCCAAAGCAATTTGAGTAATATTTAAACACCTTCATATCTATGAATGGTATATAAATGATAAGTGCTGCGAAGGGTCTTTTCATTTTCTCAGCAGTCTTTGTCATACACGGACAGATCATGAAATATATGAAGATAATAAAACTACAGATGCTAGCAAGAAGAAGGAAAACCTATTATTAATTGTTTGAAAGAGGCTTCCCTTCTAGTGAAAGAATTACGTTGCTTGATGTAGGGTTTCTCAAATTATATTGCTAGGATGAAGCTAAACAATCATTTAATTCTACAGAATTGAGGGAGAAGAATCAAACTCCTGAATAGTTTACATTTGGGTCAAATAAATCATGTTTCCAAAAAGAGTGTTGACTTTAGAGAAACATGATGAGTTGTAGGTAAATAGGTGCTTAGCTGATTTTGTTAATTTGTAAACTAATACAGGGAAATAGAGTACTGCAAGGTAAGAAAAAGAACTTCGCATTGCAATACTTATGTTTGTGTGTGTGTGTTTGTGTACACATGTACATGTATACATGCACGCGCATGTGCAAGTGCTCATTCTTTCATCATCTCTATGCTTCTGTGACCTAGGATATTGATTTACCACTTAAGCCATTGTTCCACTTCTGATTTTTGGAGGTAATCGCATTTATTTTCATGATTGGACTGGCTTTGAATAGTGGTCTTCATATCTCAGCCTCCAGAGTAGCTAGCTAAGCTTATTCAGCCTCCAAGTAGCTAGTTAAAATTGGGCCTGTCCTCTATGCTTCACTGCCTTTTATTCTTGTCCTGAGGTGTTCACATGCATAAGTCATATATATGTCTAGTTGCTTTAAGAAATACTCTTACTGCTTGGTACCAGGGGCTCCCATCTGAACTCTTAACTACTGAGGAGGCTTGAGAACAGGAAGTTTAGTGGACTTTCTTCTCAATCTATAGCTGGGTGCATGGGATCATTTCCACCATCCTGCACTATCTACAGGTTAAGATTGGAAGGACTACAGAATCCAAGCCACTCAAGGTAGGAAGCTAGACAAGTTGTTGTGCAACTCGTATGCCATTGATAATGGGAAGGCTAAAAAGACAGATCAGGTGCATATTCTTGTGGAAAGGGAAACTCTATCCTAAAAATAACCACTGATATGACACCAGTCTAACCAAAAAAGTACCCCAATTTGAACACAATTTCCCACAACCAAAATAAGTATGTACATTAACATCCAAAACAGTACAATCTGCTCTTTGTTCTAATATCAGCTTCTTCTGATTATCATATGATGTAACAGAATAGTTTCTTCATTAAACTTATTATATATTTAAAAAGATCTAGAAAATTCTTTCTCACTTATTAAGTGCAAACGAATGGCAACTTGCCTCATTCCTTACAAATTTGACTACCACTATAAATTCATCTTATGATTATTATTAATAGTAATATATTCTGATTTATTACTTTACTTTGTAACAGTTTTTAAACTTTTGGCTTCTCTGCTGAAGTTGAAGTATTTAGATAGTATCATCAAATTATATTACTTGGGTACTTAGGGCAGTTTTATAAAAAGTTTTTAACTAATGGCTTCTAGTAATTAAGTTTTTTTTTGGGGGGGGGGTTCCTGTCCTGGAACCTGAGCTCTGGGCCTGGGCGCTGTTCCTCAAGGCTAGTTCAAGGCTAGGACGTGACCACTTGAGCCACAGCACCACTTCCAGCTTTTTTTCTGTTTATGTTTGCTGAGGAATCGAACCCAGGGCCTCAAGCATGCAAGGCAAGGGCTCCACCACTGAGCCACCTTCCATGCTCCCTATGAATTCTTAATTGGTATGTTACTTAGTTTATTTTTAATTTCAATTTAATTTTATTGTAAAGGTAATGTACAGAAGGGATACAGTTACATAAGTAAGGTATTGAGTACATTTATTATGGAAGAAACATTGTTATCTCTTCCACTGATTTTTTTGCATACACAAAAAAAAGCTACTGATGTTTTTCCTGTGGCTATTGACCAATGGGTACTGTTCTTTCTTTTTTCATGCATTTTTATTATAAAATTGATATACAGAGGGTTTACAGTTACTTAAGTCAACTAAAGAATACACGTCATTTTATTTTGTAAATTTCAAATTTTTAACTTAATTATTTTCTATTGTTTCTTTAGAGTAATTCTTTTTTCTGAGTTTTAGGATTAGTTAATTTAGTTTTGCATAATTTTAACACATGTAAATTATTCAGACATTTAGTTTGCTTTCAAAATATTTAACATGTGAATGTTTAAAAATTATTTTCTTAAATTTTATATGGTTGGTGAATTTAAATAAATTTATTTTCTTTAGTTCTAAACATATTTGCCGATTTAACAAATAGTGTATTTTCAAGAAGCACATACTTTATTTAAAAAGGCTTTATTACCTGGTCATTATTTGGAAATATTTGTAATTGAATTTAAAAAAATGTTTGAGCTGGGCATTGTGATTTGTGCTTTCCATTTTTCTAACTACAACGGTAAGTATAAATAGGGTTTGTAATTCAGGAGAGACTGAGAAACTATGAGACCTTATCATAAAATATCCAGAGTGAAATGATTAGAGATATAGTCATCCCTAGCAAGATATAGAGCACCTGGGTATCATATTCTAAATCTTGAGTTAAAACACCAGCAACATCAATCTTTTGTCAAAATAAAAGGACACATATTTCAAAATGATTATTATTTAAAACTTGTTTGCAAATTTCTCATGTCTTTTATTTCTGAATTTTCAATTTACTTAATCTATGAGACTCCAAGTATCTTGTGACTATTTTATTTCTACTAAACTTTTAAATAGTATGAGCAATATTGTGATTTCATATATTAAAATGCTTTTACTATTTGTGATAATTTCCTCTGTTTAATATGATAATAACAAATGTGTGTGTGTGTGTTTATTTGGGTTTTTTGTGTGTGTGCTTTGTGTGTACTTTCTAATGCTTGGGAGATCACACAATTGCTTCACATATGTTAGGCCAATGTTTTACCACTGAGCTATACTATCTAGTTATAATACAAATTGAATTCTAAATTATAACTTTTAAATTTACATTCCTAGTAAGTTTTTTCAAAATTACATATGATAAAATGTGATCCATCTTCTATCTACGTTAGCACTTGTTATTGTTATCCTTTCTCTTAATTTTTTAGAAATTAATTATATTCCTATTACAACTTCTTTACATTGTAACAGATCTATACAATGCTTTATTTTCTATTTTTTCCCATGTTATCTGACTTTCAGTCCAAACTATCAGGTGGATTAAAAAGAAACTAGATTCAGGACACTTTATTTTTCTCCTTCTCTTTTCTGAAGTCTTTCTGTTTTTTGAAACAATACCAGTGACATACAGCTCCTATGTGGTCCACCATTCTTCCCCCTCTCACTGTCTTCTGCAGTGCATCTCAAGTCGTTATCATTCAGCTTTATTATGCTGTACTGTTATCTAAATCTTAACTCATTCCTAAACTAATTTTAGTTGCATTGAGCAGTCTCAAAAGACATTTTCGATATATAATATCATGGGTTTGTATTTTCACAAGTTGTAAAATATGAGTGACTATCATATATTTAGATAGCTCTGTAGAATATTGGTCCACCTGCTCAATAATCTCGTATGTAAATTCAAGGAATACAGGTCAGTCAGAGCAATCTTGTAAAATGGTGTAGCTTGAGCCTTCATACTAGCTTTGAATAGTATTACCATGTTTAGTAGTGAAGACAACATAGTTCTACTTTAAGAACAGACACAAAGAAGAAGGTAACAGATTTGTCAAAAATAATTTCTTAGTTTTATGGTCCACAGATTTTTGAAAAGGATGCTATGACTTTATGAAATAAAAACAGAATCTTAAATGGTTTTATTGGCACTATTGCCTCTCTAGATTTCAAGAATGATCTTAGACTACTACCTCAATACTTTGTTTGTTTGTTTGTATGTTGGTCATGGGGTTTGAACTCTGGGCATGGGCACTGTGCATGTGCTCTTCAGCTCACGGTGAGCACTCTACCGCTGGAGCAACAACAAAACTTCCTGTTTTCTAGTGGTTTATTGGAGATAAGAGTCTCATGGACTTTCGTGCCCGGGCTGGCTTTAAACCATGATCCTCAGATCTCAGCCTCCTCAGTAACTAGTATTACAGGCATGAGCCACTGGCACCTGGCCTACCTCAAATCTTATAAAGAATGATTATCAAACTAAATGTGAGATTTAAAAAACAATAAAACATAAATGTAAAATTTCATGATATTGATCAGTAAAGGTTTCTAAACATTTGATATGGAAAACATTAATGCCTAAAGAAAAGCAAGAACTGGATTATATCAAGTGATTACCTTTCATAATTCAAGGGACACTATAACAGAAATGAAAGCATATCCAACAGATAGAGTGCACATATTTGTTCATGCTACAATGTTAATGCTACAATGATTCTTACACTTAAGTATTTTTATGTCTTCTAATTGTATATAAATTTTTTCCTGAATAGAATATTTCTTTAAATAACATATGTAAATTAATAGTCAATAGGAGGAGCAAATGAAATAAGATTCTCTTTAGTGTCTAAGAAATAATAAAAAGAAAACTCACTAGTATGACCATTATATAAAAAAGGATGCAAAATATAGTAATGTATTTGTGGATAAATTGATATACTTCTCATAGTGATCGATTTGTATAATACTGCAATCATTTTAGCAAACAAGTTTTCAAGTCTTCAAAAGATGAAAGAAAATTGTATAGGATCCAGGTATTACACTTCTGGAATTGTATAGGATCCAGGTATTACACTTCTATGAATGTATTAAACAGAAGTAAAAAACTTTTTTGGACAGAGAATGTAGTTAATTGACAGTGAACTTTAATAGTATGTGTGAGACCCTGGAAACGATCCCCAAAAACAAATTTTGAAAAGACACACTATAGAGGATGTATGCTGGGCAAATTTCTGTAACTGAATTTTATATTTATTTTAATGTCTGTTCTAAAATTTACAGCATTTCTATTTGAAGAAATGCAAGTTTGTGAAAATTAGGCTTTGGAGACCTATGAAAGTACAATTCACATCCAAAGGACTAATATGTATACAATAAAAGGAAATAATATATTGTAAGTGAATTGCATATCAGGAAAAAAACTATTGTTAAAACTTCTTCACACAAAATGCAGAATAGCTAAAAAGATGTTGTTGGTGTTGGCTAAAAACTCTTTGTAAACTACTGCATTTAAAACAAAGATGTGATTTCTGTTTATTTGGAGGGTATTTTTTCCATTTGAGGTTATACAGAGATAACTCAATCCAAAAGTATATGAGATAACTGGGATACCTAGGAATTATGCATCACTTCTAAGAAATTTATCTTATTTTTTATTTTTTTATTGTGAAAATACTGTACAGAGGGGTTACAATTACATGGGCAAGATAATGAGTACATTTCTTATCAAGCATTGTAGCCTCCTCCTTTGTTTCCCCTTCCCATCCCTTCCCATCCTCCCCCGCCGCCCTACCCCATCCTCCCCGTTACCCCCACCCCACCAAAGTTGTAAAGTTCATATTTTGACATAACGACTTGTACATCTCATTGTTGCAATAGGTCCACCTGTATCCCTATTTTTTCCCATGGTTTCCCTCATTTGCAATATGTAGTATATATGAGTCAAGCAGAAAAGGTCAGATAAGGTGATGGTAGGGAAATGAACTCTAAGTTATGTATTCAAATGTTTTTTCTTTCATGCGATTGTTTATAACACATTTATATGATTATTTCTTTGTTACTTTGTATGTCCCTCCCTCACACTATAACCCCTGCTTTCACTGTATTTGATGTCTGTATAATTTGTGGAGGGGAAGGGGAAAAACTTCTAAGTAATTGAGTAACTTTTCTGGAAGAAATTTTAGCAAATGACAGTAGACACAAATCTATGCATCTGCATTTTATGAAAGTCATATGTTACTTGTTTAATCCAATTGCTTATCTCTACCTTGCTAGGAAAAACGTATTCTCAAGATAAGAGCCAAAAGCAGTGAAAAGAACAAAATAGACAATCATCTTGATATATTTTTGAAAGTAACAAATGAAATAAAACAATCCCACTTAAGGAACTCCAATATTAGTGTATGTGAAGATGTTCCTGAATGCCAATATCCATTAAATTTTTGGAATTTTAATTTCTACTAACATATGAAAAGTAGAATAAGAAAACAAATACAGACTTAGAGTGAAGAAGCCTTGAAATCATTTTCTTAATTGTTTTGAAATTATAAAAGAATTGATACTCCTTTGCTTTGGAAATCATTTAAAAATATTTATCACTTATGATAATTCAAATAGCAAGCAAGAGTAATTTTATATAATCATTATAAATATAATTTTATTACTATTGTAAAATAGAATAAAAACCAGTCCCAATATATGACCTACCTATCATTATTCTTAAATTCTAATAATTACCGAAATATCTTAAACAATCGTTATGTCTTTAACATAGACGTAAATATTCTATACTTTTCAACTTAACATTTTCCAGGGGTATGTATTCATGTTTCTAAGAAATGTTCACAGCAGTTAAAAGATGCTTTTGTGAAATTAATGTGATACAATTGATACAATTAGTTGCTGTGTGTGTTGTTTGCAAGGCCTGGGCATTGTCCCTAAGCCTTTTTATGCTCAAAGACAGCACTCTACAACTTGAGGAAAAGAGCTAATTCCTGTTTTTACTGGTTAATTGGAGATAAGAATCTAACAAGTACTTTTCTGTCTGGGCTAGTTTCGAAAACAATTCTAAGATCTCAGCACCCAGAATACCTTGTATTATAAGGGTGGAGTTACCGGCACTTGGTTTCATGAAGTTTTTTTTTTAATTTTAATTATGTTTTAAGATGTTTGTTTCACTATGATGTATATCATTCTGCAAATAACTTTAGATATATGTATATATTTCTGATGACAAATAATCTCTAAATATGTACTATTCTACACATAACATTTATATATATATATATATATATGTATATATATATATATATGACAGACTCCCTCTAAAACTTTTATGTTACTATTTTTGACATTTTCATTTCAAAGGTACAGTCAATTTTTCTAAATGTTTCCTAGAATGAAATAACTAATATTTCAATATAAAGTAGAGTTTATTATTTTCAAGGGAACTTTAGATATACACATGATATTGTAGTAACATTTACAGTATATTACTTGAAAAGGTTCTGCCCAAACTCTTCAATATTTGTTTGTAGTTCAGGAGAGAGAGGAAGTTAATTCATACTGATTAGGAATTTGCAATGCTTCAAAAAAATCTATTTCATAATTTGTTATAAGCACATAGTCAAGCTACCTGATATGGTTTATGGTTTTTTTGTTTATTTGTTCAAAATTTCAATATGGATGCATGCACAGTGGTAACATGAAAATTATTAATCTAAAGACAAATAATAGTAAAATCATAGACATATATCCGACGTTCAATAATTAGCACTTATGATGCTAATAATAATTTGGGTGGAGAGGATGATGACCACAGTGTAGCCTGATAATGACGATGTTGTGATTGAAAAGGAAAAAAAAAAAAACTTTAGATATCTTGGAAGCTAAATTTCCCACGTTGAATGCTAGTTATAAACAGCGTTGGATTACATACAATAACAATAACAAGAGGAAGGCTGGGAAGGTGGCTCAGTGTCAGAGTGCTGGCCTTGCCTACATGAGGCTCTGGGTTTGATTCCTCAGCACCACATAAGCAGAAAAAGCAGGAAGTGGCACTGTGGCTCAAGTGGTAGAGCGCTTGCCTTGAGCTGAAGACTTAGGGACAGGGCCAGGCCCAGAGACCAGGCCCCATGACGAACCAAAAACAAAACAAAACAAAACAAAACCAGAATAAAAAGAGGAGAGTTTCAATATCAAGAAATACAATCAAATAAACAGGCAGAGACAGTAAAAACCCTAATGTTATTCCAGCAGCCTTTCTAAGGTATACTCACTATTCTTGGTGGTATTATTTGCTTATAAATAAAATCATTTATTTCCATATTTTGATTGGCTACGATGTAGATTTCAACTTAGTGTGATTACTTCAAATAACATTCTCAGATAGATACTTTTCCAATGATATATTAAGAGTATGTTCTTCATTACAGCTGTAAATACATGACAAAATTTACATAATAATACTTAGATATCTGCGGTTACCATAAAAGGACACAAGCTGAAGGAGTTAAAATTTATTTTTATTTCTGCATGAAACTATTTCTGACTTTGTACCAACAAACTGAATTTGACTCTTTCCTTATTTACAAGCTAAGGCAGGAAATGTAAGGACTGTTTACTTTCTTTTGCCTTGCTCTAGAAGTCAACAAATATATTCTTCAATATTTCTTGTAGATTATATCCATTTACAGATGAGAAATGTAAGACCAATAGTCAATGCTGTGAGTAAATAATGGTAGTAGAATTTTTGTCTGAGTTCTTCACAAGGAGAGTCATTTGGTGATGGAGAGGACCAATATAAAAAAGACTATGGGGGAAAATGCATACTTTGTAAAGAATTGTTTTAGGATTGAGTGACTGGTGATGAGTATTTGCAATAGGCTGGTGTCAGGGGCATAAAAAGGAGTACATAGAAATTACATTAGTGACAGAAACTGAGAAAATCTTGATCATTCATCTTATCTAATGGATCGAGGTAGGGTAAGAGTAAATCTACAGCTTTTCCACATCTCTGTCTCCTAACTGTGTTAGTTACATTCTTGGTGATAAGGACTACAGGTGGAAAAGATGGATTTAGAGGAAAAAAACTCACTGATAGTTCTAAGGTTTATGTTAAAGAGATGCAAAGATAGGTATGTTTGGACATCATCAAAATATTCACGACCATGAATATGAAAACTAATAATAAAATCAGGGACATTATTAAAGGGAAGAGGAAAAGGAAAGTTCTGACGAAAGTGTGAACAATGTGAGTACCAGTGTGGACAAGATAGGAGGAAAGCGATAAATAAGGAAGCAAAAAAGTAATAAACACAGATTTACAGAAGAAAGGGAAGGAAAGAATTTTCAGGAAGATATTGAAGGAAATCTACTATTTGGATTTGAAAAGTAAAAGAACATAGACAAGTTCAATAAGAACAGTGTTTGGGTGAAAGTCATATTGATAAAATGTTGAGATATGAATGTGAATACATAAAATTCTGGATCCATTAATTTAACAGATCCTATTGATTCTAAATGTTGGGAACAAATGCTTAAATCCTGACCTCAGAAATGTTATACAGATATAAATATCATTAACTTTTCTTAGTGATATTCTGTGAATATTTTTGAAAACTTTATTTAGCCAGGAGATCATAGATTGAACTACAGCACAATCAAGCCTAATTTGTCCTACAGTTCCAATTAGTGATCCATCTATCCATATCAGTTTGGGATTTTACTGAAAAATATTTAGATATGTTTTGATATCTTATCAGCCTACTCATTATAAATGTAGGACAAGTAAAACCAAGTATTAGGTTGAACATACAGCTTTACTGATGTGACTGAAGACTCCTGGAATTGATTCCTCTTTAGAACAGAAAATGCCTCAATAGCCATTGACACATCATAACTTCCATATAGACTATTGAAATCTAATTCTTGTTAGGTATATCTCCATGCTGTGTGAACAAATCTGACACAAATTCTTTTATGTAGGAAAATGTTCTTAGAAAACATTCAGACATTACTCTCACCACTAGGATTAAATGAGTAAAAAGATAAGATATTTTAATTTAATGTCTTTCTTTCACTTTCTCATACAGATTGTCAAGGAGTGAAGGATTCTGATTTAACAATAATACAATCTTACCTTGTATTAACACAACATCTAGGATCTAATGTTAATTCGGATACTTACTAATTAGCTCCAAATTTTGTGGATATTTATATTTCTCCTGGGTAAACTAATGAACTCCAGGAAAATGTCCCTAAGGAGCCTTTCAATTCTAATATCACTGTTTGTCTGAAAGTGCTTTAAATTCTACATCCTTTAATGTGAGCATAGGGTTATATTGTGGAACTTTTCTTCTCGGAGAGTTAGTGTTACCCTATTGCTTAACATGGACAAAGTACCTTCATACATAGACTGGGCCTGTACAAATAAGAAGTGGTAGTTGAACAATGTTCTGAGCAGTTTGTATAGATGAAATGGAAATAGAGCAACTATGAACTCAAAAGGCATATGCAAAGAAGACAAAGGCACAAAGTAAAATGTGCCAAGGAAAGCTGAATTATAATTTCAAATAATGTGCTCAGGTGTGAGTGTGTGTTCAAAGTACAGGTTCAGACAATGTTAGTTGGATATCTTGGGTGGAAAACTGCTTTAAACTATTCTGGGCTAATTGTACAAGTAGAAGCCCCTAACTCTGAATCTAATCAGCCACAACATCATCAACTTAGGGACAATTTTCCAAGTACAAAGTGAGAAAAAAAGGGCTGATCACAATTAGTGTTCAAGTTGAAGCAATTGCAATCACATAACTTTTCTTATAAATGTTCATTTATTTTGGAGCATTAACTAGGGAAAAGCCAAGTAAATATTTTGCATGTAACTAAATTAAGTGGGACGTATTATATTGGTCTCTCTTTAACTTGGAAGTTATAGATTATGTCTTTTTATTCTCTAACTTGGGACAATGATTTGCTGTCAGTTATTTTCTTCTCTTACCCTTCTTTTGCCCTTCCACTTACATAATTATTATTTAAAGAGACATAATTGAGCTTGCATTTCTAAATTCTTCAAAATTATCTGAACTACTTCATACTTCTGGCAGCCTCCTATATCTTTCTCAAGGGAAATATATTGTCACTACCACTTTAGTCCTACATGATATTGGATATCTTCCTGCCTAATTCAGTGCAAGATATACATTAGACTCATCCTATATCTCAACACTTGTACCACCATAAAATATTATCTTACTTAGAAATCATGATATTACTATATCTGGTGTGGTGGAATCTGTCATTTTTGAATGGCCTTAAGTGATATTTACATGCAATCATGTTTTCAACCAATATGCCACTCAGTAGATGAACGAATTGACAAAATGTGTTTTATATATATACGGAGTAATTCTCTGCTTCCTATTAATAAGGAATTGGAAAGACTTGGAAAAATCCTACAAAGAAAAATAAGCAAGACACAAAGAAACAGATTCCATGGTTTCCCTCATTTGTAATAACTAGGAAATAGTTATTAATAATAATATTTAATAATAAATAGGAAATAGTCCCAGCAGATGAGTAGAATGGCTCAATAGCTAGGTATAAATGACCATATAAAATGATGCAGAGCAAAATAATCTGCTAGATATGGAAAGAGAGGCTTTTCTTTGTGGATGTTGTTTTCAATATACTATGTGATTTCTTTTTTCTTTTGTGTTTTCCCCTATGGTTTGTCCACTGTTGTATTTGATTTAGTATCCTGTGTATTCTATATACATTTGTCTTCATTTGGCAAGGGAAGCAGAACAATAAAATGGCGAGACAAAGGACAAAAGGTAAACCAATGCAATAGCCATACTCACAGGACAACATGTTGGAAATTTACATTACAACATGTGAGGGGTATTGGGGTAAAGAAAAGTGTGAGAAAAATGAGGGAGGGGGTAAAAATTTTGACATGTTATGTATTCAATACCTTACAATTACTGTAACCCTTTCTATATATGACCTTAATAAAATTAAGTTAAAAATGAGCTACATAAAATATAATTTCACTGTATTGGTATAGTAAATATTATTCTATGTGTATTACCTTTTTAAAAAATGAACATTTTGGCTGCTAACTTGAATTAGCTCTTTCTTTATCAGAGGGACATCAACTGGAATGTTATCAAACTATACAATATTTTCAGAATATACTTGCCATTACTTTGAAAAAACATTATTTTAGTATTGTCTCATACTAAAACAGAAAACAGTTCAATTCTATGGAAACTCCTAACTGAAAACTGACTAATTGTTAAGAAGACAGAATATATCTGTTCCTCAACATTCCTAAGACTACTAACTACTCATTTTCAAATTCTGAACATGCCATACCAGAGACATTCAAAATAGTACCTGTTTGCATTTTATTTAATTCTGCAATAGATGCTGTTTTCAATGAGGCATTACATATTTAAAAGCCAACAGAAAAAATAGACACGTTCTTGTAGAGGATAAAACTATGAAGTATCTATAATAATTAATTCCTTTCTTTTTTTTTTTTTTGGTCAGTCATGGGGCTTGAACTCTGGGCTTGGGCGCTGTCCCTGTGCTCTGCAGCTCACGGTGAGCGCTCTACCGCTTGAGCCACAGTGCCACTTCCAATAAATAATTCCGTAAGACTAAACATTTGTTCATCAGAGTAAGCTATTATTTCTATAACAATCAATCCCAAGTTTTTATGCCGTAAAGTCATCCTAGCCCAACAATTTACAACTTGTAAGGTGTGCTTTAAAATTTCCTAAATTCACATCATGACTGCTTTGTCACTGTTGTGAAAAAATACTACACTTCTGCTAATGTCATGTCCTTCCTATTGTGGAAAGAATACTACACTAAACTTTCCTATATCATTTTCCCCGCAGTGGTTTTCTTGAGATCAGAACACTTGCAAAAATTAGTTATTTTTATTTTTATTTTTATTTATTTTATTATATATATATAATCTATCATAGATATTCAAGAGATCTGTATATCTTAATATTAAGATTTCAAGATTATGGTTGAAAGCCCACCCAGGCAAGAAATTTCCTTGGATTCTTATCTCCAATAAACTCATAAGGAAAAGCCAGACCCAACTGGCACTGAGGTTCAAGTGGTAGAGCAATAGCCTTGAGCAAAAACAGGCTCAGGGACAGTGCCCGAGCCCAAAGGTTAAGCCCTAGGACAAACCAAACAACAAAAACAAAATAAAAACAAACCTCAAACGTAGCATTTGTCTCATTGTATACAGAGGTACATAATTAAGGAAATTTCTTCCTGTGATATGTATAGGTAGAAAAAAAAGATGTCACCCAATTACTCTTCATACCATGTTACACCAAAGTCTCAAAAGATTGCTCTGTTTCTATATTTATAAATTAATACAATCAATTTGTTTTGTATTTGTCTAGATTATTCACATTATCATTTTACACATGAACTGTTGGAATTATCTATTAACTAATTTCTTATTATATCTCATTTGAAAGACTACTCTAGACAATTAGAATGCCAGAATCATTTGTGAATTTGTAAATTAAATCTTTTACTTGAAAATAATTTTGTAGTATCCTATAGAATATTAAATTACAAACAACAATATCTATTTTAAATCTAAATTCTAATTTAGCCAGGTCTAAAAAGTCCTACATAAAATGAACTTTCCTATTTCTCCAGGCTTAAACTTTTGTAATCCTTCATCATTTCTTTGGAATTTAACAGAATGATGCTTACTTTTTCAAATTTTTGGTTCGGAATCATGAGCTCTTTTGTATCTAGAAATGATCTGTAATTAAGACAACATATAAAACACAACAGAGGATTATATATGAGTTGCATTTCTATAGGAAACTTGACTTCTCAAAACATAATGACAAAATTAACCCAAATTTCCAACTGTATATTCCTTTCTTGTTTATTTTTATTCCTTTCTTGGTTTGTTTTATTGAGAAAAAATTATTTTCTGCTAGTTCGCCAGAGTTTCTGATCATCTCAAGTAACTTGGGAGTGGAGTCCATGGAGTCCATTAAATACAAGATCATGTCATCTTCATGTTTTTTTTTCTTCTTGTTTTCTTTTTTTTAATTTATTATTTTTTCTTGTGAAAATACTGTACAGAAGGATTAAAATTACCTGGGCAAGATAATGAGTACATTTCCTGTCAAGCATTGTAGCATTCTAATTTGTTTCCCTTATCCATCCCTTTCCATCTACCTCCCTTGCTCCCACCCAATTCTCCTTCCCCCCACCAAAGTTGTAAAGTTCGATTTCGACATAATGACTTGTACATCTTATTGTTGCAATGGGTCCACCTGTATCCATAGTTAAACTATTGGTTTTTGCCATTCCGTTCCAGAAATTATACCGACATCAAAACAGTTAAACTGGGGTTATGCCATGGGGGAGGGACATATAAAGCAACAAAAAATAAACTTACAAATGTGTTAGAAACAACCCCATGAAAGAAAAAAAATTGAATGCATATCTTAGCTTTCATTTCCCCAACATCAACTTATCTGACCTATTCTTATTGACTCAGACATATTCTAGTTACTGCAAATAAGGAAGACCATGGGACCTATGTTTCTTTGGGTCTGGCTTACTTCACTTAATATAATTTTTTCCATGTCTTTCTATTTCCTAACAAATGGGGCAATGTCATTCTTTCTGATGGAGGCATAGAATTCTGTTGTGTATATATACTACATTTTCTTGATCCATTCATCTACTGAAGGGCATCTGGATTGGTTCCATATCTTAGCTATGGTAAATAATGATGCAATAAACATAGTCTTGCTGGAAGCTTTAGTGTGGTCTTGTTTGTGAACATTTGGGTAAATGCCAGAAAGTAGGATTGATGGGTCATAGGGGAGCTCTATGTGGAGTCTTTTGAGGAACCTCCATACTGCTTTCCAAAGTGGTTGAACAAGTTTACACTCCCACCAACAATGCAGTAAGGTTCCCTTCTGTCCACATTCCCTCCATCGTCTGTTGTTATTAGAGTTCTTGATTATAGCCATTTTAACTGGATGAGGTGGTATTTCAATGCTGTTTTGATTTGCATTTCTTTCATTACTAAACAGCATTTCTACATGTGTTTATTGGCCATCCTTCATTCCTCTTCAGTGAAATTTCTCGTTAAGTATTTAGACCACTTATTTATTGGGCAGTTGTTTCTTTGAAGATTTGTTGTTGGGGGATTTAATTTTTTGAGTTCCAGGTATATTTTAGATATGAGACCCTTGTCCATTGTATGGCTAGTGAAAATGTTCTCCCAATCCATGGGCTTTCTAGTGATCTTGCTAGCTATGTCCTTTGCCATGCAGAAGCTTTGCAATTGCATGCAATCCCATTTGTCCCATTTCTCTTTGATTTTTTTGTGTTTCTGGATCTCTATTAAGAAAATTTCAGACTGTGCCAAGGAGACCTAGAGTTTCTGCTATTCCTTCCTGTAATATTTTCAGAGTGTCTGCTTTGACTCTGAGGTCTTTGATCAATTTAGAGTTGATTCTGCTGCAGGGTGATAAATAAGGATCTAGTTTTAGTTTTCTACAAGTAGTTAACCAATTTTGCCAGCACCATTGGCTGTAGTGCCTGTCTTTCTTCCATTCTATTTTTTTAGCTCCCTTATTGAAAATTAGATGCCTATGGGACTGTAAGTTCATTTCTGGGTTTTCAATTCTATTCCATTGGTCATCTTGTATGTTTTACTTCATCTTTACCTGTTTGGATTTCCTTTAAGTTTGCATCTTGTCTTATTATCCCAGCTAGCATTCATATACTAAGTTCAAGAGGAGTGGAGAGAGCAGACATCCTTATCTCTTTCCTGAATTTATGAGAAATGACTTTAACTTTTCACCATTAAGTATAATGCTGGCTGTAGGTTCGTCAATCCTTAGCCAAAAGAACAGTACTGGAGCAATATCCAAATTTCAAACTAAAGCGAAAAGCCATAGTAATAAGAACATCTGGGTACTGGCACAAGAACAGTCCTGAGGACCAATGGAATAGGACAGAAGACTCAGAAAAGAACCAAGTGGCCTATAGCCTCTTAGTCTTTTACAAAGGAGCTAAAAAATAGAATGGAAGAAAGACAGCCTTTTCAGTAAATGGTGTTGGCAAAATTGGTTAAACACCTGTGGAAAACTAAAGCTAGATCCATATATATATATATATATATATATATCAGTCTGCATGAGAATCAAGTCCAAATGGATCAAAGACCTCAAAATAAAAGCAGACACCATGAAAACATTACATGAAAGATAAGAGAAACTCTAGGGCTCTTTAGCACAGGCCAAAATGTTCTTAATAGAGAACCAGAAACAAAACAAATCAAAGAAATGTTGGAGAAATGGGATTGCATGAAACAGCAGAGCTTCTGCAAGGTAAAGCTCATAGATAGAAAGATCGATAGAAAGCCCATTTACTGGGAGAAGTTCTTCATGGGTCATAAAACAGACAAAGTCTTATATGTAAAATATACTTAGAACACAAAATCATAAATCCTCCAACAACAAATCCTCAAAGGAACAACTGCCCAATAATTAAGTGGGCTGAAGACTTAAGGAAAGACTTCTCTGAAGATGAAATAAAAAATGTCCATTAGACCCTTGAAGATATACTCAACTTTTCTAGTCATAAAAGAAATGCAAATCAAAACATTGAAATTTTACTTCACTCCAGTTAGAATGGCTATAATCAAGAAATGTAATAATGACAGATGCTGGTGGGGATGTGGCTCAAAGGAAACCCTACTGCATTATTGGTAGGAGTGTAAACTTGTTTAACAACTTTGGAAATCAGTAAGGAATTTCTTCAAAAGACTCCTTGTAGAGCTTCCCAATGACCCAGCAAACCCACTTTTGGGCACTTACCCAAATGATCACAAAGCTACCAACACAACCATGTTTATTGCAGTATTATTCACCATAGCTATGATATGGAACCAACCCCAATGCACCTCAGCAGATGAATGGATCAAGAAAATGTGGTGTACACACACACAAACACACACACACACACACACACACACACACACACACACTGGAATCCTATGCTTCCATCAGAAAGAATGACATTGTTCCATATGTTAGGAAATGGAAAGTCTTGGCAAAAAAATTATATTAAGTGAAGTAAGCCAGACCCAAAGAAATATAGGACCCATGGTGTACCTTGTTTTACCTTTGTTTGCAAGGATTAGAACATGACTAGGACAAGCAGAGAAGATCAAAGGCTAAGAACATATGAACATACAAGCGAAATTTACCCCAAGTCAGAATCACAAGTGGTTTTCCTTTCTTTCTTTGGTTTTTAATATGCTTATAATGCATTATGTGATTCTTTTGTAAGTTCATCCCCCCACGGAATTCCCCTGTTTTCACAGTATTTGATTCAAGTGTTCTGGATCATAAATAGATAGATATATAGATATAGATAGATATATATAGCTATATAGCATATATAGCAAATATATAGATAGATATAGCTATATAGCATATATAGCAAATATATATATATATATAAATTGGAGAGTGGAAGGGAAATAGCAGCATACTTAAATGGGGATGCAGATTGACCCATTGTGACAATGAGATGTACAGGACACTGTGTCGAAAATGAATTTACAATGTCAGGCAGGGGTCGATGAGGGAGGAGTTGGAGATGTGGGGAGGGAAAACATGGCAGGGGAAAAACAAAGGAGGAGATAACAATGCTTTAAAAGATATGTACTCAGTACCTGGTCCTGTAACTGAGTCCTCTGCACAGTATTTTTACGTTAAAATATATATTAAAAAATCTCTGCCTGGTGTAGATTTCCAGTGCTGCCCTCGGAATTGCATTTTCTGCCTATTCTGGCTGTGGTTAGGTCCATCTGCCCAATGGATCAGTATTCTTCAAGCCATCTTGGTCCAGAAGTGCGACGTGGATTATCCAGTGGTGGTTAGAACCAGGCCAAGGACAGGACAAAACCACATCCAGGACATGGCTTCTTCATTCCCCATGCAACTAGGATTGAAAGCCGAATTTCTCTGAATTGGGCTCCAGAAAACAATCAGTGAATCAAAAGGCATGTCCACCAAAAACCTCCCTCCGTCCCCCCCCCCCCATTTCCTCCTTTCTCCCTCCCTGGGAAAGTACAAAATAAATTTGAAGGCTTTGGCACAAACAAAAAATGCACACCATCTCCCCTGGTAAACTAGGTTTTAATTCACTAAGTCATGTAAACGGATAATGCTGCGTTCATAATTCTGGACAACATCTTCAGGCTGTGCAATGCTTTAATTTTTATTGTTGTTGTTGTTGTTGGTAGGGGGGCCTGACCTCTATGTCTGGGTGCTGTCCCTGAGCTGTTCATCTCAAGGCTAGTGCACTACTACTTCAGACACAGTGCCACTTCCATTTTTTTCTGCTTATGTGGTGCTGAGGAATTGAACCCAGGACCTCATGCATGCAAGACAAACATTCTATCACTGAGTCTCCTTCCAGCCCTAATGGTTTAATTCTTTAAAATTTCTTCTTGTCAGTCATGGGGCTTGAACTCAGGGTCTGGGTATTAACATATCCCTGAATTCTTGAGCTCAAGGGGAGCCCTCTCCCAATTGAGCCACAGGGCCACTTCCTATTTGGAGATAAGTGACTCATAGGCTTTCCTGCCAGGGTTTTCTTTGAACAGGTGAATTTTTAAACTATATTTTTTCTAGGTGTTTATTGGTACATTACAGTTTTCTGTAAACCTTTGTCTTCAAGTAACCCAACAGCATTAAATATTACATTTCAGAGTTATCCTTTAGCTTATCCATTTTGAAATTATCTTAAGGTGAAATTCTAATTCTTTGTAGTAACAACCCAGTAAAGTCCAAATGGGAAATATGCTAATTTCAGCAGCCTTACCTCTCATTCCTCTTTTTTTCTCTACAGTATCTTTTCTTGTTTTGGAACAAGTGTCATGGACTGTACAACCATTCAAAAGGAAACTTATTCCATTAATTTAATAGAAAAGGAATCCATCCTGCCTGTATCTCAAGGCAACTTTGAGTATAATATCAATCTAATAATTCATGTCAGTGGATTTTCAGTCATTTCGATAATTTTTTGTTTAACCACTCATTAAAGAGGTTCCAAAAAGCAAGAATCAAAAATCATGTTCTGCTTTCTAAGAATGTTTAAAAAGCTAGTAATTCAACAAGACACATTCTATTCTTCCAAGTGTCTATGGTGAAGAATTTCTCTTTTATCATAGCCCTTACCACTGAACCCTTCCCTTCAAACTTGTAGCTTTGTTCAGTTTTCTTGTACCAGCTTTCGTTTTGGTATTAGCCTCAGTAATCTCCTTGTAGTATTTGACAATGAAATTCCATTTATTTTTAGAGAGCTCAATTCATATTGCCAAAGGCAGAGTAATGAGCATATAATAAAGCATAAACTATTGAATATCATTAACATGATCATATGCAACTGTTTCATAAATTAATATAAGTACTACATAAATGTGCATCTTCATATACTTTTTAAAATGCAAACTAGTTACATATCTATATCATAAATTAGTTAAGATCACTGGCACAGGAGACTAAGCTAAACTTTTATATCATCCCCAATATTTTTGTCAAATTTTCTTTTCTCATTAACTTTCACTTTAGGGCCTTCTTTTCTTAGCAAAAAGTTATAAGTTGATATACTTGGATTTTAGTCTCCTTTGAGTAACCTCTTTTCTTTCCACCACTAGTTAGTCCCTCATGAAAATACCTGAGGAATAACATCCCATTTTGCGTGCAAGATGAGTACCCAAGTCGACTATCTGTGCCTACTCTTGCCTTGCTTTGTTTAGGAATGTGGTGGCAGAGACAGGGTTGTCAGGGATCAGGTGGCTGGAACCATAGTGTTAAGAATTATGGGTAGCAAAATGAGTAGCATAGAAAGGGAGTACCAGGGAAAGGGTAATTGTGACTGTAATTGCTGAGTTGTAGTGGCAGGAAATTGGGTAGCAGCAACAGCTTTGCAGGGGTTGGGGTAGCTAATACAGGCATCCAGAAAAATTGAGCAGGGACAAACAAGCATAGAGAAAGTGAAAGATAAAAGTTGTGAGACATTGTGGGAATTCTTTGTCTACCCATGCTAAAAACATGGAGGAGGGCTATTTTAAAATAAAACTACAAAAGAAAATTTAAGGTCTTGGTGCAAAAAAATCTGTCCAGGAGTTATTACATTAAACAGAGAATTCAAAATGGTTTTTCTTCATGAATACAGAGATCAAAGATATTATCATAGTTACTTCAAAATGCAAATTAAAGGGGAAAATCAGTCAGGAGGTAAAATTTATATTGAATGTTAATATTTAAGAGGAAAAGAAGATCCTAGGTGGCAGATTAAAGGCAAAGCAATATCAGAGCACTATATGTTCAATAATAATTAAGAAACTTTAATTGAAAAATTGAGCTGGAATGTACACATCAGGCAAAGGCAAGCCTACCTCCAACAAAGAAACACCATAATGTATATCTCAGAAAAAGTAACCAAGTTCCTTATCCTTGATTTCAATGATAAATATTACTCGTCTTACACACACACACACACACACACACACACACACACACACACACACACACACACACACACAAATATATGCAACAGCTCAATCTACTCACATCAGTTCAACGTGAATCAAAGATCTTCCTGTAATATCTGAAACTCTCAAAGTTTCAAGTCTTACTCTGAAAACATTACAGGACGGAATAGGAGAAACACAACTTCTCCTTGGCACAGGCCAAAATTTTCTTAATAGAGACCCAGAAATAAAAAAAAAAAAATCAAAGACTAATGGGACAAATGGGATTGCATGAAATAGCAGAGCTTCTTCATGGCAAAGGACATAGCTAGCAAAATTACTAGAAAGCCGACGGATTGGGAGAAGATCTGCACTAGCCATACAATGGGCAAATCTAAAATATACCTGCAACTCATATCTAAAATATCTAAAATATATCTAAAATATACCTAAAATATACCTGAACCTCAAAAAATTAAATCCCCCAACAACAAATCTTCCAAGAAACAAATGCCCAATTAATAAGTGGGCTAAAGACTTAAAGAGAAACTTCTCTGAAGAGGAAAGAAGGATGGCCAATAAACACATGAAGAAATGCTCAACCTCTCCAGCCATAAAAGATTTGCAAATAAAAACATTGAGGTACCACCTCACACCAGTTAGAATGGCTATAATCAAGAACTCTAATAACACCAGATGCTGGAGGGGATGTAGACATAAGGGAACCTTACTACATTTTTGGTGGGAGTGTAAACTTGTTCAACCACTGTGGAAAGCAGTATGGAGGTTCCTCAAAAGACTCCACATAGAGCTCCCCTATGACCTAGCAATCCCACTTTGGGGCATTAACCCACATGATCACAAACAAGACCATAGTAAAGCTACCAGCACACCTGTTTATTGCAGAATTATTTACCATAGCTATGATATGGAACCAACCCAGATGCCCCTCAGTAGATGAATGGATCAAGAAAATGTGGTATATATACACAATGGAATTCTATGTCTCCATCAGAAAGAATGACATTGCCCATTTATTAGGAAATGGAAAGACTTGGAAAAAATTATATTAAGTGAAGTATGCCAGACCCAACGAAACATAGGTCCCACGGCTTCCCTTATTTGCAATAACTAGTACATGTCTAAGTCTAGCAGAAAAGGTCAAATGAAGTTGATGTTAGTTGAATGAACCCCAAGATAAGTTTTTTTTCTTTCATGCAGTTGTTTCTAACATATTTATAAGATGATTTCTATTTTGCTTTGTATGTCCCTCCCCCATGGTATAACCCCTGCTTTCACTGTATTTGATGTTTTTATAATTTGTGGAGAGGAAGGGCAAAAACAAATCGTTTAACTAGGAATACAGGTGGACCCATTGCATCATTGATATGTACAAATCATTATGTCGAAAAATGAACTTTACAACTTTGGTGGGGGGAGGAGGGGTTTAGCCATCTACATTCCAGTTTATCTATTGGTGTAGAAACAATACGTAATACAAAGCAATACAAACCAGTTCTTACTATAAATAATTTTTCTCTGAACATCTTAAAAATAAATTCTGAGAACATGAAATAAAAAATCTCTAAGTTTAAAACAGTCTTCTAGACAAGTTAAAGAATTACTGAGAATATGTATTTTAAGAATAATTTCAGAGAGCTTGAACTCAGGGCCTGGGTTCTGACTCTGAGATTTATTACTCAAGATTAGTGTTGCCACTTTGAGCCACAGTGCCACTTCCAATTTTCTCATGGTTAATTGAACAAAAAAGTCTCACCAATTTTCCTCTCCAGACTGCTTTATACTAGGATCTAGAGGTCTCAGATCTCTGAGTAACTAAGATGATAGCCATGACCCCTGGCACCTGGCTAGAATAATTGCTTACCTGAGACAGAGACCAGTTAGTATTAAATGTCAATCATGTTTAACTTTGTAAAATTAAGTTAATTGAAATGCTTCCGCTAGAAATAAGGAATCAAATGTGTAGGTGGGTTAAAAAGTTCTTACCAAAAGCCACATATTTTCCTTGTTTTTTTTTTTTCTTCCAAAATTGTGTGCTTTCCAAAATCATACCTTATCTTTCCTTGCTGGTTTCTTTAGTTTATCTCATACATGCCCACAGCTCCTTCAACTATGTTCTTTATGTGAAAGCTTGGAAATATCTATTTTCAGTCCAAACTCCTTGTATGCACCTCTCATCCATGTATTCAACTGCCATAAAAACTTGTGAAACAGTAATCATCACTTATCATTACTGGATATTAATGTGTAAGTAAAATTTAAGAAAATAATGAATAGCAGAAATAAATATAACATGATTTCAAAAGTAATGCTAAACATAAATACAACGTTGATTATTTTCTGAGCAATTTAATAAAAACCTCAAGGAAAAGAAATCAACTTTTTTGAGTGCTGATATTATGGTTTAAACTCAGGACCTTACCTTGTTACTTAGGCATTTTCCCTCAAGGGTGGTGCTCTGTATTTGAACGACAGCTCCCTTTCCAACTTTACTTGTGGGATTATATAGAGATAAGAATCTCATGGAATAAAAATCATTTGTGTCTCTATCTTGGGGTTCATTTCACATAACATCTTCTTATATGGTCATAGGGTACCATGTACTAGTTACTTCAAGTAAGATTAACCATAGGACCTATGGTTATATGAGCCTGGCTTATTTCACTTAATACAATTTTTTCTGTGTCTTTCCATTTCCTAGCAAATAGGGCGATGTCATTCTCCCTGATTGGAGGCATAGAATTCCATTGTGTGTGTGTGTGTGTGTGTGTGTGTGTGTGTGTGTATGTGTGTGTCACATTTTCTTGATCCATTCATCTACTGAGGGGCATCTGGGTTGGTTCCATATCTTAGCTATGGTAAATAATGCTGCAATAAACATAGTTGTGCCGGTAGCTTAGTATGGTCTTGTTTGTGAACATTTGGGCAAATGCCAAAACTTGGATTGCTGGATCATATGGGAGCTCTAAGTGGAGTCTTGGAAAAAATTATATCAAGTGGAGTAAGCCAAACCCAAAGAAACATAGTTCCTATGGTTTCCTTTATTTGCAATAACTATTATATGTCTAGGACAAGCATAAAAGTTTAAAAGCTATGTACATAAGACCAGATAAGATGTTGTTAAACGAAATGAACCCAAAGATAGGGTTTAGAATCTACCATGTGTTTTTTTTCTTTTTATGTGCCTCCCGCATGGTGTAACCCCTGTTTTCACTGTATTTAATATCTGTGCCCTGCATCTTGTATACACCATTCTCTAGCTTGGGGAGGGGAAGGGAAAAACAAAATAGTTAAATAGTGATAAAGGCTGACACATTGTAACAATGAGATGCACAAGACTCTATGTTGAAAAAGGATCTTTACAATATATGCAGGGAAGAGGGGAAGGGAGGAGAGGGGAGTGTAGTTGTAGAGGTGGGAGGGGAGGGTTAGGGCAAAAAGTTCAAGACCTCAAATAAATAAAATGGACTAGAAGTATGACAGAAGTAGTTGAGCTGCTTGGTGCTATACAGACAAAATCCTATCTAGCAAGCAGAGAATCCCTGAATAGAATCCTAGTAATATTCCTTTCTTCCACTAAAAAGCCTAAATAATTTTGTCTTATTTGAACATCTAATTTCAAGGCCACTGACAAATCAAGATGGTGATATTTTATTAAAAATTAGGTATTCAAAAGAGAGAAAATTCTTTATGTTTTGAAAAAATTGAAAAGGAAGGAAAATGCATGTGATTTTTGTTAGCTCCATAATTTTTGAAAACATAAAATGTACTCAAGTATTTAATATATATCCATATGTGTGCATATATCCATGTATGCATAAATGTGTGTATGTATATAATCATATATATACATACATATATATGTATGGTTCATCTCTTTTCTGTGTAGCAAATGTTACAAATGAATCTGTACAATCACTACTCAAAGGCATGAATAGACAAAGAGAATAAGCAGAGAACTCATACTCAGTAATCTATGGTTATCCCATAACCCTGAAGATCTTTTACACCAGTCTGCATGTGTCAGTTAGTGCAGAACAGGGACAATAAGATGCCAATGAGATACCAGGCAGATGACATGAGAAATGAGAGATAAAAATGGTACTATATTCTTTTTGATGCGTAAGTAGAATTTCCAGTGTGTGTGTGTGTGTGTGTGTGTGTGTGTGTGTGTGTGTGTGTGTGTGTGTGCCAGTCCTGGGGTATGAATTCATGGCCTGAATGCTATCCCTAAGTTTTTATGCTCAAGGCTAGCATTCAACTACTTGAACCACAGCTCTGTTTTTTTTGGTGCTTAATTGGAGAAAAGAGTCTCATATAGACTCCTGCCTGCACTTGCTTGGAGTTATAATCTTCAGATCTCAGCATCCTGAGTGCTAATATTACAAGGGTGAGCCACCACCACCTGCCCTCTACCTCTTAGCTATAACCTCGGCCTTCCTCTGAGTTCCAGAAGTGTATGTCTCACCAAACTCATATTTTTTTTGCCAGTGTTGTGGCTTGAACTCAGAGTCTGGGCATGTTCTTGAGCTGCTTTTGCTCAAGGCTACATTCTATCACTTAAGCCACAGTGCCACTTTTGGCTTTTTCTGTTTATGTGGTACTGAGGAATCCAACCCAGAGCTTCATGCTTGCTTGGTAAGCACTCCACCACTTAGCCACATTCACAGACAAGGGATTACTTCTAACAGGAACTATGAAGGTGGAATTCATTGGCATACTCTTTTCAGCACAGAAATCGCTGGCCATTTCATATCTTTGCAAGAATTTGGGACCAGTGTGAGACTCGGCAATGAGGAATGATGAATGAGTGATAGCCACTAGGCCTCAGAGATCTAGGCTCACGTCCTACAGAGGGATAGGGAACATGGAGCAAGAACTTTTCACTGCTACAGCCTAGGAACAATGGTCTCCCTGGAGGCAGCGGGTGGCTGCTAGATGTCCCAATGAGACACCTCTGCCAGAACATAATGTACCCATTGCATACCCCAGCCAAGGCAAGCCTTCTGGGCTTCAGTTATTAAATGGCAGAGAAGGATGCTTTGTTCACGCTACTGGCTCATGCTTAGTACTCTCTGAGGGATTGTCCCAGCTTGCCCAGGTTGGGGGTCTGGTCATGGGCAATCTGTTGAATGCCCATCATACATAATCCATAAATACAGAGAGACATGGAGTTACTGCCTTCTTTTTTTTTCCCTTTGGCAAGACTGAGGTTGAAATATGAGCCTAGGCCCTATCACTGATCTCCTCTTTCTCAAGGGTAGCTCTCAGCCCTTGAGCCACAGCCAAAACCCATGAGGATATTTTCCTGTGATCTCTTAGAAATAAGAGTGTTGTGGACTTTCCTGCCCTAGCTGAATTTAAATTGGCATTCTCTACATCTCAGCCTCCTGAGGAGCTAGGATTACATACAGGAGCCACTGCCACCTGACTTTCTTTTCTTCTTGTTGTTCTTTTTTTAATCGTGACAATCTGAAATCTTCAGTGTCATTCCAATGGTTTGCATGCAAATAAACTTCCTAGGCCTGGAGTACGAATGTCAGGACTGCCACACACAAATGGAGAGAGACCCTGACAAACTCATTCCTATTTATGTGAATCCTAGTGGAATGTTATAAAAAGAATTAAATTTGCGATTAAATCATGATTCTATTTTAGAAAGCCACACAAAAAGTATTGGATTTATATCTTCCATGGCAGAGGTTGGTGTGCTAAGACTGTGACCACAGTTATGGATTGAGCATTGTAGGCTGTGAGTTGAAATCCTAGCATTGCCAAAAATTTATTCATGTATTAAGAAGCCACATTAGACACATTATTTTCTGAAAAAATGTCCTGGGTCTCATAATGATGTATACTTCATATGCAAATATATCCTGTGTGATATGATATAATAAATGAAATGTTATATGTATAATAATACTAAATGAATAAGTGTAATAAACGTCATACTCACTAAACTAATGTATGAATTTTTCCAGTGCTGGGGCTTCAATTCGGGCCCTGGGAACTCGTCAGAATTTCTTATCTTCAAGGACGGTGAGCTTACCCTTCACCCACAGAGCCACAGAGATACCCAGATGCTGAGTTCAAATCCCAGGCCTGCCAGAAAAATGGTGCAAATTCCAAGCCAGGGCCTTATTTTATTTTATTTTATTTTTGCTAAGCAAGGGGCTTAAACTCAGGTCTTGGCATCTCTGCCACAGCTACCCTGGGATCCTAAGACCCAAGTTCAAATGTCGGGGTTTTCAAGAACTAAAATAAAAAGGAGAAGGATAAAATGGAGAAATTCAACAAGGTGGTTTTACATTTTTTTCCTTTGCGTTGTGACCATTCTGCGTGTAAATAACAAGGCCCTGAAAGTGTACATGACATTGCATGTTGATATTTGGCTGGCTATTAGGGAAGCCATAGCCAAAACCTAACTTAGGCCTGGAGGTCGAATCCCTGGACTGCCACTAAGTATTGGCATGAGATTCTAAGAAACCCATGCCCATGTACATACATATGAATGGAATTTTATAAAAGTAACAAATTAGTAATTAGTGTATGAGTATACTATAAAATTATACACAACAATTATATTACATTGACTAATTGTCAGTTAATACTTTATTATGTATTCAACCATGATACTTAAAAGTGGAAGGAATAATTTGAATGTCAATAATGGGTAGTAATATAATATATGTAATTTCATACTATACAGACACCTTTCTCTTGTTTTATACATATATATGTATATATATATATGTGTGTGTGTATATATGCATATATGTATATATATGTGTGTGTGTATATACATAAACACACACACACACATACACACACACATACACACACACACACACACACACACACATATATATATATATACATATATGCCAATCTACACATTTATCTGTTCATACATTTGTCACTCCTGGGGCTCAGTGGTATAATGATGGCTAGTACACACAATGCCCTGTGTGTGTTCGATTCCTCATTAACACATGCACATAAAAATCCAGAAGTTGTGCTCTCGCTCAAGCAGTTGAGCATTAGCTTTGAGCATAAAAGCTTAGGGACTGTGTCTAGACTCTTACTCAAGGTCCAGGATTTGCATGAAAAAAAGATTGAATGTTGTGACTGCAACTCTAAAAGGATAGGACTTCAAATACCTCATCACAGAGCAAGCCAGTAGTGGTGCTGACAGCTACCATCTAACCTGACTTAGTCAGAGGTATATGACTGCAACTCAGTCCCACAGAACCAGATGCTGCTGGCTTGCTCACTCCTGTAATCCAAGATTCTCGGGGGCTGAGATCTGACACTGGTGGGTTTAAAAAACAGCCCTGGCAGGATTTGTGTGAAACTCTTATTGTGGATCAAAGTGATAGATATTTAGCCTTGAGGAAAAGATCTTTGGACAGTACCCCCAACATTTTAGTGTAATCCCTGTGGCTGACTCCCCTCCCCCCAAAAATATTCCTCTGAACCATTAGATGTGAACTTTGTGCAGTTTGTGATGTGTTTCTGAAAGAATGGTGATACTGATGAAAGCATCCTAATACTGATGACAGCTTGTGGGATTCATCTATGTGATTAGTATGTCCTGGGGTGTTGGGGCCCTCACGGGGTGCTGTGTGCTGAGTCCTGCACAGGATGCTATGTGCTGAGTCCTTCTCAGGGTGCAGGGTGCTTAGCTCTGTATTGGATGCTGGGTGCTGTGTCTTTCACAGGGTGCTGCATGATGAGTCCTGTAAAGAGGGTTATTTGGAGCCGGGCACCAGTGGCTCACGCTTGTAATCCTAACTACTCTGGAGGCTGAGACTTGAGGATCGTGGTTCAAAGCCAGCCCGGGCATGAAAGATGCTGAAATTCTGATCTCCAATAAACCACCAGACAACTGGAAATATCGCTGTAGCTCAAGTGGTAGAGCACTAGCCTTGAGCTGAAGAGCTGAAGGACAGAATTCAGGCCTAGATTTCTGCCTACATTTAATGAATGTGATTGTTTAAATGCTACATAAAATATTGATTAAAATCGATCAATATCCTTTACTAAAATTGTGTATAATTTTATCCTAGAATCATTCAAGAACTGTCCATTCAGTCATAACATACATCACATTCCATTGGTATTCATATAGATAGTAATGAGTTTCTAAGGATCTCCTGCCATTTGGAGGTGGCAGGACCAGGATTTGAACTGTGGGCTCCAGTTCCCACCATTTTAACCTGTGGATAGGGAACTCACTTGTCTGTCCAAGAACAGCAAGATTAATGATTAGGCAGGCACCAGTGGCTCTCAGCAGTCCTCCTTGATACTTACATGTCTGTGATGGGAGGATCATGGTCAAATCCACCCTAGACAGGAAAGTCCTTGAGACCCCTGTCCAACTTCAGTGCCAACAAAGACAGAAGTAGAGCAGTGTAGCTCTTGTGGTAGAGGGCTAGCCTTGAGCAAAAGCAGCTCACAGACTGTGCCCAGATCCTGAGTTCAAGGTCCGGGACTGGCAACAAACAGACATACACAACAATCTGTGCAGCCATCCAGCTAAAGCAGGTCATCCTCTTGTCCCCAACAGAATTGGAAAGAGTTCCCTGGGAAAGGAGCTGGGGGAGCATCTGTCATCTTGACACTGACCATGCTGCCTACATCACAGGATTCCAGCCACACTTCATTCTTTCATTGCTCTTTCTGACCAATGGGCTACAAGAATGGTGGCCACCCGACATTCCATGTTGCCAAGCATCAAGATTCCCTCTGTTGCTTGAAACCACCACCAGCAGTTGAGGAAGGTAGAGGTGACTGAGTGGTGAGCTAGAGACATGAGGCAACTTTGGAGTAGAGTAGGAAATTGACGTCCTTGTCAGTTAGTGGGAGAATAGAGGATTTCCCAGAGCCTAGGAATGTGGCCAGCCCACCTTTCCCATTCCAGTGCTCAGATGTCTGAAACAACAAGACTCCATGAGAGAGCTGCGGGCAAGAAACTACTGCCAGAACACTGGCAGAAGAATCCTCCCATAGTCTTGCAACATTCAAAAAAACACCGAACATGAAAAAGGGAGGGATCCCCAAAACAAACGCAACTGGGGAGGGTGATTTATCGGAGGGTCCAGCCAAAGGTGATGCTGACTGGGGGTCTCCCCTGCCTTTGGACACAGTCACAGCCAACAGGGACAAGAATATCAAGGGTTGCGATACCACCAAGGATCTGCAGAGGCGCTAGCGACACATGGTGCCCACCCTGGACTGCAGCAAAAGAGGAAAACCAGGCACTCTGTGCCAAGATCCAACCACTGAAGCAGGAAAAGACAGACCTGCAGGATCGACTGGAGAAAGAGAGGGACAAGATAGCTGAGGTGCACGAAGAACCAAAAACAGAGCTAGAGATCCACAAGCCACTCATACAGAGGTTGGTTTCTGCAGAAAGTGATTTATAATCTGCAACGGCCTAAGTGAAGCAGGTGGGCCAATGACAGAGAAATGGAGCAAGAAGTTCTCACCTGCCACCTGCAGGCCGCAGAGTGGCGCATGGTGGAGTTCGAGATGGCCGCTTCTGCCGTCACTGCTGCACAGAAGGAGATCGAAATGTTCTTTGAACAGCTGAATGATGTGACACTTCAGCTCGAGGAAAAGACCAGAAGCTTCAATGACCTGGAGCAAATGAACACAGTGTTGCAGGAGAAACTGGAAGCACTCTGGACACAGAAGAGTAACAGGAAGAACAGAATCTGCAAGTTCCAACAAGTGCTGGTGGGGCGGGAGGTACTGAAGAGACTACTGGATAACCTGAGCTTTATGGTGACCTCAGAAAATCTGGAGAGAGAGACCTTCACAGAGAACCTGTGCATTGAGAGTTCCTCATGGAAGGAGGAGGCTCAGTGGCTGACTGACCAGGTGAACCAACTGACAGAGGAGAAGGAGAGAAGGGAGAGGCAGGTGTTGGACCTAGAGAATGAGCTGGGGGAACTGAGAAGGAAGCCGATAGAGCCATCTCAGGCTGAGCAACAGTTGCAGGCCCAGGCCTACCACACGCAGATGGAGTTGAAAAACCTGGAGGAACTAGGTCATATCCAGGTCAAGGAAAACCAGAAGCTCTGTCTCTAGAATGCGGAGCAGTGGAACAACTATGGAGACTGGAGGATAAGGCCCACGGTCGACAGGAGATCCCTGAGACCCCCATGATGCGCATGTGTGTGTGACCCATAGCCAGAGGAATAGCTGGCCCTGCTGTGGGATGCTCTCCACAGGGTGATGGGAGAGATGGAGGAGCTCACCAGAATCCTGAACTCAGAGCATCAGGTGAAGAAACATCTGTGGGAACAGCTAGATCACTTAGAGGAGAAGATAGAGGAATGGAAAGAGGTGTCCAAGAGAGAGAGCCATTTGGCTTGGGAGCTGCAGGAGCAGCAGGAGCAATCCCTGGCCCAGCTGCAGGAGCTCAGAGCCACCTGTCAGCAGCACATTGCCTCCAATAAGCGGCTGAACTCTGAGAAGGAGGCCCTGTAGCAGCACCTGCAGAAGCAGACCAAGCTGATGGATCAGCTGAAGCAAGTGCAAAGCCAAACAAACTAGGGGGGCCAGGTGGTGCGCCCAAAGTGGCAGGACATGCTCAAGTGCTGGGAAGCAACCAGAGCACAGGAGGAGTGCTTGCAGGCCCAGCTGGGCTTCCTGGCTTTCCCTAGGGAAGGGAAAGCCATGAGCCCTGGAGAAGCAAAAGGTGAGGAGGTAACTCCCCCAGACGTGACCAAGCAGAGGCTGGAGACATCCCCCAGACGGAGAGGGATTTGGCTCTGCAAGCACTCTCGGAGGCTGAGATCCACAGGGGGAAACTCCTGCTACACGAGCAGTGGTCCTGCTGCAGGTGACCAGCCCACCCAGCAGCACAGTGCCAGACAGAGCTGGAGCCACAGGACCCCCGCTCCATGAGCTGCCACCACAGCAGGCGTAGGGATAGGAAGTGGGACACGTGGGCATCCAAGAAGAAAATCTGCTATGTCCATGACCTGCATGATGAGGTGGACTTCCATAGTCCAGCAGATAAGCTCCACCATTGATGCAGCGAGCTGTTGGCACACAACCGCACTGTGGAGGAGTCCCTCATGGGGTGTAAAGAGCAGACATTCGTCCGGGATGAGCTGTGTTGGGAGAAAGCTGAGCACATGTGCTGGCTCTCCCAGGAGAAGATGGAGAACAGAGAGCTGCAGAAGCTGCTGTCGCTCCTTGCAGGGGAAAGCACGGACAGCAGGCTCCAGCCCCCTGCCATCACCACTGCTTCAAATACCTCAGGCTCTGTGGTGAGCGAAAGGAGGGAGGAGCAGAAAGGTTTTGAAGATTTGCAACTTCAAGACACCTTGGAAACTGCCGGAGAAGAGGTCGGAGTTCCCGACCCCGTAGATAACTCCCCCATGGAGCACGTCCTGCAGCAGATGCCCCACATCAAGAGTGGCCTGCAGCTCGTGGGCTCGGGCAAGGAGTACTCTCTACCTTTCTTCCGTAGACTGATCTGGATGATGACTCTCTATATGACATACTGACTTTCAAAAGCCTAGGCAGCCACCAGAAGTAGTTGGCCAGATGGCCTTCTCTCAGGCCTTCATCTGCCACGAGATGGGATGGATAAACTGTGGGTCAGGTAGGGCAATGGCTGCTGGGTTGCGACCCAAATTCAAGGGACATCTAATGGCACATTGGTGGCCAGGGAAGAGACCCATGTTATGCTTATCACAAACAATAAATTGTTTTCAAAGGGAAGAAAAGCCTCCAACAAAGATTCGTTCTTCCAGTCCTGGGTGTTGAACTCAGGGCCTGGCCAATGTCCTTGAGCTCTTATGGTCAAGGCTGGCACTCTACCAGTTGAGCCCCACCTCCCCTTCAAGCTTTGTCTGTATGGAATTGAACCCAGGGTATCAGTCATTCTAGGCAACCATCTACCACTGAGCCACATTCACAGCTAGGATGATTCCTCCCCCCACCCCCAAACCCATATGGCCATTCCTCAGATAAATAGGAAGTAGGGACTAGGACGAATATGAAGCACAAGTATTGTTCACACAGAAATACTCCTCTGCCCCCTCTTTGATCCACTTAGTTGAACTTTCTATTCTAACATTTAGGGATGAGAGAGGGAGAGGTGAGTCCCGAGAGAGGAGTACCATGAGCAGTAGCCCTGTGAGCCCCACAGCCTACCTCACACAAGTGGTCCTCTAGATTCTGATCTTACCTGATTCAATTTGGAGTCTACACTATCTCTTCACCACTTCAAGGCTCAGGATGAAATAAAGGCCAGCCCTGACTTCAGCCCACACACAGGGTAGAAGCTCCTAATCCCAGACTGACTTTCACCTCTGACTTCCCTGAGTTAGGCTGGACCCACCACTCATCACAATGTTGGCAGTGATGACCTCATGGATGGATTCCAGGAAGAAGGTCTATGGCAAAGAGCAGAAGCAGCAGGGTGAGAAGGGTGGAAGGAGGCAGGGTGCTTGCTCTGGGATCTTCCTCCTTGGAGCCCTCCCATCAAGCCAGAGCCATGCTGACCCAAAGCATGGCCAAGGCCAGGGTGTGAGATCAAACAGGATTCATTTCAGGGACACAAAGCTGGTTCAATATACGCAAATCAATTAATATTATTCATCACATCAACAGGAGCAAGAATAAGAACCACATGGTTATCTCAATAGATCCAGAAAAAGCATTCGACAAGATCCAACACCCCTTTATGATGAAGGTTTTGGAAAAATTATGAATCCATGGAACATTCCTCAATACAATAAAGGCTGTATATGACAAACCTACAGCCAGCATTATACTTAAATGTAAAAAACTAAAGCCATTTCCTCTTAGCACAGGAACAAGACAAGGATATCCACTCTCTCCACTTCTCTTCAATCTAGTATTAGAATGCCTAGCTACAGCAATAAGACAAGATACAAAAATAAAGGGGATCCAAATAGGGAAAGAAGAAATAAAACTCTACCTCTTTGCAGATGACATGATCTTGTATTTAAAGAATCGCATAGACTCCACTCCCAAATTACTCAAGCTGATTCAAAACTTTGGCAAAGTAGCAGGTTATAAAATTAACCCCCCAAAATCAATGGCTTTTCTGTATGCCAACAATGAGAAAAGTGTGGCTGAAATTAGGAGAGCAACTCCATTTGTAATAGCCCCACAAAAAATAAAATACCTAGGAATTAACTTAACTAAAGAAGTGAAGGACCTCTATGATGAAAACTTTAAAATATTGAAAAATGAAATCAAAACAGAACTTAGAAAATGGCAAAACCTCTCATGCTCCTGGATTGGAAAGATTAACATCGTGAAAATGGCAATACTTCCCAAGGCTATCTACAAATTCAACGCGATACCTAGGCTTTATCCCTGAGTTTTCTAATTTTTTTCAATGTATGTCATTTTATTTTATTTATTTATTTTTTATTGTAAAGATGCTATACAGAGGGTTACAGTTACACGAGTGAGGTAATGAGTACATTTCCTCTTGAACATTGTTACCCCATCCATTGTTTTCCCCCTACCATCCCTTCTCTCCCTACCTTCCCCCAGGTTCTTTTTTCTAGGTCTTTTGTTGTTCCATTTGAATTTTTGGACTGTTTTCTGTATTTCAGTGATGTACGTCATTGGTATTTTAATAAGAATTGCATTGAATTTGTATATTAGTTTTGGAAGTATTACCATCTTTACTATATTAAGTCTGCCTATCCAAGAGCATGGGAGGCCTTTCCATTTCCTAGTGTCTTCTGCAATTTCTTTCTTTAACTTTTTATAGTTTTCATTAAATAGTTCTTTTACATCTTTGGTTAGGTTAATTCCTAAATATTTTATTTTTTGGGAGGTTATTGTGTCCCTGAGTTTTCTTGCTCAAGGCTAATGTTCTGCGACCTGAGCCACAGCCCCACTTGCCTTTTGATGGTTAATTGTAAGTAAGAGTCTCAAGGACTTTGGTGGGGGCCCCAGGGAAGGAAGAGAAAACACAACTCTGGTGGGCAACCCCTGCCCCCTGGTGGCCAGATGCAGGATATGCATCCGCATGCCATTGTTCTCTAGACTTCAATTTTGGGAAGAGACCAGGGCCAAGCTGAATTTAATTCACCCTGAGTGCTGATGCCAGAGCAGGTCTGTTCCTCCTAGGCCATGAGAGCTCCAGGAGGCCCAGCACCCAGGGGTACAAGGAAAGGAGAGGTCAGTTCCAGGCCGAGCTAAGAGCCTTTGCCCACAGACACCCCAACTTGGCCTTCCCTTCCTGATCACCATAAGACCTGTCAAAGAACAACCCAAAAAACAAAATTGAAGCTATGGCTCCAAGGGGTAGAGCTCTAGCATTGAACCAAAGAGCTCAGGGAAAGGGACCCCAAGCATTGCATTCAAGAGACCCAATTGACTCTCCCCCATAAAACACAGGTTGGCAAACGTAAACTAGTAGGATTTTTGAAGTGTTTCTGAAGAATGGTGATGCTGAAGAAAGCACCCTAATTCTAATGACAGCTGAACTTGTGACATACAGCTATGTGCTGAGTCGTTCACAGGGTGCTGTTTGCTGGGGCTTTTCCACATTGGGGTTTTGTGCTGAGTTCTCAAAAAGGTTCTGTTTGCTGAGTCATCCCAAAGGGTGCTATGTGCTGAGTCCATTACATAACGTACTATATGCTGAGTCCTTCAAAAGGTGTGGTGTGCTAATTCATCCCAAAGGCTGCTGCTATGTGCTGTGCCCTTGAGAAGAGAGGGATGAGGTGAAATTTTCAAGTACTGTGTGCCAAGTCCTTTACACAAGGTGCTCTGTACTGTCCTTCAAATGGTGCTGTGTGGTGAATCCTTTGTCAGTGTGGTATGTGCCGAGTCCTTCCACAGGGTGGTATGTGCTGAGTACTTCAAAATTGTGCTATGTGCTGAGTCTTTTGAAGGGTGCTGTGAACTGTTTTACACAGGGTGTTACATACTCAGCCCTTCAAAGGGGGCTGTGGGTGCTCTTAACACAGGTTGCTATGTACTGAGTCCCTGGGAAAGAGTGCTACACGCTGAGTTTTTCAAAGCATGCCTTGTGCTGAGTCCTTTACACAGCGGGCTATGGACTCTCTCCTTCAAAGTGTGCTGTGCTGTGTGCTGAGTACTGTACACAAGATACTATATGCTGAGTCCTTCAAAGGGAGCTGTATGCTGAATCCTTTTTTTAAAATTTTATTTTATTTTATTTGTGAACATACTGTACAGAGGGGTTACAATTACATGGGCAGGATAATGCATACATTTCTTGCCAAGCATTGCAGCCTCCTCCTTTGTTTACCTTTCACATCCCTTCCCAGCCTCCTCCCTCCCGCCCCAATCCCTATACTTCCCCTCCCCCGCCCCCAACCCCTCCCCCCCCCCCGCACCGACGTTGTAAAGCTCGTTTTGGACGTGACAACTTGTACATCTCATTGTTGCAACAGGTCCACCTGTATGTGCTGAATCCTTTACACAGGGTGCTTTATGCTGTTTTTTGAAGTGTGCTGTGTGTTGAGTCATCTCAAAGGGTGCTATGTTCTGAGTCCTTGAGAGGTTGTTATCCCCAACAGTCTCACACACACACACACACACACACACACACACACAATCACACACACATACACGAGGGTCACTGTGTACCTGGTTGCTGTGTGGAGTGGAGGGAGATGGAGGAGAGTCTCCTCCACCAGCGGGGCTAGGGGAGAATCAATTCCCTGGGAAGGGACTGGGGTTGGGGGGAGTGCTGAGCTGTGGTGAGGCTGCAATTGCCATGGCCTGGAAGCCTTAGGGCCCAATCAGGGCTGGGCTTGTAGCCAAGGGTGGGGGGGAGGGTCCTAGCAGAAGAGTGGACATGGCCAAGGAAAGGAGGGGGCAGGGGCCAGGGCTCACTGAGATGGCAGCAGTGCCCAGGAGCATGGGGGAAAGCACTGGGGGAGGGGGCAGGCACAAGGTGGCCCAGGAGAGGAGTGGGGGCAGAGAGAGAGTGGAGAGAAAGAGCAAGCACATGCATAAGGGCAAGCAGTTTCATCATCTGGCGGCCTCCCCAAACATTGCACAGGTCCTGGTGGGGAGCACAGAGCATATGGAGCTGGCACAGCAGGCACACTGCCATGGGCAGCCACGAGGAAGCGCGGTGGCCATGGCAGCCCTGAGACTGAGGTCCCGGTGTAGTGAGCACGGAGGTGATGGTGGCAGGGTCGGCCTTGGAAGAGGAGGACGAGCAGAGGCCTCATGCAGCCCCTCTATGTTTCCACAGATACACCTGCCTCCTCCCAGCAGCATGGCGTGTCAAACATAGCACTTTCATCTTGGACCCGCATTGTCTCTCACAGTCGCCCAACAGACATGGCACACCCCTGGCCGGTTTTCAGCCCCAACCCGGTCCCAGCCCTCAGTCCTTGGACTCCAGGCCCACATGCACACAAAGCCACTGCCTACAGCTCCTCCCAGCAGCAAAGGTGAGTGGCTGCCAAGGGCCCACAACCTGTGAACCCTCCCGCCCCACTTCTTCCCCCGCTGACATGGACCCATGCGTCTTGCCTCCCCCCTCCCATCCTTCTCTCGCCTGCGACGCACCCCACAGTCCGCCATGGCCCTGCCATATATGTGCCCAAGAGGTGGAGAGTGGGGGTGGGTGTCGACCCAGGGATCCCACCCCCATCCCTAGTGGCCAGTGTCCCAGGAAATGGGAAGATGCAGGAAAGAGTGAGAAGGGGCCACCACAGAGCCCCTGGCCTGGAGCAGTGGGAGCAACACAGCTGTGCATCTGCACCCTTCTTCTCCCTTGTGGGAACCTGGTGGCTTTAGTCAGAGGTGGGGAGCAGCACCTCACCTGCCTTCCTGGTTCTTTTCCTTTTTGCTGAGGGTGGTGGGTGTTGGATGGAGAATATAGGCCCTCCTTGCTGTGTAGCCCTTGTCTTTTGTGCTCGGTCACCCTTTCACTTGAGGAGGGTCCCAGAAGAGCCCACTAGGGAGGTGAGGGCATTGGGGGTCAGATAGAAGGTGAATATCTGGGAGGAACACACCCCTTCCGACACACATACACTCGGCCTGTTCCCCCCATCCCAGCTGTCAACAGTCCTCACAGGGTGATCACATTTCCTAGCTCTGCCAGAATCTGCTGGTTCTCCAGGTCCATCTGGTCTCCTAGTCCTCCCCAAGAATCCACCAAGTCCCCCAGACTCATCTAGGCTGGAAATAGGGAGTCCATCCATGTATGTAGCCTTTAGGATCCCATCCATTTCCCCAACACTGCCCCCACCCCAGGTCAGACACACCTCTGGGGCACTATGACCCCCTGCTTGTTTTCAGTCCTGGCTCTGAGGATCCACCAATCTCAGGACAACACCCAGCATCCTGACCTAAGGTTTTGGTGAATGGGGAGTCAAAGCTGGTTGTTCCCAAGGGAAAGGGTCTGGCCCTGGAGAAAGGGAGAGGCAGGGTGGTTCAACATCATTAGAGCGGTGCTTCCTTGGGTCAAACCCCTGGTTCTGACAATGGAACCCCCGTGCTCCAGCTTGCACCTTGTCCCAGAGGAGGAACAAGCAATCTCAGGAGAGGCACTGCTCTGAGTCTGTTTGTGTGTGTGTTTGTGTGTGTGAGTGTGCAAGAGAGAGAGAGAGAGAGAGGAGAGAGAGAGAGAGAACATCTTTCCCTTATACAAGTAGACTGTGCTTAGGTGAGTGATCAGTTGGCAAATTGCAGGTACTGCATGGATGAGTCTTCTGTCACAGTCTGTATGTGTGTGTGTTGGGAGAGCAGGGAGATGAGAAAAAATGAAAATATATTTAAGTCATCATGTCTAAAAAGAGCAAAAGCCTTTTATTTGTGTGTGTGTGTTTGTTGTTCTTTTTTCATCAATGCCAAGTATGAGTCTAGCCATAATTTTTTTTCTCCTTCACCGTTTCATGGCTCCTTTGGGGGAAGATTTCAGTAGATGTTCCTTTCCACCTATCTCTTCCCTCTGTCCTGTATCCCACAGTAGCTGCTGGGTCTCCCCTAAGAGGCCTATGTGAACCGCAGACCAGAGTGGACACCTGTGCTTCTGTCTTCAGCCTGAATGCTTGTGAGACCAGTGTGACCACAGCTGCACTCTTCCAGCGAGACCGTTTGCTCTCCTGTGTATAGTTGGAGCTAATTCAAGGATTGAGAATGTGTCTACAAAACATAATTAGGGACTGAGATGTGGGGGAGTAGGGCAGGGGCTGTGAAGCTAGGAGGGACTGGGGAGTGGTGAACGTTGTTACATATTAGACGGTTCACCACGACCGAGGATGAGGGGGCAACCTTACCCAGGGCATTGACGGTGTTCATGGGCATCTGGGCAGGGTGCTTCAGGCCCCCAGTGGTGGCGTGTTCCCTCCTGGGGAGGTGCACCGGTGGGCAGTCCTCCCTGGAGTCCTTCACACTCCAATGTGCATCCCTTTAAGGCCGTTTCCAGCTGGGCAGTGGTAGGCAAGTGTGTTTCCCCTCCTGGAGCTTGCTCGGTATCAGGCCGTGGCAGTTAGCTAAGGCTCTCTGAGTGCCAGTTTCTATAACATGCTATAGGCTGTCTGGAAGGAAAAGGGGACCACTGACTTTGGAACCCTTTATGTTTGATTGGGACAACTGAAATGCCACCTTTTCCAGGGTTTTTTCTTGAAGCTGGCAATTTCCACTAACACCTGGGATTATGGGTCAAATTAGATAGACCACTTCAGCCACCAAACAAGGACGTTCAAAGCAGCACAGGCAGAGTTCCCCAGCCAGATGGTCTCCTGCTATGAATTTCGTGCTTTGACGGCCTTTATGCAGCAGCTGTTGATTCTTCTCTGGCTCTCTCTAGGGTGACCACCACAGTCGAGGATGCCGTGGGGAGCAGCGATTGTGACCTAGCCATCCCTAGCCTGCCGGTTGTGAACAGAGATGATTCCCAGCATGTGCACTGGACTCTGGGAGATTCAGAAACCCGGGACACCTCGAGGATCCTTTCTCTTCAACATGAAACTTGGGGGCTGGATGTGGTAGAACATCCTGGCTGGCCCCGGGGGGAGAAGAGGAGGCCCCTTGAGCCAGGCCTTCACCTCACGGCAACCTTGTTCACACTTGAGTAGGGAATTGAGTGCCACAGAGCTCGTCAGCCATTGGCCAGAGATCTTTGAGAAGATAGGCATCCCAGAGGCCCCAGAATCCAGCAAGTACATCGTGGCTCACATCCTTGGAGCCAAAACAGTTAAGTACGGTGGCACCAGGAGGGTGGAAAGAGGGAAGAAGGAGAACTGGGAGAGGTACATCAGGTTCCCCCCCGCCCAGGATGCTTACCTGTATGGGATGGGACATTTCTGTAGTATTGTCATAGGCAGATGCTCATTTATTTATCCAACCACGAGTTACAGTGTGCCAAGTTCCAGTGCTGGTTCCACAGCACATGAAGAAACCTTGGCTTGAGCTGGATGCTGGAGCATCACTCTTGTCATCCTAGCTATTAAGGAGGCTGAGTTAAAAAGATAGAGGCATAAAGCCAAGGCAGGAAAGACTTTAAAGCTCATATCTCCAACTAACTACCAAAAAGAAAAAGCCAAATAGTCTGGTTCAGTAGTGGGGCTACTGTGTGGTCCAAGGACCAGCTTTGAGTCACTGAGCAGGATTCACTCCCTTTTCTACCAGGTGAAACACACCTGTAAAATTTGGAGGCACTCATCCCAGATGTGCTAGTGTGTGAAAATTGCTGTCTCTAATGAGGTAATTAGCCCCTGGTTTTATTTTTTCTGAAAAGGATGGGTTTTGATGTTTCCAGTTATACAGGTTACTAGTTGTAAAGGGAAAATATATTAGAAAGGCGGCCTGCCCACCATCTCCTCCATGTTCCTGTCTCAAAGGTAATAAGGGTAACATACCACATTGTACCACCTCAGGCTGGTACAAGTAACCACTTTTGGTATGGGAGGACTTTAGATTAGAGGTACTGATGGCAAAGAATAGGAGAGAGTACATCAGTGCATCTTCCTCTGAAGGATTCTGTAACCCTGGGGGAGAATAGTGTTTGGATATGACAACTTTAGGCTTGTTCTGCCATCCTGAGAAAAGGAGTAAACAGAGGTACATACAGGACACAGATGGAACTATTAGCATACACATACAGACCAAGAACCACAGACACTTAACACACATGTCCCACACCACTCAATTTTGACCTCTACAGAGATCCCAGTTGACAGAGAGAACATCCCAGATTGCCTCTTGAGGATGCTGCAGATGACCTCTGGAGGATGTCTCATATATCCTCTCTAGAAGGCCCTAGATGACCTCTCATGGAGGTTCCAAATGGCTTCCCAAGGAAGTGTCAGTTGACCTCCAAAGGAGTTTCCAGATGTCTTTTCAATGAGGATGAGATTACCTCATGAGTAGCTCCCAGATGGCCACTCAAGGAGGCCACATACGGACTCCAGAGGAGGTATCAGATAACCCTCTTGAGAGCACGACAGATGACCTCCAGAGAAGGTCCCATATAGCTTCTCTGGGAAGTCCCAGATGACATCCGAAGACAGTCATATTTTTCATCAAGGTAACCCAAGATGACCTCCCACAGAAGCTCCACATGACCTCAGGAGGTCGTCCTAAATTGCCGCTTAAGGAATCCCCAATGAATACTTTTGAATAGGTCTCAGGTGGCCTCCTGAGGAAGCCCCAGATGACCTCTGAAGAAAGTCCAAGATGGCCACTGGAGAAGGCCCAAGATGACCTCCAGGATAGGTCTCAGATAGCTTCTCAAGGAAGTTGCAGATGCACTCTTGATGAAGTTCCAGCTGGCTTCCCAAGGAAGCCCCATATGACCTCTCAAGGAGTTCCCAAATGGCTTTCCAAGAAAGCCACAAATGACCTCTAGAGGGGGTCCCAAAAACAGGCTGGCAAGCTTGCCCAGACGCACCCCTAGAGGTACCTATATGACTTTTGTCCATGTTGGTCCTCTGGAGACAATCACTCAAGGCCCTGAAAGCTGACACTCTCAACTATGGGAATTTTCCCCTGGGGCCAAGGCCTGATGCCACCCAAACGGATTAATCTCCATGGGGTCTCCAAAAATTCTGACCTCTATTGTTCAAGAGAATACATTGGGATACATTTAATATAATAAATGTTCTCCAAACCACCAACCCCCAAAATTATGATATCCAAAGCTCCAAACATCAAAGGGCAAGCCTTTTTTCCCTTTGCCTTTGTCTCTTCTTCGCTACAGACCTATACTTCCTTTGAAGTCTTTCCCATTTTCTCTTCTACCAATTCCTTCTTCTGTTCAGGCCTCTCTACTCTCCACAGGCCTGGGTCGTCAGTTGCCATCCTTCACCTCCTGCTCTCCCTCAACTTCCTCTCCTCCCAGGTCTTTCCCCTTCTGCTATCACACCACTTCCTTCCTTCCAGGACTTTTCAATTTTTATCTCCCCTTCCATTGCTCTGAACAAGCAGCATATATAAAGTCTGTACCCTTTCTCCACTCCAACTACTAACAGTTTTCAACTGTCACATCCCAAACTCCCCACAGCCCAATCACTTAACTGCTCAACACTTGGTGATTAATGTATCAGCCCTTCCCACAGAATACCCTGTCTTTTCAAGCTGGCCAGGAGATGGGACCCACGCTGATTATCAGACCCTATAGATTACTAGGGCCCTGCTGATTATTACAGTATCCTCCTTGTGAACTAGTAGCAATAGAAATTGGAAATTTGATTGTGATATTACAAACTCATTGTGACATCACAAACCCATTTTGACATCATCATTAGCATGACATCAAAAACCCATTGTGACAATATTGTCATTGTGACATCATGATTTCATTGTGATATCTCAAATCTATTATGACCTCTTAGATCCTTTGAAAACTCACATGGCCTTTTCATATCATAACTGAAATATTATGTTTGAAAACAGATTACGAGCTCATAAAGGGCCTAAGACATCACAGTTGTAGCACGTCAGAAGACTAATGAGGACAGGGCATGTTTATGATGTCACAGTGTGTTAGTGATATCACCATGGACCTGTGATGTCACAAAGTGATTGTGATGCCATATATCTATGAGATCACAATGATTTTCTGATATCAACCCACATGCCACATTTAAAATAGAATGAAATAAGAGAATAGGCATTTACAATGTGTCTATAACATCACAATGACAGTATAATGTCATAATGCTGTGAGGTCATTGTAAATGGGTGATGTTGCAAGGAGGTGATGCTGTCATAATGAATATGTGTTGTCACACTGCTGATGGGGTCACAGTTACAGTGCCATATATGAATTCAATTGTCATGTGTTCAAATTGAGGATATGGGTACACAAAGGGACTGTGATGTCACAAATGCCTTATGTGTTTGCAAATGTACTTAGGGGTCATGATAGCTTTATGATTCACAGTTCTGATGAGGTCACAATGGGTTTTTGATGCTATAATGATTTTGTAATATCTCAAACACATGTCCAATTTGAATTGCTACTATTTCACAATGTGCATACAAGTTCACAGAAGGAGCGTGAAGTCCTAAGTGACATGAATCTTTTTAAATGTTGTGAGGTCATATTAGGTTTTTGAAAACACAGTGGGACAGTGATATCACCATGGCAATGTCAACTCATACATCATGTCAGAATATTGTTTTGGTGTCACAAATAGTTGATGATGCCACATGGGTGATGAAGTCACAAAAGATTGGTGATGTCACAATGTGCTGGCCATGTCACAATGACATGATGGTTCTCAATTGTCTTTAACTTACAATGAGTATATGAGTTCACAAAGGGACTGTGGTTTCTCCAAAAGTTTGTGTTGTCACATATTGAAACCTAAAAGGTTTGTGATGTCAGAATTTGATACAATGGTTATGACATCTGGCAGTGTGGTGTCACCATGATCATGATGTCACTGGGAATTTGTGATATCAAATGTCATATGTGAAATCTAATGAGGTCACCAACAGATTATGAGGGAAAAAAAGTCATGTCACAAAAGTTATGATGACAGGATAGGTTTGTGATGTCACGGTCTGTTAGTGATATCACAATGGCAATGTGATGTGCAAAGGGGTTTTGATGTCGTAATGATTATGAGTTCATGATTTGTTTATGATATCCACCTATATGCCACATTTGAAGTCGAATGAAATCACAGAAAAGGCATTCATAATGTGTCGATGATATCACAATGACAATGTGAAATTATAATTTTATCATATTTTAGTTTTATGATTTCACAATGAGCAGATGGTATCACAACGACAATGTGATGTCACAGTTGTGATGACCTCACAAACTTTTTGATGTTAAAATGTCATGTCTGATTCTCAATTATCAATATTTCACAGTGGGGTTTGGGTACACAAAGGCACTGTTATGTCGCAAAGATATGTATTTTTTCAAAGGTTATAAGAGGTCATAATAGATTTGAGATGTCACAATGTGATCCTGGTGTCTAAACAGCAATGTGATGTCACAATGGGTTCATGATGTCACAGTGGTTTTGAGGTCACAATGGGTTAGGTAGGTCATGTGTTTGTTATATCACAATTATTTGTCCAATTTTAGTCGCTATTAGTTCCCCATGAGGACACTGTAATAACCAGCAGTACCCCTATAATCCACGTGAACAGATAATCATCATGAACTCCTGGTCTGGACCACCAGAGAGGGGGGTGCATGCTGCTGGAGTGGGCAGGACATGCTGCTGAAGAGATAGGATGTTAAGCCCCACATGGTTAGCTGCCAAGAAGTTATTGGGCATGGACATTTGGGAAGTGATGATTGAAAACTGTAATGCAGGAAACATATTTTAGTGGGGGCAGGGTACAGCCTATATGTAGGTTGCATGTTCAGAGCAGCAGAAGGGGGAAGAAAAAGGGGAAAGGCCTGGAAGGAAAGAAGTGATGAGACTGCAGGAGGATAAAGACGTGGGAGGAGAGGAAATTGAGGAAGAGCAGGAGGTGAAGGATGGCAACTGGCCACCTGGACAGGGCAGGGAAGGCCTGTCAAGAGTACAGCAACCTGAAGAGAAGAAGGGAATGGTGGAAGGAAAAAATGAAAAGACCTGAAATGTAGGACAGGTCTGTAGAGAAGGAGGATGAAAAGAAAGGAAAAACCCTTGTCCTTTGAAGTGTGGAGCTTTGGAGATTATTATTTTGGGGGTTGGTTGTTTGAAGACCAGTTAACAAATGGCTGGGCTGCTTTTTGGAGGTATGAGGGTTCATAGTTGAGGCTGCAATTAGCTCTGGGGCTCCAGCCCATATCAAGGTAGTCGCTTGTTGCGAAATTTATGAAGACAAGACAGGTTTGTGATGTTACATTGCATTAATGATATCACAATATCAATATGAGGTCACAAAGGGAATGCAATGTCGCAATGGTGATGTGGTCACAATGGGTTTCTGAAATCAACCTGTATGCCACATTTGAGATAGAATGAAATCACAGAATAGGCAATCACATTGTCTCTATGACCTCACAATGTAAATGTGATGTCATAATGCTATGATGTCATTGTCATTTTGGGATGTCACAATGGGCTCATGGTATCCGAACAACAATGTGATCTCACTCTGTAGATGATGTCACAAAGCGTTTGTAATGGTACAATGGCATGTCTGATGTCAGTTGTCTTTTGTTCACAATGAGAATATGGTTACCCAAAGGGACTGTGTTGTTACAAACACCATGTGCTTTTTCAAAGGTGATAAGAGATCACAACAGGTTTGGGATATCACAAGGTGATCGTGATATCACTGTGGCAATATGATGTCACAATGGGTTTGTGATGTCAAAGTGGTGATAAGGTCACACTTGGATAGTGATGTCACAATGAAATTGTAATATCACCACTATAAGTCCAATTTTATTCTACTAGATCACAATGAAGATACAAATTAACATAAGGAGCTAGAAGTCAGAAAGGCCATAAATTTTGTAAAATATTATGAGGGCATAATAGGTTGGTGAAAATGCAATGGGACAGAGATATCCCATTGGCAATGTGATGTTACCATTAAATGAGATAGTATTGTTTTGAAGTCAGAAATGGTGATCCATACAGGTGATGCGGTCACATAGGTTTGTGATTTCACAATGGGATGGTGATCTCACAATCTCATGCCAGATCTCTAATTGACAATGAATAAGTAAGTTCATAAGGGATAATGATGTATCCAAAGGCATATGTTGGCACAAATGTAATGGGTCTTAACAGGTTTGTGATTCACAATGTGACTCAGTGGTCATGACATCTGGCAGTGTGATGTCACAGTGGATTTCTAATATCACATGTCGTACCTGAAGTATGAGTTAAACAATTTATGAACTCAGTGATGCCAAAGAGATCACACTGGCAGCATGTCAAAACATTTATGAGAATAGGACAGTTTTGTGATGTAACAGTGGGTTAGTGATATCATAATGGCAATGTGGTGTCATCAAGGTATTGTGATGTCATAATAATTATGTGGTCACAATATATTTCTGATATCAACCTACCTGCCACATTTGAAATAGAATGGAATCACAGAATAGGCATTCCAATGTGTCTGTAACATCACAATGACCATGTGATGTCATAATGCTATGATGTCATTGTTTTATGATGTCACAATTGGCTGATGTTGTCATAATGACAATGTGATGTTACACTGGTAATGATGTCACAAAGTTTTTGCGATGTTAAAATGGCATGTATGACCTCAATTGTCATTAGCTCAAAATGAGGGTATGGGTACACAAATGGCCTGTGATGTCACAAAGGCCATGCTTTCTATCAAAGCTTCTGAGGTTATAATAGGTTTGGGTTGTCACAATGTGATCATATTGGCACAATGGCAATGTGATATCACAATGAGTTTGTGATGTCACCGCACTGATGAGGTCACAATGGGTTAGTGATGTCTCATCAAGTTTGTAATATAACAACGACATATACAATTTCAATTTCTTCTAATTCACTATGAGGATACTGTAATAACCAGTGGAGCCAGAATTATCTGTGGGAGCCATTAATCTTTGTAAATTCTTGGCCTGGCCCACCAGAGAGTGTGGGGAAATCCACCAAAGGTGGAGATTTCAAGCCTCACATGGTGAGCTGTCAAGAAGTGATTGAAGGGCTGGGAAGGTGGCTCAGTGGTAGAGTGCTTGCCTTGCTCAGTGGCCCTGGGTTCGATTCCTCAGCACCACATAAGCAAAAAGCAAAAAGCCGGAAGTGGCTCTGTGGCTCAAGTGGTAGAGCGCTAGCATTGAGCTGAAGAGCTGAGGGACAGCGCCCAGGCCCAGAGTTCAGGCCTCATGACCGGATCCAAAAAAAAAGAAAAAGAAAGAAGTGATTGAACATTGGGCAGTTTGGAAAGTGACAGTTGAAAACTGTTAGGCAGAAGACCCGTTGGAGTGAGGAGGGGTACAACCTATATATAAGTTGCATTTTCAGAGCACTGGAAGAGGAGATAAAAATGAGAGCTAACCGGATGGAAGAAAGTGGTAATACAGCACGAAGGGAAAAACCTGAGAAGAGAGGAAGCAGAAAAGTGGTCATTAGGGCAGAGTAGTGCAGGCCTATGGAGACTGGAGAGGCCTGAAGAGAAGAAGAAAGTGGTGGAAGGAAAAAGAGAAAGACCAGAAAGGAATGACAGGTCTGTAGTGAAGGAGGGAGTAATGGAAAAGTTAAAAGCCTTGCACATTGAGGTTTGGAGCTTTTTAGATCATAAATTTTTGGCTGGTGGTTTGCAGACCAATTAAGATAGGGCGGGGCTGCCCATTGGATGTCTGAAGTTTGATGGTCAAGGCTGCTCTTGGACCTAGTTATCCAGTCCAGGATAAGGAAATCACAGTCTCCTTTCTAGTGTAAATTGGTTTATTATATTAAATGTGACTCAATGGTTTGTCTCCTTGCCTTAGAAGTAATAAGTACATGAGTTCACAGAAAGAGCTTGAAGTCTCAAAGGCCGTGAATCTTTTAAGATATGATGTGGCCATAATAGGTTTGTAAAAACACAATGGGACAATGAAATAACAATGCCCATACCACAATATCATGTCAAAATAATGCTTTGATACCACAATTAGTTGTTAATACCATTCTCGTGATGAGGTCACAATAAGTTTGTGATGTCACAATAGGTTCATGATGTCAGAGTGGCATGGGATATGTCAATTGTATTAATTGACAATGAATATATGAGTTCAAAAAGGGACTGTAATGTCTCCAAAGGCATGTGTTGTCACAAATGTGATGCCGTTCTAACAGCTTTGTGATGTCACAATATGACACAATGGTCATGACATCTGGCAGTATGATGTCATAAAGGATTTCTGATATCACATGTCATACCAGAAATATGAGATTGAAAACAGATTATGAGCTCACAAAGCCCTACGTTATGATGATGGCAGCATGTCACAAAACTTACAAGGACAGGACTGGTTGTGACGGCACAGCAGGTTAATGATATCACAATGGCAATGTGATGTCACAAAGGATTGTGATATCACAATGGTTATATGGTCAAAAGGGGTTTCTGAAACAGAGTGAATTCACAGAATAGGCCTTCACACTGTTAAGTCATAACAATGTCACTGTGATTTATAATTCTATGATGCCATTGTTGTTTGGTGATGTCAAAATGACCTGATGGTGTCATAATGACAATTTGATGTCACTTTTGATTTATGATGTTACAATGGTTATGAGGTCACATTATTTTTCTGATATCAACACACATGTCAAATTTGAAATAGAATGAAAAAGCCAGGCGCCGGTGGCTCATGCCTGTAAACCTAGCTACTCAGGAGTCTAAGATCTGAGGATCGCAGTTCAAAGCCAGCTCAGGCAGGAAAGTCTATGAGACTCTTATCTCCAATGAAAACCAGTAGAAAACCAGAAGTGGCTCTGTGGCTCAAGTTATAGAGTGCTCGCCTTGAGCTGAAGAACAGGGACAGCACCCAAGCCCAGAGTTCAAGCCCCATGACCGAAAAAATAAAAGATTAAAAACAGGCATTCATAATATTTTTATAACATCACAATGGCAATGTGATCTCATAATGCTATTTTGTTATTGTAGATTTGTGATGTCAAAAGTAGTTGATGCTGCCATAATGACAATACTATGTCACACTGATGATGTCACAAAGGGTTCGTGATGTTACAATGGCATGTTTGATATCAATTGTCAGTTCATAAAGAGGGGATAGTTACACAAAGGGACTGTGATGTCACAAAGGCCATGTGTTTCTTCAAAGGTGCTAAGAGGTCCTAATAGGTTTGGTATGTCACAATGTTATAGTAATGTCAAATGGCAATGAAAGCTCACAATGGGTTTGTGATGTCACATTGGTGATGAAGTTAAATAATTTTGTGAAGTCACATTTCATAATCACATGTCCAATTTCAGTTGCTACTATTTCACAATGAGGATATGAGTTCACAGAAGAAGACTGAAGTATAAAAGGCTATGAATTTTCTAAAAAGCTATGAAGACACAATAGGTTTTTGAAAACACAGTGGAACAGTGACATCACAATGGCAATATGATGTTGCAATATGATGACTTAATAATGTCTTGATATCACAATTGGTGATGCCACACGTGATGAGTTTACAATATGTGTGTGATGTCACCATGGGTTGGTGATATCAAAATGACACATGTGATTTCAATTGTCATTAACCACAATGAGTATATAAGCTCACAAAGGGACTCTGATGTCTCCAAAGGCATGCATTGTCACAAAAGTGATGAAGTCCTAACAGGTGTGTGTTGTCAGAATATGACCAAATGCTAATAACACCTATCAGTGTGATGTCACCATGATCAAGATGTCACACTGGATTCGGTTATCACATTTCATACCTGGATTGGGTATGAGAGGATTGCAATTTCATATTGGGTTAGTGATATCACTATGGAAATGTGCAGTCATGAAGGGATTGTGCTACCACAATGGCTATGATATCACAATGTGTTTCTACTATAATAGGTTTGTGCTGTCACAATTGGTTGGAAATGTCACAATGGCATGCAGGATCTCAAATGTCATTAATTCGCAATGAAGATATGAGTTCACAAAGGGACTGTGTTGTCTCCAAAGTCATGTGTTGGCACAAATGTGATGAAGCCCTAACAAATTTGTGAGTTCACAATGTAACACCATGGTCTTGATGTCTATCAATGTGACGTCACAATGTTCATGTCAGAGTTAATTTCTGATATCATATTTCATACCTGGATTATTATGAGTTTGAAAACAGATTATAAGCTTACTAAAGACCTAAAATATCCTAACGGCAGCATATCGCACAAGTTATGACTAAAAACTGATGGTCTTTGGAGCTTAAGATTCTTTCTTTGAAATTGTATCCTCATTGTGAACTAGTAGAAATTCAAATTGGACATGTCATTGTGATATTACAAAGTCATAGTGACATCACAAACTCATTGTGATCTTATCACCACTGTGACATCACAAAACCATTGTGATATCACATTGCTGTTGTGCCTTCACAATCACATTGTAATATCACAAAGCTATTGTGAACTCTTGACATGTACAAGTCGTTATGTCGAAAACTAACTTTTCAACTTTCGTGTGAGGGGGGAGGGGGGAGTGGGGAGGATTGGGTGGGGGGGCAGGGGGAGGATGGGAAAGTGAAACAAAGGAGGAAGCTACAATGCTTGATAAGAAATGTACTCATTATCTTGCCCATGTAATTTTAACCCCTCTGTACAGTATTTTTCACAATAAAAAAAAAACATGAAAAAAAGAAAAAAGAAAACATGACCTCTGTGGCACCATAGACCCTTTGTGTACTCATATCTTCATAGTGAACTAATGAAAATTCTTATCACTCGTAGCATTGTATCATCACAAATACTTTGTGCAATAATTATCACTGTGAAACCACATTGTCATCATGACACCATCATTCATTGTGACATCACCAAACCCCAATGACACATACCATATTTTTATTTTTTTCTTCTGTGAGTTTTTTTTTATTGTAAATACAGTGTACAGAAGGATTACAGTTACATGAGCAAGGTAATGAGTACATATACTGTCAAACATTGCTTCCTTGACATCACATTGTCATTTTCATGTCATAGACCCATTTTGAATGCCTATTCTTTGATTTCATTCTATCTCAAATGTGCCATCTGCGTTATCAGGAAACCATTGTGAACTCATAACCTTTGTGACATCTAAATCTCTTTGTCACAGCACATTGCCTTTGTTATATCACTAACCCACTGTGACATCAAATACCTCTCCTGTTCTCATAATTTTGAGACATGCCATTGTGATATATTAGTGAGTTCGACTTCGTATTTCAGATATGACATGAGATATCTAAAATCCAGTGTAACATCATGATATCACACCGCTGGACATCATAACAATTGTGTCACTTTGTGACATCTCAGACCTGTTAGTTCTTCATCTTTTTGACTACATATGCTTTGCTGACATCATAATCCTTTCCCAAACTCATATACTCATGGTGTGTTAAGGACAATTGAGATCCCACATGCCATTGTGCCATCACCAACCCCTTGGGACATTTCAAATCTATTGCGATCTCCTCATCAATATTGCGTCACCAATTGTGACATCAAAACATTCTTATAACATGATGGTGAGATATCACATTGTCATTGTGAAATCACTGTCCCATTGGGTTTTCACATAGTATGACCTCATACTATGGAGCTTCTTCTATCACCTGGTATCCTCATATTGAATTATGTCATTGAAATTTGATATATCATTCTGATATTACAAACAAACTGTGACATCGCAAAACCATTGTGACCTCATCACCACTGTGACATCAAAAACCCAATGGCATATCTCATTTCCATTGTGACATTATGGATCACATTGTGCCATCCCAAACCTATTATGATCTCTTACCACCTTTGAAAACACACATGGCCTCTGAGACATCACAGAACCTTTTTGTATCCATATCCTCATGGGGAACTAATGAAAATTGACATCAGATATACCATTGAAACATAACAAATCCTTTCTGACATAATCATAATTGTGGCATCATGTTGCCATTATGACACCATCAGCTCATTTTGGCATGTAAAACTACAATGACATCATAGCATTGTAACATCACATCGTCATTCTGATGTCATAGACACGTTGTGTTTGCCTATTATGTTATTTGATTCTATTTCTAATGTGGCATGTCGGTTGATACCAGAAATCCATTGTGAGTTTATGACCATTGTGATATCACGATGCCTTACTAGCATCACATTGCTAGTGTGATGTCACATTGCCAAATTTATGTCAAAAAGGGATTTTGATGTGACAATGGTTATGACATCACCATGAGTTTCTCATATCAACCCACATACCACATTTCAAGTACAATGAAATCACAGATTTGCCATTCATAATCTGACAATGATTTCACAATGACAATGCCAAATGCTATACTGTCATTATTTTGTGATGCCACCATAAGCTAAAAGTGTCATAACAACAATATAATGTCAAACTGGTTATTATGTCACACAGGGTTTATTATCTTACAATGGTTATGAGGTCACAATGTGTTTCTGATATCAACTGATATGCCACATTTGAAATAGAATGAAATCACCAGATAAACGTTCACAATGTGTCTATGTCAGCAAAATGGCAATGCGATGTCAAAATGCTATGATGTCACTATAGCTTGGTGATGTCACAATGAGCTGATGGTGTCATAATGACAGTCTGATGTCGCACTGGTTATGATGTCACAATGTCACAATGGCATGTCAGATCTTAATTGCCATTAGTTTATAGTGAGGATATGAGGATGAAGTCACCATGACATAAACAAATGAACTGTGATGAAACAAAGGTCATGTTTTTTTGTCAAAAGTGCTAAGTTTCCTAACAGGTACTGGTTGTCAAAGTGTTCATGATATAAAAATGGGTTAGTGATGTCAAAACTAGTTTGCAATATCACATCTTATTTCAATTTTCAATTGCTACAAGTTCACAATGATACAAGTTCACGGAAGGAGCTTGATGTCTCAAAGGCCATAATTTTCTAAGATGTGATGAGATCATAATAGGTTTGTGAAAGCATGAGGGTTGGGCTGGGAAGGTTGCTCAGTGGTAGAGTGCTTGCCTTGCACGCTCGAGGCCCTGGGTTCGATTCCTCAGCACCACATAAGCAAAAAGAAAAAAGCCGGAAGTGGCGCTGTAGCTCAAGTGGTAGAGTGTTAGCCTTGAACTGAAGAGCTGAGGGACAGCGCCTAGGCCCAGAGTTCAGGCCCCATGACCGGACCCCCCCCAAATAAAAAGAAAAAAAAAGAAAGCATGAGGGTTCAGTAATATCACAATTGCAATATGTGTCAAATTATAATGTCATAAGAGTGTTGTTATATCACAATTAGTTGGTGATGTCATAATAGTGATGAGTTCAAAATAGTTTTGTGATGTCGCAGTAGTTTGGTGATGTGAAAATGGCATTCCAGGCCTCAATTGTCATTAACTCATAATAAGTACATGAGTTTAGAATGGGATTTTGAGGATTCCAAAGTCATTTGTTGGCACAAATGTGATGAAGTCAGAACAGATTTGTGATGTGACAATATGACACAATGGTCATTACATCTAGCAGTTTGATGTCACAATATTCATAATTTCACAGTATATAATATTTAATGTCATACCTGAAATAATATGAGGTCGAAAATAGATTGAGCTCTCAATCGGTCTAACACAGTGGCAACATGTCACAAAACTTAGGATAGGACATGCTTGAGTTGTCACAGTTGTTTAGAGATATCACAATGGCAATACTATATCACAAAAGAATTGTCAAGTCACAATGGTTATGAAGTCAAAATGTGTTTTTGATATGAACCCACATTTGAAATACATCGAAATCACATAATAGGCCTTCATAATGTATAAATGTTGTCACAATGACAATGCGGTGTCATAGTGGTATGATGTCATTACAGATTTTTGATGTCACAATGACCTGATGTTGTCATAATGACAATGTGATATCACATCAATGATTATATTGTAAATGCTTTGTGATGTCACAATGGCTTATCTGATCTCAATTGATATTTCACAATGAGGATATGGATACACAAAGGGACTGTGATGTCACAAAGGCCATGTGTTTTTCCAAAGGTGCTAAAGATGTCATAATGTGTTTGGGAGGCAATAAGGTGATTGTAATGTCACAATAGCAATGTGATATCACAATGGCTTTGTGATGGCACATTGGTGATGAGGTCACAATGGACAGGTCAGGTTTGTGATGTCAGAACAGGTTAATGATATCACAATGGCACTGTGATGTCACAAAGGGATTTTCATGTCACAATGACTTTGAGGTCACAATGGATTTCTGATATCCACCAATATTGCTAGCTTGTAATAGAATGAAATCACAGAATAGGAATTCGCAATATGTCTATAATGTCACTATGACATATAATGTCATAATATTATGATATTTAAGTTTAGTGAGGTCAAAATGGCCTGTCATCTTATTGGTAATTAAATTACCATGAGGATCCCAAAAGTTGCTATGTGCTGACTCCTTCAAAAGGCACATTGTGCTGAATCCATTACACAGGGTCCCTTGTGCATTTTTAAAAAGTGTGCTGTGTGCTGTCATCCCAAAAGATTAAATGCTCTGAGTCCTTGAGAGGACAATCACACACACACACACACACACACACACGCACACACACACACACACACACACACACACAAAAGGAACGTTACCTTGCACCTGCTTGGTGTGTGGGGTGGATGGAGAAGAGTCTCCCCCAGTGGTTTGGCTGAGGGGAATCTTCAGTTCCCCCAGGCAGCTGCTGGGGATGGGGGGAAACCCTGAGCTGAGGTGAGGCTGCTTCTGCCTTAGCCTGGTAGCCTTAGGGCAGAGTCAGAGCAGCACAAAGCCAGGGCGGGGGCATGGCCGAGGTGGGGAGGGGTGTGACTGAGGGTAGGACAGGGCGTGGCTGAAGGGGCACATAGTTGCTGCAGCCAGTGGCACACGGGAGCTGGCATACTTGCGCAGCAGAGGCTGGGCAGCCTGGGTGAGAAGTGGGGGCAGAGAGAGAACAGAGAAGAGCAGGCACATGCACCAGGGGTGGCAGCATCATGACTGGCCTCCACTGCTGTAGGAGGACAGGTCTGGGCCTGGAGCACAGAGGACACAAAGCCAGCACAGCAGGCACATACCTCTCACAGCCCCAGGGAGGCTCAGAGGCCAGGTAGGCCCTGAGTCCAAGGCCCCTGCACCAGGAGCTCAGCTGTGGAGGGGGCGAGCTCAGCCCTGCCACCTGCCCGGCCCTGCCCCGGCCCCTTCTCCTGACCTCCCTATGACACCGCGTTTGAAACAGGTTGCTGCCAGCTTGGACCCATAGCGCCTCTTGTTGCCATCCAGCAATGGTGCACCCCTGGCCTCCTTGCTGCCCTGACCGGGTCTCGGTCCCCAGTTGAAGCCCCGCGGGTCTGCAACTTTCGACCTCCCCCTAGTCCCCACCCCCCACGGACTCAGACCCCTGACTCCTGCCTCCCTTCTTGTGTCCCAAACGCCCCTCCCCAGCACCAGGCAGGCCAGCCCTGACTTTGCCACAAATGCGTTCCAGGAGTGTGTGGGGGGTAGGGGAGTGGATGTTGATCCTGGGATCCTACCCCAATCCCTAGTGGCCAGTGTCCCAGGAAAAGGGCAGATGCAGGGATGAGGGAAGTGGAGGCGCCACTTAGCCCCTTGCCTAGAGCAGTGGGAGCCACAGAGCTATGCATCTGCACCTTTCCTCTCCTTTGGGGGAACCTGGTGGCTTTAGTCAGAGGTGGGGAGCAGCACCTCCACACCTGCCTTCTTGAGATTTTTCCTTTTTTCTGGGGGTGGGGAGTGTTGGATGCAGAAGATAGCCCCCCTTCTGTGTGACCCTTTGTCTTTTGTGCTCGGTCACACTTTCCCCTGAGGAGAGTCCCAGAAGGGCCCACTAGGGAGGTGGGGGCACTAGGGGTCAGATAGAAGGTGAATGTCTGGGAAGAACACGCCCCTCAAACACACATACACCCTGCCTGTGCCCCTCCACTCCAGCTGTCAACATCTTTCACAGGGTGATCACATTTCCCAGCTCTGCCATCATCTGCTGGTGCTCCAGGTCCATCTGGTTTCCTCATCCTCCCCAAGAATCCACCAAGTCACCCAGAAGCATCTAGCTGGAAGTAGAAAGTTCATCCATGTATGTAGCCTTTAGGACCCCATCCATTTCCCCAACACTGCCCCTACCCCGGTTCAGACACTTCTCTGGGGGCACCATGACCTCCTGCTTATTTTCAGTCCAGGCTCTGAAGAACCTCCTGTCTTAGGACTCCTTTACCTAGAGTCCTGGCCTAGGGTTCTGGTGAATGGGGAGTCAAGGCTGGCTATTCCCAAGGGAAAGTGTCTGGCCCTGGATATAGGGAGAGGGAGGATGGTTCAGCATTATTAGAGCGGTGCTTCCTTGGGTTGAGTACCTGGTTCTAACAAGGAAACTCCCGTGCTCCAGCTTGTACATTGTCCCAGATGAGGAACCAACAAACTCAGGAGGGGCACTACTCTGAGTCTATGTATATGTGTGTGTGTGCATGAAAGAGAGAGAGAGGGGGAGCAGAGAGAGAGAGAGAGAGAGAGAGAGAGAGAGAGAGAGAGAGAGAGAGCGCCTGACTGTGCTTAGGTGAGTGATCAGTTGGCAAATTGCAGGTGCTTCATGGATGAGTCTACAGTCACTGTTCTGGATTTGTGTGTGTATTTGTTTTCTTTTTTCAATGCCAAGTGTGAGACCAGCCATAATTTTTGTTTTCACCTTCACTGTTTCATGGCTCCTTTGCGGAAGATTTCAGTAGATGTTCCTTTCCACCTCTCTCTTCCCCCTTTCCTATAGCCCACAGTAGCTGCTGGGCCTGTGTGGGTCTCCCCTAGGAGGCCTGTGTGACCCTCAGACCAAAGTGGACACCTTCTGCCTTAAGCCTGAAGGCTTGTGAGATGAGTGTGACCACAGCCGCACTCTTCCAGCCAGACAGTCTGCTCTCGTTTGTATAGTTGGAGCTAATTCAAGGGTTGGGAATGTGTCTGCCAAATGTAATTAGGGAATGAGATGGAGGGGGGAGTAGGGCACGGGCTGTGAAGCTAGGAGGGTCTGGGAAATGGTGAACGGTGTGACATTGCAGATGATTCACCACTACCGAGGATGAGAGGACAACCTTACCCAGGGCATTGACGGTGACCATGGGCATCTGGGCAGGGGGCTCTGGGACCCCACTGGTGGTGTGGATTCCCTCCCGGGGGAGTGCACTGGTAGGAAGTCCTCCCTGGAGTCCTGCAGACTTTAATCTGTGTCCTGCCTGTGCTGTTTCCAGCTGGGCAGTGGTAGGCAAGTTCATTTCCCCCTGCTGGAGCCTGCTTGGTATCAGGACATGGCAGTTAGCTAGGGCTTGCTGAATGCGTTTCTGTAAACTGCTGTGGGCTGTCTGGAAAGAAAAGGGACCACTAACCTTGGAACCCTTTAAGTTTGATTGGGGCAACTGAAATGTCACCTTTTCCATGGTTTTTTCTTGAAGCTGGCAATTTCCACTAACGCCTGGGATTATGGGTCAAATTAGACAGACCGTTTCAGCCAACAATCAATGACATTCAAAGCATCAAAAGTAGAGTTCCCAAGCCAGATGGTCTCCTGCTATGAACGTCGTGCCTTGAATGCTTTTATTCAGCTCCTGTTGATTCTCCTCTAACTCTCTCTAGTGTGACCCCCAGAGTTGAGTGAAGGTTAAAATACTTGAGGCAGTGACCATTTGTTCCTTGTTTCAGAGCAGAGCAACATGTGGTGCTAAAGCACCTAGTTGTGTGCCTTCATAAGACCTGTAAATACTTAGCTTGGGGCTGTCCTCCTGGGCTCCGCTGTGTCAGACTGTAGGACAAGGCCTGAGCTGCAGCCCGTTTAAATAAAACAGCTGTAGAGTCTGACTCTCGGTGGACTTCTTGGTGGGGGTCCTGTGACCTAGACATAACACTGAGGATGTCATGGGGAGCAGAGATTGTGACCTCACCATCCCTACCCTGCCAGCTGAGAGTAGACAGGATTCTCAGCACCTGCACTGGACTCTGGGAGATTTAGAAACCCAAGATGCCTCGAGGATCCTTCCTCTGTAACATGAAACTTGGAGGTTCAGATATGGTTGGCCATCCTGGCTGGCCCCAGCGGTTGAAGAGTAGGCCCCTTGAGGCTGGCCTTCAGCTCATGGCAACCTCATTCACACCTGAGTGGGGAATTGAGTGCCACAGAGCTGGTCAGCCGCTGGCCAGAGATCTTTGAGAAGATAGGCATCCCAGAAGCTACGGAATCCAGCGAGTACACCCTGGATCATGTCTTCAGAGCCAAAACAGTTAAGTTTGGTGGCACCAGGATAGTGGGAAGAGGGAGGAGGGAGAACTGTGGGAGAGCTACATCAAGCTTTGCCTCGTTCACCAGGATGCTTTCACGAATGGGATGGGACTTTTCTGTAGTATTTTTGTAGACAGATGGTCATTTATTTATCCAACAAAGAATTACAGTGTGCGCCAGGCTCTGGAGGGGTCATAGACAATGAGAGTTTCCAGTGCTGGTTCCACAGCACATGAAGAAACCTTGGTTTGAGCTGGATGCCGGTGCTTCATGCCTGTCATCCTAGCTACATAGGAGGCTGTGATGGGAGGATTGATGCTTGAGGCCCAGGCAGGAAAGCCTGTAAGACTCTTATCTCTAACTAACTAGCAAAAAGTAAAACCAGAAGTGGATGTGTGGCTCAAGCTGTAGTCTGTTGGCCTTGAGTAAAAAGGCTCAGGGACAGCACTTAGGCTCTGAGTTCAAGGCCCAGGAATAAGAGAAAGGAAGGAAAGAGAGAAAGAGGAGGGAAGGCTGGATGGAGAAAACGAGGAAAGGAAGGAAGAAGGGAGAACATGTGAGCCATGGTTTGGAGTCCCTGGATCAAGGGAGCAAACCATTCACAACCTATGTGGGGACAATTTAAGAGCCTAAAGCCAGTATGTAGGACCAAGCTACTGACACCTCAGCAACTTTCTGACATCCAGGAGCTGTGTGGTAGCCGACTGCAGAAGGAAGCAGCCTCGGGAGGACTCAGGATGGGTCACCAGGTTTCAATCATCCCTGGCGCTAATGAGTTTATTTTCTGGTCACATAAGAACAAGCTGTCCAAGGGCTAGGGAGGTATTGGTGTGAGGGAGTGTCGGGGGGGGGGGCAGGATAAGCAGGAAGATGAAGAGGGAGGACGATCACAGGTCAGGAATGTCAGGACATTGGAGTCATGACTTTGCCTGACAACCTAGACCAAAAGTGATAGGGCCTTTGACCCAGCCACACTGCTATTAAGAGTCCTGGCACATTGGGTTCTCCATTGACCACCTGGCTATCGTTCACTGCAGGATGCCTGTACAGTACATCCTTGGGGACTGGGACTTTCCAGGGCTCAATCTGAAGTTGACAACCCACCTTGTTCTTTCCTCCTCCAGAGACAGAAGTAAGCTGGCCAGTAGCACAAGACAGCCAGGGAATGAGGGTGGGAGTAAGGACCCTTGTTGCCCCAGACTTGCTCTATGGGGTGCTAGGACCCCATGATTGCCTTTCTCAGAGGCAGAGATGGGTCTCTTTGGTGGCTCAGCCTTTAGTCTAGGTGGCAGATCTGAGATTCAGAGAGGGCAGACTGAAGGTGGGGCAGGTTTGGATAGAGGCTGGTGGGAAAACCAGAGGCACTGGTCTCTGAGCAGGGTTGTTTCTTTGAGGATACTCACAACCCAGGAACATTCCGGGAATAGATCAGCCCTTTTCTCCTTCCTGAGAGGGAGGGACCTGGAGCCCTTGAATCTGCATGCCTTGGCCAAGAAATCCTTTCATTCCCACATCCTGTGGTTGGATAACTAGACCTCACCTCCCTACCCAGTGAAGAGGCAGGACAGTGAGAGATCTTGCGTCTTTGATAAGGTCAAGGGATCCTGAATATGCGGTTGTATTTGAATATCCTAACTTGGTGCATGGTAAGTTCCATCTAAGATTACCATGATGTAGGACATATAATCTAGAGAATCAGAGCAGGATGGGGTCTGTTCTGGGAGTCTTGAGTATTATGTGTGAGCTTTCAGCTCCCATATGCCCACCTGCTTCCCTTTCTTGGGTGGGTCTTTGCTAGCAAAGCTTGAAACTAGGGACTGGGTCCTATCCCTTGTCATTTATACTCTAATCTAGCACTCTACCATTTGAGCCACAGCTCCACTTCCAACTGGTTTGGGTGTTTATAATTCGAGATAAAGAGTTCTCATGGACTTTGTTGCCAAGGGTGGCATCCAACTGTGGTCATCAGATCTCAGTCTCCTGAGGGGATAGGATGCGAGGCATGGAAAAGTATCTTTGGCCGGGTGGCACTAGCTCATGACTGTCATCCTAGGTACTCAGGAGGTGAGATCTGAGGATCAGGGTCAAAGCCAGCCTGGGCAGGAAAAACCCTGAAACTCTTATCTCCAATGAACCACCAGAAAAGCAGAAGTGGTGTTGTGTTATGGCTTAAGTAGTAGAGTGCTTGCCTTGAGCTGAAATGCTCAGGGACAGCACCCAGGTCTAGGGTTCAAGCCCCACAACTGAAAAAAGAAACAAAGTAAAACATGTTGGCCTGCAAAGGATGGTTCAGGTGTGGGAGGGAAGAAGAGGGGGGTGCTGTGGTTGGGAGACCAGGTGCTCGCCCCACTGTACAGACATTTCTAAGAACTCCCCAAGTTTACCCCAGCTTGAAGCCTCAGCTTCAAGAGGACATGGCTTGTGGCAGGCAGGGAGTGGGCGAATTGGTGCAGAGGTGGGATTGCTGTGTCTGTATTCTCTCCAATAAAGATGGATTTGGATGCTTGGTGACAAAATCTGAAGTGAAGGGTTGCAAGAAGTTTGTGGCCTTATAAGATGGTTTTCCTCTGGGAATGTGAAGGTGGCTGAAACCGGAAGTCGCCAGTGGCTCACAGCTGTCATCCTAGCTACTCAGAAGGCTGAGATGTGAAGACCATGGTTCAGAGCCAGGTTGGGCAGAAAAGTCTGTGAGACTTGATGTCCAATGGATCACCAGATAAGTGGAAGTGGTGCTGTGGCTTAAGTGGGAGAGTGCTCACCTTCAGCTGAAAAGCTGAGGGACAGTGACCTGTCCCAGAGTTCAAACCCCATGACCAACAACAGAAAAAGAGGTGGCTAAGTTTTCTGCATAGCAGTGTGTACGGTATGAAATGCCATGCTTGTCTATGAGACATTCCAGATATATGAGAGGCTCAATGTTTTGTCTTCAGTGGGTCTGAGGTCAGTAGTGCCACCTTCTTCGGGGTGGGATATGATCCTAATGGAATGAGTTCATGGTTCTGTTTTCAGGGACTGCTGAACCCTTGGGCTATCTGTGTGTGTGTGTGTGTGTGTGTGTGTGTGTGTGTGTGTGTGTGTGTGTCTGTCTGTCTGTCTGTCTGTATCTGTGTCTGTGTGTGTTTAAAGGTACAAGAACTGGGCCTTGAACTCAAGGCCTAGGTGGTTTTCCTGACCTTTTGTGGTCAAAGCTAGTGCTCTGACACTGTAGCCACAGCTCCCTCTGTGGCTATTTGGTAGTTCACTGTAGATAAGAGCCTCTCAGACTTTCCTGCAAGGGCTGACTTTTAAAAGTGATCCTCAGACCTCACCTTCTTGAGTAACTAGGATGACAGACAGGAGCCACCTGTGCCGGCCTTGTGTGTGTGTGTGTGTTTGTTTGTATGTTTGTGTGTGAGTGAGTGTGTGTGGAAGTGGGTTGTAACAAGGAGCACTGGGCCCTTTTGTAACTTCTAACCACAATCTTTGGGGGGTGCATGGGCTTTGTGGCTGAAGTCTGGGGGCCTGGAAGGGTGAGACGCTTGAAGGGGACTCAACACCATTAAATTATAAGACCAAGGGATCTTTGTGCCCTGGAACTGTCTACTCACTTGGGCCTGGTGGTGGCAGAGGGAGCTTGGGAGGACCTGGGGGTGGGGCCCACAGGGGGTGGGTCCCCAGGGGGACAGAGAGTGTGACCAGCATTTAGTAAGGATGTGAGTCCTGTTAGTATGGAGTGTATTGACGTCGGTCAGACTCTGGGTCTTCTGATCATGACGTCTGAGGGGAAAGCCAACCCTATTTTAAATCTTGACCTGTGATTTCCAGATCTCAGTCTCCTGAGTAGAAAGGATTATAGGCATGAGCCTCTGGCACCAGGCCTCTGATTCTTTTTGGTATATTAGAGTTTGAACTCAAGGCCTAGGTTTTCCAGTCAGGTCTTCTACCATGGGAGCTAAATTTTTCTTTCTTGATCATTTCCAAGATAGCGACTCAATATATGCTCAGGCTGGGCTGGATCACTGTTCTCCTGTGACAGGCATGGGCCACCATGCGTGGTCATCTGCAGTTGGGATGGTAGACATGTTGCGCCATGCTCAGTTCTTGGCAATTCTGTGAGCATATGACAAGAAGATAGCTGGAAAGGGCTCAGAAGGGGCCTGGTATTTATCGTGCAACAGGTATGGGATTATGAAACTAAACATGGCTGTCTTTCATCATTACTCTATCCCCATGAGGAAAGGGATCCTTCACTGTGTTCCGTTTTGCAGCTGGGGAAAACGAGGCACGGAGAAGCTGGATGGCCTACACATTTCCCCCAGCTTACAGGAAGCTCGGCCTGACTTCTCTCCATGCTCCCTAAGACTATGGGTGCTAATCAGTCCAATTCTTGTGGTAGGAAGTACACTTCTTGTCAGTCAGGGGCTTGAAATCTGGGCCTGGGTGCTGTCCCTGAACCCCTAAGATCAAGTCTAGCATTCTACCACTTGTACCACAGCACTACTCCAGGTTTTCTGGTGGTTCTTTGGAGATAAGAGTCTCAAAGATGTTCCTGCCTGTGCTGCCTAACCATGATCCTCATATCTCAGCCTCCTCTGTAGTTACCATTATAGGCCTGTGCCACCGGCACATGGCTTAAGTGTACTTTTAACTTCCTCTCTCTGTCTCTGTCTCTGTCTCTCTCTCTCTCTCTCTGTCTCCCTTTCTCTGTCTGTCTGTCTCTCTCTCACAGGAGGTGGGCTGTGGGTCAGGATCTGCCTTGCTCAGCCTGTTGAACTAGCTCCCTGAAGTATGCCCCTCTGTGCCCAGGCTAGACCATGATGGCTATTCATTGTCAGTCCGTCTGCTGAGTCCTTCTCCACTATTCTCTGCTAACCAAAGTGGATGAAGAGGGATCGCGTTTTCCAACCGCAAAGCACGATCCCGGGCCTCTGATCCTCACCACCACATATTGGGCCAGACCCTGATGATAAGAAAATGAATTCACTCTATGTCTACTTTCACTTTGTGTCATTTTGGGGAGAGGGGGCAGTGTGCAGAGGAAAGACCCCAGGCCTGACACCTCCTGGAGGACATTTGTTCTTGTGACAGAGCCAAGTCAGTGCTGTGGATAAGAAAGAAGCCGCTATCAGACTGACCCAGAAAAATGCTCAAAGGTAGGTAGGCTGTTGAAGTATCAAACCCGCCTATGTCTGCTTTCTCAAAACATGCAGGGTGCAGTGTGGGTGCCCTGGTACTGGACCCAGGGGATTATAAATGGATGGTGGTGAACAGGTGCTGGTGGCTGAGGTCTGATGGTCATGACTCAGAGCCAGCCCAGGCAGGAGAGTCTGTGATATTCTTATCTCCCATAAATCACCTCCCCCCACCAGAAAAAAAAGCCAGATGTGGTGCTGTGGCTCAAGTGGTAGAGCCTCAGCCTTGAGTAAAAGAAGCTCAGGGATGACACCGAGGCCCTGAACCCAAGCCCTAGGACCCACAAAAAATAAAATAAATGAATGGTGGGCACCTGTTATGTTACTACCAAAAAGGATGGATTCAATCTTCTCTCTGGTACTTGAATCCAAAGGTAAGGGGCTTCCCTTGATGTTCCTCTAAACCTCTCCTTCTGTCTATTATCTCTCCCGGCTTGAGCTGCAGGATAGTATTTAGATCATCCCTCTTGATATGACCTTAAGTACCATCACCTACTTTTCCTCCTTGGGATGGGGATCCTGGATTTACTCACCACTGGGAGGATGAGGCACTGCAGACATGGGGGTAAGTATCCCCGAAACTCATACTCTCACACACACACTCACCTAGGCCAAGTCAGAGTAGCCTTTTCCAAAAACACTTTATCTCCTTGGATTAACTGACCTAGGAGAGGAACTTGATCCCCTGTAAATGACTATTTTAACTAGGGCTTGCTAGTTGATATGAGATAAACAGAAGCTCAAAAGGAAAGCTCTGGTGCCTGTCACCTCTGGCTCAGGCTTGTGCCTGACATCCTGGCTACTTGGGAGGCAGAGATCTGAGGATCAAAGTTCTAAGCCAGCCATAAGCTGGAAAGCCAGTGAGGCTCTACTGTCCATGGAACCACCAAAAAGTTAGAAGTGGAGCTGTGGTTCAAGTGATAGAGCACCAGCATTGAACACAAAAATTCAGAGACAGGTCCCAGATCCTCAGTTCAAGCCCACATAAAGAAATGGTCCCATGTGTTGCCCCCAGACTGCTTGAGCCTTGAGTGCTCTCTTCCAGAGTGTGATACAGCACTGGTCTCTGGGTAGTGTATCAGAGCCTTCAGAAACTGGGTGGTAAAAGCCAGGCCTTTCCCATTTGTGTTTTCTGAACACACACCAGCTGGTAGGCAGAGCTTGAAAAGGGCAGCAGCCTGCAGAACAGAGAAGATCCCTCTCACACAAATAATATGAATAACTGCACTAATCACATTATGCAGTAAACTTGTATGTAAATATAAATCATATATTTAAAATGTATACACATATTATTCTTTAGAGTGTTAGGACTTGAATTCAGGCCCTAGGAACAGGCCTGCCTTTTGTCTTCCAGCACGGTGAACTTCCCCATCCCCCACAGTGCTGCATATTTACCCAGAGCCTGAGTTCAAATCCTAGGGCTGGCAGATAAATGGGCATGAATTCCAAGACAAGGAGCCTCATAATATTTTAAATATTTTTAATGTATCAATGTATGTATTTATTTATTTCTATTTATTTTGTCAAGCACAGGGCTTGAACTCAGGTCATGGTAATTCTGCCTCAGATTTGATTACTCTAGGCTGGGGTGAAGCCCCTGGACCCACAGCTGAACCTGGGTTCCTGGGCCCCAAATGTTGACAGGAAAAAATAATGCGACACAGAAAAAAAAAAAACAACTGGCAACTTGCAGATGGCTGCCAGTTTTACATTTGTTTGGTTTGCAAGATGACCATCCTGTGTCTGAATGACACGGCAGAAAAATGTTGATAACCTGGCATTGCTGAAGGCTGGCGGGCTACCCGGAAAGCCATAAGCCAACAGGTCAACATAGGTCCTGTGTTAGAAGCCCCTTCCTGTCCCCTACAAATGGAGGGAAATCCTAAGAGTCTCGTTCTTATTCATAGGAATATTGATGGAAGACTATGAATGGCAAGGTGGATTTGGTTGATTCTGAATACTACCGTACAATGAGACAGAGTGATTTTATGAGGCCAATGGATTTTAATGAGTATTTTTTGACACATTCAAAGAATACTATTAATTACATGGACGCAATAGTTTCCAAACCGTGGTTGAATTAATTAATATTTCATTAAGGATGAAAACAATAATATTAATTACATGGAGGCATAATAAATACCCAAGAATTGGTAGAAATGTGGTCTATGTAACTGAAGAATGTATAGACATCTCTGGCACTCTATAAATATCTGTATCTATTTGTGTACTACCATCTTCATGTCAATCTGTTCTTATTTTGTCAATGCCTAGGGCTCGATCTCAGGTACTGGAAATGCTTGTCAGCTCCATATGCCCCAGGCTGGTGTGTTGACACTCACCCATTCATGACTTGGGTCTTGTACGCTGTGAATTCAGTTGCCAGCACTCACAAAAATTGAATCGTGGATTAAGAAGCCCATGGTGACTTATTTTTTTTCCTTTTCTGTGAAACTCCTGAGTGTCAGGTGTGAAATTTCATATATAGGCAAATCTATATCCTATGTAATAAATGTAATAAATATTTCATGTGTAATAACAGTCAATAAAATAAATGGTAAATAAATGAATAAAACAAAAATAAAATGAATAACTATACTAAGCTCCACATGGGGTCAACATCTGGAGCTCGATCTCAGGGTGTAGGAAAGGCCTGGCAGCTGAATTGGCTAGAGGCTGCTGTGCTGACAGTCACTCATCCATGAATTGAACCTTCTAGGCCCTGAGTTTAGATCCCAGCACTGCCAAAAATGTAATTGTGGAGTGAGAAGCCAAGCGTGACACATGTTTTCTTTTTCTTTGAAAGTACTTGGTTTTATGTAGGATGTATAATTCAGATGCAAATTTATAAGCTATGTAATAGGATGTCATAAATGAAAAAAATGTCATAAGTGGAAGAATTGTCACTACAATAAATGAAAAAAAGATTGAATTAGTAGTGAATCATTCTAGGATAAAATAGACACAATAATTAGAGGATATGCATTAAGTTTAATATTTTATTAAGCATTAACAGAATAAAAATTGCATGGAAACATAAATACCTAATTATTAGTAATAACAGCTAATGCACAATTTAATAATATATAGACATCTGTCTCATTCTATAAAATATGTGATTATATGTATGGATGTATGTACATATGTGATAAACAATAATAGGATATTGAGTAATTTTAATTAATGTTTTATTAATTGTTTACTGGGACACATCATTAAAAGGAGACATAATTTAATACCTAATAATTGGTAGTAATTAATATATAAATTAATAATAGACAGACATCTTTTTATGTATATAATATTTATATACACCAATCTCTATCTATGCCTCATTCACTCTTGGGGCCTGGTGGTTGAGTGCTCGCCTAGTAAGCACGAAGCCCTGGGTTCGATACCTCAGTGTGATATAAACAGAAAACTCAGAAGTTCTGCTGCCACGCCTACTCCAGTGGAGTCTGCTTAGCATGGAACACCTGCTATCAGATCTGAGAATGGGGCCTCACAGAAGCTTACCTCTGAGAATGGGACTTCATAGAAATCTACCTCAGAGAATGGGGCTTCAAAGAGGCCTACCTCCTGGAAAGGCTTGCAAGGCCCTGGGAAAGATATGTTCCTGGTCCTGTTTTTCTTTTCTTCGCTGTATAGGAGTGCCTATTAATCTTTTACTGTTCCTGCTGCTTGTTCTACTTTCTCATGTTCAACGTTCCCTTATTCAGGGCTCTTTCTTGGAAGTGATGACGACCCCACCATCCGATGAGTGTCCTGAGAATATGACTAACTCACCAGAGTTAAGTGCTACCCTGAAAGCCCCTCTTATGGAGGCTATTAGACAAGTCATAAGTAAATATAAAAGTATTGGGGGTTTCATGACGTCACTTCAGCAGAAGGAATTGTTTGTAAGAGATTTACAAGAAGCTGTAGGCACGGCTAGAGCAGAAAGTGTATATGGCTATTGGAGACTTCCCTTTAATCCTGAAGCATATACAATAGACCCATATAGATATCCTGTAGATAAGAACGATGTAGAGGGATATTTAGACCAAAAGCTAAATAAGATTCCTAAAAGGTTGGTAGATGGAAGGTGGAAATGGCTTTCCAGAGGAAAATGGTAGGATCCTCCATTATCTAGAGGACCCTGAAGACTTCCCCCAGATCCATAGCCTTTTACAGGTGTGTATGATAAGGATGGCAACCGTTGGGTAAACTACTTAAGAAAAAAAACTTCCCATTACTCTCTTCCATTTACTGAGAGACTTGGTAGATCTAGGCCTCCTTGGTGCTTACTATCAAAGAAGAAATAAAAAAGATCTTATGAGACAGTTAAGGCCTCTATGGAGAAGAGTAAACGATTATGTGAAAGGGTTACAGAGAAGACACTCTGAGCTTGAATTTGATATATGGCCAGATTTAACTAAGTATACTGAATATCATGAGTTTTGGCCACAAATTGGGGACCCTCTAAAAGAATGGCAAAGAAGCACAATTGCTTAGAAAAGATTTGAAATGCATAAAGTACAAAACTCAACAAAAGTAACAATAAAGTACTAGAGTTCATGCCTTTCTGTCCAGCACCGTGCCCATAAGCTCTGGTTAATGGTTAATAGGTGATAAACATCTCGAAACCAATTGTATTTCTTAAAAATAGAGGAAACGCCTGAAACAAGTGCCTATCATCATAGCTCGTCATACAAAATACAAGATCAGGCGACCAGCTGGTAACCACCCAAGAACAAAGCCTTGCAGCAAGATTATGTAACCTTTTGCCCTTTCTCATGGAGACCTTTATCTATAAAAGCTTGTTATCCTCTGCAATAAATCGCACTCAGCATTCACTCCTCTTGTGTGTGAGTTGTCTGTTTGCCATCTCCCCACCTGTTCCAGTTATCTCCACTAGGTGTCCTCCGTCTTCCCGAAAGAGCCAGTCAGCGGCATTCTGATATCTTTCAATCAATTGAGTGCTAGCCTGGAGCACAAATGCTTAGGGACAGTGTCAAAGCCCTTACTCAAGCCCCAGGACTGACGCCAAAAAAAGGTAGAATGTTCAACTGCAACTAGAGAAAGACAGGACCTCATCACAGAGAAAGCTAGTAGTCTGGTGCTGACAGCTGCCACCTAACCTGACTTGGTCAGATGTAAACTGTTGCAACCCAGCTCCATGGGTTAGCCCTGTCATCCTGGTTTACCCTGGCTTACCACCAACATCCCGGCTACTCAGTGGGTTTAAAACTTGGCAGGAAGTCTGCTAGACTCTTTGAAATATGGCTTGAAGTGGTAGAGGTCTAACCTTGAGCAAATGGTATTAGAACAGTACCCTATGCTTGGAGTTCAAGCCCCATGGCTAACCCCCCCCAACAAGAAAAACAACACCCCAATAACCATTAGATGTGAACTTGTGTGGTTTGTGAAATGTTCCTCAAAGAATGGTGATACTGATGAGAGCACCCTAATTCTAATGGCAGCTTGTTGAATAGAGCTATGTGCTGAGTCCTTCATAAGGTGCTCTGTGCTGAGTCCTGCACATGGTGCTATGTGCTGAGTCCTTCACAAAGTGCAGTGTGCTGAGTCCTGCATTGGGTGCTGGGTGCTGAGTCTTTCACAGGATGCTGTGTGCTGAGTCATGCAAAGAGTGCCATGTGCTGTGTTCTTCACAGGGTGCATTCTTTCATCAGGTCCTTGTAAGAGCTCCACAACTGAGATGATTATGCAGACAATAATATTGAGGCTCAGATATGTCCCCATGTCAGAGAAAAAATTATGTATTGCTGAAAAGTAATGAGTTGTCTCTTCAATTTTTTTGTTTTGTTTTTTCTCAGTCATGAACCTTGAACTAGGGGCCTGAGTGCTGCCCCTTACCACTTGGGCTAGCACTCCACCACGTGGAGCCAAGGACCCTCTTGCAGCAGAGTGCCACCTAGGGGTCGATAGCTGAGGTTGTCATCCTGCCTGCTCAGGAAGCTGAGATCTGAGGATCTGGGTTCCAAACTATCTCAGACACAAAAGGTCCCATGAGACTATCATCTCCAATTCACCACTAAGTAACCTGAAGTTGAAGCTGGGTGCTTGTCGCTCATGGATGTCATACTAGCTACTCAGGAGGATGAGATCTGAGGATCATGGTTCAAAGCTAGCCTGAGCAGGAAAGTCCTTGAGACACTAAGCAACGATGGACCACCAGAAAAACTGAAATATTGCTTTGGCTCAAATGGTAGAGCATAAGATTGAGCTGAAGAGCTCAGAGACAGCACCCAGGCCCAGACTTCAACTCCTACAACAACAACAAAAAGACAGAAACAAACTAACAAACCTGAAGTAGAGGGCTGGGAATATGCCTTTGGAGTAGAGTTCTTTTCATATATAAAACCCTGGGTTTGATTTCTCAGGACCACATCACTAAAAAAAAAAAAAAAAAAGCCTGAAGTGGCTCTGGCTCAAGTGGAAGAGGGGTGGAAGAGGGCTATCCTTGTACAAGAGAAACTAGTTACAGTGCTCAGGTACAGAGCTCAGGTTCTGAATTCAACTTCCAGGAATGGTATTTGAACCAGAGCACATGTGCAAGCACACACACACACACACAGACTAGAAGTGATGCTGTTACACAAAATGGTAAAGCAGTGGGTTTCTTCACTGAGCTCATGGTCAGCACCCCAGCCCTGTGATCATCCCCCAAACCTAGCCACCCAGGACCAACTGGGAGAGGTCAAAAGTTTCAAAACCTGATGAGATTCACCACCCCTAAATGACAGGAAGCTTTGTGATATCAGATACGTGCTTAGATTTTCCAAGCTTCTAGAAACCTAAGAGAGGCATCATATGCCCATTATCGCCCTCAATGAAACATTTCGTGAGGTTCAGTGCCCTGGTTGTCTGCAAGAACGTATCCTGAATTATATTGAGCACTGTATCTAAATACTGGAATATAGTCTCCAAAGGCAGGATAAGTGCACAGAACTTGGCCTGCCACGGGAGGTGGCACAAATGAAGACTTCCTGTCAAACCAGAGCACTGGGGAGAGAGATAGTTTTGGGTACAAAGAGACCTTTTTCTCCTGACTTTTAGAGCCCGCCCAAAATCATTCTCACTATCTGACCTGGATAGAGATGTTTGTTACACAGCTGTACAGGAATGAGGCTTTTGTCTGCCTGTCCAGACAATGAGAGAGACTTCTTTCAACAGGCCTGGGATGCAGAGAAATCCTCAGGCTACACTGAGAACAGTGAAGGGAGCCCTGGAACATGCACTTACATGAAAGCAGTCTCTGTTATGAAATCATTTTCTTGAATAAAAATTTCCTAGCTTGGTGATGTTCATCATAGCTACTCTGGAAATTCACCTATAGGAATACATCCATACATACCCAAACACATGGAAGTACAGGCTCTTTTTGAGGTGGCATGTCCGAGGTTGAACTATGAGCTGAGCATTGTCCCTGAGCTCCTTTGGCTCAAGGGTAGTGCATTAACCTTGAATTACAGCCCCACCTCTGGGTTTTTCTGTGATATCTTAGAAATAACAGTGTCATGGACTTTCCTATGCTGGCTGGATTCAAACTCAGATTCTCTACATCTCAGCCGTTGAAGAGCTGGTACTAAAGTGAGAAGCCGCTGGCACCTTCTTTTTTTTTTTTTTTTTGTCGGCCGTGGGGCTTGAACTCAGGCCTGGGCGCTGTCCCTCAGCTCTTCAGCTCAAGGCGAGTGCTCTACCACTTGAGCTACAGCGCCACTTCCGGTTTTCTGGTGGTTTATTGGAGAGCGGAGTCTCACGGTCTCTCCTGCCCGGGCTGGCTTTGACACGCGATCCTCAGATCTCAGCCTCCTGAGTAGCTAGGATTACAGGCGTGAGCCACCGGCGCCTGGCCCTCTGGCACCTTCTTTCTTTTCTTCTTCATTTTTAAATCTAGACAATCTGATTTCTTAACAGGGTCATTCCAATGGCTTGAATTTATAAATTAACTATACATTATTCTTTATAGCTGCTTTCACTGAGAAGGATTTTCTCTCCTCATCTTCTCTGGTCACAGGTTTGAAGCCAAAATTGAGAAGTGAGTATCACAGGATTTGGCAGCAAATGTCCACAGGACATGATAGCCCTGTCACTTAGCATTGAGCTGCAGTGAATTTTCTGTCTCAGGATGAGAGGACCGATAGCTGGAGCAATCCTCATACTGTCTACATTGCACCTTTTGCCTATAAAATGATCTAATAATTATGAGTGTTGTGTGTCTCTAACCTTAAGTATCTAGAACACACTAGAAGCATCTTCATGTATCTCTTTTTCTCTAGTGCCTCTTAAAATTTAGATTAAGGGCTTGTGTGGAGGGGCTACTCGGTGAATCCCTAAGGAAAGCACCTTGAAGCCTCTTGGGAGATCGCCGTTCAAAGTCAGCCTGAGCAGGAAGTCTGTGAGACTCTTAACTCCAATAAACCACCAGAAAACCAGAAGTGGAGCAATGGCCCAGAGGGTAGAGCTCCAGCTTTGAGAGAGAAAGCTGAGCAGGAGACAGAGGCTAGATCAGGCACGAAAGCCTGGGAGGCGCTTATGTCCAATTAATGACCAGATGGGTGGAAGTGTATCTGTGGTGGTGGTAAAGCCTCAGCCTTGTGAAAAACAGCTCTGGAATGCATTGGGCCCTGATTTCAAGCCCTGGGATGGCCACAAAAAAAATTTCAAAAAGAGAAGGCCAAGTTTATGTATCACTGCCCGATGCAGTTATGTTTGTATATTACCTCCCTGAGTGCAAACAGACCATATGCAATTCTTCTCCTTTTATTTACTGGATTATTTTTCAGATATACTCCTTGCACATACCGCATCATTGTCTTCATTTCAGGCCCATAGCTTTTCTCTTCCAGGGTTCCAGGCATGTGTCCTTATATGATGCATCCTGAAGCTCTCAGCAGCCTTTATTTACATTTTATTATGGGACCAATGCAAGAATAGTCACAAATCAGACAGGGGAAGAGAAGATCAGGTTACATAGAAGTAACCAGTATTCAGAAAATTAAACTTGGGGACGTAAAATGGGAGCATACTTATGTAAAAACTACCATTAAGGAAAAGATGAGGACGCTGGGAATGTGGATTACTGAGAGAGTGCTTGCCTAGCATGCAAGAAGCCTTGGGTACGATTCCTTGGGAGCACATACACAAAAAAAGTCAGAATAGGTGCTGTGGCTCAAGTAGTAGAGTGCTAGAGATTAATGTCCTGGCTTTTATTTCAACCCAAGAACTGGCAAAGAGATATCTAGATAGGTGGGTAGATAGATAGATATAGGCACATACATACATACATACATACACAAATACATAGATCCATAGATAGATTCAATAGATAGATAGAAAGATGATAGATGAATCTGGTCTTGGATGTCAGGAGGAAAGAAGGGAACAATTCCCAGTCATGAGGCCTTCTGCAGTGTGCCAGGACACCAGCATCGCCTTCACACGACCACAGGGCAGGAAGACTGTCTCTTTTCCACTTCTCAGGCAGCCAACGGCCCCAGAGTCAAACAGGCAGACCTAGGTTCTAACTCAGGGATTGGAGATTTGAATTAATGACGTGGAGAATGAAGGAAGGAGAAAGTACTGGCAGAGATAGAAGAATGGCCTTCAAATCTGACAGATGGAGAGTGAAAAACCCACTCCTTAAGACCAGAGAGCAGTGTTTTTCTACTCTGTTCCTCCCCTCTTACCCACTAAACTGGCTCTCTATTAGTAAATTAAAGGTAGGCTGAGGTTCCCTTCACCTGAGGGAGGAAGGTTAATTAGTCATTGTTTGAAGAGGCAGAGAAAAGCCTTACCCTAGTTTAACTCTAACAATTGTTTCAGGTTTCCCCCCATTGGTGGCTGTTCCTGGAATGAATGAAGTGATTTTGCAGCTCCCTTCCATGATGAGTGTGTACATTCTGCCTCCTAATCCTGTAGGCCTACTCTCTTCATCTAGCTTGGCTTTGAAACTGTTTTCTGCCTTCAATTACAGTGTTACACTGCAGTTCTTCCTGCAAACATGGCTAGGGTTTGGGTCCTGAGAACTTTATTTGAACCCAGGATAGGTCAATAATGTTTCTTTCCTGCTTCTATAGCTCAAGAACTCTAAGAACATTTAGAGTACAAGTACTTCTCATCACCAAAGGAAACTAAGGAAGCTCTTGAACATCTGACCTTTCATAAGTGGAAATCTTAGTGTCATAGACTTTTCTGCCCTCGCTGGCTTCACCCTGTGATCCTGGCACCTCAGTCTCCTGAGCTAGGGTGACGGGACTGAGCTACTGGTGTTCGGCTTGGTTCAGAATTGCAATGACATTGACAATACAAGTCAACTGCTTATCACAAAGGGTTTGAGGAACATATTAAGCCTTTCAACATTGGACCTTTCAGAACCCAGTAGGACACAAGGTTACAATGCTAGAGTCTGAGAGGCTGGGCATATGGATCTGCTACACTTGAGCCTGCAGCTCTAGTTCTATTCTGGTGTCCATCAGTGTTCATTTTCCAAAGAATGTTCTAGTAATTAGCAAATAGGAAAATTTCTTTGATTAAGCCTCACTTTTTTCCAATTGTGTGTCTCGAACTCATGTGTGGCACTGTCCCTGAACCCATCAGCTCAAGGCGAACACTATACCACTTGAGCCACAGCGCTACATGGGTTTTTTGGTGGTTCACTGGATATAAGAGTCTAATAGGCTTTCCTTGCCTAGGCTGTCTTTGAACAGTGGTCTTCAGCTCTCAGCCTCCTGAGAAGCTAGCATTCCAGGTGTGAGCACTGGCATCTGGCCTATTGTTTTTGACAGTCCTGGGGCTTGATCTTAGGGCCTTGGTACTGTCTCTGAGCTTCTTATTCTCAAGGCTAGGCACTTGACCCACACTACAGCTTCTGCTTTTTCTGAGTATGTGTCACTGAGGTTTAAAACCCTGGTATTCATGCATGCTGAGCGAGCTCTTTATCACTTAGCTGCATTTCTAACCCCACACTTAAAATTGTATCCCTCACTTTCCTATCCTCAAGAAAAGGCATCTGACTGTACATCATCTAAAGAAATCCCAAGGGTGGCGGCAGAAACTGCAGCCACCATACCTGAATCACAGAGAGTCCAGGACGAAGGAGCCAGACCCGGCAGGTGAGCAGATTCTACTCAACACCAGGAAGAACCAACAAGAAGAAATTTCATCCTGCAGTTCGCAGACCAGAGACGACCCAGGAACCAAGACTCAGCGTGAGTATAAGCCTAACGTCCTCACTCCTTCTCAGGGAGCAGAGGAGGGAAGGCCAGCCCTCCACCACCCCCAGTAATGAAGATCTCCATCTTGGATACTGACAAAGCTCGGCAGAGCTGCTAGCTCCAACTCAGGCTTTGGAATAAATCTAGAGTCATCTAGCAGGTCACAAGTGCCTAACTTGGCCTACCAGACTCAGCTCTACCCAGGGAAAAGTCACCCAGCTCGGGCACCAGCCCCAGGAGTGGCTTTCTTCACTGGGTAATCAGAGCCAGAGGCTGCCCCTCCCTTTAGCAGCATCGACAATCAATTGAAATTCAGTAAACAGAAACCGTGAGAGTGGCTCCAGGCTGGGATCCGTGAGTTTCTCACAAACCAGCCCCCAGGAAAAGCTACTGTTTGCTGAAAGGCCTCAACTCTACCCAGAACCTAGCCTCATTGCAGCATCTCCAAACTCGAGAAAAAAGCCATCTTCCTCTTTTGTGATACTCAAAGCAGATCTCCCTCCCATTGAACTAACCTGGGAGGAGGATCACAGAGCATTTTTCTGCCTGTTCAAAGAAACTGACTTAAGTAACCAACCAAACCACAGGAACACAAGCAGACCAGAGACTACAACAAGAGGCTGGTTATGGACACAAGGGAGACACAGGATTTTTCCCACCCCTCCCAAAAAAATCAAAGAACTTTTTTTTGTACCTTTTATAATTTTGTTTTCTAAAAAAATTTTTTAATCTTTAATTTTTACCTTTTTAGAAAAAAATTGTTTTCTAGTAATTTTTTATCCTCTTAAAATTTTATTTTAGGGGTATAAGTGTGTGTGTTTTTCTTTCTTTTTTATGTTTCTGTTTTTGTTTTGTTTTGTTTTTTGTTTAGCTCTACTGACCTTCTGATCTTTTTTCTTACATTTTTATCCTTTTCACCTTTTCTTCTCTTTTGTTCTTCTTTATGTGAGTTAATTGCTGCTCTGCACATCCTCAGATAAACCCGTATTCCATTATTAGACCTTATCCCCAATTGTATACTCACTTAATCCACAAATTTATTACTCAATTCAAAACCTCTTAGACTTAAATTCCTTAATAGCAGTACGACATCTTTATAGCTTTATAATATTTTAAGTATTTTGTTTTTAAGTTTTTCACATGTCCTTTATATCCCTCCCCTTCTCTCATTATATTCATGTTGTTCTCTGAATAGTTTGTTTTCAATTCTGTAAAATATATCTAATTTTTACCTTACTATTTTTTCTGGTCTCTTTTTGTTCCTTTTCTTTTCTTTTCTTTCTCTCTCTCTACTTACATCCTATCCAACCTATTTCCTGCTTTGAGATTAGGACTTAGTTAACTCTCCCTGTGCCTTCCCACATCACTCTACTACTATTTTTTATGCACATCTCTTCCTAAACCTAATAATTTCTAGTTTACCAAATTCTTCTTTGCAGTTCGTAGCCCATTAATATATAGTTGTTTGATGTTGAATAGATGTATCTGTTGAACTAGAATGTACCTGCAGACGATTGACTGTGCAAATACAGACTTTGGTTAATGTTGCCTAAAGAGAGTGTTCTAGCACAAAACTGGTGTTAATTTCATCCCAAATGGGCAGAGTAAGCCAGAGAAACACAAGAAAAATGGCAAGTACGGGTACCTCAACTCACACTCATGATAATCAGGGGACAGAAGAGATAATGAATAATCCAGAGGAGATTTCCCAAATAGCTCTACAAACACTGCTGGCAAACATGGTAAATGAAAAGATTGAAAACATACAAAGGACTCTGTATGAGCGTGATAGGGAAGGAGAGGAGGCAATCCTAAAGTCTATACAGGAATATCATAAGTGTGAGGAAGCTACTCAAAAACTGATACAGGATTTGCATGAGCAGCTTAAGAATACTCAAAGAGAAAGGGAGGAATGGTGTGAGACAGCTGAGAACACTCAAAGGGAACTACAAGAATGGCATGAAAGGGAGGAAGTTAATCAAAGAGTAATACAGGAATTGAGAGAGCAGGATGAGAATACACAAAGATCACTAAAGGCATTCATTGGATCCATTAAAAAAAAGCTGAAGAAAGTCAGGGAGACCACAAAGGGAATGCTGAATGGAACCCAACAGAAGGAATGGGAGTCCAAGGAAACCATAAACAATCTGAGAATAAACACTGAACAAAAAATTAAGGAAGTAAAGAAGTTCATACAAGATCTAAAGCAAAGCTTCAAAAAGAACTTGAAGCCATCAAAGCTGACCAATTAGAAGGAAAAGAAATAAAAAACAAAGTAGAAATTCTCAACAGCAGGTTAAACCAAGCAGAAGATCGAATCTCGGGTACTGAAGACAGCCTAGACATTGTAGAGAAAGAACTTACAACCATCCAAGAGAAATCCAAGAAATATGAGAGATCTATCCAACACTTGGAAGACACCATCAGAAAACCTAATCTAAGGATAATGGGTGTAGAGGAGCACCTAGAAACAGAAGTTAATGGTCTAGGAAATTTGTTTAACAGGATCCTAGCAGAGAACTTCCCAAAAATGCAAAAAGATAGGCCTATTCAAGTACAAGAAGCTTTTAGAACCCCAAATAGACCAGAACAGAATAGGACATCCCACCGCCACATTATAATCCACACAGGATCAACTCAGACCAAGGAAAAGATCCTTAAAGCTGTCAAGGAGAAAAGGTTAATCACCTATAAAGGGAAACCAATTAGAATCACCTTAGAATTTTCAGCAGAGACAATCAACGCAAGAAGAGCCTGGAATGATGTATGCCATGCCTTAAAAACAAACAACTATCAACCAAGAATTCTGTGCCCAGCTAAACTCTCCTTCATAATCTAAGGCCAAATAAAAGCCTTCCATAGCAAAGAAAAATTGAAACAATACATCTCCACCAAAACAGCCCTATAAAAGATTCTTAAAGACGTCCTACACATAGAACACCAACAAGAACACAATAAAGATCAAGAAATTGCACCCAAACTGAGAATCCAAGAACCATAGGAAGCACCCAGTTTTCGCAACCCCCAAGAAAGTGGATAACATGGCAGGAACTCCCAAATGCCTCTCAGTCCTGTATCTTAACATTAATGGACTTAACTCTCCAATTAAGTGGCATAGACTGTCTAGTTGGATTAAAAAACAAGGTCCTTCTATCTGCTGCCTTCAGGAGTCACATCTTGCCCATAAAAACAAACACATTTTCAATGTTAAAGGCTGGAACAAAACCTACCAAGTAAACAGCAGCCATAAACAGACAGGAGTTGCAATACTAATATCAGATAAAATAAACTTCAAATTAAAATTTGTGAGAAGAGATAAAGAAGGTGGCTAAATACTAATTAAGGGATCTCTCCTTCAGGCGGATATTACAATTCTAAATATATATTCGCCAAACAACGGAGCACCCAAATTTATCCAAGAAACACTATTTTCCCACAAATCACACATAGATCCAAAAACAATAATTGCTGGGGTTTTTAACACACCGATCTCCGCACTAGATAGATCAACTCGGCAAAAACTCAACAGAGAAAAAACCGCTGTTCTATACAACTGCATAGATCAACTAGATATAACAGACATCTACCGAATATTTCACCCAGCAGCATCAGAATACACGTTTTTCTCAGCACCTCATGTAACATTTTCTAAAATAGACCACATTTCAGGAAACAAAGCAAACTTGTCCAAATTCAGAAACATTGACGTTATACCCTGCATTCTCGCGGAGCACAAGGGAATAAAAATTAGAACTCAAAACCAAAATCCACCAAAGAAAGTCTGATAAAACATGGAGGCTGAACAGCACACTGCTGAATCATGAGTGGGTCAAGGAAGAGATTAGAAAGGAAATTCAAATGTTCATGCTATTCAACATAAATGAGCACATAAATTACCAGCTCCTCAGGGAAACAGAAAAGGCAGTACTCAGAGTCATGTTTATAGCTCTGAGCTCCTACATTAACAAATTGGAGAGATCGGAAACCAACAATTTAATGAGCCATCTGAACCTACTTGAAAAAGAGCAGCAAGAAAACCCCAATCCAGTAGACGGAAAGAAATAATTAAAATTGAATGAATTAGAATCCAAAAAAACTATAGAAAGAATGAACAACAGAAAGAGTTGGTTCTTCAAAAAAATTAACAAAATTGACAAATCTTAGCAAATCTTATCAAAAAAAGAAAAGAACACATCCTAATAAATAAACTTAGAGAAGAGAATGGAAACATCACCACGAAAAAAACCAAGATTCAGAACATTATGAGGGAATACTTCTCAAAACTTTATGCTAATAATTTTGAGAACTTGACAGAAATGGACCTTTTCCTAGCAAATATTGACATGCCAAAACTAAACCAAGATGAGTTAAACCAGCTTAACAGGCCCATATCAAGCATTGAAATAGAAACAGCAATAAGACACTTGCCAGCTAAGAAAAGTCCAGGACCAGATAGTTTTACAGCAGAACTCTACAAGGCCTTCAAAGCAGAGCTCACACCAATTCTCCTCCAAATCTTCAATGATATTGAAAGAGAAAGTTCACTACCGAACACATTCTATGAAGCCATCATAACCCTCATCCCAAAACCAGGCAGGGACTCATCAAAGAAAGAGAACTATAGACCCAGTTCTTTGATGAACATTGACGCAAAACTTCTCAACAAAATTTTGGCCAATCGACTTCAACAATTCATCCAAAAAATCATACACCGAGATCAAACAGTATTCATTGCAGGGATGCAAAGCTGGTTCAATATACGGAAATCAATTAATATTATTCATCACATCAACAGGAGCAAGGATAAGAACCACATGGTTATCTCAATAGATGCAGAAAAAAGGTCCAACAAGATCCAAGACCCCTTTATGATGAAGATTTTGGAAAAATTAGGAATCCATGGAACATTCCTCAATACAGTAAAGGCTGTATATGACAAACCTACAGCCAGCCTTATACTTAATGGTGAAAAACTAAAGCCATTTTCTCTTTACTGAGGAACAAGACAAGGATGTCCACTCTCTCCACTTCTATTCATTCTGGTATTAGAATGTCTATCTACAGCAATAAGACAAGATGTAAACATAAATGTGATCTGAATAGGGAAAGAAGAAATAAAACTCTCCCTCTTTGCAGATAACATGATCTTGTATTTAAAGAATGCCGTAGACTCCACTCCCAAATTACTCAAGCTGATTCAAACCTTTGGCAAAGTAGCAGGTTATAAAATTAACCCCCCAAAATCAATGGCTTTTCTGTATGCCAACAATGAGAAAAGTGTGTCTGAAATTAGGAAATTAACTCCATTTGTAATAGCCCCTCAAAATATAAAATACCTAGGAATTAACTTAACCAAAGAAGTGAAGGACGTCCATGGTGAAAACTTAAAATCTTGAAAAAGAAAATAAAAACAGAACTTAGAAAATGGCAAAACCTCCTATGCTCCTGGATTGTAAAGATTAACATCGTGAAAATAGCAATACTTCCCAAGGCTATCTACAAATTCAATGCGATACCTATCAAAATTCCAACCTCATTCTTCAAGGAAATAGAAGAGGCAATCCAAAAATTCATGTGGAACAATAAAAGACCCCGAATAGCAAAAACGCTCCTCAACGGAAAGAATACTGCTGGAGGAATATCAATACCAAATTTCAAGCTCTACTATAAAGCTATAGTAATCAAAACAGCTTGGTACTGGCATAAGAAGAGACCTCAGGACCAATGGAATAGAATAGAAAACCCAGAAATGAACCTACAGACCTATGCCAACTAATCTTGGATAAGGAAGCTAAAATATTAGAATGGAAGAAAGACAGCCTCTTCAGTAAATGGTGCTGGCAAAATTGGTTAACTACTTGGAGAAAACTAAACTAGATCCTTATATATCACCCTGCAACAGAATCAACTCCAAATGGATCAAAGACCTCAGAGTCAAAGCAGACACTAAGAAAACATTACAGGACGAAATAGGAGAATCTCTAGGCCTCCTTGGCTCTGGCCGAAATTTTCTTAATAGAGACTGGAATCACAACAAATCAAAGAAAGATTGGATAAATGGGATTGCATGAAGTTGCAGAGTTTCTGCATGGCAAAGGGCATAGCTAGCAAGATCAATAGAGAGCCCACAGATTGGGAGAAGATCTTCACTAGCCATGTAACGGATAAGGGTCTCATATCTAAAATATACTTGGAACTCAAAAAATTAAACCCCCCAACAACAAATCCTCAAAGAAACAACTGCCCAATAAATAAGTGGGCTAATGGCTTGAATAGAAACTTCTCTGAAGAAGAGAGAAGGATGGCCAATAGACACATGAAGAAATGCTCACCTCCCTAGCCATAAAAGAAATGCAAATCAAAACAACATTGAGGTACCACCTCACCCCAGTTAGAATGGCTATAACCAAGAACTCTAAAAACAACAGATCCTGGAGGGGATGTGGACAGAAAGGAACCTTACTTCATTGTTGGTGGGAGTGTAAACTTGTTCAACCACTTTGGAAAGCAGTATGGAGGTTCCTCAAAAGACTCCACATAGAGCTCCCCTATGACCCAGCAATCCCACTTTTGGGCATTTACCCAAATGTTTACAAACAAGACCACACTAAAGCTACCAGCACAACTATGTTTATTGCAGCATTATTTACCATAGCTAAGTTCTGGAACCAACCCAGATGCCCCTCAGTAGATGAATGGATCAAGAAAAGGTGGTATATATACACAATGGAATTCTATGCCTCCATCAGAAAAAATGACATTTCCCCATTTGTTAGGAAATGGAAAGGCTTGGAAAAAAATATATTACATGAAGTAATCAAAGCCCAAAGAAACATAAGTCCCATGCTTTCCCTTATTTGCAATATCTAGTATATGTATGAGACAAGCAGGAAAGGTCAGATAATGTGATGTTAGGAAAATGAACCCTTAAATATGTACTTAAATGTTTTTTTTTCTTTCGTGCATTTTTTTCTAACTCATTTATAAGATTATTTCATTGTAGCTTTGTATGTCCCTCCCCCACATTATAACCCCTGCTTTCACTATATTTGATTTCGGTATAATTTGTGGAGGAGATGGGGAAAAACAAGTCATTTAAGGATACAGGTGGACCCGATGAAACTATGAGAAGTACAAGTTGTCATGTCAAAAACGAACTTTACAACTTTGGTGCGGGGGCGGGGGGGATTGGGTGGGAGCGCGGGTGGTGGCTGGTAAGTGATGTGAAAGGTAAACAAAGGAGGAGGCAGCAATGCTTGATATGAAATTTACTCATTATCTTGCCCATGTAATTGTAACCCCTCTGTACAGTATGTTCACAAAAAATTAAAATAAAAAAAAAATACCTGAGCATTTAAAGTAGCTAAAACACTTAATGAGTTTTATAAGAATTATTTAATCAAATATGGAATTGTAATGTCATTATTTAATTTTGAGATTAAATAATCAAAGAACTTTGCCTTATGAAAAAAAAGTGGCAATAACTCTCATCCTCCTGGAATGGAAAGATCAACATCGTCAAAATGGCGATACTTCACAAGGCTATCTTCAAATCCAATGCGATACCTATCAATATTCCATCCTCATTCTTCAAGGAAATAAAAGCGGCAATCCAAAAATGTATATGGAACAATAAAAGTCCCCGTAATATCTAAAACGATCCTTAACAGAATGAAAAGTGCTGGAGGAATATCAGTACCAAATTTCAAACTCTACTACAAAGCCATAATAACAAAAACAGCTTGGTACTGCCACAAGAACAGACCTCAGGACCAATGGAATACAATTCAAAACCCTGAAATGAACCTACCGACCTATAGCCATTTAATCTTTGATAAGGGAGCTAAAAAAATAGAATGGAATAAAGTCAGCCTCTTCAGTAAATGCTGCTAGCAAAATAGGTTCATCACTTCTAGAAAACTAAATCTAGATACTTATATATCACCCTGCACCAGAATTAACTCCAAATGTATCAAAGACCTCAGAGTCAAAGTAGCCACTCTTAAAACATTACAGGATGGAATAGGAGAAATCCCAGGTCTCTATGGCACAGGCCGGAATTTTCTTATAGAGACCCAGAAACACAACACATCAAAGAAAGGTTGGACAAATGGGATTGCATGAAATTGCAGATTTTCTGCATGGCAAAGGACATAGCTAGCAAGATCAATAGAAAGCCCATGGATTGGGAGAAGATCTTCACTAGCCATATCTAAATATAGCCATATCTAAAATATACTTGGAACACAAAAAATTAAATTCCCCAACAACAAATTTTCAAAGAAACAAGTTCCCAATAAATAAGTGGGCTAAAGACTTACAGAGAAATTTCTCAGAAGTGGAAAGAAGGATTTCCAATAGACATATGAAGAAATGCTCAACCTCTCTAGCCATAAAAGTAATGCAAATAAAAACAACATTGAGATACTGCCTCATCCCAGTTAGAATGGCTATAATCAAGAACTCTAATAACAACAGATGCTGGAGGGGATGTGGACAGAAGGGAACCTTACTGCATTGTTGGTGGGAGTGTAAACTTGTTCAACCACTTTGGAAGGCAGTATGGAGGTTCCTCAAAAGACTCCACATAGAGCTCCCCTATGACCTAGCAATCCCACTTTTGGGCATTTACCCAAATGTTCACAAACAAGACAACATTTAAGCTACCAGAACGACTATGTTTATTGCAGACTTATTTACCCTAGCTAAAATATGGAACCAACCCAGATGCCGCTCTGTGGATGCATGGATCAAGAAAATGTGGTATATATACACAATGGAATTCTATGCCTCCGTCAGAAAGAATGATATTGCACCATTTGTTAGGAAATGGAAAGACTTGGAAAATATTATATTAACTGAACTAATCCAGGCCCAAAGTAACTTAGGACCCATGGTTTCCCTTATTTGCAATAACTATTATATGTCTGAGTCAAGCAGAAAAGTTCAGGTAAGTTGATGTTAGGGAAATGAACACCAAGATACATATTTCAATGTTTTCTTTTTCTTTCAGGTGATTGTTTCTAACACATTTATAAGATTATTTCTTTGTTTCTTTGTATGTCCCTCCCCAATAGCATAACCCCTGCTTTCACTGTATTTGAGGTTGGTATAATTTGTGGTGGGGAAGGAAAAAACAAATCATTTAAATAGGTATACTTGTGAATCCATTTCAACAATGAGATGTACAAGTCGTTATATGGAAAAACAAACTAACAACTTTGGTGGGCGATGAGGAAGATTGGGTGGGGAGACTGGGAGAGGATTGGAAGGGGAAACAAAGGAGGAGGCTACTATGCTTGATAGAAATGTACTCATTATTTTTCCCATATAATTGTAATCCTCCTGTAGAGTATTTTCACAGTAAAAATTAAAATTAAAATTAAAAATAATCATCTATTATTATTATAGTCTTATATTCTGACTTATTTACTTTGTAACAGTTTTTAAACTTTTTGCTGCTCTGCTGAAATTTATGTATTTAAATATTATCATCAAAGTATATCGTTTGTGTACTGGGGGCAGATTTTACAAAGTGTTTAACCAATGGCTTTTAAGAATTCTTAATTGGTATATTATTTGTTTCATTTTTAATTTCAATTTAATTTACTGTGAAGGTAATGTACAGAGGGGTTACAGTTACATAAGGTAATGAGTACATTTCTTATGGAAGGAACATTGTTATCCCCTCCATGGGTTTTATTTCTACACTCAAACAACTACTGTACTTTTGTTTTCTTTGTTCACGTATTTTCATTATAAAATTGATATACAGATGGTTTGCAGTTATTTAGGTCAACTAAACAGTACAATTCATTTTATTTTCTGAATTTCAAATTTTGAACTTCCTTTGTTTCTTTAGGGTAATTCTTTTTTCATAGTTGTAGAATTAGTTAATTTAATTTTGCATGATTTTTAACACATGTAAATTATTCAGACACATATATTTTGCTTTTAAAATATTTAACATGTGAATATCTAAAATTATTTCCTTAATTTATATATGGTAGGTGAATTTAAATAAATTTATTTTCTTATAGTTCTAAACATATTTTCCAGGTAACAAATACTATATTTCCAAGAAGCACATACTTTATTAAGAAAATCTTCATAACCTGGTTACTTTTTTTTGTAAATATTTGTACTTGAATTAAAAAAAAAGTTTGAGCTGGGCAAGGTGATTTGTAGCTTCCACTTTCTAGCTATGGTAGTAACTGTGAATAGGGTTTGTAATTCAGGAGAGCTTAAGAAACTGAGACCTCATTATAAAAATATCCAGACTGAAATTATTAGAGATATGGCCATCCCTAGTGAGATATAGAGCAGCTGGTTATCACCAGTAGCATCAATATTTTTTCAAAATAAAAGGATAAACTCTTCAAAATGTTCATTATTTAAAACTTGTTTGCAAAGGTTCTCATGTCTTCAATTTCTTATTTTTCAATTCACTTAATCTATAAGAATCCAAGTATATTGTAACTATTTTATTTCTACTAAACTTTTAAATAGTACAAGCAATATTATGATTTCCTATATTAAATTACTTTTATTATTTGTGATAATTTCTTTTGTTTAATATGATAATAATAATCCAAATGTGTGTATGTGGTATGTGTGTGTGTTTATGTGGTTTTTGTGTGTGTATGATGATATGTGAATACTTTGTAATGCTTGGGATATCACTTGGGATAGCATTGTTTCACATATGCTAAACCAAGTTTTTACCTCTGAACTATACTGTGCAGTTATAATGTAAATAGTGCTTTAAATTATGACTTTTAAATTTTCATTCCTAGTATGTTTTTTTCAAAATTATATATTCTACAATGTGATCCATATTCTATCCATGTTAGCAAATTTTATTGTTACTTAGAATATTTCCACTTCCAAACTCTTGCGTTTATTGATAAAGGTTTTACTTTGCTTCTTTTCTCTCTTCATTCTTTTTGCCTTTAGATTTTACCTATTCTTTCTCTTATTTCTTTGGTAATTAATTATCACATTCTTATTGCAATTTCTTTACATTGTAACAAGTCTATACAATGCATTATTTTCTATTGTATTTTTTCCCATCTTCTCTGACTCAGTCCACACTATTAGGTGGATTAAAAAGAAACTTGATTCAGGACACTTTAATTATTTTCCTCCTCCTCTTCTCTGAAAACGTTCTGTTTTTTGAAACACAAAACCAATGATATACACAAAACCAATGACATACAGCTCGTATGTGGTCCATCATTCTATTCTATCCCCTCTCACTCTCCTCTGTAGTACAGCTCAAGTCATCATTCAGGTTTATTGTGCTATAGTGTTATCTAAATTTTAACTCATTCCTAAATTAATTTTAATTGTTTCAAGCATTCTCTTAAGACATTTTACTATATGTAATATCTGGGATCGTGTGTTTTCACAAAGTGCCAAATATGAGTGACTATCAAACATCTAGATAACTCTGTTATATAGTGGTCCACCTGCTCAATAAACTTGTATGTAAATTCAAGGAATACAGGTCAGTCAGAACAATTTTGTAAAATGCTGTAGCTTGAGCCCTCATACTAGATTTGAATCTTATTACCATGTGTAGTCTACTATAAGAACATACACATAGAAGAATGTAACAGATTTATCAAAAATAAATTCTTAGTTTTATTGTCAACAGATTTTGAAGAGGATGCCATGACTTTATTAAATAAAAATAGAATCTTAAATGGGTGTATTGGCACTATTGCCTCTTTAGATTTAAAGAATGAGCTTAGACTACTTCCTCAAACCTTGTACAAAATTTTAAAATAAAATATGATTATCAAACTAAATGTGAGATATAAAAACCTATAAAACATAAATGTAAAAATTCATGACATTGGATGAGTAAAGGTTTCTAAAAATTTGGCATGGAAAGAATTAGTGGCTAAAGAAAAGAAGAATGTACTGGTTAATATCAACTGATTACCTTTTATAATTCTATGAAAGAAGTGAAAACATACCCAACAGATAGAGGGCACATATTTGTTAATGGTACAATGTTAATGCTACAATGATACTGAGTCTTAAGTACTTTTATATCTTCTAATTCTATATATTTTTTTCCCAAACAGGATATTTCTTTAAAGAACATATGTAAATTAATAGTCAATAGGAGGAGCATATGAAATAAGCTCCTCTTTAGTTTCTAAGAAAAAAATAAAATGAAAACTCACTAGTATGACCATAATATAAAAAGATGACGCAAAATATAGTAATGCATTTGTGGAGAAATTGATATACTCCACATAGTAGATTGATTTGTATAATACTGCAATCATTTTAACAAGCAAGTTTTCAAGTCTTCAAAAAGTCAAAGAGAATTGTATATGATTCAGCCATTACACTTCTATGTATGTATTAAAGAGAATTAAAAAACTTATTTGGATATAGAATGTAGTTCACTGACAGTGCACTTGAATAGTCTGTGTGAGACCTTGGAAATTATCCCCAAAAACTAATTTTGATAAGACACACAATAGAGGATGTATGCTGGACAAATTATTGTAAGTGAATTTTATATCTATTTTAATGTCTGCTCTAAAATTTACACCATTTCTATTTGAAGAAATGCAAGGGAAAATTAGGCTTGGAAAATCTATGATGGTACAATTCACTTTCAAAGCACTAAATTTTATACTGTAGAAGGAGATAATATATGGCATGTGAATTACATGTTAGCAAAAAAAAAAAAAAAAACTATTGTTAAAGATACTTCACACAAATTGAAGAATACCTAAAAAGATGTTTTCGGTGTTGGCTAAATCTATTTGTAAACTACAGCTTTTAGAACAAAGATTTGATTTCTGTTTATTTTGAGTTTTTTGGTCTGTTTATTTTAGTTTTACAGAGATAAGTCAATCAAAAAGTGTATGTGATAACTGGAATAGCTAGGGATTATGTATGACTTATAAGTAATTGATAACCTTTTCTGGAAGAAACGTTTAGCAAATGACAGAAGACCCAAATCCGTACACCTGTGATTTATGAAAGCCATATGTTACTTGCTCAATAAAATTGTTTTTTTCTACTTTGCTAGGAAAAAAAGTATTCTCAGGATAAGAGCCAATAGCAATGAAAAGAAACAAAATACACAATAATCTTGATTTATTTGTGAAAATAACAAATGAAATAAAGCAATTCCATTTATGGGGCTCTAATATTAGTATCTATGAAGATGTTCCTGAATGCCAACATCCACTGAATTTTTGGAATTTTAATTTCTACCAACATATGAAAACTAGAATAAGAAAACTAATACAGTCTTAGAGTAACCAGACTTGGAATAAATTTCTTAATAGTTTTGAAATTACAAAAGAATTGATACCATTAAAAAATGATTCTTTCCTATGGAAATCACTTAAAAATGTTTAATATTTATTATAATTCAAATACCAAACAAGAGTAATTTTACATAATCATTACAAATATTATTTTATTACTATCGTAAAATAGAATAAAACACCAGTCTTGATATGTTATCATTATTTTTAATTCCTAATCATTACCTAAATATCTTAAACAATCTAAATAGTCATGTATTTAACATAGATGTAAATATTCTATACTTTTACTTAACATTTTGCAGGGGCATGTATTCATGTTTCTAAGAAATGTTCACAGCACTTAAAAGATGCTTTTGAGAAATTAAGGTAATATATTTTGTTGCTGTTGTTGTTTACAAGGCCTGTGCATTGTCCTTAAGCCTTTTTATGCTCAATGCCAGCACTCTACAACTTGAGGCACAGAGCTAATTCCTGTTTATAGTGGCTAATTGGAGATAAGAATCTAACAAGTACTTTTCTGTCTGGGCTAGTTTCAAAATCAAATCTAAGATCTCATTACCCAGAATAGCTCCATTTATAGGCGTGAGTCAGTGGCACTTGGTTTGATGTATTTTTTAATTTTAAATATGTTTTAAAATGTTTGTTTCATTATAATGTATATCATTCGACACATAAATGTAGACATATGTATATATTTCTGATGACAAATAATCTCTAAAAATGTATGTCTTTCTATTCACACACACACACACAATATATATATATATATATATATATATATATATATATAATATATATATATATGTATATATTTCTGAAGATAGACACCTTGTAAAACTTTATGCTCTTTTTTACCTTTTTTCATTTCAAAGATATACAGTATATTTTTCCAAAAGTTTCCTAGAATAGAATGACTAACCTTCAATAGAAAGTAGAGTTTATTACTTTCAAGGGTATTTTAGATTGATATTGTAGTAACATTTACAGTATATTATTTGAAATGATTCTGTTCAAACTCTTAAATATTTGTGTCTAGTGGTGGGGAGAGAGGAAGTGAATTCATACTGGTTAGGAATTTGCAATACTTCAAAATTCTATTCCATAATTTGTTATAAGCACATAGTCAAGTTACCTGTTTTGGCTTAGTTTTTTTTGCTTCTTTATTTGATCAAAATTTTAATATGGATGTATGCACAGTGGTAACATTAAAATTATTAATCAACAGAAAATAATTGCAAAATCATAGATACATATCAGACTTCAATAGTTAGCAATTATGATGCTAATATTAATTTTGATGATGATGAGGAGGACCACAGTGTACCCTGATAATGACCATGTTGTGATTCAAAAGGAAAAAAAAAACTTTACACAATTTTGAAGCTAGATTTCCCACATTGAATACATAGTAATCAACAGCTTTGGATTACATACAATAAGAATAACAAGACGAGAGTTACAATATCAAGAAATGTAATCACATAAACAGGTAGAGACAGTAAAAACCCTAATGTAATTCCTACAGTCTCTTTCATGTATTCTCACTATTCTTGGCGGTATTGTTTTCTTATAAATAAAATCATTAATTTCCACATTTTGATGGAATAAGATGTACTTTTCAACTTAATGTGATTAGTTCAAATAACATGAAAGCCATGGCTCTCATATACATACTATTCAATAACCAATGTTTTCCAGTAATACATTAAGAGTATGTTCTTCAATACAGCTGTAACACATGACAATATTTACATAATACTACTTACATATCTGTAGTTACCGTAAAAGGACTTAGGCCTTAGAGCAAGGAGGTAAAATTTATTTTTATTTCTGCATGAAACAATTTGTGACTTTATACCAACAAACTGAATTTGACTCTTTCCTTATTTGTAAGATAAGTTGGAAAATGTAAGGTCTCTTCACTCTTCTCTTTTCTTGCTCTAGAAGTCAACAAATATATTCTTCATTATTTCTGGTAGATTACATCCATTTAGAGATGGGAAATGTAAGGCCAACAGTCAATGTAGTGAGCAAAGAAAGATAGCAGAATTTTTGTCTGAGGTCTTCACTCTGTGTGCTTACAAAGAGTAATTTGCTGATGGAGAGGACCAATATGAAAAGACTATGGGGCAAAAGCATACTTTGGAAATGGTTGTTTTAGGACTAGGTGACAGTGATGAGTAAATTAAACAGGCTGGTGTCAGGGGCATGAAAAGGAGTACATAGAAATCATATTAGTGACAAAACCTGAGAAAATCTTGATCATTCATCTTATCTAATGGGAGGGAGTAGAGAGGTAAGAAGAAATCTAAGGTCCTTCCACAGGTCTGGCTAGCAACCGTATTAGTGATATTCTTAGTAATAAGGACCACAGGCGGAAATGATGGATTTAGGGGATAAAACTCTCTGATAGTTCTAAAGTTCATATTAAACAGATGCAAAGATAGGTCTGTTTAGACATCATCAAAATATCCACGACCATGGATATAAAAAAGGATAATAAAATTGGGGGGGTATTATTGAAAGGGAAGAGGAAAAGAAAAGTTCTCACACAAATGTTAGCAATGTGAGCACCAGTGTGGACAAGACTGGAACAAAGAGAAAAACAAGGAACCAAAAAAGTAATAAACAGATTTTCCGAAGTAAAGGAAGGAAAGAATTTTCAGGAAGATATTGAAGGAAATATGCTATGTGGATTTGAATAGTAAAAGGATATAGACAAGTTTATAAATAATAGTGTTTTGTTGAAAGTCATATTGATAAAATTTTGAGCCATAAAATTCTCGATCCATGAATTCAACAGATCCTGTTGATTTTAAATGCTGGGAACAAATGCTTTTATCCTGACCTTAGCAAAATTATACAGCTATAACTCTCATGAACTTTATTTAGATGTATTCTGTGAATATTTTTGAAGACTTTGTTCAGCCAGCAGATTAGAGATTGAACTACAGCACAGACAAGCTTAATTTGTCCTACAGTTCCAATTAGTGACCCATGTATCCACAACAGTTTGAGATTTTATTGAAATATCTTTAGATATATTTGGATATTTTATCAGCCTATTCGTTATAAATGTAGGAAAAGTAAAACGAAGTATTAGGTTGAACATACAGCTTTGCTGATGTGATTGAAGACTCCTGGAATTGATTCCTCTTTAGAATATAAAATGCCTCAAAATCCGTTGACACATCATAACTGCCATATACTCTGAACCTGCCACAAATTCTTGTATGTAGGAATTACTCTTATAAACTTCAAGCTTTTATTGAATGGAAGAGTTCAGACATTACTCTCACCACTAGGATTAAATGCCTATAGAGATAAGACATTTTGCTTTAATGCCTTTCTTTCATTTTCTTATACCCATTTGCAAGTAGGGAAGGATTCTGATGTAACAACAATACAATGGTGACTTGTTTTAACACAACGTCTAAGATCTAGTGTTAATTTGGATACTTACTAATTAGCTCCAGATTTTATGGATATTTATATTTCTCCTGGGTAAACTAATGAGCTCCAAGAAAATGTCCCTAAGAAGCCTTTCAATTCTAATTCACTCTTTGTCTCAAAATGCTTTAAATTCTACATCCTCTAATGTGGGTATAGGGTTATATTGTGGAACTTTTCTCCTCAGAGAGTGAGTACTACCCTATTACTTAACATGGACAAAGTACCAAACAAAAAGTGGTAGTTGAACAATGTTCTTAGCAGCTTTTACAGATGAAATGGAAATAGAGCAACTATGAACTCAAAAGGAATGTGCAAAAAGACAGAGGCACAAAGTAGAATGTGCCACGGAAATGCTGAAGTGTAATTTGAAATTATGTGTTCAAGTGTGAGGGTGTGTTCAAAGTATAGCTTCAGACAATGTAATTGGATATCTTCGGGGGAAGCTGCTTTAAACTATTCTGGGATAATTGTACAAGTAGAAGCCCCTTAGTCTGACTCTAATCAGCTACAACATAATCAACTTAGGGATTATCTTCCAAGTGCAAAGTGAGAAAAAGAGGGCTCATCAGAATTAGTGTTCAGGTTGAAGTACGTTTTCATTTATTTTGGAGCATTAAACTAGGAAAAAGCCAAGTAAACATTTTGCAAGTACCTTAATTAAGTGGGACTGGGGCTGGGGATTTATCCCAGCAGAAGGGTGCCCTTCTGGCACGCGCAAGGCCCTGGGTTCAGTCCTCAGCCCTGGAAAAAAAAAACCTAAATTAAGTGGGATGTATTATATTGGTCTCTTTTTAACTTGGAAGTTATACATAATGTCCTTTTATACCTGGGACAATGATCTGCGGTCAGTTGTTTCTTCTCTTCCGCTTCTTTTGCCCTTCCACTTACATAATTTTTTTATTTAAAGAGACATACTTGCGCTTGCATTTCTAATTCCTTCAAAATTATCTGAACTGCTTCATACTTCTGGCAACCTCCTGTATCTTTCTCAAGGGGATATTTTGTCACTACCATTCTTATCCTATATGATATTGGATACCTTCCTGCCTAATTCAGTGCAAGTTTTACATTAGGCTGATCCACACATCTCAACACTTGTACCACCATGAAATCCTATCTTATATAGAAATCATGATTTTAGAATGTCTGGGGAAGTGGCATCTGTCATTTTTGAATGGCCCTACGTGATACATACATGCAGTCATGTTTCAAACCAATGTGCCACTCAGTAGATGAACGAATTGACAAAATGTGGTATATATATATATATATATATATACCCGGTGGAATTATATGCTGTCAATTCATAAGGAAATGGAAAGACTTGGGAAAATCCTACTAAGTAAAATACACGACACAAAGAAATAGATTCCATGGTTTCCCTCATTTGTAATAAGTAGGAATATCTAGGATTGTCCTAGCAGATGAGCACAATGGTTCAATAGCTATGTGTAAGATGATGCTGAGCAAAATGAACTCCTACATATGGAAACAGAGGTTTTTCTTTGTGGTTGTTGTTTTTAATGTACTATGTGATTTCTTTTTTCTTTTGTGTTTTCTCCTATGGCTTGTTCCCTGCTGTATTTGTTTTCAGTATCATGTGTCATTGTATATATATATATATATATATATATATATATATATATATTAATTTGGCAAGGGAAGAGGAACAATAAAATGGCGAGACAAAGGTCAAAGGGCAAACCAATGCAATAGCAATACTCACAAAACAAAATGTTGGAAATTTACATTACAACTTGTGAGGGGTACTGGGGTGAAGAAAAACAGTAAGGAAAATGAGGGAGTGGGTAAAAAGTTCATGTTATATATTCACTACCTTATAATTACTTCAATCCCTTCTATATATCCCCTTGAAAATAAAATTTAATTAAAATATAAGCTACATAAAATATAATTTTACTGTATAGGTATAGTCAATATTATTCAATTACCCCTTTCTTTATCAGAGGGTCATTAACTTGAATGTTATCAAACTATACAATATTTTCAGAATATACTTCCCATTATTTTGAAAAAACATTATTTTAGTAATGTCTCATACTAAAACCGAAAACGGTTCTCTTCTATGGAAAGTACTAATTTTTAAAACTGAATAATTGCTAAGAGGACAAAATATATGTGTTCTTCAAAATTCCTATGACTACTAAATACTCATTTTCAAATTCTGAACATGCCATACCAGAGACATTTAAAATAGTATCTGTTTGCCTTTTATTTAATTCTGTAATAGATGCAGTTTCCAATGGGATGTTACATATTTAAAAGTCAACAAAAAATGGCCACATTCTGTTAGAAGATAAACCTATGAACTATCGATAATAATTAATTCCTGAAGAGTATACATTTGTTCATCAGACTAAGCTATTATTTCTATGACAATCAATCCCAAGTTTTTATACCATAAAGTCATCCTAGCACAACAGTTTCCAATTTGTAAAGTGCACCTTAAAATTTCCTAAATTCACATCATGACTTGCTTATCACTATTGTGAAAAAATACTACACTTCTGCTATGATGCCCTCCCAATTGTGCGAAGAACACTACAATAAACTTTGCTGCATCATTTTCCCCCAAGTTTCATTCTCTAGATCAGAACACTTTCAAATATTATTTATTGTTATATTTATTTTATTATATATTATTATTATTATTTTATCTATCATAGATATTCAGGAGATCCAAATATCTGAATATTAAGATCTGAAGATTATGGTTCAAATCCCAACGAGGCAGGAAGTTTCCTTAGCTTCTTATCTCCAATAAACTGTTCAGGAAAAGCCAGACATCACTAATGAAGTACAGTGTTAAGACCTGCAGGATTCAAAGGGCTGTTACATGTGACATTATTATGTAAAGCACCACTAACAGTCATCTCTGACATCCATAACATTCTGCTTCCACTTAAAAGTAAATCAGAGTGGCTCGAAGAAGAATAAAAATATGATTTTTCCCTGTCTGGCTTCCACCATAATGTGGGACCATGACTCTAAATATCTAATAAACCATTTGCCTTGGCTAATTTCTTAAAATAGTTTTTTAAATAAATAGTAATTTTTAAAAAATTTTAAAAATAATTTTTAAATAAATAGTAATTTGTTGTTTGCTTTTGGCAGGCATGAAATAAGACTGCATTAACATTTTGTGAGTTGAGAGGCTAAATTTTATCAGAATCTAAACATAATGAAAAATAAATGATTTTAAGATAAATAGCTGTTAGGTACATTTTTTTATTTTTTTAATTTTAATTTTTATTTTTTGTGAACATACAGTACAGGGGGGTTACAATTACATGAGCAAGATAATGAGTACATTTCTTATCAAGCATTGCAGCCTCCTTCTTTGTTTACCCTTCACATCCCTTCCCTGCCTCCCCCCGCCCACCAACCCAATCTCTCCCCGCCCCCTTAGGTACATTTTTAACGTGACATACACACAGAGACATATTTTTCTTAAGCAGTTCATGTAATTCAAATAACTATGTTTCAGAAATAGATGACACAAAAAGTTAGAAAAAGAGAACCAGTATTGTGTAGTATAGTCTTTAAAAATAGCTGACAAATAAATATTAACCATAATTCCGAAATAATACCAGTCAAATGCTCTTGAAAAGAGAAGATTTTAAACAGAATGTATAAAAAGTGCCAGTGCCAGCACTGCTTCAGGAGCTGCTCTCTGGGATTTAGGGCTTCTAGTACATGAGGATGTTTTAACCAAGATTAATTGCTTTCAGGAACTAAATATTTTTTAGTTATAATTCATAGAAGAAATCTGTTGTTCAAATTTAATGAAAGGATAACAGTTTATATTAGAAAGAATGCTACACACTTATTGTGGTAGGCAGTGAAATACCTTCCCAAAATATCATCCCCAAATATCTAATTCCTCAAATGTAGATTTGCATTTTACACATATCTATCTATCTATCTATCTATCTATCTATCTATCTATCTATCTATCTATCTATCTATCTATCTATCTATCTATCTATCTATCTATCTATCTAAGTTTGTAAAATAATCACCTTTCATTACCCAAGGATCCCAAATTTGAATAAATATCAGATGGGGGAAGTATATTCAAATGGGTACTTAAAAGTCCCAGCTGTAGTGGGAAAGGGGCATGATTAGGGTAAGAACCTTCAGAAAGATGTAAAGTTGCTACATTAGAAGATAAAGGAAAAGACAACAACCCAGATTCTTAACTTTCTGGAAAGCATAACAGGAAGTAAATGCCATTTCCACTAGAATCATCTGAAAAGTATTTCAGCTCTGTCGGTGGCTCGATTTTAATCTAGTGAGACTTCTTTTAGATTTCTGTCCTTTAGAACTAAAATGATAAATACGGATTATACAAGCCACTTAACTTGTCGAAATTTGACAGATTTGATAGAGTAAACCAAGTCAACTACAGCCTTTTACTGATGCAACTACAGAGACAACACATGTCCTAGTTTCTGAGAATAAGATAAAGTTGCCAATGGCTTTGTATGCATGTATGATGTACATACTACTAAAGGCCTTGCATTAATGAAGTCTTGAAATTCAAAATAATATCTAAATAAGGAGCTCCCTATCTTTATTTTCACATTTGGGGATCAATAAGTACTACAGTTATGTAGAAAGCTAAGGTAAGAATATGGAAATGAAATCTGTCTCCTAATATTATAAAGATAATTTATGTCATTTTGAGTTATAGTTTCTAAAGTAATAAAAAATGAAGTAAAACAGAAACAGAAATTCAGTTTTCTATCCTTCCTAACTTTCCAACAGAAATTAGAGAATCCATTAACGATACAACAATTCCAGAATGGTTTAGGATGTTATAAGATCACCAAATGGTGAAAAAGAAGATAACAAAAATGGGTCCCTTGGAAAAATGGGAAACAAAATCTACACCTACAGATTGTGATATAGCTAGAAAAGTTTCCACTATTCTGTCTATGATATTTTAGGTTTGTTTACACAGCAACTTTCCTCTCATAGGAAATGACTCTTTATTAATACTTAAGGGTTTGCAGCTTATAACCCAGCAACAAATAATGCTTCTAAATGTAAAAAAGAATGATACTAAGAGTAACGAAGGCTACTTGTGTTGCTATAGCTAATAAATAAGAATGATCTTTGGGAATAGTCAAACAATCTTGATCTTTTTCATACCTTTCCTCTTCTTCAACAAGAGAAATCCTAGTCAAGATATGTAAAACATTAATAAAGGATTTTATATTTTTTATTGTTCACACTAAAGCAAATACACTTTTCCTCTTTGCAAGCCTGATTTTGAAAGAGTCAGAACTTCATAATTATTTTATAGGCAAAAGTTTATTGCTTTGGCTTAGTTTTTCCTGCATTTGGGCATTGCTCTCTATTATTTTGGCAACTACACAAAAAAACAAGATAAATCCATTATGCTTATGTTGAATTGTTCAAAGTCAAGCTTTCTTCAAACAAAATTTTCTGTTCCCTTCTACACTGCTAATTGAAGTTTAAATGATAACAAAAACGTGATACTTTAATGTACATTTTCATTGAAACCAGTGAAAACAAGAGTGTCTGTTATTGCTTTTTAAAATGTTTTCAAGTATTTTCCTTGGCTATTTTCATTATTGCCTTTGTTCCATCCTCTAATCAGGAGCACAGAGTTTCACAAAAAAATCTTCCTAAGGAATAAGATGTTAGTCACAAAATAGGTGTATAACAAAGATTTTCATCACTTACGAGATTGAATAGGTCAGAAGACATTTTGGCATTACTGGCATGGTTCTTAAACTAAGTGAAATGCATGTAAATGTGACAGCTATTCCAAACAATGACTATGGCTTATACTTTTCTGCTTCAATAAAATGAGTAACTTTACTGTAAATGAAACCTCTGGCAAGGTTGGAGGGCATATAGATTTAGGGTAGAAGGGTTAATGTTAGAAAGCCAAGAGAGATTCCATAAACAGCACTGGCTATCACTTATCAGTTAATTATACTTATGACATATGAGTATATAAACATAAATATGAATTGAGTGAGAAATATGTGATTTACACAATTGATTCAATGACGACTAAGACCAGAAAACACTTCCCTACATTTATGTAAACTATTATATCTGATGAAGATTTAAAGAGTTTTAGAATATATATTTTAACATTTATGTCAAAATATTAATTTTTACCTGTTTATTTTTACTTTTGGCGGCTGTGGGTTTTGAGATCTGGGCCTGGACGTTTTCTCTCAACTGTTCAGCTCAAAGCTAGTGCTCTACCACTTGAGCCACTGCCAGTTTTTTGTTGGCTCATTGGAGATAAGAGTCTCAGGGACTTTCCTGCCTAGGCTGGTTTTGAACCATGATTCTCAGCTCTCCGAATACTTAGTAGCTAGGATTACAAGTATGAACCACTGGCACCTACTACATAATTATTTTTACACATTTATGAAGTATGGAGTGGTAATCCCATTCATTTATATCTTGTGTTTTCCTGCCAGCATCCAGTTTCTCGGCTTCTTGATCGCATTTAGTATGGACATTATTGTATTATGTGAAGTAATTCTCATTTATGTTTTATGATGTCATGTTAGTTCTAATGTTCATTCATTTGATGACTGATGATAATTTTCTTGTGTTTATTTTTCACAAGAGGTATTTTGATGTTTTCTAATTGATTTTTTTAACATTAGGTTTTGAGTGTTCTATGTACACTCTAGGTTTGAGGCATGCTTCAGATACAGGAATTGTAACTATTTTATCCTTGACTATGGGTACCTTTCATCATCATCATCATCATCATCACCATCATCATCATCATCACTATTAGTATTACTACTATTACTTTTTTACATGTATGTATGGTCCTGGGGTTTGAACTCAGGGTCCCTGAGATTTGTTGCATTTTGTTAACAATTTACCATTTGAGTCATGCCTCAGTTCTGGCTTTCTTGCTGATTAAGCAGAGATAAGATTCTCAGGAACTTTATTTTGTGGGCTGCCTTCAAACAGCAATACTCAAATCACAGCCTCCCAAGTAGCTAGGATGTGATACATGAGCCACCTGCTCCCAACTTCTATTCACTACTTGTATATGAGCTTTTACAGACTAAATTATTTTACACTTTTATTGAGTTCTACTATATCAAGTTTTCCTTTCCTATAATTTTAATGCCATATTTAAGTATGCTTCATCTCCAAATTGTCAAGACATCTTCCTTTGCTTTATATTTACATCACTCTTTTTGTTTTATATGCCACCTTCAAAACCTGCTTTAAGAGAATATTTGAAGAAATTATTATATTTAAGTCAACATTCACTTTTTAATTCTCCCCAATACTGTCTAATCTATCACCACTATTAAAGAAAATGTCATTCCACAAGTGTTTGGTTTTACACTTTTATTAAATATTCCTTGATAATATGTATGTGGCTCTAATATGGTGCCCTACAGACCCATTGAGCTATATAATCTTTCCTCTACAAATATGACAATTTTACACTAATAGATTTAATATTGGACAGAGAAATATATTCCAGTTTATATTCCTTTGTCAATGAATCAAAGTGTGTTGGTCAGGTGTTTTAAGAAATTGTCAAAAACTTATAAATAAAATTATGAAGCTGGGCGCTGATAGCTCATGCTTATAATCCTTGCTGCATAGGAGGCTGATATCTGAGGATTGTGGTTCAAATGCAGCTGGAATGGGAATGTCTGTGAGACTATTATCTCCAATTAACCATGAGAAATCTAGAAGTGGCAAAGTTGCTCAAGGAGTAGAGCACTCACTTTGAGGTGAAGAGCTGAGGGACAGTACCCAGGCCCAGATTTTAAGCCCCAAGAATGACCAAAAAAATGGGGGAGGAAGGAGGAGACAATATGCATCCTCCAATCCATAAAAATTATATGTCTCTACTTATTTAGATTTTTGTCTTTATATTCAGCATGGTATAATTTTCAATGATGGTGGGTGAACAACACTGAAATAGATTTTGACAATGTGTGGAGATAGCACAAAGACATTCACAGAAAACCATTGAAAAATAAAGGGATATGGGAATAGAGAAAGACAGAAACAAGTTAATCAGGCCCTTGAACAATATGTGAGTGTGCAAAATATTTCAATACGATTTCTTCATAAAATTAATATACACCAATTAATTAATATCTTCCAAATGCATTGGTATTCAAGCATGACATAAAGGATAAATACAGATTCTGTGGTGAAATGAAACAATAATAGATGAGAAAATACATGATTATAGTAATTGTGTAAACAAACTAAGAAATGTGATCAACAGTCGGGGCTCATGGCTCATTAGAAGAGAAGGCCATTGGTGTCTAAAATAATACTAAAATGTTAGACTTGAACCTATATTTAAGACTGCTTATTGCTAAAGTCAATAAAGGACATGTTTGGCAAATAAAGTAAAATGATAGCTTACGGACAAATGAAAATAATAATATACATATATGTCTATATACATGTATATATACATCTGCATATTCATTTATGTGTATACATATATAGTTATTTGTATATATACACAGGTAAGTATGAATATATGCATACGTACACATAGTATGTATACATATACACTTATTTAAAGAGACTTGAATCAGAAATATATTACGAGCATACTAATGCCAATGAAAAACTTAACCACCCTGACTAAGTTATCTAAAAGTCCAAATACATATCTCTGTAATAATATATCATCAACCAAATAACATATGGAAAGATCATAACCTACCTAGACATTGCATACATATAGAGATTAGTGGAAATAGAAACAAGATAGCACTGCACAACCACTATGTAGAAATTGGAATCCTTATACATTGGTGTTTAGCACTTAAAATGATATAGTCAGTTTGTTAAACATACTGACAATCTTTAAGATATTACACATATAGTTGCTCTATTATCCAGCATTTTGAATCATAATTTTATATACAAAATAGATTTCAACACATGCCCAATGAGACACATGTACAAGAATATACATAGCAAAACCTTTTACAATAATATATAATAAAATATTGAAATGCCAATTGAGGACATTATACAATTATACACATGCATACAAAACAATATGCTCTATAATTGAGAAAATTTACATGAACTTACTTGGGAAACACTAATATTACATGGGAGAAATGGATAAAATAAACTTCATTTTCTAATTAAATTAGCTTTTTAAAATTGGCACATCTGCAGTGGTAGACTATGAAGTAATGGTTGGTCAATGGATGGTAAGTTGAAATGATGACAGGAAGTGACTACTAATAAATACTGGAGTATTTTGAGAGGATTATGATGACAAAATGTTCTAGAACTGAAGGTGATGTTCATAATCCAACTCTAACTTTCTATGAATCATTGTACTTTATCGAAGAATTACAGATTGCATTACAGATTGCATTTGCATTAACCTTAGGAAAAATTTTAGAATAGTAGTGGGTGAATCTGAGAGATAATTTAGAAATTAAAATCACAGAATTCTGTAATGCATAAGTTTATTATGTTGGTGAATGAGACTATCAATAAATATCATCTGTGGCATATCCTCTAAGTGACTATATATGATATTGTGAGTCAGTGAATATTCTACAAAATTATGTAAATTGAGGGATAAGATAGGATTGAGAAGGATGAGGGAAAATTATCATCAAGATGTATTATACTGGGCTGGAAATGTGGCTTAGTGGTAGACTTAGTGGTAGAGTGAAGCCCTCGGTTTGATTCCTCAGTACTATATAAACAAAAATTATGGAATTGGCACTGTGATACAAATTGTAGAGTGCTAGCCTGAGGAAAAGAAGTTCAAGGACATTGCCCATTGTCAAGACCCTAAGTTCAAGACCCAGGACTGGCCAAAAAAAAAGGAAGCATTGTATTAAGACAGGCACTAGTGGCTCATGCCTGTAATCCTAAATAATCAGGAGGGTGAGGATTGAGGTTTGAAGCCAGCCCAGGCAGGAAAGTCTGTGAGATTCTTATCTCCACTTAAATCTCAGAAAAATCTGAAAGTGCGACTGTTCCTCCAGTAATAGAGTTCTAGTGTTCATCCAAAAGAGCTCAGGGGCAGCGCCCAGGCCCAGAGTTCATACCTCAGGAGAGAAAAAAGGAAACTAAAATAACTCACTAAACACTATTCATAAACTGCATGGTCAAATAGCAACCCCCAATTACGTACTTAAAGTTAATTAAAAATATGCTTAGAATAAAATACAAGTCATCTTAGGGACCAAATATAGATAGAATTCAAAGGTTGTTTACAAGGGCAAAGTAAATTTTATATCACGAAGTTTGAGTTGGCATTTGTTCTTCAGTCTTAATAAATAATTTATAAAATTGACAATACTGCCAATTATAGGTCAATTTCATTGAGGAACAGATTGAATTCTGCTGTCTTTTCATAGCAAATCATAGTGATGAGTTTTTTGCCTCTTGTTGAAGTACAACTGATATTTTAAAGTACATTTTCCCTACTATAATATTAATTTAATCAATCATTTCATTAGGGCGATGTTGGTCAGATTTTCTAGTAAATCTTATCCCTTGTACTAAATGAGAGCATGCTATGTCAGTCTCCTATTAATATGACAAAATACTTTATAAAATTAACCTAAAAGGAGGAAAGATTAATCTTGGCTTCTGATTTTATACATTTCAGTTCATGTTTCTTATCCTCATTGCTTTGGGTTGGTGGTGGCACAGTACCCCATGTCAGGAACATGTGATGGAGTATGTGTTTTCATGGAAGCAAGGAAGTAAAGAAGAGGAGGAAGAGCCGGGCGCTGGTGGCTCACAACTGTAATCCTAGCTACTCAGGAGGCTGAGATCTGAGGATCGCAGTTCAAAGCTAGCCCTGGCAGGAGAGACCGTGAGACTCCTATTTCCAATAAACCACCAGAAAACCGGAAGTGGCGCTGTAGCTCAAGTGGTAGAGTGCTCGCCTTGAGCTGAAGGGCTGAGGGACAGCACCCAGGCCCAGAGTTCAAGCCCCACGGCCGACCAAAAAAAAAAAAAAAGAAGAGGAGGAATAAGAGTGGGAGAGGAAGATAAAGGAGGAGGGGGAGAGGAAGAGGGAGAAGGAAAGGGAGAAGGAAACGGAGAAGGAGACAGAGAAGAAAAAGAAGGAAGAAGAAGAAAGGACTTTGATTTTATTGTCCTCTTTGATCACAAGTTCAGAGTGACCAAATCTCTACAACTGTGCCCATTTGAAAATGTTCACCACCTCTTTATGGCAACATAGTGAAAACTAATTATTAACCCCAATCCTTTATGATTTCAGATTTAATTTCTAGAGTGGTGGTTAGACATTTCTGTACAATTGTATAACTTCTGTTCCTAAATATTTACTTGAATTAATCAGAGGAGATATTTGGCTCGGAGTTGGTTAGGTTATACATGAATGAAATATCTTGAGTGCAAATACATTTTATTTAACAGATAAGGAAGCGTCAAGAGATTTCATTTTTTTATCTTCAAAAATGACTATTTCATCTAAGTAATAATTACTTGAATTTTTCATAATTTTATGGCATTTTTATTCAAGTATTTTGTCATCTATAGTGAGGTTCATTCTTTCAAGTAGAAGGAAAATGAATACTATCACTTCTATAGAGAGTAGGTATAATATGATTTTCCTGCCATTCAACAATAAGTTATATTCAGATCTATAGGAATAATTGGATAAGTCATGGAATATCTTGCTTTAGTTATCTCATATTTAGATTGATTCAATTTCTAAAAGTCAGTGTTGACATAAAATACATGAAATTAACCTCTGAAATGACTTCTACTCAAACCTCAGAAATACATGACCAGTAACTAAGATTTCTGCATACTCAAAAATTATATGAATCGACATTTTATGTCAAAAAAGTTTAGGGTAAAAAGAATAGAAAATCATGTAGCCACAATAGATAAAAATTAATGTTAATGACAAATTGCTTCATTCAGCCTGACAGAGCCTATTGATTTTAGCTTACATGAGACATTTGATTAATGATCTTTTTGTCGCTTTTGAATAATAGAGTATTTCAATTTGTCCAAAGATTCTGTCATTTAAACCTTCGAGTGTATATTTTTTCATAAAAATGAAAAGTATTTTTCCACAGTGCAGGTTCAGATTTAATAACTAAATAAATATCTAAATGTTAATTTGTTAAATTGACCTCTGGAATTCAAATAACAAGAAATTTATTTTATATTTAGATATATTATATCCATGCTGAATATGAGTGTCTCAAGCTTCTAATCCTGGGTACTCTGGAAGCTGCAGTTAAAAGCCAGCCTTGGCAAGAAATGTTGTGAGACACATCTCAATCACACACACACACACACACACACACACACACAGAGAGAGAGAGAGAGAGAGAGAGAGAGAGAGAGCCAGGAGTAGAGTTGTGGATCAAATGTTAGGACACTATACTCGAGTGAATAAAACTAAGGGATAGGCCTTGAGTTCAAATTACAAGAACAAAACACACGCACACACATACACAGAGAGACATGGAAAATATTATGTCTAAATTCTTATTTTAGTTTGAAGAAATAAACGATATCATGAAAAGTCATATTTGTTACATATACTGCAACTTTTGTGAAGTGGTTTTTAGTAAAATTTGTTTTAAGATATAGCATAGGTTCTTAAAATTAATATTAATCTACTTAATAGGTATAATTCCTCATAACACCTTGGAGTACAACATTTGGTATTTTTCTATAGTCTTAAGAAGTATTCTGAGTAAAAGAAAGAAAGGAAGAATGGAAGAAAGAAAGAAAGAAAGAAAAAGAAAGACAGACAGAAAGAAAGATAGAAAGAAAGAAAGAAAAGAAAGAAAGAAAAGAAAGAAAGAAAAAGAAAGAAAGAAAGAAGAAAGAAAGAGAGAGGGAGGGATGGAGGGAAGGAGGGAGAAAGGAAAGAAGAAAGGAGGGAAGGAAGGAAGGAACAAAAACAATTTAATTTATAAAATCTGCTATTTAGCCCAACATAAATTTCATGTAAGTTAACCGTTTAGTAAATGTAAGTTTGTAATTGTCATTTCTCTGCCTGTTCTCTATGCATGAATGAAACCAACAAATGAAGGATCAGAAATAACCACGTGAATGTTTGTATCTGTAGTAAATACGTACACAAAGCTTTTTCTCATTTTCTATACATCATCAAATAACTATTTACAAACAATTTACATTTACTTATAAATATTCTAAAAATTGATGCAACCAAAGGATGTAAATGTATTATATATTGTGAACTCTAGCATTTATAATGCTAATAATATTACAATCTTCATTTTATATTAATCATAACAATTATGTATTTTATCAGAGAAATTAGCATCCTCTAATTTTGGTGTCTGTGGGAGTCCTCATAGCAGACATTATTAAAATCAAAGGAGATCTGTATTTCTGAAAGCAATTAACTCAATGGAGATTGTTCAAATACATTAGAAGGGCCTTAGAATGGTTACACCATGTTTACATGATTAGCTTTGATGTAGTTCAAGAGCCACAAAATAATCATACTTCGTTTTGGTATCACTATAAATATTCCCATTGTAAGAAGAATCATTCATATAATTTACTTGTTATAGGTTTGTCCTTAAGTTATTATTTTCTATGAAATAATATCCAAATGATAAACTACACTGAGTTAAAGCAAAAGTTGCAAAATATATTGGACGATGTAACTCCTCCCAAATACATATTTTGAAATTGTATTCACCTGTCTGGTGACATTAGAATTACCCTTTCAGAGATAACCCTGAAATAATGATCCTGATAAAAGAAGCCCAATATAACTACTCTGCCATGTGAACATCCAGCAAATAAAGTATAATGAACTAGAAAGTAGACCCCCATAAGACAAGGAACTGATTTGAATAACCATTTTTTATAATCAATGTTCAAGCTTCTAGATTATGAGTAATATACTCCTGATGTTTGCAAGCCACTTACTTTGAAGTATTCTCTTATAAAAGCCCAATGATTGACAAAAAGCAAAGTAGTTTTGATTTAAATTTCAATTTTCAGAAAAAAAGATTCATAATGTTTTATTATTTGAACTTTATTCTCCAAACCTTCAGGTTAAAAAATTTTTAAATGGGAATTGAATTGATGTGCAACTCTCTATTCAAATATCATAATTAATTTTTTGAATATTTTAATATCTTTAAGAAGTTGTACAAAGGAGTTGCCATTCACTGAAACCATTTATGGATGCAGTGCATCTTGGTCAATGTCACCCCTTTCAATATTCTCATCCACTCCTCCCAATCAACCCCAGTCTTTACTTATCTCAATATTATGTTATGTATGGAATTACTTGCCATTTAACAAAGCAATTTATGTGTACAATGCACCTGGAATTGTGTTACCATTTCAATATCTTCAATCCCATTTCACACTACTCCTTGCTTTGTATATTTCAATTCTGGGAAGTATGCAATAGTATAATGCCTGTATTCTATCCTTTTCCCCTTCAATTTCCTACCCCTCTCACATTGTCCCCATTGTCCTCTCTTGCAGTACACATTTATTGGTATTTATTTTGTGGGGCTTTGACTTAATCTTTTAAGAGAATAATAACAGTATTTCACTCTCCATGGGCTCTGATACTTGAGGTAATTCATTTGTACCTGTTTGTATACCATCCAGTATGTTTAACCCCCATGGTATAACCCCCGATTTCACTGCATTTGATGTTGGTGTAATTTGTGGAGGGGAAGGGCAAAAACAAATCGTTTAACTAGGGATACAGGTGGACCCATTGCAACAATGAGATGTACAAGTCGTTATGTCGAAAAACGAGCTTTACAACTTTGGTGGAGGGGGGGAGGATCAGGTGGGAAGAGGTGGGAATTGTATGGGAAGGGATGGGAAGGGGAAACAAAGAGGAGGCAACAATCCTTGATAAGAAATGAACTTGTTATCTTTCCCATATAATTGTAACTCCTCTGTACGGTATTTTCACAAGAAAATTAATTAATTAAAAAAAGAATTTTACATTTGTAAGAACCTTCTATCTACCACAAATGAAGAAAATCATGCAACCTAGGTTTCTCTGAGTGAAGTTAATTTCACTTAATATTATTTCTAAGTATTTCATTTTCCTTAAGAATGGTGCAATATTATTCTTTCTGATGGATTAATGGAATTTGATTATATATATATATATATATATGTATATATATGTGTATATATACATACATACTTATAAATAGGGATCAATAAAATTATATATATATATGTCTTGTATGTATATGTATATATGTACATATGTATGTATGTATGTGTGTGTGTGTGTGTGTGTGTGTGTGTGTATGTAGGTTGCCTGATTTCCCTTATTTGTTGTATTAGAATGTGCCTATAATTCTACAAGTAAACACACTTAGATGGTAAAAGAGAAAACATTAAACATGGACAAGATATATTATATGGGATTCAAAAAATTTATACAGTGAGATCAATGGAGGATGCCCTTTGGAGAAGATCACAAAGGCTCAATAGCTGTATGAGTATTATCATATAAAATAATATTCAGCAAAAGTATCTAGAAGAAATGATAATGAGAGTTTTATTATTTTGCTTTTTCCTCCTGTCTTCTGTTGCTCTTTTGATTTTTGTACCTTTGGTCTTATATGTAAGTTTGGAAAAGTCAAGGGGAAAGAGAAATGGTGGAGCAAAGGGTGAACAAAGGCAGCAGTGCTACTCAATAAACACTACATTGAAAATGAACTATACAACTTATACGGGAGGGAGGTTCAAATGGAAAATCTGGGAGAACATGAGGGAATAGGTGAGACTGTTCAAAAGAGTGTCCAATATCTGATCATATAATTGTAACCCTTCTGTACATCATCTTTTTTTATTGTGAAAATACTGTACCGAGGGGTTACAATTACATGGGCAAGATATGAGTACATTTCTTATCAAGCATTGTAGCCTCCTCCTTTGTTTCCCCATCCCATCCCTTCCCATCCTCCCCCCTCACTGAATCCACCTCCATCCCTCCCCCCCCACCAAAGTTGTAAAGTTCGTTTTCGATATAACGACTTGTATGTCTCATTGTTGCAATGGGTCCACCTGTATCCCTATTTAAACGATTTGTTTTTTCCCTTCCCCTCCATAAATTATATCAACATCAAATAGAGTGAAAGCAAGGGTTATACCGTTGGGAGGGACATGCAAAGCAACTAAGAAATAATCTTATAAATATGTTGGAAACAATCGCATGAAAGAAAAAACATTTGAATACATATCTTAGGGTTCACAGATTAAAAATTGACTTCATAAACAGGCTAGAGTAGGTATACAAATATTAGATAAAATAGGCTTTAAATAAAAAGTTGGATGAAAGTAAAAAGAGACAAAAAACGACATTAAATATTGACAAAGAAAACTCTCCATCACGGGGATATAACAATTCTAAATATCAATGCCCTGAATCCTAGAGCTCCCAAGTTCATCAGAAAAATGCCACTTAACGTAGAAATATTCATATATCCAAACACATAGTTGGTTGCTTGAACACATCATTCTTACCTCTGGATAGGCCAGCCAGGTAAAAAACTTAGCAAAAAAAAATCTTCAGACCTAAGTAACTGCAATGACAAGGTATTCCTAATAGATATGTACAGAATATTTCACCTAGCAGCATCACAATATATATCTCTCTCAGCAGCCCATGAAATGCTCTCCAAAAATATATATCTTAGATCATAAGGAAAATCTATGAAAATTCAAAAATAAAAATGAAATTACTCCTTGTATCCTGTCAGATTATGATGGGACCAAATTAGATATTGACATCAAAAGGCATCATAGAAAATTCTGAAACTCACAGAGACTGAATAAAACATTGCTAAATCATCAGTGAGTCACTGAAGAAATATGGAGGGAAGTTCCAACGTTTATGGAATTCAGTGGAAGTGAACACACAAAATACTACCTCCTCTGGGACACAACAGCACAGGCAATATTCGGAGGAAAATGTATAGTTTTGAGTATGTACAACAATAAATTAGAACAATCTTGAATCAGCACTAATGGTCCACCACTAGGTCCTTGAAAAACAGGAACAAGCCAAACCAAAAACCTGTAGACAGAAATAATACAAATTAGATTAAAGCAATAAATAAATCAGAGTTTCAAAGAACATACAAGCAATCATAATTGACTTTTATCTACTAGTAACTCACGAATTCACTCAATGAATGTCAATGTAGCTATTTTCAGAGATAGACTCAAACAGCTCAAACCAGTGAACAAAAAAGCTTCTAGAATTCTAAAAAGCAATATTCTATTTGACTTTAAAAAATTTCTCTGTTGTTATTATTAAGGTGATTTATAGAGGGATTACAATTGCATGAGTCAGGTAATGAGTACATTTCCTTTTATGAAATGTCTTTGGTTCCCTCACTTGTTCCTAGTCCCTCACTCCTGTCCCCATCCATGTATTAAATAGTTTACTTTCATCAATGTTCAATGAACTCCACTGCTGCAATATTTTACCCTTTTCCCTAAGGCTCTGTGCCCACCCCTCATCTTCCTGAAGACGTACAATGAATATATCACACGTAAGGTAAAGACAGTTTCATCACAAACTATAAAGAACAACAAACACAAAACAAAATAGGAGACTTCTGTTTCCATGTCTCATAGTTTGTTTGAGTATGTATATCATGTTATATAAATATAATTGTTTTTTATCATAAAGTCAATTCAGGGACTATGGTATGATAACTTATAATGTTGCTTTGTATTTAATAATGCTTTTTATTTTAACATTAAATTTGTAAGTAACACAATTCAAGTCCTAGTGAAATTTGAAGGTTCAGGTTTAAAGTTAAATTTTCAAAGTATGTAATAATTCCATTTTGGCAACCAAAATGAAAAACAGGGATGTTTTATACACAAGAATGTCATTATTTCATGTGTAAAAAAAGTAAAATAAATGTAATATTAATCCAGTGGAAATAAGAAATCAAATACTTTTGCAATGAATCAATTCCATAGATTATGAGATCTATTGATAAAATTAATAAAACTAGTAAAGATGGTTTTTAGACAGAACTTCTTGTACATTTTATTGTTGCAATGGGTCCGCCTGTATCTCTATTTAAACAATTTATTTTTATCCCTTCCCTTCCACAAATTATACCAACGGGGAGATGTGAAGGAATGAGAAGGGAAACAAAGGAAGAGGCAAAAATGTTTGGTAAGAAATGTACTTATTACCTTGCCCATGTAATTGTAACCCCTCTATAGGGTATTTTCACAATTAATAATAATAATAAATAAATAAATATATATATATATATATATATATATATATATAATAAAACCCAGGACTAGGAAAACGTATTTTAAGAGAAAAAAATTAATACAACTTGTTTTAAGTAGATTACTTAAGACATGAAGCAATTGATAATTTTCTTTTCTAGGTGGTTGATATAGAAATCAAACCCAAAGATTCCAGAGTTCGGTGTGCTTAATACGTGTCAATTTACACATATGCTTGACTCATCTCAACATTATATGAAGATAACTGAGAACAGGACTAGAATAAAAAACATCACTGAAATGTTTATTTTATGACTGAATATTTCTTTTTTATATCTCTTTATTTTATTTGAAAAATCTGGTAATTTATTGAAGTAACATCAACAGTAATGAGAAATAAACAGCCCCTAACGCCTTAAAAGACAATCAATAAGACAAAAAGGAAACAACAAAGAAGAATATTGAACCTCATTTTGTGTGTGGTCTTTGTATATTGTGGTGCTTTGTAATTGTATATTATGTGCCTATCCCATGAATCTGGGCTCAAATCACTAGGGCTACTGGAAGAAAACTTCAAAATCTAGAGCAGCGAACACAGCTGTGCAGTTGTTTGTGGGTTTCACTACAGTAGGAGATAGACATGAAGTGCTTTGCAGGCAAGAATGTGATGAAAAGCATACTGTTATCTTCTTAGAGGAAATATGAAGACCACACTTTAAAAGCTTACTAAATGATCAGCCTTTTAAAGAACAGTGCCATTTTTAAGGCACTCTAGATAATTCAAGTCCTTCATTCCACCCACAAGCATTGCTGCCATTCACAAATCATTGCCAAAGTGAATTTGCAGTTCTTTTTGATATTTCAAATGGCTTAGGAGTAACATAAACAATAATTCAAGTTGTTGAGAAAATTTAATTTAGAATAATCAAACAAATCAGATTTAACACCATAGCATAACCTTTAGGAAAAATGAACTAAGGAATATGGCATGTCCTTTGTAATTTAATATTAGACATTAGGGCCAAATGCCAGAAACAGAGTATGCAAGGAAAAAGAAGTTTTTGATAAGTTATATAAAAGATTAAACAGGGGAAAGTAATTTTACCTACATTTTCTATTATATGATAACATATTTTATTCTGCTAATCAGAGAGACTCAAAATTATTTTTAATTATGATATGAAAAATGCATTGTCATAAATGAATTAAATCAGGGAGTAGATGGTACAGGAGCTTGGTGATTCTGTTAAATATTCTCATTATTTTGAATGATCTGGTATTTTTATATGTGTGGAATTATGAATGTATTTTATGTCTGGGCAGGAAAGTTTGATTATTAGATGATTGTCTGATACCAAATGTCAGGAACCTAACCTGAGTCAGAGTGGTAAATATGTGTGTGTGTGTGTGTGTGTGTGTGTGTGTGTGTGAGTGTGCCTTGAAGCAAGTATTTCAAAGGAAGAATCTTATTTTCCTCAAGGTATACTTAATTGTATTAGTTATACTACATTAATGACAGCAGTTTCATATGTTTATGTTTCTATAATTGCATGAACAAACTAAAAACTTACGTTCGGGGTATGAGTTTTGTGGAAGGTCAGCAGAAAGTATAAACATCTGGAATCTTGAGAAAGCTATCAATGGCAATCATTTCAGTGTAGATCAGTTTTAGACAACACTTGCAAGAATATGTAATCCTATATGAAAATGCAACATTTATTGATTTTCCAAAGCTACACTATTCTATAAATTTGTAGAAAAACATGTTAAATTATGGATCTTCACTAGCTATAAAACGGACAAGGGTCTCATAACTAAAATATACCTGGAACTCAAAAAATTAAATCCCCCAACAACAAATTCTCAAAGAAACAATTGCCCAATGAATAAGTGGGCTAAAGACTTAAAGAGAAACTTCTCTGAAGAAGAAAGAAAGATAGCCAATAGACACATGAAGAAATGCTCCACCTCCCTAGCCATAAAAGAAATGCAAATGAAACAACATTGAGATACCACCCCACCCCAGTTAAAATGGCTATAAATAAGAACTCTAATAACAACAGAACCTGGAGGGGATGTGCAGAGAAGGGAACTCTATTGTGTTGTTGGTGGGCATGTAAACTTGTTCAACCACTGTGGAAAGTAGTATGGAGGTTCCTCAAAAGACCACACATAGTGCTCCGCTATTTCCCAGCAATATCTCTTTTGGGCACTTACCCATATGATCACAAACATGACCATACTAAAGCTATCAGCACAACTATGTTTATTAAAGCATTATTTACCATAGCTAAAATATGGAACCAACCCAGATACCCCTCAGTAAATGAATGGATCAAGAAAATGTGATATATATACACAATGGAATTCTATGCCTCCATCAGAAAGAATGACATTGCCCTATTTTTTTAGGAAATTGAAAGACTTGGAAAAAATTATATTAAGTGAAGTAAGCCAGACCCAAAGACATATAAGTCTCATGGTTTCCCTTATTTGCAATTATTAGTATATGTCTTGGACAAGCAGCAATGATCAGATAAATTGATGTTAGGTGAAATGAACCCAAAGATAAGGACTCAAATGTTTTTTTTTTCTCTTGCTATTGCTTTTAGCATATTTATAAGATGATTTCTTTGTTGCTTTGTGTGTCTCTCCCCCATGACATAACCCTTGTTTTCATTGTATTTGATGTTGTTATAATTTGTGGAGGGGAAGGGAAAAACATGTTGTATAAATAGGGATACAGGTGGTCCCATGCAACAATCAGATATACAACAATTTATGTCGGAAAGTGAACTTTACAACTTTGGCGCCTGGGTTGCTTTGAGGGGTAGATGGGAAGGAATGGTAAGGGGAAACAAAGGACGGGGAAACAATGTTTGATAACAAATGTAATCATTACCTTGCTCATGTAATTGTAACCCTTCTGTATGTATTTTCACAATAAAAATAATGAAATAATAAAGTAAAAATCCATGTCATTTTGGTTTTGGTGGTCGTGGGGCTTGAACTCTGGGCCTGGTCGCAGATTTCAATGAGCTCTTCTGCTCATTGATACCACTGTACCACTTCAGCCACAGTGCCGTTTCTAGTTTTCAAGTGGGTTATTGGAGATAAAAGTCTCAGAGACTTTTCTGTCCAGGCTGGCTTTGAACCACTATCCTCGATCTCAGACTCCTGACTAGTTAGGATTACATGCATGAGCCACCAAAGCCCAGATCCAAGTCAATGTATAAAAAGCAAGCTTATTGAAACGTCTGGCTTTTTCCAATAAACAATCTTACTTGTTAGCATTAGTTTATAACTATGAGTTATTTTAGATGTAACTGTGAACTTTTTAATAGAATAAAATATAATTTTTAATATTACGCAGTTTCTCAAAAAATCCACTGTAATTGACATTCCCCAAATTCAATTATTACATATTATATTACTCACTATTATTACAGTCTATATTACATATAGTGTGAAGGGAAAATAGTTTGGACTATTTCATATAAATTAGTAGATGCTATTTTAGCATTATAAATTCACATCTGTGATTTTAAAGGAAGGAAAGAAGGTTTTAGAGTTAAAAATCAATTATAAATGTGTAGTGTGTCCCAATTAAAGCAACAATTCTGAGCTCATACAGACAAAATTATTTTCTTTCCACTAAAGACTTTGAAGTAATACTATTTGAAATAGTGAGGCAATAAGAGGAAGAATTCAAATCATGTCAAACAATGTCTGTTTTATTCTACTACGCCCTACACTAACAAGACCTATCCGGTCCCAGATGTCACAAAACTTCAAGTGTCTCTCTTAGAAATCTATTTTGAAAAGTTCTAAAATCACTGATTCTTTTTGTACTTTCTGTTACATGAAACAAAATATAGACACAAAACAATTGAAATAAAATAAACACATATGTTGAAGTCACCAGATCTCAAAAAACAACCAACAAAGTAGAAGTCCACCAGGAACAAAAACATGTTGTGCCCAGTTATTTTTAAGCACAAAAACCTCAAATACATATTACCCTTGACTAGAACCATAAAGATAACTGTGTCTCAAAAATACAGTTGTGTTCATTTGTAATTAAATTCATCTAGATGAACCTGATATAGCAAATCCCTTGAATGGATCAAATTGTTTAAAAGAAATGTGACTGTAAGTGGAGTAAGATCTGCACATATTTAAGAGAATAAAATAACAAAAATCATGACATCTTAAAAAATGCAGCAATGCAATGAATAAGTCTAATAGTATCCATATTGAGACCTAAATCCTACTGATTTAACAAGAACAAAATATGACAATAGTAGAATCTGAACAGTGTACCTGAGTGTACATAATTTTAAACTACTCCAAATTACACTTTGTAGAATACAGAATGTGGGTTATCTAAAGGAAAACATCAACCCATGATATAAATGACATTAAAAATCTCATGAAAAGAGCTGGGAAGGTGGCTCAGTGGTAGAGTGTTTGTCTTGCATGCATGAAGGCCCTGGTTTTGATTCCTCAGCACCACATACGCAAAAATAAAGAAGCCAGAAGTGGCGCTGTGGCCTAAGTGGTAGAGCACTAGCCTTGAGCTGAAGATCTGAGAGACAGCACCCAGGCCCAGAGTTCAGGCCCCACGACCGGACCCCAAAAAAAAAAATCTCATGAAAAGAGAGTAGTAGTTTCTGGAAAATAATAGTTTAATAAATAGTGGTAAAAAATTTTTTTATACTACTGACAAAATTGCATACATATTTAGTTAAATCCAAAAAAGACCCAAGATACTCAAGCTCATTTGAAACTTTGGCAAAGTAGCAGGATACAACTGTAACATTATTATGGATGTTGACTCTGGCATGGAATTAATTTCCTCTTTGATCTGACAAATGAATATATGAAAAAAGAGAACTTCAACTAAATATCAAGACCTAACTTAACATATAACCATAAAAGTCATCATGCAAGCCGTATTGCAACTGGGATAAAAGAAAGATCAGTCATACTGATTCTGTATTTATTGTAAATGTTGACTTTTTCATAAATTATTTCCTTTAGCTTGCATTTTTAAAACAGTGCGTTAAGTGTATATCTTGGTAACTAATTTTGGATTCCTCCTTCAATATAGTTCTGAGTATAATGTCTCACAGCAATTCCTAACCCATGAAATGATGTTGATTACAAAACAAATGGTAATAACCATTGTTTATAATACACAAAATCTCATAAGGATGACACCAGTAATCATTGGTTAACATTTTGGTATCATGTTCTCATGACTGATGAGGCCTATCTGCATGAGCATAATTGTACCTAGATTCCTCAGCCTAAATTTAACAACTGTTAAAAAATGTTTATATCTTTATCTGTCACCCATCAGACATTAAACCTGAATATAAAGCCTAAGGAAAATGATAAGGTAAGAATTTAGCTTTTCTAGATATAAACAAAATGCAGCGTAGAGTAACTGGTTTAAAGTCAACCTATTTCTCCAAAACATTCTAAGCATTTCCTTAAAATGTGTATTATTCTCAAGAAGGGAATGGGTAATGTGAGAAGAGGACTAACCAAGCATTGTCTTCAAATATACATAATTTGGATTTACCTCTTTATTTTGCTATAAGCATTTTTGATTAAAAAAAAAACAGTTTGAATAATTGATTTCCAGATCAAGTATAATATATCCTAGTTGAATATACCAAAGTACATTCAGAAAATGGTATATAGCAATTAAGTAAGAAAGTCCGGGCAGAAAAAATGGCATCTCTATACTATGTGATGCACAATAATTCGGTATTTCATTCTGCCTCCATTTAATGAATGTGATTGTTGAAATGCTTTATAAAGTATTAATTAAAATCAATCAGTGTCCTAGAATACAATTGTGTATAATTTTATCTTAGAATCATGCAAGAACTGCCCATTCAATCATGACATACATCACATTCCATTGGCATTCATATGGATAGAAATGAGTTTCTTAGGATTTCCTGCCATTTGGAAGTGGCAGGACTAGGATTCCAACTGTGGGCTCCAGCTCCCACCACTTAAACCTGAGGATAGGGAACTCATGGGTGTGTCCAAGAACATCAGCAAAACCAATGATGAGGCAGGCACCAGTGGCTCCTCCTTGATATTTACAAGACTGATAGGAGGATCATGGTCAAGTCACTCTAAGCCAGAAAGTCCTTGAGACCCCTGTCCAACTTCAATCCCAACAAAGCCAGAAGTAGAGCCATGTGGCTCCAGTGGTAGAGGGCTAGCTCTGAGCAAAAGCAGCTCAAGGACTGTGCCAGATCCTGAGTTCAATGTCCTAGACTGGCAACAAACAGACATACACAACAATCTGTGCAGCCATCTGGCTCAAGCAGGTCATCCTCTTGTCCCTAACTGAACTGGACAGAGTTCCCTGGGAAAGGGGCTGGGGGAGCCACTGTCATCTTAACTCTGCCCATTCTGCCTGCATCACAGGATTCTGGGCACACCCCCATTATTTCATGATTCTTTCTGACCAATGGGATACAAGAAATGTGGCTACGCCCACATTCCATGTTGCCTGGTAGATGGATGAGGCTCTGTTAACACACTGAGGCTGAGATCTACATGGGGCGAAATCATACCTCAGAAGCGGTGGGCCAGCTGCAGGCACCTGGCCCACCTGGCAGCTCAGTGACAGATTGAGCTGGAGCTACAACCCCCTGCCACATGTGCTGCCACCACAGCATTCATGGGGATGGGAAGCAGGACATGTGGGCGTCCAAGAAGTAAATCTGCTTCGTCCACAACCTGCCTGATGAGGTGGACTTCCAGAATCCAGCAGGTGAGCTCCACCATCGATGCAGCCAGCTGTCAGCACACATCCAAACTATTGAGGAATCCCTCATGGTGTGTAAAGAGCAGATGTTGGCTCTGAATGAGCTGTTTTGGGAGAAAGCCAAGTGTGTATGCTGGCTGTCCCAGGAGAAGATGAAGAAGAGGAGAGTGCTGCAGGAGCTGCTGTTGATCCTCACAGAGGAAGGCATGGACAGCAGGCTCCAGATGCCAGCACAGGCTGAGCCCCCCCCCCCCACCAATGCTGCTTCAGATGCATCAGGGCCTGTGGTGTGTGAAATGAGGGAGGAGCAGAAAGGTTTTGAAGAATTGCAACTTGAAGACAGCGTGGAAACTGCCAGAGGATAGGTCAGGGTTCTCGTCACCATAGAGGACTCCCCCAAGGAGCACGTCCTGCTGTACATGCCCCAGATACAGATCTGCCCACAGCTCGGGAGGAGCGCTCCCTTCCTTTCTTCTGTAGACTGATGCAGATAATGACTCTCCATGTGACATATTGACTCTCAAAAGCCTTGGAAGCCACCAGAAGTAGGTGGTCAGGTGCCTTCTCTCACGCCTCCATCTGCTGGGTGATGGGAAGGTTAAACTGGGGGTTGGGTAGGGCAGAGGCTGCCGGGAGGTGGCCCAAGCTCAAGGGATATAATGGCCCATTGGTGGCCAGGGAAGAGACCCATGTTATGCTTATAACAATAAATTGTTTTCAAAGGGGAAAAAAGCCTCCAACAAAGATTTGTTCTTCCAGTCCTGGGGCTTGAACTAAGGGCCTGGCCACTCTCCCTGAGCTCTTTTTGATCAAGGCTGGTGCTCGACCAGTTGAGCCCCACTTCCCCTTCCAGCTTTTTCTGTGTGGAATCAATTTTTCATAAATTATTTCCTTTAGCTTACATTTTTAAAACAGTGCGTTAAGTGTATATCTTGGTAACTAATTTTGGATTCCTCCTTCAATATACTTCTGAGTGTAATGTCTCACATCAATTCCTAACCCTTCAGTCATGCTAGGCGACCACTCTACCACTGACGCACCTTCTCAGCTAGGATGATGCACCCCTCCCAAACCCAAATGGCCATTCCTCAGATAAATAGGAAGTAGGGGCTAGGATGAATATGAAGCACTTCTGGTTCACACCAAAATACTTCCCCACCCCCTAATACCACACCCTTAGTTGAAGTTTCTCTTCTACCATTGAGGGATGAGGGAGGGACAGGGGAGTCCTGAGAGAGGAGTATCAAGAGCAGTGGCCCCACATCCTCCCCCACACAAGGATTCTTCTAGATTCCAATCTTACCTGACTCAATGTGGAGTCTACACTGTCTGCCCACCACTGTAAGGCTCAGGATGAAATAAAGGTCAACCCTGGGCTCAGCCCACACCCAGGGTGGAAGCTCTTAATCCCAGACCTACTTCCACCTCTGACTTCCCCGATTTAGGCCAGACCCACCACTCACCACTATGTGGTGGTGATGACCTCATGGATGGATTCAAGGAAGAAAGTCTATGACAAAGAGCAGAAGCAGCAGGGTGAGAATGGAAGAAGGAGGTGGGGTGATTGCTCTGGGATCTTCCTCCTTGGAGCCCTTCCTTCCATCCAGAGCCATGCTGACCCAAAGCATTGACAAGGCCAGGGGGTGAGACACGAAGGACCAGCACAGGACTAAGGAGGCATTGCTTTGTAGTGGAGCACTTGAAAATTCCAATTATATTTGGCCAATGCCAATCCCAAACCCAACATGCAAAGCCTCTCCTTGTTGTTGGACACGAACACTCTCCCTGAGTTCTTATTCTCGAGGCTGGCACTCTACCACTTGAGCCAAAGGACCACTTCTGTTTTCTGACGGTTCATCGAGGATAAGATTCTCACACACTTTCTGCCCAGGCTGGTTTGACACCGTGATCCTCCAAATCTCAGCTTCCTGAGTAGCTAGGATGCCAGGCATGAGCCACCAGTGCCCAGTATGTGATGACTTTTGAAGGCATCTTGGTGATTTTGTAAAGGAGCCCCAAAGGGCCTGGATAGACCATGACCCAATCAAGGTGCTGGGATCAGAGAAGGATGACCTTCTACCCATTCTGTTCCCCAAAATTAAAGATGCCAGGTAGTGGTGTATGCATCAGACACCTAAACCAGCAGCCACCAGGCTTAGTGGGGAAAAAGTAGAGAATATCCAAAGATTGCATTATAGAAATCTCTGATTTTTCATGCATGTGGTGTGTGTGTGTGTGTGTGTGTGTGTGTGTGTGTGTGTGTGTGTGTGTGTGTGTGTGTGTGTGTGTGTGAACTCAGGGTCTAGAGTTTTCTTGCTCAAGGCTATTGCTCTGCCACTTGAGCTACAGCCCCACTTGCTTTTTGATTGTTAATTGTAGGTAAGTGTCTCAAGGATTTTCCTGTCCAGGGTGACTTGGAAGCATGATGGAGACCCCAGGGAAGCAAGAGTAAACTCAACTCTCAGGTACAATCCCTATGGTGGGCCACTCCTGCCCCCTGGTGGCCCGATGCGGGATATGCAGCCCCGTGCCATTGTCCTCTAGAGTTCAATTTTGAGAAGTGACCAGGGCCAAGCAGACTTTTGTTCACCCTGATTGCTGATACCAGAGCAGGTCTTTTCCACCCTAGGCCAAGAGAGCTCCATGAGGCCCAGCTTCCCAGGAGCACCAGGAAGAGAGAGGTCAGCTCCAGGCTGAGCTAAAAGCCTTTGCACACAGACACCCCAACTTGGCCTTCCTTATCACCATAAGACCTGTCAAAGAACAACCCAAAAAAACAAAATTGGAGCTGTGCCTCCAAGTGGTAGAGCTCTAGCCTTGAACCAAAGAGCTCAGGGATAGGACCCCCAAACTTTGAGTTCAAGACCCCCAGCTGACCCTCCCCCATAAAACACAGGTTGGCTAAATGTGAACTAGTAGGATTTGTCAAGTGTTTCTGAAGAATGGGGATACTGAAGAAAGCACCCTAATTCTAATGAATGCTGAACCTTTGACATACAGCTATGTGCTGAGTCCTCAAAAAGGTGCTGTTTGCTGAGTCATCCCATAGGTTGCTATGTGGTGAGTCCCTGAAAAGAGTGGGCCGTGCTGAGTTTTTCAAAGGGTGCTGTGTGCTGGGTCCATTACACAATATACTGTATGCTGAGTCCTTCAAAAGGTGTGGTGTGCTAATTCATCCAAAAGGGTCCTAATATGTGCTGTGCCCTTGAGAAGAGAGGGATGAGGTGTGTTTTTTGAGTGCTGTGTGCTGAATCCTTTTCACAGGGTGCTCTGTATTGTCCTTCAAACGGTGCTGTGTGCTGAGTGCTTCCACAGTGTGGTATGTGCTGAGTCCTGCCATAGTGTGGTATGTGTGGAAACCTTCAAAATTCTTCTATGTGCTTTCTTTGAAGGGTGCTATGCAATGAGTGGTTTACAAAGGGTGCTTTTTACTCAACCTTTCAAAGGGCTGTGTGGAGTCTTATCACAGAAGGTGCTATGTAATGAGCCCCTGGGAAAGTTGTTATGTGCTGAGTTTTTCAAAGCATGCAATGTGCTGAGTCCTTTACGCTGCAAGCTATGGACTCCCTCCTTCAAAGGGTGTTGTGTGCTGAGTACTCTACACAGGGTGCTTTGCGCTGTTTTTGGAAGTGTGCTGTGTGTCATCCCAAAGAGTGCTATGTTCTGAGTCCTTGAGAGGTAGTTATCCCCAACATCACATACACACACACACACACATACACACACACACACACACACACACACACACATATACACAAGGGTCACCATGCACCTTCTTAGTGTGTGGGAGTGAAGGGGGATGGAGAAGAATCTTCTCCAGGGGTGGAGCTGAAGGGAGATTCGATCCCTGGGGCAGGTACTGGGGTTGGGGGAGAGTGCTGAGCTGAGGTGATGCTGCAATTGCCATGGCCTGGAAGCCTTAGATCCCAGTCAGGGTTGTGATTGCAGCTAGGGGTGGGGGGCATGGCCTAGGGGAGGAGTGGGCATGGCCAAGTGGAGGAGGGGGAGGGGCCCTGGGATACACTGTGGTGGCAGTGATGGGGGGGGAGCAGGCAGGCCTGTGTGGTGGCCCAGGAGTGGAGTGGGGGCAGAGAGAGAAAAAGCAGAGAGAAGAGCAAGCACAAGCATGAGGGGAAGCTGTTCCAGAGGCTGGTGGTCGCTGCCATCAAAGCGCAGTCCTGAACAGGAGCACAGAGCACCTGGAGCCAGCAAGGCAGGCACATCACTGCGGGCAGCCCCACGGGGGCACGGCGGCCATGGCTGCCCTGAATCTGAGGTCCTGGCACGGGAAGCACGGTGGTGGCTTCGGTGGTGGAGGCAATGGAAGCAGGCAGCTGAGACGGAGGTGGTGCTGGTGATGGCAGCTGAGGCAGGGGTGGCAGCAAGCACAGACGCCGGCAGATGCCCCCTCCACCTCCCAGCAGAGCAGCGTTTCAAACATGGCTCTGCCTGATCTGATCCGAGACCCCTTTAGCAGTTGCCCAGCAGAAATGGTGGGTCCCTGCCTGGCATGAGGCCCCGACCCAGTCCGTGCCCCTGGTCCTTGCACTCTGGGCCTGGGTGCACCCAGAGCCATCGCCTACAGCTTCTCCCAGCAGCACACATGAGTGGCCGCTCTATGGGACCACACCTGGCGACTCCTGCACCAGGCGAACCCCCTGACCCCCTCTTTCCTCCTCCCCCACAGACCCGGACCCTCGCCTCCTGTCTCCTCTCTCCATCCGGCCCGCACCTACCCTGCACCCCACAGTCCACCCTGGCTCTGCCACAAATCGCCCCAGGAGAGGGGGGTGGGTGTTGCCCCAAGGATCCCACCCCCATTCCTAGGGGACAGTGTCCCAGGAAAAGGACAGATACAGGAAAAGGTCAGATACAGTGAGGAAGGGGCACCACAGAACCCCTGGCCTAGAGCAGTGAAAGCCACATCTGCACCCTTCCTCTCCCAGGTGGGAACCTAGTGACTTTAGTCAGATGTGGGGAGGAGCACCTTCACACCTGCCTTCTTGGCTCTTTTCCTTTTTGCTGGGGGTGGGGGGTGTTGGATGCAGGAGATAGGCCCCCCTTGCTGTTTGAGCCCTTGTCTTCTGTGCTAGGTCACCCTTTCACCTGAGGAGGTCCCAGAAGAACCCACTAGGCAGGTGAGGGCACTGGGGGTCAGAAGGTGACTATCTGGGAGGAACACACCTCCTCTGACACACATACACCTGTCCTGTTCCCCCCCCCCCCAGCTGTCAACAGTACTCACAGGGTGATCACATTTCCCAGCTCTGCCTGCTTCTGCTGGTGCTCCTGGTCCTTCTGGTCTCCTAGTCCTCCTCAAGAATCCGCCAATTAGCCTAGAAGCATCTAGGCTGGAAGTAGGGAGTCCATCCATGTATGTAGCCTTTATGACCCCATCAAATTCCCCAACAACGCTCCCACCCCAAGTCAGACACTTCTCTGGAGGCACCAGGACTGCCTGTTGTGTTTTCTCTCTGGGCTCTGAGGAATCATGTCTCTGGATTCCTTGACCCAGTGTCCGGGCCTAGGGTTTTGGTGAATGGGGGTCAAGGCTGGTTGTTCCCAATGGAAAGGTCTGGCCCTGGGTAAAGGAAGAGGCAGGGTGGTTCTGCATTATAAGAGCAGTGTTCCCCTTGGGTGGGAGCCCCTGGTTCTGACAAGGGAACTGCCATGCTAGAGCTTGTACATTGCCCAGATGAGGAACCAACAAACTCAGGAGAGGCACTTCTCTGAGTCTGTGTGTGTGTGTGTGTGTGTGTGTGTGTGTGTGTGTGTATGTGTGTATGTGTATATGAGAGAGAGAGAGACAGAGACAGAGACAGAGACAGAGAGAGGGAGGGGGAGGGAGGGAGGGAGGGAGATATCGATCATCTTTCTCCTCATACAGCCTGACTGTGCTCAGGTCAGTGATCAGTTGGCAAATTGCAGGTGCTGCATGGTGAGTCTTGTGTGACCCATTTGGATTTGTGTGTGTGTGTGTGTGTGTGTGTGTGTGTGTGTGTGTGTGTGTGTGTGTGTGTGTGTGTGTTGGGAGATTAGGAGATGAGAAAAATGAAAATATATTTAAGTCACCATATCTAAAAAGAACAAAAGCAGTTTATTTGTGTGTATGTGTGTATTTGTTGTTCTTTTTTCATAATGCCCAGTATGAGCCCAGCCACAAGTTTTGTTTTCTCCTTCACCATTTCATGGCTCCTTTGGGGAAGGTTTCAGTATATGTGCCTTTCCACCTCTTTCCACCTCCCTCTTCCCCTTTCTTGCAGCCCACAGTAGCTGCTGGACCTGCATGGGACACCCTAGGAGGCCTGTGTGAACCACAGTACAGAGTGGACACCTGTCCTGTCTTCAGCCAGAAGGCTTGTGAGGCCAGTGTGACCACAGCCGCACTCTTCCAGCCACTCTGCTCTCATGTGTATAGTTGGAGTTAATTCAAGGGTTGGGAATGTGTCTGCCAAACATAATTACGGAACGAGATTGGTGGGAGTAGGGCAGGGGCTGTGAAGCTAGGAGTGTCTGGGAAGTGGTGAACGGTGTAACATGGCAGATGCTTCACCACAACCAAGGATGAGAGGAGAACCTTACCCAGGGCATTGACGGTGTCTGTGGGCATCTGGGCAGGGGGCTCTGGGCCCCCACTGAGGGCGTGGATTCCCTCCTGGGGCAGTGCATCCGTGTGTAGTCCTCCCTGGAGTCTTGCAGTCTCCAATCTGTGTCTCACCTGGGCCGTTTCCAGCTGGACAGTGGTAGGCAAGTTTCCCCTCCTGGAGCCTGCTCGGTATCATACCGTGGTAGTTAGCTTGGGCTCTCTGAATGCCAGTTTCTGTAACCTGCTGTAGGCTGCTTGGAAGGAAAAGGGGACCACTGACTTTGGAACCGTTTAAGTTTGATTGGGACAAGTGAAATGCCACCTTTTCCAGGTTTTTTTTTTCTTGAAGCTGGCAATTTCCACTAATGCCTGGGTTCATGGGTTAAATTAGATGAACCAATTCAGCGGTCAAACAGTGACGTTAAAAGAGGCACAGGCAGAGTTCCCAAGCCAGATGGTCTCCTGCTATGAATGTCTTGCCTTGACTGCCCTTCTCTGGCAGCTGCTGATTCTTCTACAGCTCTCTCTAGGGTGACCACCACAGTTGAGGATGTCATGGGGAGCAGAGAGTGACCTTGCCAGCCCCAGCCTGCCAGCTGTGAGCAGAGACGATTTTCAGCACCTGAAGTGGAACCCGGGATGCCTCGAGAATCCTTTCTCTGTAACATGCAACTTGGGGGCCAGATATAGTGGGCCATCCTGTCTGGTTCCACAGAGAGGAAAGGAGGCCACTTGAGCCAGGGGTTTAGCTCATGGCAACCTTGTTCACACCTGAGGGGGAATTGAGTGCCACAAAGTTGGTCAGCCACTGGACAGAGATCTTTGGGAAGATAGGCATCCCAGTGGCCCCAGAATCCAGCGAGAACATCGTGGCTCACATCCTGGGAGCCAAAACAGTTAAGTGCGGTGGCACCAGGAGGGTGGGAAGAGGGAAGAGGGAGAACTGTGGGAGAGCTACATCAGGCTTTGCCTCGTTCCCCCCCCCCCCCAGCCCCAGGATGCTTACATGAATTGGATGGGACTTTTCTGTAGTATGGTCATAGACAGATGCTCATTTAGTTATCCAACAAATAGTTACAGTGTGCGCCATGCTTGAAGGGGTGAGGGTTGTCATAGATGATGAAAGGTTCCAGTGCTGGTTCCATGGCACATAAAGAAACCTTGGTTTGAACTGGATGCTGGTGCTTCATGCCTGTCATGCTAGCTACTTAGGAGGCTGATATGGGAGGATCAAAGCTTAAGGCCCAGGCAGGAAAGACTGTAAGACTCTTATCTCCAACTAACAACCAAAAAGAAAATGCCAGAAATGGATGTGTACCTCAAGCCTTAGACTGGTCGCCTTGAGTAAAAAGGCTCAGGGACAGCACCAAGGCTCCTAATTCAAGGCCAGGAGTGAGACAAAGAAAGGAAACAGAGAGAGAGGAGGGAAGGACGAAGGGAAAAAAAAGAGGAAAGGAAGGAAGAAGGGAGCATGCGAGCTTTGGTTGGAGTCCTTGGATCAAGGGAGCCAACCACTCACAATCTCTGTGGGTAACATTTCAGAGCCTAAAGCCAGTATATAGGACTAAGCCACTGACCCTTCAGCAACTTCATGACATCCAGGAGCTGTGTGGTCACCAACTGCAGGGGGAAGCAGCCTCAGGAAGGACCTAGGGCTCAGGGTGTGTCACCAGGTTTCAATTATCCCGGCCCTAGCAAGTCTATTTCCTGGTCAGATAATAAGAAATTGTCTAAGGGCTAGGGAGGTGTTGGGGTGAGGGAGTGTCAAGGGAGGGGCAAGGCATAATCAGGAAGATGAAGAGGTAGGACGATCCCAGGTCAGGTGTGTCAGGACATTGAAGCCATGACCTCTCCTAACAACATAGACCCAGACACACTTCTATTAAGAGTCCTGGAACCTTGGGTTCACCATTGACTGCCTGGCTGTTGTCCACTGCAGGATGCCTGTGCAGTACATCCTTGGGGACTGGGACTTTCCATGGCTCAATCAGAAGATGACACCCCCGGTGTTCATTCCTCCACCAGAGACAGAGGTAAGTGGACCACTGGCACAGGACAGCCAGGGAATGAGGACAGGATTTGGGACCCGAGTGACTTCGAGACTTGCTCTAGGGGGCACTAGGACCACGTGACTGCCATTCTCAGGGGCAGAGGTGGGTCTCTGCTGGCTCAACCTTTAGTCTACATGGCATTCTGGGATTCAGAGAGGGCTGACTGAAGGTGGGGCAGGCTTGGGTGGGTTGAGGCTGTTGGGAAAACAAGAGGCACTGGGCTCTGAGCAGGGTTGTTTCTTTGAGGATACTCACAACCTAAGAACATTCCTGGGATGGACCAGCACTTTTCTCCTTCCAGAGAGAGAGGGACCTAGCACCCCTCCAGTTGGAGTCCCTTGGCCGAGAAATCCTTTCATATTCACATCCTGTGGTTGGATAACTAGAACTCACCTTGCTGCCCAGTGTCAAGGCAGGACAGTGAGAGATCCTGAGTCTTTGATAAGGTCAGAGGGTCCTCAATATGAGATTGTACTTGAATGTCCTAACTTGGTGCATGGTCAGTCCCATCTAAGACTGCCCTGATGTAGGACATAGAATCTAGAGAATCAGAGCCGGATGGGGTCTGTTCTGGGAGTCGTGAGTATTATGTGTGAACTTTGAGCTCCCGTGTGCCAACATGCTTCCCTTTCTTGGGTGGGTCTTTGCTAGAAAAAACTTGAAACTAAGGACCGGATCTTATCCCTTGTCTTTGATGTTTAAAGCTAGCACTCTACCATTTGAGCCAAAGCTTCACTTCCAGCTTTTTTGGGTGTTTAATTGTAGAAAAAGAGTTCTAATGGACTTTGCTGCCAAGGGTGGAATCCAACTGTAGTCCTCAGATCTGTCTCCTGAGGGGAGAGGATGAAAAGGATGGAAAATTATCTTTGGCCAGGTGCCAGTAGCTCATGGCTGTCATCCTAGGTACTCAGAAGCTGAGATCTGAGGATCACGGTTCAAAGCTATCATGGGGAGGAAAGACCCTGAGACTCATCTCCAATGGACCACCTGAAAACTGCAAGTGGTTCTGTGGCTCAAGTAGTAGAATGCTTGCCTTGAGTTGAAGAGCTCAGGGACAGCACCCAGGCCCAAAATTGAAGCCCCACAACTGAAAAAAAAAAAGAAAGCAAACCATCTTTGCCTGCAAAGGATGGTGGAGGTGTGTGGGGGGGTTGGGGGAGGGTGCTGTAGTTGGGAGACCAGGTGCTGGCATCACTGTACAGACATTTTTAAGAACTCCCCAAGTTTACCCCAGTTTGAAGCCAGAGCTTCAAGAGGACTTGGCCTGTGGCAGGAAGGGAGTGGGCAAATGGGTACAGGGGTGGGATTATTGTGTCTGTATTCTCTCCATTGAAGGATGGATTTGGATGCTGGGTGACAAAGTCTGAAGTTAAGGGTTGCAAGAAGTGTGTGGCCTGACGAGGATGGGTTTCCTCTGGGTATGTGAAGTTGGCTGAAGCCGGAAGCCGCTGGTGGCTCACAACTGTCATCCTAGCTACTCAGAAGGCTGAGATGTGAAGACCATGGTTCCAAGCCAGCTTGGGAAGAAAAGTCTTTGAGACTTGATGTCCAATGGACCACCAGAGAACAGAATTTGGCGCTGTGGCGCAAGTGGGATATTGCTCACCTTCAGCTGAAGAGCTGAGGGACAGCACCCTGGCCGGGAGTTCAAACCCCATGACCAACTACAAAATAAGGGGAGGCTAAGTTTTCTGCAAAGCAGTGTGGACAGTAGGAACTGCCATGTTGGACTATGAGACATTCCAGATATGTGTGAGGCTTACTGGTTTTTCTATAGTGGGCCTAATGTCTGTAGTGCCACCTTCTTGAGGGTAGGATATGATCCTAATGGAGACAGTCCATGGTTCTGTTCTCAGGGACTGCTGAAGCCTTGGGCTGTCCGTGTGTGTGTGTATGTGTGTGCGTGTGTGTGTGTGTGTGTGTGTGTGTCTTTGTCTGTGTCTATGTCTGTGTCTGTGTGTGTTTGGTGTTAGAAAACCTGGGCCTTGACCTCAGGGTCTAGGTGCTGTTCCTGAGCTTCTGTGCTCAAAGCTATTGCTCTGACACTTGAGCCATAGCTCCACCTCTGGCTTTTTGGTGGTTCACTGTAGATAAGAGCCTCACATTCGTTCCAGAATGGGCTGGCTTTGAACCCTGATCTTCAAACTCAGCCTCCTGAGTAGCAAGGAAGACAAACATGAACCACCCCTGCAGGTTGTGTGTGTGTGTGTGTGTGTGTGTGTGTGTGTGTGTGTGTGTGTGTTTGTGTGTGTGTGTGAGTGTAGAAGTGGGCTGTAACAAGGAGCACTGGACCCTTTGGTAACTTCAGCTTGCTTTCTTTGGGGGTACATGGGCTTTGTGGCTGAGGTCTGGGGACCTGGAAGGGTGAGATGCTTAATGGGGACTCAGCACTTAAATTATAAGACCAAGGGATCTGTGTGCCCTGGAGATGTCTACTTGTGCCGCGGACCGGCTCTGTTGGGACGGCAGAGGACACCTAGTAGGAGTAACTGGAACAGGTAGGGAGATGGCAAACAGACAACTCACACACAAGAGGAGTGAATGCTGAGTGCGATTTATTGCAGAGGATGACAATCTTTTATAGAAAAAAGTCTCCATGAGAAAGGGCAAAAGGTTACACAATTTGTTGCAAGGCTTTGGGTGGTCACCAGCTGGTTGCCTGATCTTGTTCTTGGATGATGATCTATGACGATAGGCACTTGTTCCTGGCTTTACCTTATCAACCCCATAAGAATAACAAAGTAAATCGGTTTTGAGATGCTTATCACATATTAACCATTAACAAGAGCATGTGAGCAAGGTGTTAGACATAAAGGCATAAACTCTAGTATTTTATTTTTACTTCTGCTTAGTTTTGTACTTTATGCATTTCAAATCTTTTCTAAGCAATTGTGCTTCTTTGCCATTCTTTAGAAGGTCCCCAATTTGTTGCCAAAAATCATGATATTCAGTATACTTAGCTAAATCTGGCCATACATCAAATTCAGGCTCATAGTGTCTTCTCTGTAACCCTTTCACATAATCGTTTACTCTTCTCCATAGAGGCCTTAACTGTCTCATAAGATCTTCCTCGTTCTTTTTGATAGTAAGCACCAAGGAGTCCTAGATCTAGCAAGTCTCTCAGTAAATGGAAGAGAGTAATAGGAAATTCTTTCTCCTAAGTAATTTTCCCAATGGTTGCCATCCTTATCATACACACCTGTAAAAGGCTATGGATCTGGGGGAAGTCTTTGAGGCCCTCTTGATAAGGCAGGATCCCACCAGCATCCCCTAATAAGCCACTGCCATCTTCCATCCACCAATCTTTTAGGAACCTTATTTAGTTTTAGGTCTAAATATCCCTCTACATCTTTCTTATCTACAGGATGTCTACTGTAGATACTTCAGGATTAAAGGGAAGTCTCCAATAGCTATACGCTCTTTCTGCTCTAGCCGTGCCTACAGCTTCTTGTAAATCTCTTACAAACAATTCCTTCTGCTGAAGTGAAGTCATAAAACCCCCAATGCTTTTATTTTCACTTATGAGTTGTTTAATAGCCTCCATAAGAGGGGCTTTCAGCGTAGCACTTAAATCTGGTGGATTAGTCATATTCTCAGTACACTCATCGGATGTTGGAGTCATCATCACTTCCAAGAAAGAGCCCTGAATAAGAGAATGTTGAGCATGAGTAAGTAGAACAAGCAGCAGGAACAGTAAAAGAATAATGGGCACTCCTATGCAGCGAAGAAAAGAGAAACAGGAACAGGAACACATCTTTCCAAGGGGCTTGCCAGACTTTCCAGGACGTAGGCCTCTTTGAAGCCCCACTCTCAGATCAGATAGCAGATGTTCCATGCTAAGCAGACTCCACTTGAATAGGCGTGGCATACTCCCTTGGGCATGGTTGGTGGCAGAAGGAGCTTGGGAGGACCTGGGGATGGGGCCCGCAGGGGGTGGCTCCCCAGGGGGAGAGAGAGCATGGCCAGCGCTTAGTAAGGATGAGAGCCCTGTTAATATGGAGCGCACTTTCATGGTTCAGACTTTGGGTCTTATCATGATGTTTGATGGGCGAGGCCAACCGTATTTTAAATGTTGACCTGTGATCTTCAGATCTCAGCCTCCTGAATAACTAGGATTATTGGCATGAGCCTCTGGCACCAGGGCCTCTTATTCTTTTTGGTATATTACGGTTTGAATTCAAGGCTTTAGACTTGCCAGTCAGGTCTTCTAACATGTGAGCCAAGACTTTCTGTCTTGGGCATTTCCTAGATAGAGTCTCAATATATGCTCAGGCTGGTCTGGATCAGGATTCCTCACTGCTACCTTTCTGGCCAGACCCTGGTTGTAAGAAAATGAATTCACTCTATGCCTATATCGCTTTGCTGGGATGTCGTTTTGGGGAGTGGGTGGGGGGTGTGAAGAGGAAAGACCCCAGAACTGACACCTCCTGGGGGACATTTCTTCTTGTGACAGAGCCAAGTCATTGCTGTGTATGACGAGGAAGCCGCCATCAGACTGACCTGGAACAATGCTCAAAGTATGTAGGCTGTTGAAGTATCAAACCCACCCATGTCTGCTTCCCACGCACAACAAGGGGGTGCAGTGCAGGTGGTCCAGCACTGGCCCTAGGGGATTATAAATGGATGGTGGTGGTCAGGTGCCAGTGGTTCCTGCACCTGACTGGGTTATTGGGGAGGCTGACGTCTGATGGACGTGACACAAAGCCAGTCCAGGCAGGAGAGTCTGTGAGATTCTTATCTCCCATAAACCAACAACCACCCCCCGCCACACACACAAAAAGCCAGATTTGGTGCTGTGGCTCAAGTGTTAGAGCCTCAGCCTTGAGTAAAAGAAGCTCAGGAATGACATTCAGGCCCTGAATCCAAGCCCTAGGACTCACAAAAAAATAATGAAATAAATGAATAGTGGGCATCAGTTACCTTACTACCAAAAAGGATGGATTCAGTCTTCTCTCTGGTATTTGTATCCAAAGGTAATGGGCTTCTCTTGATGTTCTTCTAAACTTCTCCTCTCCATTATCTCTCCAGGCTTCAGTTGCAGGATAGAATTCATATCATTCCACTCAATGTGACCTTATGTACCCTCCCTTACCCGCCTACCTTGGGGTGGGGATCCTGGATGTATTCACCACTGGGAGGATGAGGCACCGGAGAAATAGGGTAGGTATCCCTGAAACTTACACACACACACACACACACACACACACACACACACACACACATATACCCATACTCACCCAGGCCAACTCAGTGTCTTTTCCAAAGACACTTCATCTCCTTGGATTTACTGACCTAGGAGAGGAACTTGATTTCTTGTAACTAAGTATTTTAACTAGGGCTTGCTAGTTGACATGAGATAAACCGAAGCTCAAAAGAAAAGCTCTGGTGTTCATCACCTCTGGCTCAGGCTCACACCTGACATCCTGGCTACTTGGGAGGCAGACATCTGAGGATCAAAGATTGAAGCCAGCCATAAGCTGGAAAGCTGGTGAGACTCTTCTCTCCATGGAACCACCAAAAAGTCAGAAGTGGAGCTGTGGCTTCAGTGGTAAAGCACCAGCCTTGAGTACAAAAACTCAGAGACGCAGCTCCCAGATCCTCAGTTCAAGCCCACACAAAGAAATGGACCCATCTTGTTGCCCCCAGACTGCTTGGACCTCCACTGTCCTCTCAAGGAGTGTGATACAGCACTGGGCCCTGGTTAGTGTATCAGAGCTTTCAAAAATTGGGTGGTGGAAAGCAGGCCTTCGCCTTCATGTGCTTTCAACCCACACCAGCAGGAAGGGAGAGTGTGAGAAGGCCAACAGCCTGCAGAGCAGCGAGGACCCCACTCTGCCAGGGTGATTGGAGCAGGATTCTTAGAAACAGCACTTGAAAAGGGGTCTTGCTTAACTAGGAGTATCTGACAGGAAGCACACAGAGCAAAGATGCTGTACATAAAGGACAACATAGAGGAGCATGTTCACTTCAAGCCAGAGCTGCTGCTGAGAAACACGGTACAGATGTGCAGGACTGTCCTGAGACATGCCCGAGTGGTTACAGAAGAAGAGCTATCCAGGGTTGGGATTGTGTCTTAGCAGTAGTGGGCTTGCCTTGGGCACAGGAAACCCTGGGTTCAATTCCTAGGTTCCACATACACAGAAAGAGCTGGAAGTGGCACCATGGCTCAGGTGGAAGAGCACTGGCCTGGAGCAAAAGAAGCTTGGGTACAACACCTAAGCCCCGAGGTCAAGCCCCAGGACTGTCAACATAAAACAGCACTCCAAGGGTTCTTGGTGACAGGTGGATGGCTATGCCCTGTAGCTCTTAGTAGATCCATCCATTTTATGTGTCGCCTTCTTTGACAGAGGGAAGCTGGACACTCCTTCTGCCCTGGCATCTCCTGGACCCAGTTATCAGCAAACCTCCCAACATCTTCCACCAGGACATGGAGCAGCTGGCCCCAGAAATCCTCAGATACCTGTTGAGTGGGGCAGGGGGATACAGGCCAGAAATCCTAGTGGGTCTGATCTGCCCCAGATGACCATGCCTTCCAGAGGAGGCGGTTGGGAGGCTATAGAGGGGTAGTGATATGGAAGGGGCACTTTAATGCCTATGGCCCTACCCAGATTCTGAGCCTCCCTTTGCTGTCCCTAAGGGATCTAGAGGAGTGACTAGGTTGGAGTGTCTAGAGGAGGACTAGTTGGAAATTCTAAAGAATGAGACACCATAAACCATGCTCCGATGGCTCATACCTATCATCCTGGCTACTCAGGAGTATCTTGTTTCCCCAACACAGGCAGGAACGTCCCAGGGGAGTCTCATCTCCAATCTCCAACCAGAAGTGGCACCATGGTTCAAATGGTAGAGTACTGGCCTTGAGCAAAAATCATCATCAGGGACAGTACCCAAGCCCTGAGTTTAAGCCCCTCAATGAAAACAAAAACAAAAACAAAAAACAAAAATCCAAAAAAGAAAGACACCCCTTGCCTGCAAGAGATGGTTAAGGAGTGGGGTTGCTGTGGTTGGGAGACCAGGTGCTGGCCTCAGGGTACAGACATTTCTAAGAACTCCCCAGTTTTGCCCAAGGTTGAAGTTACAGCATGGTGGGCTTTGCCTTACCAAGATCTCCAGAGGTCGTGGCCTTTCTTAGGCAGGGAATGGGCGAATGGGAATAGGGGTGGGAGGGTAGTGTCAATTATATTCTCCCCATCCATGGAAGAATGGTTTTGTACGCTGGTGTCAAAGTCTGAAGGGAAGGGCTGCATGTGGTTTGTGGCCTGACAAGGTGGGTTTCCTCTGGGTGTGAGAAGGTGGCTGAAGCCAGGCATTGCCAGTGGCTCACAACTGTCATCCTAGTTACTCAGGAGGCTGAGCTCTGAGGATCCAGTTTCAAAGCCAGCTCGGGCAGGAAAATCTGTGAGACTTTTTCTCCAGTGAACTACCAGAAAACCGGAAGTGGCGCTGTGGCTCCAGTGGTAGAGCATGCACCTTCAACTGAAGAGCTGAGGGACTGCGCACAAGCCCAAAGTTCAAACCCCATAACCAAAAACCAAAAATAAGGTAGCTGAGTATTCTACATAGCGGTATGTACAGTAGGAAATGGCATGCTGTGTCATGAGCCATTCCAGACATATGAGAAGCTCTGAGTTTTGTCTATAGTTGGTCTGAGGATGGTAGTGCCATCTTCTCAAGGGTTGGGGTATTCTGATGCTCAGGGACTGCTGAGGCCTTGGGCTACCCATGTGATGTGTGTGTGTGTGTGTGTGTGTGTGTGTGTGTGTGTGTATTTTTCCATCTTTTTTCTCTGTCCCCTTCATTGGTGCCTGTTTGCCTCTTTCTGACCTCACATGGTGCCCCTCCTGCACAGTTGCTGTGCACAAGGTTGCCTTGCCTTTAGACCCTTATCAGGGTCTACAATGAGTCTTAAATTGCCAGAGACCTGCATATTTCAGCTTTTCTTTGGGGCCCAAATCCAGTCGTCCATGTTTTGGGCCACCTCCAGGAGATTCTGGGTTATCAGGGCAGGTGGCATAGGTTCTCCCCTGACACGGGGGGGGGGCGGGGGCTCAGTCATGTGATGTCCTATCGTTTTCCTCAGCTGGGCCTCTGGCTGCATGTCCCTTCCTGAAGGCTGGTAGTGGAGTGGTGGAAGGGTGGTTGCCTGTGGCTCTGGACAACTCAAGCATGAAAGCTGACTGAAGGCCGCCCAACCAAGGATCTTCCGGGGCTACATGGGAGGTGAGGCCCAAGGTGGCTTGGAAGTATCTGTCGGTGTCTAGGAAATGTCAATGTACCTTACCACAGGAAAGTCTATCTTCCGGCCCCAGCTGGGCCTCTCTAGGTCCTTCTAGACTATTCTGGATGCCCAGAACACAGAAGCACAGACTTTAGATTCCAGGGCTACAGAACTGGGGGATGAGAGACTGTTATGGCCAATACCTCAATGTTCTGGGGCATTAGCCTTGACCTGGCTATGCCCCCCTTGTGTATGTTCACTTCTTAATCCAGTGTTGGCCACACACCACCTTTTGTGGCAGTGCTGTGGACGTGGCAGGAGTGGAAGTGAGATCTAGGATAACCAAAATCTGGATATATGGCCTGTGGGGATGGGGATGGCAAAGGGTGTCTATTAAGAAAAACATCTCAGATCTGGAACTCAGGGCTTAGGCACTGTCCCTGAGCTAACACGCTACCACTTGAGCTACAGCTCACCTTTCATCTTTTTTAGTAGTTTAGTGGAGAGAAGAGTCTCGTGGACTTTCCTGCCTGGGCTGGCTTCAAGCTGCCATCTTAAGAGCTCAGCCTCTGAGTAGCTGGGGTTGCTGGTATGAGCCATTGGCAACTGCTAAGGATGTTACCGTGTGTAGGTGTGTGTATGTGCACATGTAAGTGTGCGTGTGTGTGTGTATGTGTGTGTTTGTGTTTTCCAGGGCTTGAACTCAAAGCCTAGGTGGTATCCTTTAGCTTCTTTGCACAAGGTTGGTGCTGTACCACTTGAACTAGTGTATCTCTGCTTCCCAGCTTTTTGGTGATTCATTGGAGAGAAGAGTCTACCCAGGCTGGCTTTGAATCTTGATTGATCCTCAGGTGTCACTCTTGAGTAGCTAGGATTATAGACATGAGCCACTGGCATCCAGCTACAAAGATGTCTTCTCATACTCTCTTCTGTTCTAACACATTGTCTGCTTGCCCTGGCCTAGATCCTCTGACCTCCACATCAGCTCCCAGCAGCCCCTGACTGTGTGGAGAACATAAAGCTCCAAATTGTTCCTATTTCTTTGTCCTCTGGGAAGGGAATGTTTCCTCTGAAGCCTGGGTTAGGAGGGGTAGCTGCAGATGGGTACTCGGCTTGGACAGAGGTACTCTGTTTTAGTCAAGAAGGAAAGTGTGGCCAGATGCTAATAGCTGATGATGTCCTATTCCTAGCTCCTCAGGAGGCTGAGATGTGAAGATTACCATTCAGAGCCAGTCCAGCTAGAAAAGTGTGTGAGACTCTCTTCTGCAAATAACCACCCAAAACTGGAAGAAAAGCTGTGGCTCAAGTAGTAGAGTGGTAGCCTTGAACGAAAAAACTGAGGGACAGAGCCCAGGCCTTGAGTTCAAGCCCTAGCACCAAGATGCATGGGTGTGCGTGCACACACGCACATGCACACACACACACAGACACACAGACACACATACAAAGACACAGACACAGACACAGAAACACACACACACACACACACACACACACACCACACACACACGAGCTGAGCTAGAACTGGGGGCAGTCCTGAGGCATAGTCATAGTCATAGTAAACTCTCAAAGTAGATCAAGTGCTTTGTCCCTAAGACCTTCTTGGGCTGAGTGGGTCTGGGCCATGCCAGTAAGTTCCATGGAATCTGCCCCTCCATCTGTGCACGGGGCCACAGGACCAACGGAAGGACACTATGGATGCTCCTTTGTAGTCAGTCCAAGATTGAAGATCTTCATCTGTCCCAAAAGCAGTAGAGAGGAAAGCAGGGCTCTGAGCCCTGGGACTCCTGGGATAGAGACTGCTACAAGCATCAGCCAGCCAGCTGTGGATACCTGAGCCTACAAGTCTTTCATGAGCCCACCTCAACACCTGCCCAAGGTGTGGCTGACAGAGTCACAAACTTGTGATACCCGCAGGAGTGGGCATTACCTGCTGTACCATCTTGCAGCTCCTGGCCCTCCTGGCCCAGAACCGTGGTCTGAAATGTCGGTTTACTGTTCAGATGCACACTGCACCCATGACTGATACCATTCTGATGGACCCGGCTGATGACCTCCATGCCCCAAGGCGGGACCCTTCTCGATACTGTGGCCTGTTCCATACACAAAGGCCGCCAAAGACACCTAGACATTGGGAGACCTGACCCTCAGAGTCCCATTGGAAAGCACTCTGCCTAGAGCCACAGATTGAGCTCCAAACAGGTGTTTGTCAAGGGGCTCAAAGTCTGGGCCTGGGCACTGTAGCTCAGCTCTTCAGCTTACCACTTGATTCACAGCACCTCCTCCAGATTTCTGGTGGTTCCTTGAAGATCAGAGTCTCCTGGACTTTCTTGCCAGGGCTGGCTTTGAACCACAATCCTCTGATCTCAGCTTCCTGAGGATCTAGGAGGACATGCATGAACCACATGCGCTTAGCTGATCTGGCCTTTCACCACAGTGGGCTAGGAGCTTCTTAAAGCTTTTCTTTATTTTTTTCTATGCCAGTACTGGGGCTTGAACTCAGAGTTTGAGCCCTGGTTTCTTAACTTTTTCGAAAGGCTGGCACTTTACCACTTGAGCCACATTTCCATTTCTGTCTTTTGGTAGTTCATTGGCAAGAAAAGAGTCTCACTAACTTTCTTCCCCTGAGTTGGATGTGACCCATGATATCTGGTCTCAGCCTCCTGAATAGCTAGGATTTACAGGGGTTGAGCCACTGGTTGATAGAAACTTTTCTAAAGGAAGAGTTCTTCCCTGCATTTGCCCTGACTCCTCCATGCAAAGGAGGCCTCTGAGGGTCATGAGCTGTGAAAAATAGGCTTCCAGCCACTGGAAATGGCTGGGGTCCGTGGTGAAAAGACAAGCCAATCTTCCCCCTGGGCCCCATTCTGGGTCCCCACCCTCTGCCCTACCTGTGACTCAAGTACAAACCTTGACCCAGACTTGAATGTCCTGCCAGACTTGTCTGAAGCCAAAGAACCTTTATTCTACCCACAGCACCTCCTCTACACCATACCTCAGGACCTTTGCCCATGATGGACCCTCTGCCTGAGGCTCTCTGTCCTGTTCCACATCTTAGAACTCCTGTGGAATTTTGGCACTGGTTATATCACCTCCTGGAGCAACTCTTTCCTTCCTTTATCCCTCTTTTTTTTTTTTAAATATTGAATTGCTAGAGATGGAACTTGTGAAGGCTGACTGGCAAATGTTCTATCTTGGTGTGTGTGTTTGTGCCAGTCTGGGGGTTTGAATTCATGACCTTGACAGTATCCCAGAACTTTTGTGCTCAAGGCTAGCACTCCAGTACTTGAACCACAACTCTACTTCTGGCTTTTTGGGTGTTTAATAAGAGAAAAGTGTCTCATTATAGTCTTTCCTGCTTGTAATTTTGATCCTCAGATCTCAGCTTCTTGAGTAGCTAAGATTACAGGGGTGAGCCACCAGCACCTGACCTTTACCTCTTACTTCTAACCTTGCCCTCCTCTGAGTCCCAGAAGAATATGTCTCACCAGGGTCCCTATTTTTCCAGTCTTGGGGCTTAAACTCAAGGTCTGAGCATGTTCCTGAGCTTCTTTTGCTCAAGGCTAGCACTCTATCACTTAAGTCGCAGTGCCACTTTTGGCTTTTTCTTTTACTGTGGGTTCGATAACCCAGGACTTCGTGGAATCTAGGTAAGCACTCTACCACTAAGCCACATTCACAGCCCAAGGCTCACTTCTAACAGGAGCTATGAGTGTGGGATTTATTGGCTAACCCCTTTCAGCGCAGAAATCACTGGCTATTTCCTATCTTTCCCAGGATTTGTAACCAGCCTGAGACTTGGCAATCAGGAATGATGAATGAGTGATAGGCACCAGGCCCCACATCCTACAGAGGGATCTAGAATATGGAGCCAGAACCTTGGACAACTCCTACAGCCTAGGAAGAGTGGTCTTCCTGGAGGCAGGGTCTGGCTTCTAGGTGTCCTGATGGGATACCTCACCCACAACATAATGCACCTGTTGCACACACCAGCACAGGCAAAGCCTTTGGGGCTTCACTACTTAAATGGCAGAGAAGGATGCTTTGTTCAAGCTGCCGGCTCAGACTTATTATTTTCTCAGCGCTTGTCCCAGCTTGCCCAGGTTTGGGGGCTGGGCATGGGTAACCTGCTAATGCCCATCATCCATACACCATCCATCAATACAAAGAGACATAGAATTACTCCCTTCTTTTTTTTTTTTTTTGACAGGTCCGGGATTGAACTATGAGCCTAGGCCATATCCCTGAGCTCCTTTTGTTCAAGGGTAGTGCTCTGCCCTTGAGACACAGCCCCAACCATGTGTGTATTTTTTTTCCTGTGGTCTCTTAGAAATAAGAGTGACAGGAACTTTCTGCCCCAGCTGAATTCAAACTGGCATTCTCTACATCTCAGCCTCCTGAGGAGCTAGGATTATAGCTGCTGATTAGAAGTCACTGACACCTGGCTTTCTTTTCTTTTTGTTCTTTTTTAATCATAACAATATGAAGTCTTCACAGTGCCATTCCAATGGTTTGCATACGAAGGGAACTACCCAGGCCTGGAGTTCGAATGCTAGGACTGCCCCCCACAAATGGAGGGAGAATCTGACAAACTCATTCCTATTCATGTGAATGCTAATCGAATGTTATAAAAGTAATAATTTGTAGTTAATTCTTGATTCTATTTTAGAATGCCACACACAAATTACTGGATTTATATCTTTCATTCTAGCACCTAATGGAAGGATATTGACTAATTTTTAATTACAGATTTTGTAAGTATTCAACCATAATACTTCATTAAATGGAGGCATAATGTAATAACTAATAATTGGTTTTATATATATATATATATATAATATCTTCACATTCCCTCTTTGCATATATATGCATATATACACACACACTCACATATATATATATATATATATTCACATCTATCTATCTATCTATTTATCTATCTATCTTTCTGTCTATCTATATATTGGGCACTATTGTGGCTTGATCACAGGTCCTAAGAACTTCCTGGCAGCTCAGTTTGCCACAGGCTGGTCTGCTAAGACTGTGACCCCATTTATGGATTGGGCATTGTGAGTTGAAATCCCAGTATGGCCAAAAACTTATTCGTCCAGTAAGAAGCTAATTTTGACACATTTTTTTTCTTCTCTGTGACAGTCCTTGATCTCAGTGTGATATATAATCCATATGTAAATATATCCTAGGTGATATGAGGTAATGAAACATTATATGTGTAATAATACTAAATTAATAAGTGTAATAAATGTCATATGCTGTAAACCCATGCAATATAAATAGATCTCATATATAAATATTAGTTTTTCCAGTGCTGGGGCTTCAATTCAGGCTCTGGGAATTGGTCTGAATTTCTTGTTTTCAATGACGGTGATCTTCCCCTTCACCCACAGTGTCACAGATTTACCCAGACCCTGAGTTCAAATCAAAGGCCTGCCAGAAAAATGGTGCAAATTCCAAGCCAGGGCATTATTGTTATTATTATTTTGGTCAAAGCATGGGGCTTGAACTCAGGTCTTGGCATCTCTGCCACAACCAATCCTGAGATCCTAGGACCAGAGTTCAAATCTTGGGGCTGGCAAAAAAAAATCAAATGAGAAGGATAAAACTGAGATGAGAAGGGCAAACAAAGAGGAGTCAACAGTGCTTGATAAGAAATGTACTAGTTATCTTGCCCATGTAATTGTAACTCCTCTGTATGGTATTCTCACAATAAAAAAAAAAAAAAACTGAGAAGTTCAAGAAGTGGTTTTACTTTTTTTTCCCTTTGCGTTGTGGCCATCCTGCGTCTAAATGACAAGGCCCAAAAAGTGTACATGACCTTGCATTGCTGATGTTTGGTGGGCTATTAGGGAAGCAATAGCCAAAAGAAGCAACTTAGGACTGGAGGTCGAATCCTGGTACTGCCACTAATGAATGGTGGGGCGCATTCTGATATACATCCGTACAAATGAAATGTTATAAAAGTAACAAATAAATTACTAGTGTATGATTATATTATAAAACTATATACAACAATTATACTACATTAATTTTCAATTAATGCTGTCTCGCTTAAGTAGTCGAGTACTAGCTTTGAGCATAAAAGCATAGGGACTGTGTCTAGACCTTTACTCAAGACCCTAGTAGTGGCACCAAAAAAAAAGATAGCATGTTCTGACTGCAGTGATTTAAGGATACGCTGCAAATACCTCATCACAGAGCATGCTTGGAGTCTGGTGTTGACAGGTGACCTCTAACCTGACGTAGCCAGAGGTAAACCACTGCAACTCATCTTCACCGAAACAGATGCTGCTGGCTCACTCACCCCTGTCATCCAAGATACTCAAGGGCTGAGATCTGACACTAGTGGGTTTAGAACTCAGCCCTGGCATTAAGTCTGTGAAACTCTGACCTGTGGCTCAAAGTGGCAGAACTCTAGGCTTGAGCTAAACATCTTAGGATAGTACCCCCAATCTTTGAGTGCAATCCACGTGGATGACTCCCTCCAAAAAAACCACCCCTCTAAATCATTACATGTGAACTTCTTGAGGTTTGTTATGTGTTTCTCAAAGAATGGTGATACTGATGAAAGCACCCTAATTCTAATGACAGCATTTGGGATACACCTATGTGATGAGTTCTTCATGAGTTGTTATGTGCCTAGTCCTAAACGGGGTTCATTCTTTCATCTGGTCCTTGTAAGAGCTTCACAAGTAAGATGATTGTGCAGATGGGAAAGTTGAGGCTCAGATATGCCCCATGTCAGGGCCAAAATGATGTATGTACTGAAATCTAGCGAGTTGTCTCCTGCAGACAATTATTTTGGTTTAGTTTTTCCCATCATGTACCTTGAACTCAGAGCTTAGGCGCTGACTTTCATTTTGGGCTCATGGCTAGCACTCTACCACGTGGATCCAACGACCCCTTGCAGTAAAGTGTCAGAGCTTAGGTGTCCTTAGCTGAGGTCTGTCATCCAGCCTACTCAGGAAGCTGAAATCTGATGATCTGGGTTCCAAACTATCCCATGAGGCTATTATGTCCTATTCACCATTTAGAAACTTGAAGTGGAAGCCGGGGTACCGGTTACTCACGCCTGTCATCCTAGATACTCAGGAGGCTGAGAGCTGAGGATCACAGTCCAAAGACAGCCTAAGCGGGAAATTCCTTGAGATGGTTATCTCCAATAAACCACCAGAAATCTGAAGGGGCTCTTTAGCTCAAGTGGTAGAGCTCTAGATTGAGCTGAAGAGCTCAGAGACAGCACCCAGGCCCAGACTTCAACTCCTCCAACTTATAAGAAAAAAGAAACCTGAAGTGGAGTGCTGGGAATATGTCTTAGGGGTAGAGGGCTTGAATCCTCAGTACCACATCACTAGAAAAAAAAGGTAAAGTGCTCTGTGGCTCAAGTGGTAGAGTGCTGTCCTTGTACAGGAGAAACTCAGGTACAGTGGTCAGGTCCTGAATCCTTCAGGACTGGTGTATGCACACACACACACACACACACACACACACACACACACACAAACAGACCAGCAGTGAAGCTGTGACACCAAATGGGAAAGCACTGAGCTTCTGCTCTGAACTCATGGTCAGCACCTTCGCCCTGTGTTCAACCCCAAAACCTAGCCACCAAGGGGCCAACTATGAGAGGTCACAGGTTTCAAATCCTGATGAGCTTCCACCAGCCCTAGATGACAGGAAGCATTGTGATTTTGCACAAGTGCTTAGATTTAGCAAGCTTCTGGAAACCTAGGGAGGCAACACTGCCAATAATGAATCATTTCATTAGATTCAGGGCCCTCGTTGTCTGCCAGAAGGACGCTTTAATTAATTGTAGCAGTTTGTCTCAACACTGTAACATAGTGTAACAAAGACAGGATGAGTGCAGGGAACTTGGCCTGCCACAGGAATTGGCACAAATGAAGACTTCCTGTCAAAACAGAGCACTGGAGAGGGAGATAGCTTGGGGTAAAAAGAAGCCTTTTTCTCCTGGCCTTTAGATCCCACCCACACTAATCCTCACTAATTGCCCCGGATGAAATGTTTGTTACACAGCTGTACAGGAGTAAGGCTTTTTGTTTGCCTGTTCCAACAATGAAGCAGACTTCCTCCAGTAGCCTGGGGTATGGAAAAACCCTCAGGTTACACTGGGAACAGTGAGGGGAGCTCTGGAACATGCACTGTCTTGAAAGCTGTGCTATGAAATCATGCTTTTCAAAGCAAATTTCTTAGCTGGGTTCCTTTCTTCATAGTGACTCTGGATGTTCACTGATAGAAATACTTGCATATGTACACAGATACGTGGAGTTACTGGCTCTTTTTTTTTTGCGGCAGTTCCTGAGTCTTGACATTGTCCCTGAGATCCTTTTGCTCGAGGAAGCATTTTATTGTGCCTTAAAACATGATACATCATTAAATGGAGGCATAATTCAATACCTATTAATTATAAGTAATATATTACATATAATTTAGTAATATATTACTAATATATGTAATACGTTACATGCAATATATTACATGTAATATGTAGACATCTCTCATTCTATAAATATTTTTATATATTTAAATATACAATCGAATAAACCTATAAATCTCTCTCTCTCCCACAGCCCTCTCTCTCTCTCTCTCTCTAGTATAACTCCATATTTACAGCAATTTACACACCTACCTATTTATATATTGGCGACTCCTTGGGCTAGAAGTCAGGTCCTGGGATCTGCCTGGCAGTAAATTTTTTTGAGGCTGCTGTGCTTACTGACCACTTGATGAATTGGGCATTCCTGGCCCTGAGTTCAAATCTCAGCAGTGCCAAAGTCAATAGGTGGAGTAAGAAGCGAATGTTGAACTGTTCTCCTTTCTGTGAAAATCTTGTGTCCTAGGTACAATATGTAACATCTATGCAAATACATACGTATATATGATATATATTATAAATGTATATAAATATTATTGCCAGTCCTGGACCTGGAATTCATGCCTTGGGAAATGTTCCTGAATTTATTTCTTCAAGGCAGGTGAGCTCCTATGTCACCCAGAACACAATAGAGTTACCCAGCCTCTGATTTCAAATCCCAGGTATGGCAGATAAAATGGCCCAAATTCCAAGTCAAGGTCTTAACATTTGGGGGGGGCAGGCATGGGTCTTTTTTTTGGGGGGGGTCCGGTTGTGGGGCCTGAACTCTGGGCCTGGGCGCTGTCCCTCAGCTCTTCAGCTCAAGGCTAGCACTCTACCACTTGAGCCACAGTGCCACTTCCGGCTTTTTTCATTTTGCTTATGTGGTGCTAAGGAATCAAACCCAGGGCCTCAGGCATGCAAGGCAAGCTCTCTACCACTGAGCCATCTTCCCAGCCCAGGCATGGGTCTTGAAATTAAGTTGTCCTAACTCTGCCTCAGCCTTGATTACCCTAAGCTGAGGTGCAGCTTTTACACCGACAGATGACCCAGGGATCCTAGGACCTGAGTTAAACCCTCATCACTGGCAAAAAAAACATCAAACCAACAAAAATGGAGGATGAATAAACCAGGAAGTTTTACACAAGAGTATTACCTTTGTTTCCTTTGCACTGTAACCATCCTGGGTGACAGTGACTAGGCTTGAAAATTTTACGTGACCTTGCATAGCCAAAGGCTGGGGGACTGTCGAAGCCTGAGCCCAATCCAGGCACAGAGGCCCTTAGTTCAATCCTGGGACTGCCACCTACACATGGCTGAAGATCCTAGGAAACTCGTTCCTATCTATAGGAACATTAATAGAATGTTGAGATGTACTAATTGAATCACTAATTAGCTAGTCATTCTAGTATAAGAGTGTACACAATAAATATAGATCATTGATTAATTTAATTAATACTTTATTAAGTCTTCTACCATGATTAATTAATGGAGGCATAATTTTATACCAAATAATTGGTAGCAATAGAATATATGTATCTATATAAATATAATATAGACATCACAATTTGTATGGAGTTATACACTAGAATCTACATAAATGTCTGTCTTTGTATACATTTATTGATAGATGCATATACATATGTAAATACACACACACACACTTCAGTCTACACATATATCTGTTTATATATTGGCTACTCCTAGGATGTGAACTTGAGTCCTCAAATTTGCCCGACAACTTCACTTGCATCAGACTGGTGTGGTAACATTGACCCATTCATGAAGTGAGCCTTCTAGGCCCTGAGTTCAAATCACAGAATTGCCAAAAACTTAATCCTGGTGGAAGAAGCCATTTGTCCCACATGTTTTCCTTACCGATGAAAGTCCTGGGCCTCAAGTATGATGTACAATATATATGCAAATCTATGTCCTATGTGATAGGATGTAAAAAATACTATATGTCTAATCATACTCACTAAAATACATAACAAATAATTAAAAACAAAATAAAATGATTAACTACACTAACTGCAATATGCAGTAAACATTTGTTTTTGGGTCTGGTCATGGGGCCTGAACTCTGGGCCTGGGCGCTGTCCCTCAGCTCTTCAACTCAAGGCTAGCACTCTACCACTTGAGCCACAGGGCCACTTCTGGCTTTTTTCTTTTTGCTTATGGGGTGCTGAGGAATCGAACCCAGCGCCTCAGGCATTCAAGGCAAGCGCTCTACCACTGAGCCACCTTCCCAGCCCCTGCAGTGAACAATTGTAAGTAAATATAAGTCATGTATTTAAAATGTATATGGATATTATTTTTTTGAGTGCTAGGGTTGAATTCAGGCCCTGGGAACAGGCCTGACTTTCTTGTCTTCCAACACACTGAGCTTGCCCTTCCCACATAGTGCTGTAGATTTACCCAGATCCGGAGATCAAATCCCAAGCCTGCCAGAAAAAATGGCTTGTAGTCCAAGCCAAGGAGCCTCATAAATTTTTAAATATTTGTAGTGTACATATGTATGTATGTATGTATGTGTGTATGTATGTATGTATGTATATATGTATTTTTATTTTGCCAAAGGGCTTGAACCCAGGTCGTGGTAACTCTGCCTCAGCTTCGATCACTCTAGCCTGGGGTGCAGCCACTGGATCCACAGCCAAACCTGGGTTCCTAGGCCCCAAAGGCTGACAGGAAAAAAGTAAATAAATCAATACAGAATAAAACCGTTCAACTTGCAGATGGCTGACGATTTTACATTTGCTTTCTTTGCAAGGTGACCATCCTAGATCTGAATGACTCAGCTGAACAATGTTCTTAACGTGGCTTGCTGAAAGCTGGCGGGCTACCAGGGAAGCCATAGGCCAATATGGCAACATAGGCCCTGAGTTCGAAGCCCAGTTCTGACCCCTAACAATGGCAGGATATTCTAAGAGTCTCGTTCATATTCATAGGAATACCAATGGAAGGTTTTGAATGTCAAGGTTGAATTGGTTCTTCCTGAATGATACTACTATAAAATTAGAGTGATTTTAGGAGGCCGATGGATTTTAATTAATATTTTTGACACATTAAAAGAATACAATTAATTACATGGACACAATAATTTCAGGACGTGGTTGATTTAATTAATAATTTATTAAGGATGAAAACAATAATATTAATTACATGGAGTCATAATGAATACCCATGAATTGGTAGGAATGTAACATATATAACTGAATAATGTATAAACATCTCTGGCACTATAAATATCTATATTTATTTTACTACCATCTACATGTCAATTGATTCTTATTTTGTTAACCCCTGGGGCTCGATCTCAGGTGCTGGGATCTGCTTGTCAGCTCCATATGCCCCAGGCTGACATGCTTACACTCACCCACTTATGAGTTGCACCTTGTAGGCTGTAAGTTCAGATGCCAGCGTTCACAAAAATTGAATCTTGGATTAAGAAGCCCATAGTGACACGTTTTCCTTTTCGGGGAAAGGCCTGGGAGTCAGGTGTGAAGTTTCATACACAGGCAACTCTATGCCCTATGTAATAAATGTAATAAATATTCCATGTGTAATAACAATCAATAAAATAAATGGTAGATAAATGAATAATACAAAAAGTAAAATGAATACACTAAACGCGATATGGAGTCAACACATGGGCCTTGATCTCAGGGCCTGGGAACTGCCTGGCAGATGAATTGGCTAAAGGCTGCTGTGCTGACAGTCACCCATTCATGAATTGAACCTTGTAGGCCCTGAGTTTAGATCCCAGCACTGCCAAAAACATAATCGTGGAGTGAGAAGCTGAGCATGAAACATGTTTTCTTTTTCTTTGAAAGTGCTCGTTGTCAGGTAGGGTGTATAATTTGTATGCAAATCTATATGCTATGTAAGAGGATATCATAAATATAATAAATGTCATAGGTGGAAAAGTTATCACTACAATAAATGATAAACAAATTGAATTAGTAATGAATCATTGTAAGATAAAATTAGATATAATAACTATAGGACTGCATTAAGGTTAATATTTTATTAAGCAATAACAGAATAAAAATTGCATGAAGACATAATTAAATACATAATAATTGGTAGTAACATATGATGCATACATAATTTAATTATATATAGACATGTCTCATTCTATAAAATATGTAATTATATGTACGTATGTATATACATATTTGATAAATAATAACAAGGTATTGAATAATTATTAATTAATGCTTTATTAATGGTTCAATTGGGACACATCATTAAATGGAGACATAATTTAATACCTAGTGATTGGTAGTAATATTATCTATAATTTAATAATATACAGACATCTCTCTTTTTGTGTATATAATATTTATATACAGCAATCTCTATCTATTTATATCTTGTTCACTCCTGGGGCTCAGTGGTTGAGTTCTCGCCTAGTAAGCACGAAGCCCTGGTTTTGATTCCTCAGTGCCACATAAACAGAAAACCTGGAAGTTCTGCTGTCTTCCAATCAATTGAGCGCCAGCCTTTAGCACAAATGCTTAGGGACAGTGTCAAAGCCCTTACTCAAGCCCCAGGACTGCTGCCAAAAAAGTCAGAATGTCCTACCTGCAACTGTAGAAGGACAGGACTTCAAATACCTCATCACAAAGCAAGCTAGGAGTCTGATGCTGACAGCTGCCACCTAACCTGACTTAGCCAGATGTAAACCCCTGCAACCCAGCTGCAAGGAACCAGACGCTGCTTGCTTACCCCTTTCATCCTGGCTGCTTGGGGGCTTTAAAATCCAGTCCTAGCAGGAAGTCTGAGAGACACTTTAAAATGCGGCTTGAAGTGGTACAGCTTTAGTCTTGAGCAAATGTTATTAGCACCGTATCCCCATGCTTTGAGTTCAAGCACCCTGGGTAATGCCCCCCCCCCAAAAAAAATCCCATTAAACCATTAGATGTGAACTTGTTTAGTTTGTGAAATATTCCTCAAAGAATGGTGATACTGATGGAAGCACCCTAATCCTAATGACAGCTTATGGAATAGAGCTATGTGCTGAGTCCTTCATAGGGTGCTATCATCTGAGACCTGCAAAGAGTGACATGTGGTGTGTCCTTCATAGGGTGCATTCTTTCACCTGGTACTCAAAGACCTCCACAACTCAGATGATTATGCAGACAAGAATATTGAGGCTCAGATATGTCCCCAGGGCAGAGACAAAATTATGTATTACTGAAGACTAGTGAGTTGTCTCCTGTGGACAAGTGTTGTGTTTTGATTTTTCTCAGTCATAAACCTTGAACTCGGGGCCTAGGCGCTGACACTTACCTCTTGGGCTCATGGCTAACACTCCACCACGTGGAGCCACTAACCCCCTTGCAGCAGAGTGCCACGGCCTAGCAGTTGATAGCTGAAGTCTGTCACCTTGGCTTATAAGAAGCTTAGATCTCTGGATCTGGGTTCCCATCTATCCCAGACACAAAAGGTCCCATAAGACTATTATCTCCATTTCACCACTAAGACACCTGAAGTGGAAGCTGGGTGCTTGTGACTCATGCCTGTCTTCCTAGCTACTCAGGAGGATGAGATCTGAGGATCATGGTTCAAAGCTAACCTGGGCAGGAAAGACCTTGAGACACATAGCTCCAATGAACCACCAGAAAACCTGAAGTAGCTCTGTGGCTCAAGTGGTAGAGCATAAAACTTGAACTGAAGAGCTCAGAGACAGCACCTACAATAAAACAGCAACAATAAAAAAAACAGAAACAAACAAAGAAACCTGAATTAGTGGGCTGGGAAGGTAGCTTAGAGGTAGAGTACTTTGCATATATGAAACCCTGGGCTTGATTTCTAAGGACCACTTCACTAGAAAAAAACTGAAGTGGCTCTGTGGCTCAAGTGGGAGAGGGCTATCCTTGTATAAGAGAAACTAGGTACAGTGCTCAGGTCCTGAGTTCATGTTCCAGGACTGATATATGCACACATGTGCATGTGCATGCGTGAGCGCGCGCACATACACACACACACACACACACACACACACACACACGCACACACATACACAGACCAGAAGTGAATCTGTACGTGCATGTGTGTGTGCTAGAGGAAAACAGAAACATGAAGATGCTTCTAGTGTGTTCTAGATACTTAAGGTTGGAGACACAAAGCACTCATAATTATTAGGCTATTTTATAGACCAAAGGAGCAATGCAGAGAGTATGAGGATCGCTCCAGCTTGCGGTCCTCTCATCCTGACACAGTAAATTCACTACAGCTCAATGCAGTGACAAATCTGGCATGTCCTGTGGACATTTGCTCCCAAATCCTGTGGCACTCATTTCTCACTTTTGGCTTCAAACCTGTGACTAGAGGAGAAGATGAGGAGAGAAAATCCTCAGAGAAAGCAGCTGTAAAGAACATTGGGGTAGTTTACTTATAAATTCAAACCACTGGAATGACACTGTTAAGAAGTCATATTGTCCCGATTAAAAAATGAAGAAGAAGAGAAAGGCAGGTGCCAGTGGTTGCTGACTGTAATCCCAGCTCATGAGGAGGCTGAGATGTAGATAATCTTAGTTTGAATCCAGCCAGCATAGGAAAGTCCCTGACATTGTTATTTCTGAGAGATCACAGAAAAACCCAGAATTAAGGCTGGAACTCAAGGTTAATGCAATACCCTTGAGTAAAAGGAGCTCAGGGAGTATGCCTAGGCTCACAGTTCAATCCCAGGACCTGCAGCAATGATGGACCTATGATGCCTCTCCCAGGATTCTAGAAGCTTGGGAAATCCAAGCATATGTCTGGTATTACAATGCTTCCTGTCTTATGAGTCTGGTGAAGCTCATCAGGTTTTGAAATGTTTCACTTCTCTTAGTTGGGCCCTGGGTGGCTAGGTTTTGGGGTTGAATGCAGGGCCTAGGTGCTGACCATGAGCTCAGAGCAGAAGCGTGCGTGCACACACACACACACACACACACACACACACACAGATCAGAAATGAAGCTGTGGCACAAAATGGTAAAGATCTGGGCTTCTGCTCTGAGCTCTTGGTCTCAAGATGTAGACTAAGGATTTGTGTGGAGCACCTCCTTGGCGAATCCTTCAGGAAAGCCACTTGAAGCCTCCTCAGGAGATTGCTGTTCAAAGCCAGCCCAAGCAGGAAAGTCTTTGAGACTCTTATCTCCAAAAACCACAGAAAACCAGAAGTGGAGCACTGGCCCAGAGGGTAACTCCAGCTTTGAGAGAGAAAGCCCAGCAGGAAAAATAGGCCAGACCAGACAAGAAAGTTTGGAAGGTGCTTATGTCCAATTAATGACCAGATGGCTTGAACTGGAGCTGTGGGGGTGGTAGAGCCTCACTCTTGAGCAAAACAGCTGAGGAACGCATCAGGCTTTGAGTTTAAGCACTGAGATGGCCACAAAATAAATTCAAAAAGAGAATACCAAGTTATGTATCAGTGCCCTACCTACTTATGTGTGTATATTACCACCCTGAGTGCAAACAGACCATATTCAATGCTTTTGTGTTATTTACTGATTTATTTTTAGATATACTCGTTGCACATACTGCATCATTCTCTTCATTTCAAGCACATGGCTTTTCTCTTCCAGGGTTCCAGACCTATGTCTTTATATGATGCACACTTAAGCTCTCAGCAGCCTTTATTTACATTTTATTATGAGGCCAAGGCAGGGACAGGCACAAATAATGCAGGGGAAGAAAAGGCTAGGGTTCATAGAAATAACCAATATTCAGAAAATTTAACTTGGGGACGTAAAATTGGAGCATACTTATGTAAAAACTACCAGGAAGAAAAAGATGAGGGGGCTAGGAATGTGGATTAGTGAGAGAGTGCTTGCTTAGCATGCAAGAAGCCCTTGGTTCGATTCCTCAGTAGCACACAGAAAATAAGCCAGAATTGGTGCTTTGTCTCAAGTAGCAGAGAGCTAGAGACAGTGCCCAGGCCTTGAATTCTTCCCAAGAACTAGTAAGAGATCACTAGGTACTTAGGTAGGTAGGAAGGTAGGTAGGTAGGTAGGTGGATAGATAGATCTTGGACGTCAGGAGGAAAGAAGGGAATACTTCCCAGTGTGAGGCCTTCTGCAGGGTGCCAGGCCACCACATTGTCTTCACACAACCACAGAGCAGGAAGACTGTCTCTGTCCCACTTCTCAGGCAGACGAAGTTCCCAGAGCCAAGAGGGCAGAGCCAGGTTCTAACTCAGGTGCTTGGAGACAGAAGAGAAAGGGCCCTGCTTCTCCTTGGACTGGGAATTTGCATTAATGATGTGCAGAATGAAGGAAGGAGAATGGACTGGCAGAGGTAGAAGAACCGTCTTTCAAATCTGACAGATGGAGAGTCAAAACCCCACTCCTTAAGACAGAGAGCAGGGTTTTTCTTCTCTGTTCATCCACTCTCCCCCACTAAACTGGCTCTCTATTGTTAACCTAAAGATAGCCTGAGGCTCCCTTCACTTGAGGGAGAAGGTTAATCAGTCATTGTTTGTAGAGACTGAGAAAAGCCTGACCCTGATGTAACTCTAACAAATGTTTCAAGGATCCCCCCATTGCTAGCTGTGCCTGGAATGCATGAAGTGCTTTTGCAGCTGACTTCCCTGTTGATTATGTACATTCTGCCTCCTAATCCTGCAGGCCTAGGTCTCTTCACCTAGCATGTCTTTTGAAACTGTTTACTGTCTTTCAAATACAGTGTTACATTGGAGTTCTTCCTGCTAACACGGCTAGGGCTTGGATCCTGAAAACTTCATTTGAACCCAGGATGGGTCAAAAATGTTTCTTTTCTGCTTCTATAGCTCAAGAATTCTAAGAACATTTAGAGTGCAAGTAACTTCTCATCACCAAGAGAAACACAGGAAGCTCTTGAACATCTGACATTTCAGAATTGGAAGTCAGAGTGTCCTAGACTTTCCTGCTCTGGCTGGCTTCACCCTGTGATCCTCAGATCTCAGCCTCCTGAGCTAGGTGACAGGTGTGAGACACTGCTGTTCTGCTGAGTTCAGAAGTGTAATGACATCGACAATACAAGTCAACTGCTCATCACAAAGTGCTTGGAGAGCATATTAAGTCTTTCAACATTGGACCTTTCAGAACCCCGTAGGACACAGGTTATAATGCTAGAGTCTGAGAGGCTGGGCATATGGATCTGCTACACTTGAACCTTGAGCTCTGCCTTGAATTCTGGTCTACATCAGCGTTCTACATCAATGTTCTCCTAATTAGCAAATAGGAAAAGTACTTTGATTAACCCTTACTTTTTTCCAGTTGTGTGATTGAATCATGTCTAGACACTTTTCCTGAGCAAGGCAAACACTGCACCACTTGATCCACAGCACCACGTGGGCTTTTGTTGGTTCATTGGAGATAACAGTCTAACAGGTTTTCCTTGTCTAGGCTGACTTTGAACAGTGGTCTTCAGATCTCAGCCTCCAGAGGAGCTAGGGTTCCAAGTGTGAGCCACTGGCATCTGGTCTATTGTTTTTGACAGTATTGGGGCTTTTTTTTCTCAAGGCTAGCTCTCTACCACTTGAGCCACTCCACATCTTCTGGCTTTCTGAGTATGTGGCACTGAGGATTCAAACCCTGGCATTCATGCAAGCTGAGTGAGCTCTTTACCACTAAGCCACATTTCTTGCCCCACAATTACAATTTTATCCCTCAACTTGCCTATCCTCAAGAAAATATTTCTGACTATAAATCATCTAAAGAGATCACTATAGTAAGGTGTCCAAAGGTAAAACACAGCTCACACTTGAGTGAGACTCTAAACGTGAAGACTGTGACAAATGTCTGCATTTAATTATGTATCATGTTTCAACACTTAATATAATATTAATGAAAAATGAGTTATAATGTCCTAAATTATTGTGTATAATTTTATAATGTATGTTCAAAATGTAATAAATATTATGTGTATAATAAAACAATAAATTAATGACTCAAAGAAAATAAAATACAAAATCAATAGTAATCATAATATGTAGTAAACATACATATGTAAGTATATATCATATATTACACATGTATAGAAATAGTTTTTCCATTGCAGGGCCTTCATTCGGGCCCTGGGAACTCTAGCCTGAATTTCTTTTCCTCAAGGACAGTGAGATTCGCCTTCACCCATGGTGCAAAAGAGGTACCTGGACAGTGAGATCAAATCCCACCAATGGCAGAAATACTGGCCCCAGTTCCAAGACTGAGACTTAATTTTTTTTAATGGAAGCAGGTATGTTTATTCAGTTTCATACTGAACATTAAACAAAAATACAGTGGAGAATTTTGTACAGCTATTCAGATATCCTTCCTTTATCCCTAAAGTGCTTCTCTGAGAACTACATTGTTTCTTTTTTTGTACATTTTTATTGTAAATATGTTGTACAGAGGGGTTACAGTTACATGAGCAAGGTAATGAGTACATTTCCTATTGAGCACTGTTGCCTCCTCCTCTGTATTCTTCCTACCATACCTTTTCTCCCATCTCCACAACTACTCCCCCTGCCCTGGTCAGTGACTTATTTTTTTTAATTTTTGGCTTGGCACAGGGTTTGAATTTAAGTAGTGACAATGCTGCACCTTCCCACACATTGCTACAGATTTACCAAGACCCTGAGTTCAAATCCCAGGCTAGGAAAGAAAACTGGCAGAAATTCCAAAAAAGAGAGCTTTATTTTTTAATTTAATTAATTAATTAATTAATTTTTGTTTTTTTTTTTTTTTTGGCCAACCATGGGGCTTGAACTCATGTCGTGGCAACTCTGCCTTAGCTTCGATCACCCTAGGCTGGGGTGCAGCATCTGGACCCATATTAGATCAGGGGATCCTAGGACCAGAGGGCTTGCAAGAAGAAAAAAAAAAGTTGGAAAGCACAAAAAGTGGTGAGCTGCAGAGGGCTGGAGGGTTTTGTGATTTTTTCTTTGCAAGGTGACTATCCTGGGTCTTAATTGCCTGGTTGCAAACTGGAGCTGACCTGCCATTGCTGAAAGCTGGCGGGCTATCAGGGAAACCATAGTCCAACCTGTTAACATAGGTTTCTGGTTCAAACCCGTCCTGACACCTACCAATGGCAGGAGATCGCAAGGGACTTGTTCCTATGCATACGAATAACAATTGAAAGAGTAGTTCATGCAACAGTTGAGTCTAAAATTGGATGCTGCCCACCCATGTATGGAAATATAGATCCTTGGTTTAATTATGAATTTATGACTATATTGTCCCCCACCAGGGCTTGATCTCAGGTCCAGGGAATGGCCTAGCTCTTAGTGGCTATAGGCTGGTGTGCTCACCATGACCCTTTCACCAATTGGGTCTGCTAGGCCTTGAGTTCAAATCTTTGCACAGCCAAAAGTTCATTCTGATGGGAGAATCCAATCGATCTACCTGTTTTCATCTCCTGTGAAAGTCCTGGGTCTCAGAGAGGATGGAGAATGCTATATAGGCAACTCTACAGCCATAAGAACAGGTTGTTATCCATGTCATCACAGTTATACCTATCAACATACTCAGTAAAATACACAATACGAAGTACACCGAATGCAAGATGCTGTCCAAACATATATGTTAATATAGATCCTATGTTTAAATAATTAATTTATGGCTGTCGTGGGGCACCCGGAGGATCAATGTCAGATCCTGGGAATGGCCTAGCCCCTTAGTTGCTCACAGGCTGGTTTGTTCACCTTGACCTATTCACCAATTGGTCCTGCTAGGCCCTGAGACAGATCCCAGCACTACCAATAAGTGGATCATGAAGTAAGAAACTGAGTGTGAAAATTATTTTCCTTTTCTCTCAGAGTCCTGGATGTTAGGCATGATGGAGAACATGTCTACAAATCTAGATGCTATGTGATAATATATCATCAATGTAATAAATGGAGTGGGTGTCATCGTAGTAAATAAAATCAATGGTAAATAAATGAATAAAAAAATACAAGGAACAACAACATCAAACATGTATGGACTGAACATCTATAGGTAAGTATACATCCTATCTTTACAATGTATATAAATAGTATGCTTTCCAGAGCTGGGGCTTGAATTAGGGCCTAATGAACAGACCTGACTTTCTTATCTTCAAGTATGGTAAGATTCCCCTTCATCCACAGTGCTGCAGATGTACCCAGACTCTGAGTTCAAACCCAAAACCGGGCAGAATAAACAGCGCGAATTGCAAGCCAGGGAGCTCATTTATTTTTTATTTTATTTTATTTTATGCTCAGCACGGCACTTGAACTCATGTCGTGGCAACTCTTCCTCAGCTTTGATCACTCAAGGCTGGGATGGAGCCACTGGACCCACAGCTGCTCCTGGGATCCTAAACCCCCAGGCCTTGCAGGGAAAAAATGCACAGAAAAATGTTGTGAGATAGCTTTTTATGTTTTCTTCCTTTGCACGGTGACCCTCCTGGGTCTGAATGACACTGTTGCAAAGGGTACTTCACCTTGCATTGCTGAAGGCTGGCAGAATACCGGGGAAGCCATAAGCCCACGTGGCAAGGTAGGCCCTGATTTCTAATCCCTGTCCTGACACAACCAATGCCAGGAGATACTAAGAGACTTGTTCCCATCCATAGAAATAACAATGGAATGTTATCAATGTCACGGTTGAATAAGTTGATTGTAAATGATGCTTCTATAAAATTAGCATAATTTTAGGAGGCTGATTGATTTTATTTAATATTATGAAGCATTAGAAGAATACTATCACTTACAGGAACACAATAAATTCAAGACACTTATTGATTTCATTAATAGTTTAAGGATAAAAACAATAACAATAATTACATGGAAGCATAATGAATATCCAAGAATTGGTACAAATGTAGTCTATATAAGTGAATAATGGACAGACATCTCTGGCATGCTATAAAGATATATATTTATTAGTATACTTCCATCTGTGTGACAATCTGTTCTTATTTTGTCAACCCCTGGGGCTTGATCTCAGGTCCTAGGAACTGCCTGTCAGCTCAATTTGCCCCAGGATGGCGTGTTGACACTCACCCATTCATGAATTTGGCCTTGTAGGCCATGAGTTCAGATGCCAGCACTCCCAAACAATGAATCGTGGAGTAAGAAACTGATGCTGACACATGTTTTCCTTTACTGTGAATCTTCTGGGTGTCAGGTATGAAGTGGAATACATATGCAGACCTATATACTATATATTCAATGTAATCAATGTTCTATGTGTCATAATAGTCAATAAAATAAACGGTCAATACATGATTAAAACAAAAAATAAAATGAAAAACTCCACTGAATGCAATATGGAGTCAACATATGTATATAAATATAAATCATATATGTAAATTGTAGGATGTTTTCTAGTGGTGGGGATCAATTTCAGGCCTAAGGAACAGACTTGAATTTCTTGTCTTCAAGGAGGAAATCTTCCCCTTCCCACACAGTGCAACAGAGCTACCCAGACCATGAGTTCCAATCCCAGTCTTGGCAGAAAAAAATGGCACCTTTATAGTATATGAGGTCCAATTCTTCGGAATTTCATTATGCCTCCATTTTATGAATGTGATTGTTTAAATGCTTAATAAAGTATTAATTAAAATCGGTCAGTGTCCTATAATATAATTGTGCATAGAATAACTCATCAACTGCTCATTAATTCATGACATTAATCACATTCCATTGGTAATCCTATGGATAGGAATGGATTTCTTAGGATCTCCTGCCATTTGGAGGTGGCAGGACCAGGATTCGAACTGTGGGCTCCAGCTCCCACCACTTAAACCCGAGGATAGGGAAATCATAAGGCTGTCCAAGAACATCAGCAAGACCAATGATGAAGCAGGCAGCAGTGGCTCTCAGCAATCCTCCTTGTTACTTACAAGGCTGTGATGGGAGGATCAAAGTCATCCTAAGTAGGAAAGTCCTTGAGACCCCTGTCCAACTTCAGTGCCAACAAAACCAGAAGTAGAGCCGTGTAGCTCTTGTGGTAGAGGTCTAGCCTTGAGCAAAAGCAGCTCATGGGCTGTGCCCAGATCCTGAGTTCAAGGTTTGGGACCGACTACAAACAGACATACACAAGAATCTGTGCAGCTATCTGACTAAAGCAGGTCACTCTCTTGTGCCCAACTGAATTGGACATAGTTCCCAGAAAATGTGGCTGGGGGAGTTGCTGTCATCTTGACTCTGCACATGCTGCCTGCATCACAGGATTCTGGCCACAACCCCATTCTTTCATGTTTCTTTCTGACCAATGGAATACAAGAATTGTGGCCATGCCCACATTCCATGCTGCCCTGTACCATCGGGATTCCCTCAGTTGGTTGTCACCACTACCAGCAGTTGAAGAAGTTAGAGGTGGCTGAGTAGTGAGCAAGAGACTTGAAGCTACTTTGGAGTAGGAAATTGATGTGCCCTCCTGCTTCCCAGCCCCCTCCCCTGCTTCCTCCAAGGCACCACATTTCAAACCTCAGGTGTTGGCAAGCTTCTGGTAAGCATGCAACCCTGACCTGGTCCCGGCCCCTGGTCCTCTGCTCTGGACCTGAGTGTCTGCAATGCCCCCTCCATTGCTGCTCACTCCATCATGAGCATCAGCCAACAACTTTTCCCAGCAGCACAGGTGAGTGGCCACCCAGTGGGCCTGCACCGTGCGACACTCGTACCTGGAGACCCCCCCGCAGGTCCCAGACTTGCACCTCCCTCATACCCAACAGTCCAGCCAGGGCTCTGCCACTAATGCGCCAAAAGGGTAGGGGGTGGGTGTCAACCCGGGGATCCCACCCCCATCCCTAGCGGCCAATGTCCCAGGAAAAGGGCAGATGCAATGATGGGTGAAGAGGGGGCGTCACATCGTGTGCAGAGGGGGCGCCACATCGTCCCTGGCCTGGAGCAGTGGGAGACACAGAGCCATGCATCTGCACCCTTTTTCTCCCTAGTGGGAACTTGGTGGCTTTAGTCAAAGGTGGGGAGCAGCACCTCCACACCTGCCTTCTCTGGTCTTTTCTTTTTTTCTTTGCATGAGGGTTGTTGGATGCATAAGATAGACACCCCCCTTGCTGTTTGAGCCCTTGTCTTCTGTGCTTGGTCATCCTTTCACCTGAAGAGGGTCCCAGAAAAGCCCAGGAAGGAGGTGAAGGGCGCTGGGGGTCAAAGCAGAAGGTGAATATCTGGGAGGAATACCCCAACCCCCCTCACACATACACCTGGCCTGTTCCCTTACCCCTCAGCTGTAAACAGTTCTCACAGGATCATCACCAGCTCTGCCAGCATGTGCTGGTGCTCTTGTTCCATTTGATCTCCTCGTCCTCCCCAAGAATCCACCAATTAGACCAGGAGCGTGTAGGTTAGAAGTAAGGAGTATGTCGATGTATGTATCCTTAGGACTCCATCCAATTCCCCCCACCCCTGATCAGACACCCCTCTGAGGTCACCATGACCCTCTGCTAGTTTCCTTTTCCAGGCTCTGAGGAGACACATGTCTCAGGACTCCTTCACCCAGCATCCTGGCCTAGGGTTTTGGTGAATGTGGAGTCAAGGCTGGTTGTTCCCAAGGGGGAGGATCTGGCCCTGGAGAAAGGGAGAGGCGTGGTGGTGCTGTTTCATTTGAGTGGTGCTCCCGTTGGATGGGAGCCCCTGGTTCTCTCAAGGGAACCTCCATGCTCCAGCTTGTACATTGTGCCAGATGAGGAACGAACAGAGGCACTTCTGAGTCATGTGTGTGTGTGTGTGTGTGTGTGTGTGTGCATTAGAGAGAGAGAGAGGGAAAGAAATAGAGATCATCTTTCTACTTGTACATCCTGATAGTGCCCAGGTGAGTGATCAATTGGCAAATTTCAGGTGCTGCATGGATGAGTCTTCTGTCACCAGTCTGGATTTGTGTGTGTGTAGAAGTGGGTTGCAACAAAGATAGTCGGACCCTTTGGTAACTTTTCCTGCTATCTTTGAGGCCTTCACAGCTGAGGTCTAGGGGCCTGGAAGGGTAAGGTGCTTGAAGGGGACTCATCATCATTAAATTACAAGACCAAGGGATTTGTATGCCCTGGAGCTGTCTACTAACTTGGGTCTGGTTGGTGGCAGTGGGAGCTCGAGAGGACCTGGGAGTGTGTCCCACAGGGGGTGGTTTCCCAGGGGGAGAGATTGTGTGGCCAGAACTTAGTAAGGATCTGCACCCTGCGAGTATGGAGTGCACCAGCATAGGTCAGAATCCGGGTCTTCTCACCATGATGTCTGATGGGTGACGCCAACCCTATTTTAAATCTTGACCTGTGATATTCAGATCTCAGACTCCTGAGTAGCTAGGATTATAGGCATGAGCATCTGGCACCGGGCCTCGGATTCTCTTTGGTATATTAGGGTTTGAACTCAAGGCCTTATGCTTGCCAGTCAGGTCTTCCACCATGTGAGCCAAGCCTTTCTGTCTTGGGCATTTCCAAGATAGAGAGTAATATATGGTCAGGCTGGGCTGGATCATGGTCCTCCTATCTGAGACAGGCATGCTCCACCAGGCCTGGTCCTCTGTAGTTGGGATAGTAGACATGTAGCACCATGTTCAGGCATCGCTTTAGATGGATTATCTCAAACTCTTAGTGCACGGCAGCCAATTCTTGACCACAGGCCAAGCCTGGGTTAGGCCTCAACCATTGGACCTCAGTCTCCTCTTGGGACAATTGTGAGGAAACAAGGGATTTATACAGAGGGATCTCTGGCATAGGGCACAGAGGGAGCGGCCATCAGATACCATTCTTGGCAATTCTGTGAGCAAATGAAAGGAAGATACCTGGAAAAGGCTCAGGTGGAGCCTGTTATTAATCATGGAACAGTTGAGGGATTGTGAAAGAAAACATAGCTCTCTTTCATCCTTACCTTATCCCCATAAGGAAGGGGATCCTTCACTGTGTTCAGTTTTGCAGCTGGGGATACAGAGGCAAGGAGAAGCCAGGTGACATACTCATGACCTCCAGTTCACAGGAATCCTGGCCTGACTTCTCTGCCATGCTCCCAGGGACAATGAGTGCTATTATTGTCAAGAAGTCCAATTCTTGTCAGTCTGGGTCTTGAACTCTGGTCCTGGGCGCTGTCCCCAAGCTCCTCAGATCAAGGCTCGCACACTACTACTTAAGCCACAGTGCCGCTTCCAGTTTTTTGGTGCTTCTTTGGAGATAAGAGTCTCACAGACGTTCCTGCCTGGGCTGGCTGTGAACCATGATCCTCATATCTCAGCCTCCTATGTAGTTAGGATTAGAGGTCTGAGCCATGGGCACCCGGCTTAAGTGTAATTCTGACTTTCTCTCCCTCTCTCTCTCACAGGAAATGGTTTAATGCGTGCTGGAGGAGGTGGCCCAGCGTCCCCATGTGGCTAGAACCCAAGGTGGCCCTCTCATTCTGGAGGTAGGCTGTGGGTTAGGAGCTGTCTTGCTCAGCCTGTTTAACCAGGTCCGTGAGGTAAGCCCCTCTGTGCCCTGGCTAGACCATGACGGTTATTCACTGTCCATCCAGCCTTACTGGACTTAGTATTGTTTTGTGTGTCATTTTCTACCACCTGGCCAAAATTATGATACATAGTTATGGAATGAAAATGTAATGCCATCTTAAGAAAGTCATTTAGGGCTCTGGGAATGTGACTTCATGGTGTGGTGATTGCCTAGCATGCATGAACCCCTGGGTTCAATTCATCACAGAAAAACCCTGAAAGTGGTGCTGTGCCCCAAGTGGTAGAGTGGTGGCTTTGAGCAAAAAAAAAAAAAAAAAAAAAAAAAGCTCAGGAATAATTCCCTAGCCCTGAATTTAAGCTCCCTGGACTGTCAGAAACAAAACAAAACAAAACAGTTAGTAAATGCAAAATAAAGAACACATACTTGGAATATATAATTGCTCCTTCCATATTGATACCTGACAACAGTCCCTAATTCATGCATTTTGCCTATATTAGGATACTGTGTTGAAAAAAAAATGTTTTGTTCATTAGATCAATGCAGTTAATGCCAGGAATGTACTTAGATGTCAAGGGAAGGTGAATTCTGGAAATCCAAAGATTCCAGGCTTTTGAGAGGTCACTGCTAATCACAGAGAAGGCTAGTCTAAGTGAGATTTGGAAATCTTTTTGGTCAGTCATGGCACCAAAAAGGCAGAGGCTAATTAACAGTTGTGATAGAAGAGAAGGAATAACTCCAGATGGAAGGAATAAATGATAGTAACTAACGTATACCAGAAACTGTCCTAGGGAAATATTTTTGGTTATTGAAGAACTAGTTATCAACTAGGCTTATACCTCATTGCCTTTAACATTCTAAATCTCTTAGGCTAGTTCTTAATATCTGTGTCATAAATGTATCTCCTTCTATGCTGTTCTTTCATACCTGATCTCCTTTGCTTTCTAAAAATCTCAGTCTTTCTATATTACTCTATGAATATTGTCTAATACTAAATAACACCTACACAGATGGCATAGGATGCTAATGTAAGAGTCCCATAGCTCATGAGTCATTAATATAACAACATGGAAAAATGAGGACATATTTATTCCTACCCCAATTTTTCTGAAAAGCTGCAATGTCATCATTTGATTCAAATTTCCATTCTTTGTCTACATAGTGTCATTAAGTACACATAAATGAAAATATGAGCCAGGTGCTGGTAGCTTAAGCCTGTAATCCTAGTTACTCAGAAGGATGAGTCCAGAGGATTGTGGTTCAAAGCAAGCTTTGTCAGGAAAGTCCATGAGACCCTTATCTTCAATTAATCACAGGAAACCCAGAAGTGGTGCTGTAGCTAAAGTGATAGGGTGCTCATATTGGGATGAAGAGGTGAGGGACAGCGCCGAGGATCACAGTGAAAGCACCATGACCAACAAAAAAAGTGCAAATATGACTTTCAGTTTCCCCAAAAGGAATGACAAGGTCAATAGTAATCTTTCCAAGCATAAAAAATAATTCCAAAATGATTCAGTACACCTACTTTTGCTGAGTTATTTAAGTTATGGCTTCTTTGCTGGGAATATTCTTTTCTTTTAAAAATTGTCATATATTAGCTTTATAATAAACTTCATCGAATATTTCTTTTTTCAAAAGAGAAGTCCATACTGTTGATCTCACTTGTCTTTCTTGCTGTCTTAGTTCAAAGCCAACCCAGACAGAAAAGTCTGTGAAACTCTTATCTGTAAATAAACACTAAAAAAGCCTAAAGTGGAGTTTTGGCTCAAGCAGTAGAGTACTATTTTTGAGGATAGGTGGGCAAGAAAGACAACTGTTCAGGGACAGAGTCCAGCCTCTGGGTTCAAGCCCCAGAACCAGGGCAAACTAAACAAACAAGCAAACACAAACAACCCCCGATATTTCTTTGGGATTCTCCTTAAAGGGATACTGGTCTGAGAAGAGGCTGCTTGTGCCGATCATACTCACATGATCCTGCTTTTTTGGAATTCTTATTGCTATGGAGAACTCAGGACCAGACTAAAGGAAAGTGATAACTGACTCCTGCAAAAAGAAAATCATCTCAGGGGTGAAATATCCATCCATAAGACACTTTTAAACCTCCATGTCTTTGTTTCTTTGCAGTAGAACAATTTTAAAACAATGTTATTAGGGGATGGGAATGTGGTTCAGTGGTAGAGTACTTGCCTTGCATGCATGAAGCCCTGATTTTTCAGTACCACATAAACAGAAAAAGTCAGAAATGGCACTGTGGTTCAAGTGGTAGAGCACTATCCTTGAGCTGAAGAGCTGAGGGAGAGCGCCCAGGTCCAGAGTTAAAGCCACACAATTGGCAAAAACAAATACAAACTAACTAAAAAAAACAACAATGTAATTTCTTTTATTCTATGCTGGCCTTCACATGGCATATTATTATCTTTTGTAATACTCTCAACTAGAAGTTTACAGACAAGTTTATATGAATAAAAAACACACTGGAAAAAGCAAGGGACAGAGTTTCCTTAAAGCCTTGGGATTCTTTTCTTGTAAAGTAAAAAGGAAAGCAGAAGTTAATTTGAACTCTATCATTCCTCTATGTTCAATTCCTCTCCTGGGATCAGTTTCCACAAAGTCCAGTAACAATCATTGGTGCTTCTTGAGGTCTAAGGAATGTTTTCGGGCTTCATTGAACTAACACAAGGACACTTTTGGACATGAGATAACAGGTGTTTCAGAGAAAACTTAGTAAAGAGAAAATATATTTATATTGCTTATAAATACATTATCCATGAGTACATTTAGTTCAAACTTCATAATTACTCTGCAAATTAAGCCAAATTTTAAATGGGAAGAAGGTCCTCAGATCATTCTTTTTGTGAGTGTATATGCTGTGCATTATTTCCCTAGTGCACATGAGTTAACAGTAAGCGAAACATTTGCAATAATAGGAGAAAGAGAAGTTCTGTGTTTAAGCATAAGGGTTCAATACACTATAGAAGACTACAAATAAGACAACATCAAAACAATAAAGCCAAGTCCAGTATGTAGATTTATGGGAGTGTTCCTAAGTGGAATATGAAGTATGAGGCTTTTCCCTTTCTAAATCACGCTTGCTATTCACACGAATTTTTAAAAGTAGAATGGAAGAATAATTCTGGTTCCAAAGCAAGTCAGCTATAAGGGCATGGATTTAACTGGAAAAAAAGTCCGTCTTGAGAGAGCAGGGATTATAATAGCAATGAACTAGTGGCTAAGATCACATTTCTTTTTCTTTCCTTTACTTGCATTTTGTTGTTGTTGTTGGTCTTGGCACTTGAACTCTGAGCCTGGGCGCTGTCCCTCTGCTATTCAGCTCAAGGCTACTGCTCTACCACTTGAGCCACAGTGCCACTTCCAGTTTTCTTGTAGCTAATTGGAGAAAATAGTTTCTTGGACTTTCCTACCTGGGCTGGCTTTGAACCCCAATCCTCAGATCTCTCCACCACCTGGTGTAAGATCACATTTCTAACAGTGTACACTCAGCATATGCAATGTATATGTTTATCTATCTATGAATTTTTGAGTTAAAAATCTGGACTACAGCTTAGACTTTTCACTCACAAAAATGTTTGTAGTTTAAAAGTCGATACTTCTGGAGAAATAAAACCTATGAATGTAAAGGAGTCTGGCAAGTTCAGTTTGCATACAGCCTGGGCAGAACAGTCTTTGCCACACTACCAGCCAAAACCTGGATTGGAAGAATGTCTCAGGTGATGGAATACCAGTTATGAGCAAGATTGATGAATAAGAGCTTGAGGCTTTTGCATACATACATACAAACACACACATACACACAGAGGCACTTATATGTGCACACACAAATACAGAAATGAAACAACTCTGAGAATATTCAGAAAAGTTTTAAAAAAGCAATAGAAAATATGTCCTGAGTAAGAATTAAGAGATAAATTTTAATATTAGAAAGTCCTCAAGTGAACTTTCTTCAAAAAAGTTTGAGACTATTACATAGGTAGGGACGAGGAATAGTAAGAGAGTTAAGTAATTATTATTAAAAGGATCGAATGAATCAGAGATACCAGCAGGTGCATCTGAAAATGATCATATCCTGTGTCAAATTTAGAAGATCTTTGAAAATAGTACATAAACACTCTGAGCAGTCATTCTAGTGGATAATATCATTGGAGAAGTTCAGATTTGCTAGTCTATGTCTAGATTAAATAAACCAACAATCCATGGCAGGGCAATGTGATACAAGCTTGGAATTCTAGTACTCAGACTAAGGCAGCTGATTAGAGAGTAGAATTAAATAGTGATACTTTCCCTGGACCAGGTAGTATAATTTTGTCTAATAAAACCAACCAAACAACAAGAAAGGAATACACAGTTGGAAGTTTGGGCTAATTTTGTCATTATGTTTTGAAAAGTCAACATTCCTATTGAAATGTAACTCGTATATAATCTTCAGTTGTGTTTTAAAAGCTCTCTTCATTACAGAACATTCCCAGATTCCAAATGGCTCATGATTCCCACCCAAAATTTGAAAAAGTAAGTAAGCATCATTCTGTTGGATTCCAAAGAAATGACGAAGGATTACAAAATCTTAAGCCTAGAGAAATAGCAAAGTTCATCAAATGCAGGACTTTGTAGATCTTGCTAAATTAGAATTTAGAGTTAAAATAAATATTTTAGTTTTGTTTGTAATTTAATATTTTATAGGATGCTACAAAATTCTTTTTAAGTAGAGGGTTTAATTGACAAATTCACAAATGTTTCTGGCATTCTATTTGCCTAGAATATGCTTTCAAGAGAGTTATAATTAGATCTTAGTTAATAGATAATTCCAACAGTTCATGTATAAGATGATAATGTAAATAATCTAGACAGAGTTGCCAACAAATCAATATTAATTTATAAATATAGAAAAAAATTGCAATTTTTGAGGGTTTTGTATGACATTGTATGAAGAGAATAATTGTGTGACATCTTCTTTCTTCTACCTATAGGTAACACAGGAAGCAAGATCCTTAATTACCTGCCTCTGTATACAATGAAAAAAATGCTACATTTGGGATTTGTTTTTGTTTTATTGGTTTGTCCTAGGGCTTGATATCTGGGCCTGTAAACTGTCTCTGAGCCTGTTTATAATCAAGGATCGTGCGCTACCACTTCAATCTCAGTGCCACTTGTGTCTGACTTTTTCTGAGTTTATTGGAGATTTCAACCATAATCTTCTGACCTTAGCATCCTGAATATCTGTGATAGTTTAAAAAGTATAAAAATGAATAACATTTGCAAGTGTTCTGATCTCAAGAATCTCACTAGGGGAAAAATGATGCAACTCAGTTTATTGTAGTATTCTTTCCAGAACAAGGAGTGCATCACATTATCAGAGGTGTAGTATTTTTCACAATAGAGATAAGCTATTCATGATGTGAATTAAGGGAATTTTAAGGTGCACTTTACAAGTTGGAAACTATTGGACTAGGATGACTTTATAGCATAAATCTTGGGATTGGTGGTCATAGAAATAATAGCTTACTCTGATAAAATTTGCTTACTCTTGAAGAATTAATTACAGATGCTTCATAATTTTTTCCTCTACGAGAATGTGGCTATTTTTCTGTTGACTTCTCAATTTGTAACACTCCATTGGAAACTGCATCTATTGCAAAATTACATAACATGCAAACAGGTACTGTTTTGAATATCTCAGTTATGGAATGTTCAGAATTTGAAAATGAGTATTTATTAGTCATAGGAATTTTGAGGAACATATATATTCTGTCTTCTTAACAACTTATTTACTTTTAAAAGTTATGGGTTTCCATAGAATTAAACTGTTTTCGGTTTTATTATGAGAAACTACTATATTTATTCTTTTTTCAAAATATTGGCAAGTTTATTGTGAAAATATTGTCTAGTTGGATAACATTCAAGTTGATGACTCTCTGATAAAAAGGAGTAATCCATTCAAATTAGATGCCAAATAGTATTGATTTTTAGAAAGTTGCTACATAAAATAAAGAATAATATTTACATTAACAATACAGTGAAATTATATTTTATGCAGCTTATTTTTTAATTTAGTTTTATTGTCAAATTGATGTACAATGGGGTTCCAGTAATTGTACGGTAGTGAATACATAACTTTTCAAACTTGTTACCCCCTCTTTCATTTTTCTCACAGTTTTCTTTCACCTCAATACTCCTCACAAGTTGTAATGTACATTTCCAACATATTGTCTTGTGAGTAATCCTATTGCATTGTCTTCCCCTTTGTCCTTTGTCTCGCCATTTTGTTGTTCCTCTTCCCTTCCCTAATTAAGGTAAATGTATACACAGGCTACCAAAATCAAATAGAGCCAAGGACAAACCATAGGGGTAAAAATCCAAAGAAAATAGAAATCACATAGTACATTAAAAACAACTGCAAAAAATCTCTGTTTCCATATCTTGGAGTTCATTTTGCTCAGCATCAGCTTATATCTTCATATAGACACATAAAGCCACTGGAAAATAATAGGTGCCTGGACATTATATCATGTGAACAACATGTTAAAGTTTTTGATGATAAAGGTTGAATTAGGATTGGGGAAAACGTGATTTTGATAAAGGGATTTCAAAAGAGTTAAGAAATTATGACAGGCATATTTTAATTGTTCAAACTTTTTAACAACTTAGCCTATTAAGAAAATTGCCTGGGAAAATAGGCTTTCATGCAAATAAAGCTATGGAGACTTAGTTGAGAGGGAGAAATGTGGGTAAAGATAGCTCATTTTCACAATAAACAAACAAACTTCAGAAACCTTACTGTAAATCCTGTAGGTTCCCTTGAGAATTGTCCTTACCCAGGAAATATACTCTCACTGTGTGAAATTCAAAGTTCTTAAAAAAACCTAAGACATCAAAATTTGTGAATTGAACTTTAATTACCAAAATTATTCTTTGAAAAAGATAATTTGGGTCAAAATATTTAGGCAGAAAGTGCCCTCCAAAATGAAAGAAGGTATTGGGTTCACGCTTTTCTGTTTGTAACACTTTCCCCAATGTCTTTGCACGTGAAGCACTGAAACACAGAAAAAAAATCTGATTGGATACTCCAATGATTACACATTTCTAAGCAGCTCACAAAAAATAATATCCTTATCAACATGAGGTAGTGAAGACTTCTCATTACATAAGCCAAAAAGTTTGGGATCAGAAAAGAATTGAGAAAATTGAAAGGGTAAGCAAACAATGTTCTTACAAGCCCTATCTAAGCATATTGACTTCAGCAGTGGAGGGGGGCCAGAAATTTTGATATAGATTTTCTTAGTATTTTTGCTACCTAAAGTGATTTTACAGAGCCTATATGGCTCACTACAATGCAGAATAGTTTGAATGAAGACAGGAAAATAAATTCTATGTTCAAATGAGGCAACTTCAAAGAGTTTTAAAAGAGAAACCATGAAGATATAGAGGGGCGGGGTGAGGAGGATATCTTATAGACTTTCAGCTTCACTGGACTTGAGGCCAAGAAGCTGTGCTTAATTGGAAATCAGGCAAGAGCTAAGAGGAGGACATAGATTTAGGACTTACAAGCATTGTATTTGTAACAGACACTGTCACCCAACGTATGGATGATTTAACTCTATTCTTTTCCATACATCTTGCTGAGCAAATGCAAGACCAAGAGAAAAATAATCTATTGAAATATTTTTGCAAAGTATAACTTCACTGATCCTGATATGGTATCTAAGGAGAGTCCTAAGAGAAAACATAAAAGTGGAATATACTTTGGTTTCCTCTAAGCATCTTGTTAGCAAAATATATCTTTGAGGTTAGAAGTGATTGAACCAAAAATTAGTGGAGTACTTATTTTTGTGACACTTTAGACACAAGAAGACTTTCAAGGTAAAGAAAAAAAGTATAGCTAAATATTTGTGATCACAACTTCTTGGACTGGTTTTGTGGAGACAAAGTTTTACATTAGAGTTTGTCCTCATTAACATAGATGTTGGTTTTTTGTGGCAACCAAATGCAACGGTGAAGTTCAATGGACTCTCTTAGACAAGTAAACAGCATGATAGAAAAAATGGCAAATAATATTTAGTAAATTAGTTTGGTTAATTACTTTGTCAGAACAAAGAATGAAAGATATAATTCAAAATCACTTGACTTAAAAGTTTGACGAAAGAGTAGTGAAGAGAGATGAAAGAAAACATAGAGGACTTTTCTGTCTCCAGTGGAGTAATGGGTTCTTGATCTTGTTTCTTCCATTCTTTCTTCACAAGCTATCAAGGGTGGCTGAGGACTGGATTATCCATTGCAGACAAAGAGAACTCACAGAAAAAAATATTTGCAGCAGATGTAGGTGATTCTTAACCTTAGACAATCTATTTAAATCTGTTCAAAATTCTCTGCTACCCAAAACTGCCCTCTTTGAACAGCTTTGTTTGCTTTTCCCAACACTACCCTTCATTGACTATTTAAAATTTTGAGAGGTCACATTCATCCTCTCTAGAGATTGCTGTTTGGTTGTGATTTTTGTGTGTTTTTGTATTTTGTTGTGTTTTCTCACTAAATTACAAAAGGTTTTGCAAGTGTATTACAAAAAATATGTCCATCTAATTGTCCAATGCTCCTTGATCAGAGTGACTCCTTCTATCATTCTCAACCAACCCCTTCTCCAAGATTTATTTCAGATTTACCACTTCCTTTATCACATGTGTACATTGAGTATTCTAGCTGTGCATGCCCCTTGTTCCATTTTTCATTCATTCTATGCCTTTACTATTATTCCTCTCTGGTTTCAACTTCCTGATAGTCATTCTGTTAAACTGTCTGTTAATATTTTGAAAGGTTTATATACATTCCACGGAGTTTCAACCCTGCATATACTTGAACTGATGTCAGCTTATATTTCCATAATTCATTCATCTGCAATAACAATTTGCAAGACTGGAGATGTGAAGCACCTAGACATGATTTTATTCTCATCCATTTGGAAGATTAATCTTTAGTCAACAAGAAAGTTTAAATATGGCTTAGAATATATTCCTAACTACAAAATTTTATAAATGGCTTTGTAAAAAGTTTTGTGATTATTTTATTTTACATGGGATAATATTTTCTACTACCTATAAGTTTTAGAAAAAGAAGAAAACCACGATTTACTACTATAGAGGAATATGGTAGAAACAGAAGACAGATTTTATGTTTGTCACATCTCTGATGAGTACCCATATTCATGACTTTAAGTCATATTTCTTACTATGTTAGATAGATAGGGAAAACATAAAACAACATATGATAAGGCATCTATTTGTGACTTTTCAAAATGTACCTTATTAAGTGATGAAACTTACTTTATTAGCTAGTTTTTGGGTTTGTATTATGGGAGGTTGTTCTATTTGACACATTTCTGGAAGGCACCTACTGAACAACACAAATGGTCGGTGGTACTATTTCTACACTTTAATGAATGGTTGAACCTGCTTGGCATTAGTGCTGGATAAATAAATCAACTCTATTGTAATTTGCACCCTAAACTTGAAAATTTTGTAATGTCACTATCGTCTACTTGTCAAATGTTATTTTGGTGAATGTGATTTTTAAAAGATTATTTCAAAAGGAATCTGTTTTCAGGAGATTAAATGTAGGTTGTCATTTGTTTGTGAATGATAACATTTTTATACAACAGAACCAAGTTTTACTGAAGTACCAGTATTTTGAAGCATTAACGATATTCTCAATTAATGTTTTTGTGAATTATATTTGACCTGAAGTCAAGTTTTCCTAGCCTTGGTAGACTAATTATGGATCTATCGTTCTAGGAACTAATTTTTTGGCCTACTTATGCTGGACAGAAATCTTTCAGTAATCATCAGAAGAGGGGTATTAAAAATAATTTTGTGACATTTGTGATCTTGGTCACACATATGGGCTGGTCATTTGTTTGAAAGTTTGAATTACTGTACTTTCAGATTTTGTGATCTCATCTTTCATTTTAAGTTGCACTGCATTTCACAATTGCAAACTGCTAATTCCGGTGTCATAAGGAATTGAGATGGATTTTCAATTACTTTCTGTTGACATGTTTTATGAGTCTAGGTGAGAAATCTTGCCCTTGTTATCTGATGAAGCAGATAACTGGGACCTGGGATCCTAGGACCCATGGGTCCTGCAGAAGAGTAATACATTTTAGATATCATATCATAAAATTTGGGTATAATCAGTAGGAAGGCTTCCGAAATTGGAGAAAAATATTTTGGAATCAGTGAGTTAAAACAATAAACAGAGCAGCAGAGTAAAGTCCCTTATAGATTAGAGGAAAACAACAATTTTTTTTTACAATGTGAATTCAGAAGACCAAGAACACTTAGAAGGTATCAAAAGTTTATACCAAAGACATTGCATTGATACTTTTTATATTCAAATGTACATTCTAAACCTTATTATTTATATTCCAATCTATTTATTGTAATAAATATCTATTTATTTGTCAAATTATCAATTAATTCTAGTAAGTTTCAATGTGTGAAATAAAATATTAGCACGTATAAAGATAAAATATGTAACTATATATAATATAAGAAAAAGGCACATGTTTTTCAATGTATTGTTGTGGTTAGGGTATCAAAGGCAACTGTGTTTTAAAGTATTATTCCATTATTTCTACCTCAGTGTTGGTAGAGTTGGACCTAAAGCTTTACCATTTGTAGATTTACAGCCTAGACGCAAGAGGAAACAATGTGATAAACATTACCAATTTAAGGCCTAATATCAAGGAGAAACATATAGACTTCTCTTGTAACTATGAAAATATTGGGTGAAAGAAAGGCAGTAGTATAAATTCCTGCCTGGTTGGATGGTAGACTGGCCAGGACATTAGGTAATCATGCATGTCAAAACTTTTTCACCTTCTTGGCTTTAGCTACTTTTGAAATATTAGGTATAAGAAACAATTATATTTTGATAAAATACCTTCTAGTCTAAACGATTCTGTCTTAATTGTTCATCTCTCTATGATCCTTTTTAACTAAGATTAGTTTTGTTCCAGTAAGACAATCTATGCTGTCAGGGTAAGATATTCTGGTTGGTCTGTTGCTACATGGAAGAAGAGTAAAGGGTCAGGTAGACATTTGTGCCAGTAAGACCTCATTTAGGAATTTTAAGCTGCAGAAGTTTAGAAGGAGCTCGTAAGCAAGGCTTGCTTTGAATCCATTAGCTCCACAAAGCTAACTCAGTTGATAAATAAGTACTTGAAAAGCTATCACCTTTGGACCTAGCTATAAAGGCTTCAAAGTATGATCAAATTTAAAATGAAAAAGACTTAAAATAGTCATTGACAAAAAAATTGCAAATGTGAGCAATCGAGCAAACAATATGTTTTTTCCAATATACACAGAATTTTAGAGAAGTAAGATCAATAGCATTTTTAGGAACAATAAGGTTTCCTGGTTACAAAAAGTCAACTAAGGATATATGCCTTTATAAAGATTGCCTCATTAACTACTTAACTTTACAGGATACTACATGCTTCAGCAGCACATTTACCCAAATTACAACAATATAGAGATTATCATGGCACTTGCACAAGGATGATATGAAAATTTGTGAAGTATTCCATATTTTTCATTCTTCAGATGTAAGAAATGAAAAACAGTTATTAAAAAATTGATTACAAAAATACAAGTCATTATGTCAAAAATGAACTTTACAACTTTGGTGCGGGGAGGGAGCTAGTGAGGAGGATTGAGTGGGGGGGGCAGAGGGAGGATGGGAAGGGATGGGAAGGGGAAACAAAGGAGGAGGCTACAATGCTTGATAAGAAATTTACTCATTATCTTGCCAATGTAATTGTAACCCCTCCGTACAGTATTTTCACAATAAAAAACTAAAAAAATACAAATGTAACAACACATATAATTCATTGAACTGAAAGTTAGTTAGACATCAGTGTATTAAATCCTCACCTTAGAAAGGCCTTTATATAGCATAATCTTTAAAAAACTTTTGAAAGTAGATAACATTGTCATTTTATCCCAAAGAAGTAAAATACTATAAGGACTTAGGTAAAAAAGGAATCTTAAACTTTTTCTATATGGAATGCTATCTGAAATAACAAATTTATTAATGAACCTATATATTATAAAACAATGTAGAATTCAAAGTATTATATCTAGGAGAGAATGAAATAGATTATGGACATTATACAAACAAAATACAGATTATTTTAAAATATACTTTTTTCAGACAAGCATCAGAAATATTTTCAGTTTCTGTACTACTCATTTCAACAGATAAGTTAAAATGATTTCTGATTTAAAAAATCACAAACTCTGCAGAAATCATTATAGATGTATACAAACAACTCTTGAATACAATTAGACATCAAAGTCAGGCAATTCACTTGAAGAATACCATTGAATCCATGAATTTTTAAAGTAAGATATTGCCGTTGCTCTGTATTGTGAAAATATTTTGTACAGACACAAAGATGGATTGGCATTTTTGAAAATTAAGAAACTTAACCAAACCATTATGACTTAGGAGAACAATTTTTACAGCCTTCCATAACTTCAACGAGGTAGTGATAGGTATTTATTCTTTTGGCAATATTAAATGCAGTTTCTTTAAAGTTGTGCTTCAGACCTTGTTTGATATAATGCTTCAATAGAAGGAGATGGAGCACATCTTTGCTATTTCTATTCCAAGCAGCAAGATGCAAGGGGGTTAAGAGAACTTTAGTTTGGGCATTGGTATCTACATAGTGATGAACTAAGAAAGAATCCACTCTTGTATTATTCAACATATAAGCACTGAGCAGGGGTGTCCAGCCATTCACAGTAATTGCATGAATATCTGCCTTGAGCCACCAACTCATGTAGGATTCCTGATGAAGAGAAGTATACTCATCATCATCCCTAGTATTCACATGAGTGGCCTTTTTGGAAAGTAGTCTCTGCACTGTAGTAAGCCGATTACTTTCAGCAGCCCACAGAAAAATTTGCTTGAATACGTCTCCACTTTTTTTTGCAAATGATACCATTCCTCACTTTTTTATCTTGTTCCTTGTCTTCATCAGAATTGCCTAACCAGAGACACTGAGTACCAGTGGGAATCAGGTACACATGTATTCCCCAATAGTTCACGTTGGTTGAACTGCTCAGAAAAATCCAGTGAATTTTCTACATCTGTTATTTCACCATGATTTTTTTCTCTTTTTCCATTTTTACTATTTGAAATTATTCTAACTGGAGAGTAGGGAATTGATAGAGAGCAGAGGAAATGTTTTCCTCCATATTGAAAGGTACAGACTGAAAATGAGGACCAGTGGTGTCTTCATGTGCAGCTTATTCTAGGAATGAGAAAATATGAAATAATGCCTTCTATGTAAATGATTTGGGGAATGGCAGAGCAGAAAGTGAAATGATGCAACCAAAAATATAAAAGCAAGATAAATTAGGATAATTATGGAGCAGTCATATTATCTATGAGAACCATGAAAGGGAGAGAGGAAGAGAGAGACAGATGTGCAATGACCTAGCTAGCCACAAAATCCAGGCCTCGGATCAATTTATAGAGAAAACAATTTTATTTTTTAAAAGAGATGGAAATAGATTTTATGTATTTACTTGAAATTAGTAAATACACTTTTAATAGCCTACATAAAGAGACATAGCTTTGACCAAATTACAGACAAGGATCTAAATCCCTGATAATTCTAGTAACAGATCTGACTGAAATCAGTTGAATATCACTTTTCCTGTAGAGTGAAGGAATAGGTCCAGGCTAGGAAAGCAGCTAGAGAAGGCAGACCGATTGTATCTGGGACAAAACTTTGTGGAAAATGGTATCAAGGATTAATTACTAGTGATCCACTTGCACTGGAAGTGTGAATCTGAACTATTGCTTGCTGATTATGAACTATTGCTTTAATCATTATATGTTCCAAGAAGAAAAGGTAAGATTTAATTGATAGCAAAGGATTAGTAATACACTTTGATTTCTCATTAAGGACCTTCAACCATCAAAATCACATGAAGTCAATAGACAGGCCTACTTTTTTAGATGAAAACAGGTGTCTTTAAAAACAAGGTAATTAAGTATTCCTACAAAAGACTTTTTTTTACTACTGCATTATACAGTTTTTTTCTAATGTGGGTAACAAATAATGGATCTATTAGAAAACTCTTAAAGCTCATGTGTTCAATAGTGAGTTTTCTTATATCATGGTATTTTTTGTTCATGGTTTTAAGAAGAAATTTACTAGCTTAAATTTCTGACAGGACAATATCATCACTGTACAACTTGCTTCTATACTCTAAGTTTTAAATTACTATCTAAGTATGTGCATTAGATACCTATAGAGGAAAATCTAGAAGCCACACTGGTGGCTCATGTGTTTATCCTAGCTAATCAGAAAGATGAAATCTGAGGATTGTGGTTTGAAACCATACCAAGCAAAAAACATCCATTAGATTCTGATTTGAAAGTAACCAGCAAAAGCTAGAAATGGAGCTGTGGGACAAGCAGCAAAATTCTAGGCTTGAGAAAACTAAAACAAAAAAACAACAAATTCTGGGACAGAACCAGGTCCTGAATTCAAGGCTAGTATTAGCACAAAACAAATGAATGAATGAATGAATTAAAATAAATTAAGTGGTCACATGTGGCGAGGCAAGTAAAATGTAACACCCATGGTGACTGGATTGTGTATTATTTTGTAATAAGGCAAATTAATTTTTGTCCAAATCACTAATATTTTATTTGTACTTTTTTGTATTAAACCCTGAATTTAGCATGCATATATATGTGTGTACATGTGCACACATGTGTGTATGTGTATATGTGTGAGTGTGCTGTTGCAATGTTGCTTGCCAATGTGGACAGGGTGAGGCTGAAAAGAGCTAACTGTGTTGCAATGCTTTTATTTATCAGTGTTTTGTCATGTCATTTCTGTGGAGCCACTCTTCTGTACATTTTATTTTCAAATAATAACATCATCATAATCAAAGCATATACAACATTAAGTTAGATAAAAGAGACCAATTTCAGCTCTTATTATATGTTAGGTAAGAAGATGCAGATATAATTAGGTAGTAAGTTAGTGCTATAAGATGACTGTCAGTACAAAATATGTATTTGACCTCTTAAATTCGTTATACTTTTAAGATATACTCATGGAGTGAGTTTGACCTACTTGACCAAACAGGTATTACTCTCGGGTTATTCCCATGAAACACAAGGTGGATAAACTCTTTCCAGATTTCTGTTGAAAATAACTTGCTTTGTAACATCATATCTATTCTCACTAAGATAATCAACACTGTATTTATTAGGTTTGAATATCCCATCAAATTGACTGAAAATCAGTATTGTGGATATGCTTGTTAGATATACCTTTCAAAAACAGACAAACAAAAAGCCTGTGTCACCTCCAGATTGTGGATGCATTTGAAGTTGTTTTGTACATGCAATTGGATCTTCACTAATGGCTCTTTTGTGGGAGTAACTATCACAACTTTAACAAATAAGGCTTTTCGAATATCTTTTCCAATATACATAACAACCCAAAGCGAGTCTTGCAATTTCTGAAAAGGCTTTGAATATTTCAGTATTATTTCAGTTCATTGACTATAGAGCTAAAGACATTTTTGAAATAAATATTGTTAAGATCTGAAGATGTAAGTGGGTATATAGGCTTTTTTATCTATCATTTTATGAAAACCCAGTTTTTATGAAAGTAAATGAAATTGAATAAAAGTGAATTTGGTAAGCTAATTATTAGTATAATTTTGTTTTCTAGTAACAGTTTTTTGAATGTAGATGATGCAGTTAAATTATTTCCTTTGTGGCTCTGTACTTCAGTTAGTTTCATACTCTTTATAATTATAAGAGCGAATTTGTAGAAAAATAAAGGTATTTGAAAATGATTAGGATTAATCTTGTGTTTTGTGTCCTACTTTCAAGAAAATGAGTTGTTTTCAAGTGTTAATATTTTATGATTGAATCTTCAGTAACACAAGAAATTTTGAAAAACGTGCAGTAGTATTGATGTCTTTTTAAACCAATTGTATTCACAAGTTGGAGAGTCTTTAATTGATGCTTAGGTCTTGGTGTCTATGATTTTTAACCTCTCGTTCCTAACATTAGTGATAGTTAAGACTGCATTTTTGGGTATATGAAAGGTAAAATATTTATCTGGGGTCAAAGGTGATTTTTATATCAGTCTTGCTTTAATAGCATTTTAAAGTACTACATTTCTCTCAAAATGTTGGGTATAAAAAGTAATCAAAATACTTCTAATGGTAAACAACTTATCTGAGCTACAATGTGGAAATGATTGGTCTATAGACCTGCAGTCTGTTTCCATCAGGAATTGGGGAGGTTATTCTTTCAGTATGATTGTGTTAAACAGAGATGAGGGTCCCCAGGCAATGCAGTGTTGTCATGGGATAGAATATGATTTCTAAAATTTTGAGCTAGAAATCAAGAATGTTATAGTTTAGCAGTTCCTTTCTCCAGGGAGGTATAAATCGATTATGAACTTGGAGTTTTCATATTACAGTTACTTATTTCCTTTTTTTCTTTTTTTTTTTTTTTTGGTTGGTCATGGCGCTTGAACTCTGGGCTTGGGTACTGTGCTGTGTTCTTTCGCTCAAGTTGATCACTGTACCACTTCAGCTACAGTGCCACTTCTGGTTTACTAGCTGTTTATTATAGATAAGAATCGCTCAGACTATCCTGCCTGGGCTGGCTTTGAACTGCATTCCTCAGATCTCAGCCTCATGAGTAGTTAGGGTTACAGGTGGAGCCACCGGCATCCCACTTAGTTTCCTATTTTCTAAAAAAGATAAAGTGAAATATCATTAGAATGTGGACAATAATTCTGGGAAATTTTCCTAGAATTAGTGGACTAAGTGCTGGTATTTTAGTCATAAATTAGAATGAAGTTATTTGATACGGTGGGAATGGGGCGCAGGCTACGATTTACCATTTGTGCAATTTTGTACTAGTAATTCCAACTCTGAAAACTTCAATATCATCATCTCAGAATTAGAAATGGAAGTAGTTCTACTTTATGGGATTATTGTGAGGATTAAATTAGATACCATGGGTAACGTACTTGGAAAAACAATCAGCATTTGATCCTTTCTCCCTGTTATTTTATTATGTGATGAATTCTAACATTTTTACTGTGATTTTTATATTGTGTCTCTTTAGGATAAGCAAAGTGATGTATTGACATTCATTTTGTTGGTCACTTTTATGTCATTTTGAGGAAAAAAACTGCAAAGAAAATTTCTGAGAAGGAAACTATTATTTTGACTCATGGTTTAAGAGAACACAGTTTAAGATTCAAATGTCTCCATTGTTTTTTTTTTGGGGGGGGGGGGGAGGCGGTCCTGTCGTGGGTCCAGAACGCTGGGCCTGGGAGCTGTTCCTTAGCTCTTCAGCTCAAGGCTAGCTCTCTACCACTTGAACCACAGCGCCACTTCCGGCTTTTTACATTTTGCTTATGTGGTGCTGAGGGATCGAACCCAGGGCCTTAGGCATGTAAGGCAAGCTCTTTACCACTGAGCCACCTTCCCAGCCACGATTCCATTGTTTTTAGTTATATTTTTATTAAATAGTCGTATGAAGGAATTTCCATTCAATAAATCAGTTTATAAGTACAATGGATCTTTACATAACTTTCCCACACCCTTCCAAACCTCACCCCACTTTCATTTCTTCTAGTGTCTGCATTGAATATTATACATTCCCTCTCTTCATCCATAATTCTCTTTATTCCTTCCCTTTGACTTTCTCATATCTGCCAAATGATAGCTTCTTGGTGTTCATTTTGTTGGAATAAATGTTCAATTTTATAAGAAATTACACCTTTTAAATACTCTTCTGCAATACTATTGTGTAAACTTGCATAAAGACCTATGTTCCAAATACACGACAGAACATGGGTCCTTTGTGTGTCTGGCTCTGACTTAATTTACTTAACATATTTTTAGATCTATCTATTTCTTTGCAAATTATGTAACAGTCTTCATAATGGATGGGTGTAATCCAATTGTGTATATGTGCCCCACTTTCTCCAACCATTCCTCCACCATAAGGCTTCTGGGCTGTTTTCATAACTTGGCTACAGTAAATAGTGCAGCAGTGAACATGGTTGTGAAAGTGATTTTACTCTATCTTTAGGAAGAATTCGTCACTATCTTTCTGGGAGCAATCCTCTAAGCAATTTTCCAGAATAAGCACATCCCTCCTTTCATCTCCATCACAACTTTTTGCAAGTCCTCAAAAACATCCTACACCCTACAGGTCTCAATAAGCTAAAACCACACTGTGCAATACATTTTTTTCATGATTGTACACATAATTTAGTAAGAACCTTCTATGTACTTTTCTAATTTGGGAATGAGGGACATGACAATAGAGGAAAAGTAAGATAAATTCAATTTAATTAGCTATTATCATATTTAAAAACATTTTCAGCTCTAACTCATAGCCTCACTTACTATTATTTTAATCATTTTTTGATTACTTCATCAATCCCCTAAATTATAACAGGTGCATTAAATACAAAAGCAAAAATTGTGGTTTGGTTTTGACACTCATGTGTGAGGATGCACAATATGGGCAAATAGAGAGATTGGAATTAATACCCATTACCCATTTTGTTAAATTAAGATGGTTTTCCCAAACTGATTCTCGCAATTCATATTCCATTCAACAACAAGAAACATGTGACAATTCCCTTTGTTTTCCTCATTAATAACTTTTGTTTCTATTTTATTTTACAACAAAGGTTAATTTTTCATAAATCTACTGTAGATACAAAGATACGTTAAAATACTTCTATCTTTATGCATTGATATACACACACACACATCTGTTACACAGGTTGTAATGATAATTTATAACTTCTGTAACTGTATGATTTACTAAATTATTTAAAAAATAGACAGCTTATGCCTGGAATCTTGATTACTCAGGAGGATGAGATCTGACGATCCTGATTTGAAGCCATCTTGGGCAAGTAAGTCCATGAGACTATTATCTCCAAACAACGAACCGAAAATCAGAATTGGAACTGTGGCTCAAAGTAGTAGAGTGGTAGCCTTGAGAGAAAAAGGTCAGGGACATCACACAGACTCTTAGTTCAAGAACTATAATCTAGCCAAAAAATCTAATTTACACCTGTGTAAGTAGAGTATTTCCATCACCCAAATGCACATCCATGCTCATTTGCAAGATAACTCTGTTATGTCTGGAGTACCACACAACATTATAGCTTAAGTAGAAAGGATCACAACATGGGTTCACTCTATCTCTCTCATGGGTTTTTTCTCCACTGAAATACTCAAATCTTACAATCATTCCAATTATTTAAAGTCATAGCTTTTTTCTTCAATAACCATAATATAGTTTGCATTGAGTGTCTTGTATCTCCTAAATGGGTGTTCTTACCCTCTTGTCATGCCCCCAGCCCTAAATTAGCCTGATTATTTTTCAAATAGAATCGGGCTTCCTTCTTGTGTATGATCTTGGGCTCAGTCCACTTTATGTTATTCTTCCTGGAATTTAGAATAACAGGTGCATGGCATTGTGTACAGATCTTTCTGTCCAGTCTAAGTTTTAACCACTGTCCTCACAACAGTAGACTCCCATGTAGTCAGGATTTTCAAAAGCTTATCATAGCTGATTTTTTTTTTAAATCTTTGCATTTCTTGCAGGTTTTTGAGTACTGAATTAATTTGTGTTTTCTTGGGTTGTTTTGTTCATTTGAATGTATGTGTTGAGTTGTTCCAAACTTTCCTTTTGTTTCTTTCACTAACGTTCTTACCTAAGTGCTGAGAAACCAATTCTTCTTTCTCAAGATAGTCAAGGTCAACATTATTTATTCCAAAGCAATTTCAATAATATTTAAACACCTTCATACCTATGAATGTTATATGAATGCTAAGTGCTGAGAAGGGTCTTTTTATTTTCACAACAGTCTTTAGCATACACAGACAGATCATGAAATATATGAAGATAATAAAACTACAGATGCTTGCCAGGTGGAGAAAAACCTATTATGAATTGTTTGACAGCGGCTTTCCTTCTGGTGAAAGAAATACGCTGTTTGATGCAGAATTTCACAAAATCATATAGCTAGGAAGAACCTAAGCAATCATGCAATACTACAGAGTTGAGGGAGATGAATTGCCCTCCTGAATACTTTACTTTTGGGTCAAATAAAAGCAGGCTTGCAAAAAGAGAATAGACTTTAGAGAAACATGATGAGTTGATGTAAATAGCTGCTTAACTGATTTTGTTAATTTGTGAACTAATACATGGCAATAGGATACAACAAGATAAAAAACGAAGAAGGTCACATTGAAATACTCATTGGTGTGTTTGTGTGTTCACGCGCACGTGTGTATGCACATGCACATGTGCAGGTACTCATGCATGTATTCATCATTCCTGAAGCTTGATAGTGCCTGGTCACTATCCCTAAGCTTCTGTGCCCAAGGATAGTGTTTTACCACTCGAGCCATTGCTGTATTCTGATGTTTTGGAGATAATCACATGTATTTTCATGATTGGACTGGCTTTGAACAGTGGTCTTCAGATCTCAGCCTCCTAAGTAGCTAGCTAAGCTGATTCAGCCTCTGAGTAGCTAGTTAAAATTCTGACTGTCCTTTATGCTTCACTGCTCTTTTATTCTTTTCCTGAGGTAATCACAAGCCTAACTCATATATATGTCTAGTTGCTTTAAAAATATTGTTACTGTTTGGCACCAAGAGCTCCCATCTCTAATCTTAACTACTTAGGAGGCTTGAGAACAGAACCCAAACCAAAAGTTTAGTGGACTTCCTTCTCAATGTGTTGCTGGGTGACTGAATCATTTCAACCATCCTGCGCTATCTAGAGGTTAAGATTGGAAGGACTGCAGAATCCAGGCCAGCCAAGGTAGGCAGCTAGACCAATTGGTGTGCAACTCTGATGCCATTGATAATGGGAAGGCTAAGAGGACAGATCGGGTGCATGTTCTTGTGGAAAGGGAACCCCTATTCTAAAATTAACCACTGATATGATGCCAGCTTAGAAAGAACAATACTCCAAGTTGAAATCCCCACAATTACCCACAACCAAAATAGGTAAATATATTAACATCCCAAAACTTAGTACAATCTGTTCTTTGGTTTAATATCATCTTTATCTGATTATCACATGATGTGACAAAATCGTTTCTTCATTATCTTAAGATAAATTTAAAAGACCTAGAAAATTCTCTCTCAATTATTAATTGCAAAGGATGGCAATTCGTCTCATTTCTCACATATTTGACTACCACTATAAATTCATCTTATGATTTTTATTAATAGTAATATATTCTGATTTATTATTTTACTTTGTAACATTTGTAAAATTTTGCTTCTCTGCTGAAGTTTAAGTATTTAAATAGTATCATCAAAGTATATTCCTTGGGTACTTAGGGCAGCTTTTTACAAAGTTTTTAAACAATGGCTTCTAAGAATTCTTTTTTTTTTGTTTTGTTTATTTATTTATTTATTTTTTTTTTTTTGGTCGTTCATGGGGCTTGAAGTCTGGGCCTGGGCGCTGTCCCTCAGCTCTTCAGCTCAAGGCGAGTGCTCTACCACTTGAGCTACAGTGCCACTTCCGGTTTTCTGGTGGTTTATTGGAGATAGGAGTCTCACGGTCTCTCCTGCCCGGGCTGGCTTTGAACCGCAATCCTCAGATCTCAGCTTCCTGAGTAGCTAGGATTACAGGCGTGAGCCACCAGCGCCCGGCTAAGAATTCTTAATTGTTATATTATTTAGTTTATTTTTAACTTTAATTTAATTTTATTGTAAAGGTAATGTACGAAGGGGTTAGAGTTACATAAGTAAGGTAATGTGTATTTTTTTTAATGGAAAGAACATTGTTATCCCCTCCATCGATTTTCTTGTACAGTAAAAGAAAGAAATACTGATGCTTTAGCTGTTGCTATTGATCAATAGGTATTTTTGCTTTCTTTGTTCATGCATTTTTTATTATTAAATTGATATACAGAGGGTTTACAGTTACTTAAGTCAACTAAAGAATGCATTTCATTTTATTTTCTAAATTTCAAATTTTGAATTTAATTATTTTCTTTTGTTTCTTTAGAGTAATTCTTTTTTCAGTCATAGGATTAATTAATTTAATTTTGCATGAGTTTTACACATGTAAATTATTTAGACACATATTTTGCTTTTAAAATATTTAACATGAATATTTAAAAATTATTTTCTTAATTTTTATATGGTTGGTGAATTTAAATAAATTTAATTTCTTGTATTTCTAAACATATTTGTCGTTACTGTGTTTTCAAGAAGCACATACTTTATTAAGAAGGCTTCATTACCTGGTCACTTTTTGGAAATATTTGTACTTGAATTAAAAAAATGTTTGAGCAGGGCATGGTGATTTGTGGCTTCCATTTTTCTAGCTATGGTGGGAAGTATTAGTAGGGTTTGTGATTCGGGAGAGGCTTTGAAATGATGAGACCTTATTATAAAAGTATCCAGAGTGAAATGATTAGAAATATAGCCATCTCTAGCGAGATATAGAGCACCTGGTTATCATATTTTAAATCTTGAGTTAAAATACCATTAAAATCAATTTTCTGCCAAAATAAAAGTATACATGTTTCAAAATGTTTATTATTTAAAACTTGTTTGCAAAGGTTCTCATGTCTTCTATTTCTTAATTTTCAATTTAGTTGATCTATAAGAATCCAAGTATATTGTGACTATTTTATTTCTACTAAACTTTTAAATAGCATGAGCAGTAATATGATTTCATATTAACATATTTTTACTATTTGTGGTAATTTCCTCTGTTTAATATGTTAATATCAATATTCCAAATTGTGTGTGTGTCTGTGTTAATGTGGGTTTTTTGTGTGGGTGCTTTGTGTGTACTTTGTAATGTGTGGGCGATCACACCATTGCTTCACACTGTTAGGCCAATGTTTTACCACTGAGATATACTGTCTAGTTATAATTCAAATACTGTTTTAAATTATGACTTTAAAATTTTCATTTCCTATGAATTCAAAATCATATATAATAAAGTGTGATCCATCTTCTATCCACGTTAGCAACTTTTATTGTTATTTTATTGTTATTTACAATATTTCTACTGCCTTTCCACTTCCAAACTCTTGTGTTTGTTGTTGATGAAGGTTTTACTTTGCTTCTTTTCTCTCTTCATTCTTTTTCCCTTTAGAGTTTACCTATTCTTTCTTTATTTCTTTGGAAATTATCATCTTCCTATTACAATTTCCTTACCTTGTAACAGGTTTTTGCAATGCTTTATTTTCTATTTTATTTTCTATTTTCCCATGTTCTCTGACTCTCAGTCAAAACTATTAGGTGGATTAAAACGAAACTTGATTCAGGACACCTTATATTCCACTTTCTCTTCTCTGAATTCTTTCTGTTTTTTGAAATACAGTACCAATGACATACAGCTCCTATGTGGTCCATCATTCTATCCCCTCTCACTCTCCTCTGCTGTGCAGAGTTATCTACATCTTAACTCATTCCTAAATTAATTTTAGAAAACAAATATAGTCTTAGAGCAAACTAGCCTTGGAATACATTTCTTAATTGTTTTGAAATTAAAAAAGAACTGATAATCCTTTGCATTGGAAATCATTTTAAAATGTTTATCACTTAATATAATTCATATACCAAGCAAGAATAAGTTTATATAATCATTACACATATCATTTTATTACTACTGTAAATGGAATAAAAGTCCCGTCCCAATCTATTACCCAACTCTCATTATTCATAATTCCTAATCATCACCTAAATATCTTAAACAATCTAAATAGTCATGTCTTTAACATAGAAGTAAATATTCTATACTTTTACTTAACATTTTCCAGGGACATGTATTCATGTTTCTAAGAAATAGTCACAGCAGTTAAAATTTGCTTTTGTGAAATTAATGTGATACATTTTCTTGTTGTTGTTCTTGTTTGCAAGACTTTCGCATTGTCTCCAAGGCTTTTTATGCTCAAGGCCAGCACTCCACAACTTGAAGCACAGAGCTAATTCCTGTTTTTAGTGATTAATGGAGATAAGACTCTAACAAGTACTTTTCTGTCTGGGCTAGTTTCGAACACAATTCTACGATCTCAGCCCCCAGAATAGCTCAAATTATAAGCATGAGTCACTGGCATTTGGTTTGATGTATTTTTTAAAATTTTAATTATGTTTTAAGGTGTACCTTTCACTATAATGTACATGGTTCTACACAGAAATTTATATATTTGTACATATTTCTGATGAAAAATAATCTCTAAAAATGTATGTCTTTCTGCACATAACGTATATATACATATATATATATATATATGTATGTATTTCTGAAGACAGACTCCTTCTAAAATTTTTATGCTACTATTTTGACCTTTTTCATTTCAAAGATATACAGTCTTTACCTAAAAGTTTCCAAGAATAAAATAACTAATACTTGATTTGAAAGTGGAGATTATTACTTTAAAGGAAATTTTAGATATACACATGATATTGTAGTAACATTTACAGTATATCACTTGAAAAACGTTCTGTTCAAACTCTTAAATATTTGTGTGTAGTGACGGAGAGAGAGGAAGTTAATTCATACTGGTTAGGAATTTGCAATGTTTCAAAAATCTATTCCATAATTTGTTATAAGCACATAGTCAAGCTACCTGATATGGTTTAGTTTTTTTTTGTTTCTTTATTTGTTCAAAATTTTAAAATGGATGTATGCACAGTTGTAACATTAAAAGTATTAATCAAAAGACAAATAATAGCAAAGTCATAGACACATATCAGAGTTTCAATAATTAGCACTTATGGTGATAATAATTTTGATGAGGATTATGGCCACAGTGTAGCCTGATGATGACTTATTTTTGTTTCTGCATGAAAAAATTTGTGATTTTAAACCAACAAACTGAATTTGACTCTTTTCTTATTTGTAAGGTAAGGTGGAAAATGTAAGGACTCTCCACTGTTCTTTTTCTTACTCTAGAAGTCAGCAAATATATTCTTCAATATTTCTGGTAGATTATATCCATTTACAGATAAGAAATGTAATGCCAACAGTCAATGTAGTGAGTAAATAATGATACTAGAATTTGTTTCTGAGATCTTCACTCTGTGGGCTTACATGGAGCAGTAATTTGGTGATGGAGAGGAATAATATGAAAAGTCTATGGGGAAAAAGCATACTATGTAAGCGGTTGTTTTAGGACTAAGTGACCAATGATGAGAATTTGAAACAGACCAGTTTCAGGGGCATAAAAAGGAGTACATAGAAATTATATTACTGACAGAAACTGAGAAAATCTTGATCATTCATCTTATCTAATGGACGGAAGTAGAAGGATAAGAAGAAATCTAAAGTTCTTCCACGTCTCTGACTGGCAACCATGTTAGTAATATTCTTGGTAATAAGGACTACAGGTGGAAATGATGGATTTAGAGGAAAAAATTCTCTGATAGTTCTAAAATTTATGCTAAACGGATGCATAGATAAGTCTTTTTAGACATCATTAAAATATCAACGACCATTAATATGAAAAAGAATAATAATATCTGGGGCATTATTAAAGGGAAGAGGAAAAGGAAAGTTCTGACACAAATGTGAGCAATGTGAGCATCATAGTGGACAAAAATAGAAGAAAGAGATAAATAAGGAAACAAGAAAGTAATAAAAACAGATTTACAGAAGTAAAGGAGGGAAAGAATTGTCAGGAAGATATTGAAGGAAATATACTATTTGGATTTGAACACTAAAAGGACATAGACAAGTTCAAAAAGAACAGTGTTTTGGTGGAAGTCATATTAATAAAATTTTGAGATATGAATGTGAAGTCATAAAATTCTGGATCCATGAATTCAACAGATCCTGTTGATTTTAAATGCTGGGAACAAATGCTTTTATCCTGACCTTAGAAGAATTGTACAGATATAACTCATGATCTTTACAAAGAGGAATTCTGTGAATATTTTTGAAGAGTTTGTTTAGCCAGGTGATTATAGATTGAACTACAGCACAGATAAGACTAATTTGTCTACAGTTCCAATGAGTGACACATGTATCCACATCAGTTTGGGATTTTATTGAAATATCTTTAGATATGTTTGGATATTTTTTCAGTCTATTCATTATAAATCTAGGACAAGTAACACTGATGTTCCTGAACACTCCTCCAATTGATTCTTCTTTAGAATAGAAAATGACTGATTGACACATCATAACTGTCCTATACTCTATTAATCTAGTTCTTGTTAGGGATATCTTCATGCTGAAATAACCCTGTTAATCAGCATGCCACAAATTCTTATATGTAGGAAGTACTCTTATAAACTTTAAACGTTTATTGAATGGAAGAGTTCAGACATTACCCTCACCATTAGGATTAAATGCCTAAAAAGATAAGACATTTTGCTTTAATACCTTTCTTTCATTTTCTAATCCATATTTGTAAGTAGGGAAGGATTCTGATGTAACAATAATACAATGGTGACTTGTATTAACACAACATGTAGGATCTAGTGTTAATTCGGATACTTACTAATAAGCTCCATGTTTTGTGCATATTTTTATTTCTCCTGGGTAAACTAATGAGCTCCAAGAAAATGTCCCTAAGGAGCCTTTCAATTCTAATATCACTGCTTGTCTCAAAAAGCTTTAAATTATATGCCCTCTAATGTGGGCATAATGTGGAACTTTTCTCCTCAGAGAGTGAGTACTACCCTATTGCTTAACATGTACAAAATACCTTCATACATAGACTGGGCATGTGCAAACAAGAAGTGGTAGTTGAACAATGTTCTTAGCAGTTTTTACAGATGAAATGGAAATAGAGCAACTCTGAAGTCAAAAGGAATGTGCAAAAAAGTCAAAGGCACAAAGTAGAATGTGCTAAGGAAATGCTGAAGTATAATTTCAAATAATCTGCTCAAGTGTGAGGGTGTGTTCAAAGCACAACTTCAGAAAATGTAGTTGGATATCTTGAGAGAAAAACTGCTTTAAACTATTCTGGGATAATTGTACAAGTAGAAGCCCCTTAGTCTACCTCTAGTCAGCCACAACATCATCAAATTAGCTACTATTTTCGAAGTGCAAAGTGAGAAAAAGAGGGCTCATCACAGTTAGTGTTCAAGTTGAAATAATGGCAATCACATAATTTTTCTATGTCTTCATTTATTTTAGAGCATTAAAGTAGGAAAAAGCCAAGTAAATATTTTGCATGTACCTAAATTAAGTGAGACATATTATATTGGTCTCTTTTTAACTTGAAAGTTATTGATTATGTTTTATACTCTGATTTGGGACAATTATCTGATGTCAGTTATTTTCTTCTCTTCCTCTTCTTTTGCCCTTCGACTTACATAATTATTATTTAAAGAGACATACCTGAGCTTGCATTTCTAAATTCTTCAAAATTATCTCAAATACTTCATACTTCAGGCAACCTCCTATATATTTCTCAAGGGAATATTTTGTCACTAGCATTTTTATCCTATATAATATTGGATATCTTCCTGCCTAATTCAGTGCAAGATATACATAGACTCATCCAGATATCTCAACACTTGTGCAACCATAAAATCCTGCCTTACTTAGAAATCATGCTTTTAGAATGTCTGGGGAAGTGGCATCTGTCATTTTTTAATGACCCTAAGTGATACTTACTTGCAATCATGTCTTAAACCAATATGCCACTCAGTTGATGGACGAATTGACAAAATGTTACACACACACACACACACACACACACACACACACACACACACACACACACACTCGGTGGAATTCTATGCTTCTAATTCATAAGGAAATGGAAAGACTTGGAAATATCCTACTAAGTAAAATAAGCAAGACACAAAGAGATTCCATGGTTTCCCTCATTTGTAATAAGTAGGAAATGTCTAGGATAGTCCTACCAGATGAGCCGAATGTCTCAATAGTTATGTTTATATGACCATATAAGATAATGCTGAGCAAAATAAAGTGCTAGAAATGGAAACAGAGGTTTTTCTTTGTGGTTGTTGTTTTTAATGTACAATGTGATTTCTTTTTTCTTTTGTGTTTTCCCCTATGGTTTATCCCCTGCTGTATTTGATTTCGGGATCCTTTGTATTGTATATACACATATCTTAATTTGGCAAGGAAAGAGGAACAACAAAATGAAAAGACAAAGGGCAAAAGATAAACCAGTGCAATAGCAATACTCACAAGACTTGTTGGAAATTTACATTACAATTTTTAAGGGGTATTGGGGTTAAGGAAAATTATGAGAAAAATGAGGGAGGAGGTAAAAAGTTCAACATGCTATATATTTACTACCTTACAATTACTGCGACCCCTTCTATATATCACCTTGACAATAAAATCAGATTAAAAAATAAGCTACATAAAATATAATTTCACTATGTTGGTATAGTAAATATTATTCTATGTGTATTACTTTTTTAAAAAAATGAACCCTATTTGTCTTCTAATTTGTATTAATTATCCCTTTCTTTATCAGAGGGTCATCAACTTGCCATTATTTTGGAAAAAAACATTATTTTAGTATTGTCATACTAAAACAGAAAACAGTTAAATTCTATGGAAACTCCTAACTTTGAAAACTGACTAATTGTTAAGAGGAGAGAATATATGTGTTCTTCAACATTCCTATGACTACTAACTACTCATTTTCAAATTCTCAACACGCTATTCCAGAGACATTCAAAACAGTACCTGTTTGCATTTTATTCTGCAATAAATGCAGTTTCCAGTGGGGGGGGGGGGAGTACATATTTAAAAGTCAACAGAAAAAATAGCCACATTCTGGTAGAAGATAAAACTATGAAGTATCTATAATAAATTCCTCAAGTGTAAACATATGTTCATCAGAGTAAACTATTATTTCTATGACCATCAATCCTAAGTTTTTATGCTGTAAAATCATCCTAGCCCAACAGTTTCCAACTAGTAAGGTGGACCTTAAAATTCCCTAAATTCCCATCAGGACTAGTTTGTCATTGTGAAAAAATCCTACTTTTCTGCTAATGTGATGCCCTTCTTATTGGGGAAAGAATGCTACACTAAACTTTGCTGCATCATTTTCCCTCCAGTGGTATTCTTGAGATCAAAACACATGCAAATATTATTTATAGCTATATTTTTATCTATCACAGATATTCAGGAGATCTGAATATGAATATGTGAAGCTTATGGTTCAAAGCCCACCCAGGCAGGAAGGTTACTTAGATTCTTATCTCCAATAAGCTGCTCATGAAAAGCCAGACACAAGTGGCACTGTTGTTCAAGTGGAAGAACAGTAGCCTTGAGCAAAACATTCTCAGGGACAGTCCCCCAGTCCACAATTTAAGCCCTAGGACAAAGCAAACAACAAAAACAAAATAAAAACAAACCCCAAACCTAGCATTTTTCTCATTGTATACAAAGGTATGTAATTAAGGAAATTTCTTCCTGTGTTATATATAGGTAGAAGAAAAAGGATGTCACACAATTACTCTATTCATACCATAGTGCACCAAAGTCTCAAAAAATTCTGCCTTTTCTAAATTTATAAATTAATATCATAAATTTGTTGGCAACTTTGTCTAGATTATTCACATTATCATGTTACACAGGAACTGTTGCAATTATCTATTAACTAAGTTCTAATTATACCTCACTTGAAAGAATATTTTAGGTAAATAGAATGCCAGAATCATTTGTGAATTTGTGAATTAAATCTTCTATCCTATAGAATATGAAATAGAATATGAAATTACAAAGAAAAATTACAAACAAAAGTATTTTTTTAAAATCTAAATTCTAATTTAGCCAGGTCTACAAAGTCTTAAATTAGATGAAAGCCTTAAGCTTTTGTAATCCATCATTTCTTTGGTATCCAACAGAATGATACTTACTTTTTCAAATTTTTGGTTGGGAATCATGAGCTATTTTGCATCTAGGAATCTTCTGTAATGATGACAGCATTTAAAACACAACTGAGGATTATATATGAGTTGCATTTTAATAGGAAACTTGACTTCTTAAAACATAATGACAAAATTAGCCCAAACTTGCAACTGTATATTCCTTTCTTGTTTTTTATTCCTTTCTTGTTTTGTTTTATTGAGACAAAATTATATTTCCTAGTCCAGGGAAGGTATCACTATATAATTCCACTCTCTAATCTTCTGTCTTAATCTGATGCTAGAATTCCAGGCTTGTATCTCCTTGTCCTACCATACTTTGCTAGTTTATTTAATCTTGATACAGACTAGCATTTCTGAACTTCTCCGATAATATTTTTCAAAAGACTGTTGGCTCAAAATATTTATGAAATATTTTCGAAGATCTTCCAACATTTGACGCAGGATACGAACATTTTCAGACACACCTGCAGGAGTCTCTGATTCATTCCTCCATGGATCCAACCCCTTCAATAACGATTACTTGACTTTCTTACTATCTCTGGTCCTTAACTATGTAATATTCTCAAGCGTTTTGGAGGAAATTTCACTTGAGGACTTTCTAATATTAAAAAATTATCACTTGATTCTAGCCTTAGGACATTTTTTTTTATTATTTTCTAACATTTCTACACATTCTGGGAGTTGTTTCATATGTGTGTTTGCACATATAAGTGTCTCTGTGTGTATGTGCATGTTTGTATATATATGTAAAAACCTCAAGCTCTATTCAGCAATCTTGCTCATAACTAGTATTCCATCACATGAACCATTCTTCCAATGCAGCTTTTGGCTGGTAATTATAAATAGTGTCTCAAAGACTGTTCTCCCAGCCTGGATGCAAATTGAACTTCCCAGACTCCTTTACATTCTTAGGTTCTGTTTTTCCAGGAGTATCAACTTTTAAACTAGAAACATTTTTTGTGAGCGCAAAAACTGTAGCCCAGATTTTTAACTCGAGTTCATATAAAGATAGAGGAACATACACATTACATGTACTGAATGTACACTGTTAGAAATGTGATGTTAAGTGGGATGCTGGTGGCTCACGCCTATAATGCTAGCTACTCACGAGGCTGAGATCTGAGAATTGCAGTTCAAATCCAGCATGAGTAGGAAAGTTTCTGAGGCACTTATCTCCAATTAACCACCAGAAAACTGGTAGTAGCACTGTGGCTCAAGAGATAGAGCGCTAGCTTTGAGCTGAAGAGTGGAGGCCCAGACTTCAAGCCCCACAACCATCCAAACAAAAGAAAGAAAGAAAGAAAAAGAAAAAGAAAGAAAAAAAGAAATATGATCTTAACCACCAGTTCATTGCCAGTATAATTAATTCCTGCTTATTCAACATGGCCCTTTTTGTCCCAATTAAGTCCATACTCTTATAGCTGACTTGCTTGGAACCAGAATTATTCTTCCATTCTACTTTTTACAAATTTGCATGATTAGCTACCATGATTTAGAGTTAGTAGGTGAAAGAGAGTGGCCTCATCCTTCATGTTTCATTAGTAGTAATGCTTTCTCTATATCACTCCCATAGATCTACATACTGGCCTTGGCTTCATTGTTTCAAAGTTGTCTTATTTGCAGAGTCTTCTATAGTGTATTGGACCATTATACTTAAACACAGAACTTCTCTTTCTCCTATTATTCTTATTGTATCTCCTACTGTTACCTTATGTACACTTGGGAAATAATGAACAACACACACACTCACAAAAAAAAGGTTTCTGAGAATCTTCTTCCCACTTAAAATCGGTCTTAATTTACAGAGCATAGGAAATTTCAACTTAATGTACTCCAGGATAATTTTTTCCATGTTTTTTATTTTGAAAATGATGTACAGAGGGGTTAGTTACATAAGTAAGTTAATAAGTACATTATCTAATGAACATTGTTACCTCCTCTTTGTTTTTCTCCTGCCATCTTTTTTCTCCCCACCATCCAAACTCCCCCCTCTCATCCCCAAGTTTTAAAGTTCGTTTTCAACATAGTGTCTTGTTCATCTCGTTGTTACAATGGGTCATACTGTATCTTTGTTTCAGCGTTTTATTTCCCTTCCCATCCCCACATTAGAAAAAATGTATATGCAAGATGCAGGTTAAAAACATCAAATACAGTGAAAACAGGGGTTACACCATGGAGGAAGAAAATAGAAGAGAAACAAAAAAAATCACGTAGTACATTTAGTAAACTAAAACAATAACAAGAAAGAAAAAACAAGTTGTGTCCCTATCTTGGGGTTCATTTTATTAACATCATCTTATACGGCCATATGTACATGGATAATGTTTTATAAACCATGACAATTCCATATTTTCTCATTAGTAAGTTGTCTCTGAAACACGTGTTACCTCATGTCCAAAGAGGTACTTGTGCTAGTTCAATGAAGCCAGAAAATATTCATTTTACCTGGAGTAGCACCATAGATTGTTCCTGGAAGTAAGTGGAAGAAACTGTTATGGGAAGTGGATATTGATTCCAAGAGAGGAATTGAATATAGGGAAATGACCAAGTTCAAGTTAATTTGTGCTGTCCTTTTTACTATACAAGAAAATAATCCAAGGCTTGAAGGAAACTCTGTCTCTGACTTGTTCCAGTGTGTTCTTTACTCACATAAAACTTTTCTATAAACTTCTAATTGAGAGTATTACAAAAGGAAACAATCTGCCATTTGAAGGCCAGCATAGAAAAATAAAGAAAATAACTTTATTTTAAAGTATTCTACTTCAAAGAAACAAAGACATGAGGTTTTAAAGTGTCTTATGCATGGATATTTAACTCCTGAGATGATTCTCTTGTTGCAAAAGTCAGTTATCCATTCCTTTAATCAGGTCCTGAGTTCGCCATAGCAATGAGGATTCCAAAAAGCAGGATTCAGTGAGTATGATAAGTAAAAGGAGCCTCTTCTCAAACCAGTGCTCTAAGGATGGTCTCGAAGAAATATGTGGGGTTTTTTGTTTGCTTCTTCATTTGTATAGATTTTTCTGGATCTGGGGATTGAACTCAGTGGCTGGACCCTTTCCCTGAACAGTTGTCTTTCTTGTCTACCTGCCCTCAAATCTAGTACACTACTGCTTGAGCTAAAACCCCAAGTCTGGCTTTTTTGGTGTTTAATTAGAGATAAGAATGTGACAGACTCTCCTGCCTGGGTTGGCTTTGAACTGAGAAAACCAGGTGACATCAACTGTATGGACTTCTCTTTTGAAACAAGAAATATTAGAAGAAGTTTATTATAAAGCTAATATTTGATAATTTTTAAAATAATAGAATATATCCATCAAAAAGCCATAACTTAAATAACTCAGCTAAAGTAGGTGCACTGAATCATTTCAGAATTATATTTATGCTTAGGAAGATTACTATTAACTTCATAGTTCCTTTTGGGGAAACTGAAAGTCAAATTTGCACATTTTTTGTTTGTCGTGGGGCTTGAACTCTCATCTTGGGCACTGTCCCTCAGCTCTTCAGCTCAAGTTGAGCACTCTACCACTTTAGCTACAGAACCACTTCCGGGTTTCTGGTGGTTAATTGAAGAAAAAAGTCTCATGGACTCTCCTGACCAATCTTGCTTTGAACCACAATCCTCTGGTCTCAACCTCCGGAGTAGCTAGGATTACTGGCGTTAGCCACTAGCACCTGGCTCATATTTGAATTTAGTGAACTTAATGACACTATGTAGACAAAGAATGGAAATTTGAATCAAATGATGACATTGCAGCTTTTCAGAAAAATTGAGGTAGGAATAAATATGTCCTCATTTTTCCATGTTGTTATATTAATGACTTATGAACTATGGGACACTTACATTAGCATCCTCTGCCATCTGTGTAGGTGTTATTTAGTATTAGGAATTGTTCATAGAGAAATAGAGAAGGACTGAGATTTTTAGAAAGCAAAGGATATCAGGTATGAAAGAACAACAAGAAGAAGATAAAACTTATCACACAGAGATTAAGAACTAGCCTAAGTGATTCAGAATGCTAAAGGCAATGAGGAATGAGGCTAGTTGATAACTAGTTCTTCAATAATCCAAAATGGTTCCCTAGAACAGTTTCTGGTATAATTTAGTTATTATTATCATTTATTTCTTTGAGCTGGAGTTATTCCTTCAATTCTGTTAAAACTATTAATTAGCCTCTGCCTTTTTGGTGCCATAACTGACCAAAAAAGATTTCCAAATCTCACTTAGATACCCTTCTCATTGTGATTAGAAGTGACCACTCAAAAGCATGGAATCTTTGAATTTCCAGGATTAATCTTCACCTGATATCTAAGCACATTCCTGACACTAATTGCCGTGACCTGTTAAAAAAAGGTTTTTGCTTTTTTTTTTTTTTTTTTAAAAAAAACACAGTATCCTAATATAGGTAAAAAAAATGAATTAAGGACTACTGTTAGGTAATAGTTGGAAGGAGCAATTATACATTCCAAGTATGGATCATCAATTCGGCATTTACTAGCTAAGTGACATTTTTGCCAGTCCTGGGGCTTGAACTCAGGGCCAAGGAAATGTTCCTGACGTTTTGCTTTTTTTTTGCTCAAAGCTAGCACTCTACCACTTGAGGCACAGCACCACTTCCAGTGTTTCTTTTTCTGTTTATGTGGTATAGAGGAATTGAGCCTAGGCTTTCATGCATGCTAAGCAATCACTGTACCATGAAGCCAAATTCCCAGAACCCTAAATGACTTTCTTAAGATGACATTACTTTTTCTTTCCATTACTTTGTATTATAATTTGGGCCAGGTCGTAGAAAAGGAAGTGGAAAACAATACTAAGTCCAGTAAGGTTGACATTCCTATCATATCACTAAGGAAGTACAGTGTTTACCTGCAGGACACATAGGGCTGTTGCATGTGACTTTATTATTGAAAACACCATTAACAGCTCAGACATCCAAAACATTCTGCTTCCACTGTCAAGGTCAAGAGCCCAATATCTAAGCCTTTTTGTTGATTGGGTGTGTTTCCTAGGAAGGAAGAAGGAGGAAGTGGAATATGATGGTTGAAAAATATGTATATTTCCTCCCTGTCCACATTTTTTGCAATTTAAAAAAAGTGCTACTGATGAACTCCCACCTACATCTAATTGACTATGCTGTCTGCACAAGATGCAGAAAAATGACATTTATCCTGGTGGATATTCACATATATTAACAAAATCCAGTTCTGGGAAAAAAAATATACTAGGTAAGAAAGTATAAAGCATTGTCTATTAAATGGTTTCTTTTCCTAGCAGAACAAAATGTAATATTGAAATGATTACTCCAGCTTTCTTTGAGATTTTATGCTGTTTTAGTATCAAAATGTTCTCTAATTCCTGTAACATCCAAAAATAAAAGACATGATTTGAAGATCTCAGTAGTTTTAGAAACAAAGCTACTTAATACCTTCCTTCTTGCAGAGACATGTGATGGCAAGTATGATTGATTCTATCATAGTTCTCTTCATTTTCTTCTTTATCTCAAGGATCGCATAACTTGGCATATTACTCTATGTCTTGCATCAGCTTCTGTAGGTGACATTTACTTCTGCTGTGCAAAGTCAAGTTGGGTCATGTGACTTACTTCAGCTTACAATAATGAACCAGAAGTGGTCAAAGACTATTTCTAGAGGAATATTTCTATCTCCTTGTCTGGGTCTATTAGCGGGCTTCTTTTCCCTTAGCAATAAAAATAGCATATTTCCAGAGGGAGTCTTCTTTCAACTTATATACTGTAAGAATATAGAATGTGAAATTGAGGCAAAACTCAAATACAGCAACATATGTATAATACAGCAAGAATTAAGCTAATATTAGAATAAAATATTAAGATGTTAGTTTCTTACCATTCTTGTATACCTTTTTGATAGTTGACTATAGCACACCAGAATTTAACAATTACTAAACAAGAACTAATCAAAAAGATAACACTTCCTGTTTGATGCTATTGCATTTTTATTTTATAAATAATCATTCTCCATATGATCACTTGTGGGGTTATCTTTTTCTATAAATGTGTTTAATCACTCTAGACCACTGTATCTAATATCCACAATCATTATCCAGAGCTTGTGATTGAGATGAGGAAGAACAAAATGTGTAGATTTCTCCCTCTCTTTTCCTCTTCTCCTTTTTCTAGCGTGAATTCTCATCCTTTCTACAAATTCTTCTATTAATAAAGGAAGGGTGACATTGTGGATATCAAGCAAAAGGCTTCAAAGCCAGAATTTCATTCATTTAGAAATAGATGTAGTAAATCAGAGTGGCTCAAGGAAGAGTAAAAGCAATATTTCCCCTTTCTTGTTTCCACAGTAGAGACTGAATATGAGTCTAAATATCTAAGAAACAATTTACCTTGGGTAATTTTTTTAAATATATTTTAAAATAAATAATAAATTTAAAAATTAAAAACATTTTTAAAATAAGTAGTAAATTGTTGTTTGCTTTTGGGAGGCATGAAATAAGACTGCATTAACATTGTGTGAGTTGAGAGGCTAAATTTTATCAGAATTTAAACATAATGAAAAATTGATGATTTTAAGATAAAAAGCTTAAAGGTACAATTTTAAAGTGACATGCACACAGACTCAACAATGACTCAACTACAATAAGTTCATCTAATTCAAATAAAGATGTTTCAGAAATAGATTAGACACAAAAAGTTAGAAAAAGAGAACCAGAATTGGGTGGTGCATTATTTAAAAATAGAAGTCAAATAAATATTAACCATAATTCCAAAATAATAGCAATCATGAAAAGAGAAGATATTAAGAAGAATGTATAAGAAGTGATAGTGCCAGAAATGCCTTTGGAGCTGCTCTCTGAGATTTAGGGTTTCTAGTACATGACAATTCGTATGACTGGTTTGGTGGAGAAATATTGTTTGTTTTTCTTTGCTATGGAAGGTTTTTTTTGACCTTTGGTTATGAAAGAGTGTTTAGCTGGGAACAGTATTCATGGTTGATAATTATTTGTCTTTAGGGCATGGCATACATCATTCCAGGCACTTGCTTTAATTGTCTCTGCTGAGAAATCTGAGGTGATTCTAACTAGTTTCCCTTTATAAGTGATTGATCTTTTCTCCTTGACAGCTTTAAGCTTCTTTTCCTTGGTCTGAATTGATACTGTGAAGATTATAATGTGACAGTGGGATGTCCTGTTCTGGTCTGGTCTGTTTGGGGTGGTAAAATCTCCTTGTATCTGAATAGGCCTATCTTTTTGCATGTTTAGGAAGTTCTCTGCTAGGATCCTGAAACAAATTTCTTAGACCATTAACGTCTATTTCTAGGTGCTGCTCTACACACATTTTCCTCACATTAGGACTTCTGATGGTGTCTTCCAAATATTGAATAGATATATCATATTTCTTGGGTTTGTCTTAGGTAATTGTTCTTTCTCTATAACACCTAGGCTGTCTTCAATACCCGAGATTCCATCTATTGCATGGTCTAACCTACTGTCAAGACTTTCTTCTTTGTGTTTTATTTCTTTTCCTTCTAATTGATCGGCTTTGATGGCTTCAAATTTTTTGTTGGAGCTTTGTTTTAGGTCTTGGATTAACTTCTTTACTTCCTTAATTTGGTGTTCTGTGCTTATTCTCAAATCACTTAGTCGATTGGTGATGGTTTCCTTAGACTCCTATTCCTTCTGGTGGTCTCCATTCATCATTCCTTTTGTGGTCTCCTAGAATTCTTTCAGCTGTCTGTTTATGGATTCCATGAATGCCTGTATTGATCTTTGTCTATTCTCATCCCACTCTCGCAATTCCTGTATTACTCTTTGATTAGCTTCCTCATGTTCATGCAATTCCTGTAGTTCTCTTTGACTGTTCTCAGCCTGCTCACACAATTCCTGTGTATCTCTTTGTTTATTCTCAGGCTGCTCATGTAATTCTTTTCTTTCTCTTTGACTGTTCTCAGCCTGCACACACAATTTCTGTATTTCTCTTTGACTGTCCTCAACCTGCTCATGCAATTCCTGTATCAATCTCTGAGTAGCTTCTTCATGCTCACCAGATTCCAGTATGAATACTTGGTTTGCCTGTCTCTATGTATCACACTCACACTCGTCCTTTGCAGGTTTTCAATCTTTTCATTCACCGTGTTTACCAATAGTGTTTGTAGAGATTTTTGGGAACTCTCCTCTGGATTATTTATTAACTATTCTGTCAACTGATTATCATGATTGGGAGTTCAGGTATCTGGACTTACCATTTCTCTTGTGTTTTTCCGGCTTGTTCTGCTCATTTGGTATGAAAATAACACCAATTTTGTGCTAGAACACCATTTAAAGGCAAGCATCAACCAAAGTCCTGTAGTAGCACAGTCAAAAGACTGCAGATACAATCTAGTTCATCAGATAAAATTTATTCAATATCAAACAACTATGGATTAATGGGCTAAGAACAACAAAGCAGAATTTGGCAAACCAGAAATTATTAATTTTAAGGAGAAATGTGGGGAAAAATAGGATTAGAGGGATGTGGGCAGATAAAAGGAGAGTTAATTTAGCCAAGTCCTAATCTCATAGAGGAAAATGGATTGGACAGAATGATAGGACAGAGATTAAGAAAAAAAAATAAACAAGAAAAAATGAAAAAAAATTTAAATTAAAAAATTGAAACACTTAACAAGTATGTATGTTTAAATATGATATTGAGAGAAGAAAAGGGTAGGATGTGAGGAAGGCAAGGATAGAAAGGAGACATGAAAAACTAAAAAGAAAAATTTTCAAAGTTAGTTACCTTAAAATTATATAGGTATAAATTGGTAATACTGATATTAAAGAATTTAAGACAAAGAGGGTGTTAATTAAATAATAAATTTCTGGATTAAGTGTGTACACAATGGCAGATAAAGTCTAATTATCAAAGATGGGTAAATATCTGGGGATTATCAGAACAGTAATTAAGTCTTACAAAAAAGAAAGGAATAAAAAAGGACCAAAAAGTCAGGAGTAATAACAAAAAGAGCACACCCATATACAGACCTAAAATTAAAATTATGAGAGGGAAAAGATTAGTAGAAAACAATTTATAAAAAATTAAAAATAAAAATGTTAAAAAATATTCTTTAATTTTTTTCGGGGTGTGTAGAATGGGAAGACCCTGTTTCTCCCCTGTGTCTGTAACCAGTCTCTTGGAGTCTCTGGCTGTCTTGTGGTGTTTGGTTTTCCTGTGGCTTGATTGGTTTTTTAAGTCAGTTTGTTTGACCAGGCAGAAAAATTCTCTGCATTACCCAGGATTTTGTGAACCACCTCCTAGGCTAGTTCAGTGAGAGGGAAATCTGCTTTGAGTGTCACAAAAGAGGGAGATGGCTGTTTCCTCTAGTTTGGAGATGCTGTGGTGAGGCTAGGTTGAGGCCTTTCAGCAAACAGTAGCTTTTGACTGAGGGGCTAGCTCCTGAGATACTCACAGAACCCAGCCTGGAGCCATTCTCAAGGTTTATGTTTACTGAATTTCAATTGATTGTCTAAGCTGCCTTAGGGATGGGAGGAACCTGACTCTGTTTACCTAGTGAAGAAAGTCACTCCTCCAAGGGCAAGGCTTCCTTGCCTAGGCTGGTTGACTTTCCTTTGGTTGGAGTTGAGCCTGACAGGTCAGGTCAAACTCCTGTGACCTCCTAAATGCTTCTTGTTTTCTTCCAATGCCTGAGTTGGAGATAGCTGTTCAAATAAGTCTTTGTCAGTATCAAAGATATCTCTGATGGTGGTGGCAGGGAGGGGATGCCTTCCCTCTTCTACTTCCTGGGAAGGAGTGAGGATGTCAGGGTTCTACTACCACCAGAGTCTTGGTTCCTGGACCGTCTCTGGTCTGTGATCTGCAGGATGAAGTTATCTGCTCCTTGTCATTTCTTATTGTTGAGTAGAATCTGCTCGCCCTCTGTGTCTGGCTCCTTTGACCCATGAATCTGTGTTGTATGTATGGTGGCTATAACCACTGGCCCTGTTGCCACAGCCGCCACAGCCATGGCTACCAGCACGTGCTTAAATCTGTCTCCTTGCCTGGATTTTCCCTCTCTGGCGAAACTCTCTGTACTATGATGGCACACTTGGTGTGTTTCTGTAGTCTAGGACTGTTTACTTGAACACTAAACTTGCTTTCTATGACAGAGCTTGTTTAGCCTCCAGATTCTCCTCTGCCATCTTCCTCTGAACACATTTTTGCCTCTTATTGAAGTATATCTGATATTTTAAAGTAGATTTGTCCAAATATAAAATAATTTAATCAATCATTTCATTAGGACAATGTTGATCAGATTTATTTCCAGTAAATCTTATCCCTTATAATAAATGAGAGCATGCAGTGTCAGTCTCCTATTAATATGACAAAATACTTTATCAAATTAACTTAAAAGGAGGAAAGATTAATCTTGGCTTCTGATTTTATACATTTCAATTTACATTTCTTATCCTCATTGTTTTGGGTTGGTGGTGGTACAATACCTGATATCTGGAACATGTGATGGAGTATGTGTATTCATGGAAGCCATGAAGTAAAGAAGAGGAGGAATAGGATTGAGAAAGGGAGAAAGAGGAGGAGGGGAAGAGGAAGATGGAGAAGGAAAAGTAGGAGGAGACAGAGAAGTAAAAAAGGAAGAGGAAGAAATGACTTTGATCTTAACATCCTCTTTGATCACAAGTTCTTAGTGACCAAATCTCCACGACAATGCCCACTTGAAAGGGTTCATCTCTGTATGGCAACATAGTGAAATCTAATTATTAATCCCAATCCTTTATAATTTCAGATTTAATTTCTAGAGTGTGGTGGTAGATCTTTCTATACAATTGCAATAACTTCTGTTCCTAAATATTAGAGATGGTATTTGGCACAGAGGTGGTTTGGTTATACCATTGTTGGAGAAATGAATAAAACATTTTGAGTGCAAATACATTTTATTTAACAGATAATGAAGCTTCAAGAGGTTTCATTTTGTGACCTTCCAAAATGACTATTCCATATAACTCATAATGACTTGAATTTTTCATAATTTTATGGCATTTCCATTCAAGTACTTGTCATATATAGTGAGGTTCTTTCTTTCAAGTTGAGGGAAAAATAAATACTCTCATGATCTTTTAATTATTCTATAGAGAGTAGGTATAATATGTATTTCCTACCATTCAAAAATAAGTTATCTTTAAGTCTAAAGGAATAATTGGATAAGTGATGGAATATCTTGCTTCAGTTATCTTATACTGAGATTGATTCTAAAAATCACTGTTGACATAAATACATGAAATTCAGTGTTACTCTGAAATGACTTGGTAATCAAACCTCAGAAATACATGACCAGTAACTAAGATTTTTATATACTCAAAAAATGTATGGGGTTGGGAAGGGGGCTCAGTGGTAGAGCACTTGCCTTGCATGCATAAGGCCCTGGGTTCGATTCCTCAGCACCACATAAGCAAAAATAAAAAAGCTGGAAGTGGCACTGTGGCTCAAGTGGTAGAGCGCTAGCCTTGAGCTGAAGAGCTGAGGAACAGCGCCCAGACCCAGCGTTCTGGCCACATGACCGGACCCCCTTCCCAAATGTATGAATCTACATTTTTATGTCAAAAAAAGTTTAGGTTTAAAAGAAGAGAAAATCATGTGACCACAGTAGATAATATTTACTTTAATGAAAAATTGCCTGACAGAGAATTCAACCTGACAGAGCCTATTGCTTTTAGCTTACATGAGAAATTTGATTACCAATCTCTTTTTTGCTTTTAATTAATAGATTATTTCAATTTGTCCAAAGATTCTGTCATTTAAACCTTTGAGTGTATATTTTTTCATAAAAATGAAAACTATTTTTCACATTGCAGGTTCAAGTTTAATAACTAAATAAATATCTAAGTGTTAATTTGTTAAATTGAGCCTCTAGAACTCAAATAATATGAAATTCATTTTATTCTTGGATACATTAATCCTGTGCTAAATATGAGTGTCTCAAGCTTGTAATCCTCACTACTCAGTAAGCAGGGGTGCAAAGCCAGCCTTGGCACGATAGTTTGTGAGACACATCTCAATTAAACACACACAAACCACAAGACGCACACACACACACCACACACAAGCCAGAAGTGGAATTGTGCTCAAACGATAGAGCAACATACTTGAGGGAAAAAAAAAAAAAAACAAAAACTAAAGGATAGGTCTTGAATTAAAATCACAAGAACAACATACACACACACACACATACAATATTAAGTCTAAATGCTTATTTTGATTTGAAGAAATAAACAATGTTATGAAAAGTAGTATTTGTTACATATCTTGCAATGTGTGTGAAGTTTTTAGTACAATTTGTCTTAAGATACAACATAGGTTATTAAAATTAATATTAATTTAGTTAATATTTATAACTACTCATAACACCTTGGAGTACAACAGTTGGTATTTTTTCCATAGCCATAAGAGATATTCTGAGTAAAACAAAGAGAGGAAGATTGGAAGAAAAAAGAAAGAAACAAAGAAAGAAAGAAAGGAGAAAAAGAGAGAGAGAGGAAGAGATGGAGGAAAGAAAGGACGAAGGAAAGAAGATAGGAAGGAAGGAAGGAAGGAAGTATGGAAGTATGGAAGGAAGGAGGGGAGCGAAAAAGGAAGGGACAAAACCATTTAATTTATAGAATATATTTAGCCCAACAAAAACTTTATATAATGAATCCTTTAGTAAATTCAAGTTTGCAATTTTCACTTCTTTGAATGTTCTGGATGGATGAATGTAAGCAACAAATGAAGCATCATAAATAAACTCATGAATCTGTTTGCATCTGTAGTAATATGTATGCAAATCTTTTTCGCATTTTCTATACATCACCAAATAAATATTTGCCAACAATTTACACTTAGGTATAAATATTCGAAAAATTGATTAAACCAAAGGATGTCAATATATTATATAATGTGAATACAAGGATTTGTAGTGCTATTAATATTACAGTCTTAATGTTATATTAATTATAAAAATTTTATTATGTATTTTATCAGAGAAATTAGCATGCTCTGATTTTGGTGTCTGAGTCCTAATAGCAGAAAGTAATTAAAATCAAACAGATCTGTATTTATTGGCTCAAATGAATATTTCTGAAAGCAATTAACTCATCGGAGATTGTTCATATACATCAGAAGGTCCTTAAAAAGACTGTGCCACATTTACATGATGATCTATGATGTGATTCAAGAGCCACTAAACAATCATATTTCACTTTGCTATCACTATAATTATTCCCATTGTAAAAAGAATTATTCACATACATCACATGATATAAGTTTGTCCTTAAGTTATTATCTTCTATGAAATAATATCCAAATGATACTCTACACTGAGTTAAAGCAAAAATTGCAAAGTGTATTGGACTATGTAACTCCTTCCAGATACACATGTTGAAATTCAATTCCCCCTTCTGGTGATATTAAAATCAACCTTTCAGAGATGGCACTACAATAATGATCCTGATGAAAGAAGCCCAATATAATTATTCTGCCATGTGAACGTCCAGCAAGTAGATTATAATGCCCCCATAAGATAAGGAATTGTTTGAACAACCATTTTTATAATTAATATTCGAGCTTCTAGCATATGGGTAATATACTCCTGTTGTTTTTAAGCCACTTACTTTGAAGTATTCTCTTATAAAAGCCCAATGGCTGACAAAGGCAAAGTAATATTTAGTTAATATCACAAATTCTGACAAAAATATTCATAAAATTTGGTTATTTGAATTTTATTCTCCAAGTCTACAGGTTAAAAATATTTTAAAATGGGAATTGAATTGAGGTTCAACTCTATTCATCTATCATAATTAAATTTTAATATTTTTATTATCTTTAAGTAGTTGTACATTCACTGAGTTTATGGATACAGTGTATCTTGATCACTGTCACCTCTTTCAACATTCTCGTCCACCCCTCCCAAACAACCCCAATCGTACTTATCTCAATATTATGTTATGGAATCACTTGCCATTTAACAAAGCAGTTTATGTGTACAATGCACCTGGAATTGTGTTATCACTTCAACATCTTCACTCCCATTTCACACTACCCTTTCCTTTGTATATTTCAATTCTTGGAAGTATACAATGGATTCTTGCCTGTATACTATCCTTTTCACCTTCAATTTCCTACCCCTCACATATTGCCCCCCACTGTCCTTTCTTGCAGTACATATTTATTGGTAATTATTTTGTTGTGCTGTGACTTAATCTTTTAAGAGAATTATGGAATTTTCAATCTCCATGGACTCTGACATTTCAGATAGTTCATTTGTTCCTCCTTGCATACCATCCAGTGTGTTTACTTTTATATTTATAGGCACCTTCTATCTACCACAAATGAGGAAAATCATGTAAGCTAAGTTTCTCTGAGTGGGCTTTATTTCACTTAATATTATTTATAATTGTTTCATTTCCCTTAAGGATGGTGCAATATTATTCTTTCTGATGGATGAACAGAATTCCATAATGTATGCATATATATGTATATATGTACATATATACACACATATATAATTGTAAATTGGGATCAATAACATTAGGTATATATATATAATATATATATATATATAATTTATATATACATATGTTATTCTTTATCTCTTTTTACAATGAGAGGCATCTGGGCGGCTCCCTTATGTTGGCTAGAGAAAATAATGCAATAATGACCATGATTTTGCTGGTAGCTTCAGTTTGGCCTTGTTTCTGCTCCATTGTATAAATGCCCGTAAGTGGAATGCTGGATCATAGGTAGCTCTCTATTCAGTTCCCTAAGCATTTTCCATGGTGTTTTCCAAAGGGATTGAAAAAGATTACGTTCCCAACAACAAGGTAATAGAGTTTCCTTTGGGTCACATTTATCAATAACTGTGATTGTTCATTTTTTCATAATGACATTGTAACAGGGGTGAGATGAATCTCAGTGTTATTTGGATTTGCATTTCTTTTATGGAGAGAGATGTGTCTATTTGTCATTCTTACTTCTTCTTCTAAGAAGTATTATCCCATATATTAATTGGGTTCTTGTTTATTTGAGGGTTTATTTTTGTTGGGTTTAACTTTTTGATCTCTAAATATGGGTTAATTATGAAACCAATTGTCTGATGCTTAGCTAGTAAAAATCTTCTTCCATTCTGTTCTCTTTCTATATATCCTGCTAACTTTTTCCTTTGGCATGAAGAAAATCTTCAGTATGATGCAATTCTATTTACCCAGAAAATTCTATTACACCATTCATAAGGAAATGGAAAGACTTGGACCAAACTTATATTAAGTGAAGGAAGACAGACTCAAAGAAATATAAGTTGCCTGATTTCTCTCATTTGTTGTATTAGAATGTGCCTCTAATTCTAAAAGTAAAAACACTTGGATGGTAAAAGAGAAAACATTACACTTGCACATGATAAATTATAAGGGATTCTAAACATTTATACAGTGAGGTCAAAGGAGGATGCCTTTTTGAGAAGATCACCAAGGGTAAATAGCTATAAGAATATCATCATATAAAATAATGTTCATTAAAATAATCTCCAAGAAATGACAATGAGAGTTTTTTTTTATTATTTTCCTTTTCCTTCTGTGTTCTGATGCTGTATTTTTTATATTTCTGCACCTTTTGTCTCATATGTAAGTTTGGAAAGCGCAATGGGGAACACAGAGGTGGTAAGACACAGGGTTAACAAATACAGCAATGCTACTCAATAGACACTACATTGTAAATGAACTATACAACTTATGGGGGAGGGAGGTTGAAAGGGAAAAACTGGGAGGATATGAGGGTAGAGGTGACACTGTTCAAAAAGAAATGTGCTCATTATTTGACTTATGTAATGATAACCCTTCTGTACATGATCTTTACAAATTAAAAATGGACCTCATAAACAGGTCAGAGTAGCTATACTAATATTAGATAAAATATGCTTTAAATTAAAAGTAGTATGAAAGTAAAAAGAGACAAAGAACGATATTACATATTCATAAAGAAAACTCTCCATCAGAGGGATATAACAATTTTAATTATCAATGCCTTGTATCCTAGAGCTCCCAAATTCATCAGACAAATACTACATACCCTAAAAACATGCATACATCCAAATACATTGTTGGTTGCTTGAACACATCATTTTTACCTCTGGACAGGCCACCCAGGTAAAAACTTACCGAAAAACTTCAGAGCTAAATAACTGCATTGACAAGCTATACCTAACAGATATCTACAGACTATTTCACCTAACAGCTTCACAATACATATTCCTCTCAGAAGCCCATGGAACATTCTCCAAAATAGATCATATCTTAGATCACAAGGAAAGTCTATGAAAATTCAAAAACAAAAATGAAATTACTCTTTACATCTTGTCAGACCACGATGGGACCAAATCAGATCTTGACATCAAAAGTCATCACAGAAAATTCTGAAACTCACAGACTGAATATCACATTGATAAATCATGAGCGAGTCACTGAAGAGATATGAAGAGAAGTTGCAACGTTTATGGAATTCAGTAGAAGCAAACATACAAAATACTACCACCTCTGGGACACAAAAACACCGGCAGTACTCAGAGGAAAATTTATGTCTTTGAGTATGCATATCAACAAATTAGAACCATCTTGAATCAGCACTAATGATGTGGAACTAGGTCTTTGAAAAACAGGAACAAGCCAAGCCAAAAACTGGTAAACAGAAATAATACAAAGTAGATTAAAGAAATAAATGAATTAGAGTCTTAAAAATGTACAATTATAATTGACATTTATCTACTAGAAGCTCACATATTTGCCAGATGAATGTCAACCTAGCTATTTTCAGAGATAGTCTCAACCAGCTAAAACCAGTGAACAAAACAAACTTCTAGGATTCTAAGAAACAACATTTTTTTTGCCTTTTTAAAATAAATTTACTCTGCTGTTCTTATTAAGGTGATTTATAGATGGATTACAATTACATGAGTCAGGTAAAGAGTACATTTCCTTTTGTGAAATGTCTTCAGTTCCCTCACTTGTTTCCAGTCCCACCCTCCTGTCCCCACCCATGTGTTAAATAGTTCACTTTCATCAATGTGCAATTTTTCGCTCTTTTCCCTAAAGCTCTGTGCCCACCCCTCACCTTCCTGAAGATGTACAATAAAAACACCAGGCATAAGGTAAAGAAGAGAGAATTATCACAAAGTATAAACAATAAACAAAAAACAAAAAGTTTTCTGTTTCCATATCTCATAGTTTGTTTGCATATGTATATCTTGTTATATAAATATAATTGTTTTTTATCATAAAGTTAATTCAGGGATTAAGGTGTGATAGCATAATTTTGCTTTCTATTTAATAATGCTTTTTATTTTAATATGAAAATTGTAAGTAACACAATTCAAGTCCTACTGAAATTTATAGGCTTAGATTTAAAGTTAAATTTTCAAAATGCCTAATATTTCCATTTTGGCAACCAAAATGAAAAACAGGCATGTTTTATCCTCAAGAATGTCATTATTTCATATGTAAAAAAGTAAACTACATGTAATATTAATTCAGTGGAAATGAGCAATCAAATAATTATGCAATGCATCAATTCCATAAATTATGAAATTTATTGATAAAATTAATAAAACTTGTTTTAAGTAGATTACTTAAGACATGAAACAATGATAATTTTCTTTTCTAGGTGAAGTTGATATAGAAATTAGAGTTCTGTGTTCTTGATACGTGTCGATTTACACACATGATTGGCTCATCTCTGTTATTTGAAGATAACTGAGAACAGGACTAGAATTAAAAAAAATCACGCAAATGCTTAGCTGTATTTTGTGACTAAATATCACTTTATTTTATTTGAAAAATCTGGTAAATTTACTTAAGTCACATCTACAATAATGAGAAATAAACAGCCCCTAGCTCCTTAAAAGACAATAAGAAAAAAGGAAACAGAAAAAAATTGAACTTCATTTTGCACGTGGTCTTTGTATATTTTGGTTCTTTGTAATTGTGGATTATGTGACTATCCCATGAATTTGGGCTCAAATCTGAATGGCTATTGGAAGAAAATTTCAAAATGTAGAGCAGCTAACACAGCTATGCAGTTGTTTGTAGGTTTCAATACATTCGCAGCTGGACATCAACTGTACAAAGGAAATAATTCTACTGTTTTGCAGGCAAGAATGTGATGAAAAGCATAGTTTTAGCTTCTTAGATGAAATAAGAAGACCACACTTTAAAAGATGACTAAACGATCAGCCTTTTGAATAACTGTGCCATTTTTTGGGGGGGTCCGGTCGTGGGGCCCGAACTCTGAGCCTGGGCGCTGTCCCTCAGCTCTTCAGCTCAAGGCTAGTGCTCTGTCACAGTGCCACTTCTGGCTTTTTTTCTTTTTGCTTATGTGGTGCTGAGGAATCAAACCCAGGGCCTCATGCATGCAAGGCAAGCACTCTACAATTGAGACACCTTCCCAGCCCCAACAGTGCCATTTTTAAGGCACTCTAGATAATTCAATTCCTGCATCCCTCCACAAACATTAATGCCATTCACAAATCATTGTTGAAGGGAATTTCCAGTTTTATTTGATATTTCAAATTGCTTAGGAGTAACAGAAAAAATAATTCAAGTTGTTGAGAAAATTTACTTTAGAATAAGCAAACAAATCAGATTCAATTCCATAGCATAACCTTTACGAAAAATGAATTAAGGAATATGGGATGTCCTTTGTAATTTAATATGAGTAATTAGGGCAAAATGCCAAAATCAGACTCTAAAAAGAAGTCTTTGTTAAGATATATTAACGATTACCTACAGACAGGTAATTTTACCTACATTTTCTATTATATGATAACATATTTTTGGCTGCTAATCAGAGAGACTCAAAATTATTTTTAACTATGATATGAAAATGCATCATCATGAATAAATGAAATCAGGGAGTAGATGGCTCGAGAGCTGGTTGGTTCTGTTAAATGTTCTCATTATTTTGAATTTCTGGTGTTTTTGTATTTGTGGTATTATGAATGTATTTTATGTCTGGGCAGGAAGATTATTAGATCATTGTCTGATACCCAATGTCAGGAACCTAACCTGAGTGAAAGTGGTAAATGTGTGTGTGTGTGTGTGTGTGTGTGTGTGTGTGTGTGCCTGGCAGTCTGTATTTAGAAGGAAGTGTCTTATTTCTCTCAGGGTATATACTTAATTCTATTAGTTTTATTACATTAACGACAGCAGATAAACATAATTAACATTTTGAAACATATGTTTATATTCTTTTGATTGCATGAACAAACTAAAAATTTATATTTGGGGTATGAGTTTTGTGGAAGGTCAGCTAAAAGTTTATACATTTGGAATCTTGAGAAAGTTATCAATTATGATCATTTCAGTATAGAACAATTTTAGACAACACTTGCAAGGACATGTAATCCTATATGAAAATGAAACATTTATTGATTTTTCCATAGCTACAGTATTCTATAAATTTGTAGGAAAACAAGTTAAATTATGGAAACATAAAAGTAATGAGACTATTTATTGCGTACAGTTTTACATTTTAGTTTTGTCAAGTCAAAATATCATTTAGTTTTACTGTATAGGAAGGAAAACCCTAAATATTATAGTTTGTGTCATATTTCATATTAGGAAGCTTTCTTTGTATCAAAAGGTTATTTCTTTTGTTTCTGCTTTCCTATTCATAATTCTGTTTCTCATAGTAGTTTTCTAAGGACTTTTTCTTTCTCCCAATTTGGGGCTTGAACATAACTCATGCTCAGTTTGCTAACAGTAGTCAGTCTACCATTTGAACCATGTCCCAGCCCAGAAATTTTTGTAGTTAATTGGAGGTAGAACCTCATGAACTTTCCTACCAGACAGAAAACCATTATCCCCCAAGTCTCATCTTTCTTAATCACTAGCATTATAGAGATGAGTCATGGACCCCAAGAGTCAATGACTTTTCATGTCTTATAGAATACACGTTTGCTAGTAATTGTAATAATAAACGACCACAGCTTGAGTGCATTAACACTGTAAATACATGTCCTCTGAGTTGGTGAAACTAAAACTCCAAGATCAGAGTTTGCTTCTTCTGAGTCCTCTTTCCTTGGCCTATTCAAGACCTTCTGCTTCTCTTGGAGGAGACTTCAACTTCAATGCTACCATTGAGATTCTTTTTCCACATGCAGTCACTTTCTAAGACAATAGGTTTTTGATCTTTAGTATGATTTCAGTGGGACAATATCCAACACATAACATATTACTTAATGGATGAAAGAAAATCTCTAATAGGAAATCATTTGTTTGTGGCACGGAAGTTATGGTTATACTTTTTAAAAATAGCAAAAAAAGTAAAGGCTTTATTAGAGCTTGTTAAATGAGTGTGAAATCTTGACCTTAGACATGCCAAATTCTTACCCTGGCACACACTTAAATTTCTAGGGGAACTGGAGGATTGAACCCAAAACCCTATACTTGTGAAACAGCATCTCTACTACTACCATATCTGCAGATTATAATTGGATTGCTTATTTTGAGGCAGTATCACTATGCCTGGGTATTCTTGTACTGTGGTCCTCCTAACACAAACATAAAACATTGGACCCAGCAAATGGTTAGAGTATCTGAAACTTCATTTTGTGTTTGGGCTTGCTTGGAGCTGGAATTCTCTAATCTCTGTTTTCCAAGTAGATAATATAGGTTTGAACAACTTTATCCAGTAAAAGTATGCAATTTCAAAATATCTTGATATTGCCTATATTTGTGCTTAACATATATAGCTAACCATAATTTTCGCCCTCTTTTGTTTAGTACTCTGAGTTGAAAACATTGACTTTCTTGATATACATGGCTTTGTTTTAGATGAAATCCCATCACAATAAAAAAAATCCCCTAAAAGTTTATGTCAAAAATCATGGAAAAGAAGGCTTCAGTTTGGAAAAAAAAACACTGATCCTTAAGTTATAAATGCAGTGTATTTATAGTGTTCATCAATGCTTTCTTAAGTATGAGGAGGAAGGCAGAAATGTGAAAGATGTCAGGTCTCTGTAGAAATTCTGTAGCTGTCTCTTCATGTTATCTTCCTTCATTAAAGCTTGCTTTATTAAAACGCTCTGGGTGTATATTGGTTGGACTGATTGGTAATTTTTCCAGGAGATGAAGCTGATTTTAGAAGGCTGATGGTGTGGTAAATAAAGGCATGATTAGAATGAACACAAATATTGCCACAGAATGAGCTGACCAGGTTTAACTGCTGTACAGCAAAACAAAGCAAAGTTTCAATTCTGACGATCCACATTGGAACATATATAGATAGATACTTATACATATACATATAAATATACATATACATACATACATGAACAATTAAATCTCCAGTAGACTATAGAGAAAGTTGGTGTGACAAGTATTAAACTACCTCAAACTGGTTGCAGGTAATGTCCATTAAAAATATATATAGTTTAGCATAGATTTTGTAAACAATGAAAATTCTTCATTATATACTTTACAAATATCCTTAGTATGTTTTAAGTTTTTTTATTGTAAAAATACTCTACAGAGAGGTTACAATTACATGGGCAAGAAAATGAGTACATTTCTTTTTTTTTGGGGGGGTGGCAGGGGTCCAGGTCGTGGGGCCTGAACTCTGGGCCTGGGTGTTGTCCCTCAGCTCTTCAGCTCAAAGCTAGTGCTCTACCACTTGAGCCACAGCTACATTTTTGGCTTTTTTTTTGCTTATGTGGTGCTGAGGAATCGAACCCAGTGCCTCATGCATGCAAGACAAGTGCTTTACCTCTGAGCCACCTTCCCAGCCCCATAATGAGTACATTTCTTATCAAGCATTTTTACCTCCTCCTTTGTTTCCCCTTACCATCCCTGTCCATCTTCCCCTCCCGAACATCCCCCAAACCCAAGCCAAAGTTGTTAAGTTCGTTTTTCTACATAACATCTTGTACATCTCATTGATGCAGTAGGTCCACTTATATCCCTATTTAAACAATTTGGTTTTTCCCTTCCCCTCCACAAATTATACCAACATCAAATACAGTGAAAACAGGGGTAATTTTTTTTTTTTGCAGTAGGAGCATCTATATGATGCTGAAAATTGGAATTGCACAAAATATGCAACATGGCTAGGCACTGGTGGTTCAAGGGTGTAATCTGAGCTAGTTAAGAGGCTGAGATCTGAAGATCACAGTTCAAAGCCAATCTGAGTAAAAGTTCATTAGATTCTAATCTCCAATTAACCACCAGGGCAAATGGAATTCCAGTTCAGATTGTATGTCGAGCACTGGCCTAGAACACGAACACACCATCCGGGCCCTGAGTTTAAGCCCTGGGATCAACAGAAACTAGAACATAAAATAAAACACGAAGTTAGATATTTTATAATGAAGCACAAGTTAATATATTCTACATTGTTAGAAAGACTAGATTTGTGTTAGCTTTATAACCTACCATAATAAGTGATATTGTCCATTTATTAAACAGAAAGTCTTACTCAGATTTACAAGTTTGAAGTTTTCAGTGTATGTTTAGTTGGTTTTATTGCTTTGGGGCATGTGACAAGGCTATATCAATGTGGGGAGTATATCAAAGGGAAAAGGTTTTGACCTAGAATGATTAAAAGATGAAAGAAGAAAGTAGACGAGAGTCTATGTTCTCATAGATTTCACATTGAAGAACTTAATCTCCAGAAGAACTATTCAGGTATTCTCCAGAGTCTGGTAAGAAATAGAAAGTCATTTTTCTTTAACACATAGGTCTTTCTGGGGCATTCTAAATTCAAATGGCAACATCTTCACCAATGATAATGACATGTCCAGGGGTGGAAGCAATTAGATATTTCTATAAATTCTAATTAGATCTCAGCAGACTAAATATTTTCTGGAATTCTTATTAAAATATTTCCTTGCAGACGGAGTGGGTCTTTATACTACAAATGTGTGTATCTCTCTGCATGTATGTGTGTATGTGTGTGTTTGAAAAAACTAATATAACAATGTAGCAGATAAAAGTATTTAGTATGGCCTGTCATTTATCTTCTCAAACCAGGAAGGTCTGCCACAATTCCCAATCAAATCCTATCCAAGATTCAAACATTAAAGCTGTCCCAAAAGTTTTACATGCCAACCCTAATACATTCACCCTGTTTAAGTTGGCCATGCTATAGGAAAACTTTTAGTCTTCCAATTACGTTGTCACCAAGGAAACAACATACAATATTTCTTTCAAAATTACCTAGATTGTAGAACACTTTAGCCAGAAAATTGAAGGAATATACTTTATGGGATTTAATTTACATATTTAGTCACTTAGATGAATGTCCTATATCCACAACTCAGAGCTCTATTAAACTACAAAATTTCAAAACTCAGCTATTACTCATCTGTTGAATTTCTTTTTAAAGTGTATTTTAAATGACAAGGATGAAGAAATTTAAATTGGTTAATATTACCCAGTATTACTTTAATTTTTGATTAATAGTTAAAACAGACTGACAGACTATTAGTCCATCAAGATTTACAGAGTAAGTTTTTGGCTTATATTTTCATTTGTTCCTCTTTTTTGGGGTGTGACATAATTTTTTTTTTCAAAAAAGCAATTTGGTCTTAACCATTACCCACAAAATTTATGCTGTCATAGAATCAGAGAGTTTTTCTGATTACTTTAAGGCAATAGTAGGCTCATTTTATGCCAACACAAAATATAAAAACCAATGACATTTTCACTGAACAAACATTCATTAAAAATCATGAAATTATAAAGTAAAACTCCATGCCAATTTTTTTTGTCAGTCGTGGGGTTTGAACTCTGGGCCTGGGCACTGTCGCTCAGCTCTTCTGCTCAAGGCTAGCACTGTACCACTTGAGCCACAGTGCCATTTCTGGTTTTTAGGACGTTTATTGGAGATAAGAGTCTCACAAATTTTTTGTCCATATAGATTTCAACCACTATCCTCAGATCTCAGAGTCATGAGTAGATAGTATTACAAGCATGAGGCACCAAAGCCCAGATCCAAGTCAATTTTAAAAAAGCAAGCTTATTGAAACTTCTGGCTTTTTCTAATAAACAAACTTATTTTTTCAGCATTAATTTATAACTATGAGTTATTTTTAGATGTAACTGGGATTTTTAATAGATTCAAATATAATTTTTACTATTACTCAGTATCTCACAAATATCCACTATCATTAACTTTGCACAAAGTCAATTATTACATACTATCTTACACAGTATTATTACACTCTATAATGCATATAGTGTGAAGTGAAAATAGTTTGGACAATTTCATATAAATAATTAGGTGCTATTTTAACATTATAAATTCACAACTGTGTTTTTAAACTAAGGAAAAAAGATTTTAGTGTTAAAATCTAATATGAATGTGTAGTTTGTCCACCCAAAAAATACTCTGGTTTTTCTTCAGATCGTACAAATCTTCTGCCTTTTACTAAACCAAAAATTCTGAGTACATACAGAAAAAATTATGTTCTTTTCACTAAAGACTTTGAAGTAATATCATTGGAAATAGTGAGGCAAATGGAGGAAGAATTCAACTCACTTCCATCAATGTCTCTGTTATTTTGCTACTCCTCCACTAAGACCTGCCCATTCACAGTTGTCATAAAAATTCAAGTGTCTCTCTTAGAATTCTATTTGAAAAACTTCTAAATCACTGATTCTATTTGTACTTTCTCTTATATCAAACAAAATATAAACACAAAACAATTGAAATAAAATACCCACATATGTTGAAGTCACCACAGCTGGAAAAACAACCAAGAAAGTGGAACTTCCCCAGGAACAAAAACATGTTATGTACAGTTTTTTTAAAAATACAAAAACCTCAAATATATGTTAATTTGTTTAGAGCTATAAGGATAACTGTCTCTCAGAAATAAGTTTGTTTTAATTTGTAATTAAGTTCATCTGGGTGATCCTAATATAGCAAATCCCTTGAAAGGATCAAATTGTTTAAAACAAATGTAACTGTATATGAAGTAAGATCTGAACATATTTAAAAAAAATGCTACAGTATTAAATCACAAAAATCATGACATACTTAACACATTCATAAATGCAATGAATAAGTCCAATAGTATCCATATTGACAACTAATATATATATAATTGATTTAACAATTATATATATTATATATATATATAATTGATTTAACAAGCACAAAATATGCAAGTAATAGAATCTGAGCAGTTTACATGAGTGTACCTAATATAAACCTACTCTAAATTACACTGTTTGTAGAAGACTGAACATAGGTTATCTAAAGGCAAACATAAGCACATTATATAAATGAAAGTAAAAAAATCTCATGAAAAGAGAGAATAGTAGCTTCTGGAAAATACAATTTTAATAAATGGTGGTCAAAATATTTCTAGTGCTGACAAAATTGCATACCTATTTAGTGAGTTCGAGAAAAGACCCAAGATACTCGAACTGATTTGAAAGGTTGGCAAAGTAGCAGGGTACAACTATAACATTATTATGGATGTTGGCTCTGGCATGGAATTCATTTACTCTTTGATCTGACAAACGAATATATGAGAGAACAGAACTTCTCCAACTAAATATTAGGACCTAACTAAACATATAATCAGAAAAGTCATCATGCAAGCCTTATTGCAACCTGGATAAAAAAAATCAGTCATACTGATTCTGTATTTATTGTAAATGTTGATTTCTTTCATAAATGATTTCCTTTAGCTTGCATTTTTAAAAAATTTTGTTAAGTGTATATGGTTAACTAATTTTGGATTTCTCCTTCAATTTATTTCTGAGTATAATGTCTCACTTCAGTTACTAACACATGAAATGATGTTGTTTACAAAACAAATGCTCATAATCACTGTTTATAATTCACAGAATCTCATAAGCATGACACCAGTAAGCAGAGGTTAACATTTTGATATCATGGTCTCATGACTGATGAAGCCTATCTGCATGAGCATACTTGTACCTAGATTCCTCAGCCTAAATTTAGCCACTTTTAAAAAGTGTCACCTTTATCTGTCACCTATCAGCGATTAAACCTTAGTATAAAGCCTAAGGAAAATGATAAGGTAAGAATTTAGCATTTCTGCGTTCACTGTATTTGATGTCGGTATAATTTGTGGATGGGAAGGGAAAAAACAAATCGTTTAAATATGGATACAGGTGGACCCATTGCAACAATGATATGTACAAGTCGTTATGTAGAAAATGAACATTACAACTTTGGTGCAGGTGGGCGGGGGGGGGGGGGGAGCGGGAAGGATTGTGCAGGGGGGTGGGGGGAGGTTGAGAAGGGATGGGAAGGGGAAACAAAGGTGCGGCAACGATGCTTGATAAGAAATGTACTCATTATCTTGCCCATGTAATTGTAACCCCTCTGTACAGTATTTTCACAATAAAAAATAATATAAAAAAAGAATTTAGCTTTTCTGGATATAAAGTAAACAAAATGAAGCATAAAGTAAATCACTGGTTTAAAGTCAAACTATTTCTCCAAAACATTCTAAACATTTCCTTACAATGCGTATTATTCTCAAGAAGGGAATGGGTAATGTGAGAAGAGGACTAACCAAGCATTGTCTTCAAATATACATAATTTGGATTTACCTCTTTATTTCACTATAAGCATTTTTTATTTGGAAAACCTGTTTGAATAATTGATTTCGAGATCAGGTATAATATATCCTAGTTAAATACAGCAAACTACAGTCAGAAAATGACATATAGCAATTAAGTAAGAAAACATATTCAATAAATAGCAAAAGTGTATACCTATAGAGATAATATTTTGAAGAATGCATTGAAAATATTCTAATATAATAATTAAGTTGATGGAACAACTTCACATTGACAGTAATTAACTAGAATACTTTAATGCTAATTGGACAAGATTGTCTTTCTAAATGAGCAAAATATATTTCTCCTTTTACTTTGTCAAGGAATTAACTTAAAAAAAAGAAATTAACATATGAATCTATAACAACTGGAATGAATTTTTGTCTTTTTATTAGAAATTTTAATTTCACAAAGCATTTTTAATTGTGTTATACACATATGTCCACTTAGTGTAGCTTGTTAAATTTTATTCCTGTTATTAATTTCATCATCCTATTTTTATACTTAAATTTTATTATGTGATCATACTAAGTTATAAAGTATTTGAACACATTTACTCCAAACTATTTCTCTTCATCTCATTCACTATATTCCAAACTGAATAAGTTACATCTTCTTTGTGTGTGAAAATACTGTACAAAAGGGTTACAATTACATGGCCAAGATAATGAGTACATAGCTTTTTGGGGGGGAGGGTGTCTGGTCGTGGGGCCTGAACTCTGGGCTTGGACGCTGTCCCTCAGCTCTTCAGCTCAAGGCTACTGCTCTACCACTTGAGCCCCAGCCCCACTTCCAGCTTTTTTCTTTTTGCTTAAGTGGTGCTGAGGAATTGAACCCAGGGCCTCATGCATGCAAGGCAAGTGCTCTACCACTGAGCCACCTTCCCAGCACCAATGAGTACATTTCTTTTTTTTAATGTGATATATATTTTTTATTTTTTTATTGTGAAAATACTGTACAGAGGGGTTACAATTACATGGGCAAAATAATGAGTACATTTCTTATCAAGCTTTGTAGCCTCCTCCTTTATTTCCCCTGCCCATCCCTTCCCATCCTCCACTTGCCCCCCCCCCCCCGCACCCAATACTCCCAGCTCCCCCTCCCGCCGCCCCCTAGCCACAACAAAGTTGTAAAGTTCGTTTTCGACATAACGACTTGTACATCTCATTGTTGCAATGGGTCCACCTGTATCCATATTTAAACAATTTGTTTTTCCCTTTCTCCTCCACAAATTATACCGACATCAAATACAGTGAAAGCAGGGGTTATACTTTGGGGGAGGGACATACATAGTAACAAAGAAATGATCTTATCAATGTGTTAGAAACAATTGCATGAAAGAAAAACAAAAACAACATTTGAATACATATCCTAGGGTTCATTTCCCTAACATCAACTTACCTGACTTTTTCTGCTTCACTCACACATATACTAGATACTGCAAATAAGGGAAACCATGGGACCTTTCGTTTTTGGGCTTGGCTTACTTCACTTAATAAAATTTTTTCCAAGACTTTACATTTCCTAACAAATGGGGCAATGTCATTCTTTCTGATGGAGTCATAGAATTCCATTGTGTATGTATACCACATTTTCTTGATCCATTCATCTACGGAGGGGCATCTGGGTTGGTTCCATATCTTAGCTATAGTAAATAATGTTGCAATAAGCATAGTCATGCTGTTAGCTTTAGTGTGGTCTTGTTTGTAAACATTTGGGTAAATGCCCAAAAGTGGGATTGCTGGGTCATAGGGGAGCTCTATGTGGAGTCTTTTGAGGAACCTCCATACTGCTTTCCAAAGTGGTTGAACAAGTTTACACTCCCACCAACAATGCAGTAAGGTTCCCTTCTGTCCACATCCCATCCAGCAGGAAAAAATTATATTAAGTGAAGTAAGCCAGGCCCAAAGAAACATAGGTCCCATGGTTTCCCTTATTTGCAATATCTAGTATATGTATGAGTCAAGCGGAATAGGTCAGATAATGTGATGTCAGGAAAATGAACCCTTAGATATGTATTTTAATGTTTTTTTCTTTCATGCATGTGTTTCTAACGCTTTTATAAGATTATCTCTTTGTTGCTTTGTATGTCCCTCCCCCACATTATAACCCCTGCTTTCACTATATTTGATGTTATTGCAGTTCTTGATTTTTGCCATTCTAACTGGAGTGAGGTGGTATCTCAATGGTGTTTTGATTTGCATATCTTTTATGGCAAGTGAGGATGAGCATTTCTTCATGTGTCTATTGGCCATCCTTCTTTCCTCTTCAGAGAAGTTTCTCTTCAAGTTTCTAGCTCACTTATTTATTGGGCAGTTGTTTCTTTGAAGATTTGTTGTTAGGGCACTTAATTTTTTGAGTTCCAGGTATAATTTAGATATGAGCCCTTTGTTCGTTGTATGGCTAGTGAAGATCTACTCCCAATGTGTGGGCTTTCTATTGATCTTGCTAGCTATGTCCTTTGCCATGCAGAAGCTCTGCAATTTCATGCAGTCCCATTTATCCAACCTTTCTTTGATTTGTTGTGTTTCTGGGTCTCTATTAAGAAAATTTCGGCCTGTGCCAAGGAGACCTATGGTTTCTTCTATTCCATCATGTACTGTTTTCAGAGTGTCTGCTTTGATTCCGAAGTCTTTGATACATTTGGAGTTGATTCTGGTTCAGGGTGATATATATCAGGATCTAACTTTAGTTTTCTACAAGTACTTAACCAATTTTGCCTGCGCCATTTACCGAAGAGGCTGCCTTTCTTCCATTCTATTTTTTTTAGCTCCCTTATCAAAGATTAGATGACCATTGGTCTGTAGGTTCATTTCGGGGTTTCCAATTCTATTCCAGTGGTCCTGAGGTCTATTCTTGTGCCAGTACCAAGCTGTTTTGATCATAATGGCTTTGTAGTTGAGTTTGAAATTAGGTATTGATATTCCTCCAGCATTGTACTTTCTGTTCAGCATCGTTTTTGCTATTTGGTGTCTTTTATTGTTCCTTATGGATTTTTGGATTGCCACTTCAATTTCTTTGAAGAATGAGGATGGAATATTGATAGGTATCACATTGAATTTGTAGATATCCTTGAGAATTATTGCCATTTTCATGATGTTGATCTTTCCAGTCCAGGAGCATGGGAGATTTTGCCACGTTCTAAATTCTGTTTTGATTTCCTATTTCAAGGTTTTAAAGTTTTCAGCATAGAGGTCCTTTACTTCTTTGGGTAAGTTAATTCCTAGGTACTATATGATTTGTGGAGTTATTACGAATGGTGTTTCTTTCCTAATTTCAGCCAAACTTTTCTCATTGTTGGCATACAGAAAAGCCATGGATTTTTGAGGGTTAATTTTATACCCTGCTAAGTTGCCAATGTTTTGAATCAACTTGAGTAATTTAGGAGTGGAGTCTCTGGGATTCTTTAACTATAAGACAATGTCATCTGCAAAGAGGGAGAGTTTTACTTCTTTCCCTAGTTGGATCCCCTTTATGTTTGCTTTTGTCTCTCACTGAATCTAGGCATTCAAATACTAGATTGAAGAGAATTGGAGAGAGTGGACATTCCTTGTCTTGGTTCTGACTTAAAAGGAAATGGCTTTAGTTTTTCACCATTAAGTATAATGCTGGCTGTAAGTTTGTTATTTACAGCCTTTATTGTATTGAGGAATGTTCCATAGATTTCTAATTTTTCCAGAACCTTCATCATAATGAGCTGTTGGATCTTGCTTTTCCTGCATCTATTGAGATAACCATGGGGTTCTTATCCTTGCTCCTGTTGATGTGATGAATCATATTAATTGATTTGGGTATATTGAACCAGCTTTGCATCCCTGAAATGAATCCTGTTTGATCGCGGTGTATGATTTTTTGGATGAATTGTTGAAGTCAATTGGACAAAATTTTGTTAAGAAGTTTTGCCTCAATGTTCATCAACGAAATGGGTCTATAGTTCTTTTTCTTTGATGAGTCCCTGCCTGTTTTGGGGATGAGGGTTATGATGGCTTTATAGAATGAGTTTGGTAGTGAACCTTCTATTTCAATTTCATTGAAGAGTTGGAGGAGTATTGTTGTGAGCTCTGCTTTGAATGCCTTGTAGAATTCTGCTGTAAAACCATTTGGTCCTGGGCTTTTCTTAGATGGGAGGTCTCTTATTGCTGTATTTCAATGCTTGATATGGGCCTATTAAGATTGTTTAACTCATCTTGGTTTAGTTTCGACATGTAAATATTTCTGCCAAGTTCTCAAACTTATTAGCATATAGTTTTGAGAAGTATTACCTTATAATATTCTGAATCTTGGTTGTTTCTCTGCTGATATTTCAATTCTCATCTCTGAGTTTATTTATTTTGGTGTGTTCTCTTCTTTTTCTCATAAGATTTGCTAAAGGTCTGTCCATTTTGTTAAGTTTTTCGAAGAAGCAACTCTGTTTTGTTGATTTTTTGGGGTTTTTTTGGATTCTAATTCATTAAATTCTGAGTTAATTTTAACTATTTCTTTTTGTCTACTGTATTGGGGTGTATCTTGCTGCTCTTTTTCAAGGAGGCTCAGATGTCTCATTAAATTGTTGGTTTCAGATCTTTCCAATATGTTGATGTAGGAACTCAAAGCTATAAACTTTCCCTGAGTATTGCCTTTGCTGTGTCCCAGAGGAGCTGGTAATTTTTGTCTTGATTTTTGTTGAATATAATGAGCATTTGAATTTCCTTTCTAATCTCTTCCATGACCCACTTGTGATTCAGCAGTGTGTTATTCAGCCTCCATGTGTTATAGGACTTTATTTGCTGGCTTTTAGTGTTCAGTTCTAATTTTACTCCCTTGTGGTCTGAGAGAATGCAAGGTATAACTTCAATGTTTCTGAATGTGGACAAGTTTGCTTTGTGGCCTAAAATATGGTCTATTTTGGGAAATGTTCCATGTGTTGCTGAGAAAATGTATATTCTGATGCTGCTGGGTGAAATATGCAGTAGATGTGTGTTAAATCTAATTGGTCTATGCAGTTGTTTAGATCTGCGGTTTCTCTGTTGAGATTTTGCCAAGTTGATCTATCTAGTTTGGAAAGTGGTGGGTTAAAATTCCCAACCATTAATGTCTTTGCATCTAAGTGCGATTTGAGGGAAAGTAGTTTTTCTTGGATAAATTTTGGTGCACCTTTGTTTGGTGAATTGATATTTAGAATTGTAAAATCCTCCTGAGGGAGAAATCCCTTAATTAGTATATAGTGACCTTCCTTATCTCTACTCACTAATTTTACTTTGAAGTCTATTTCATCTGATATTAGGATTGCATCTCCAGCCTGTTTATGGGGGACGTTTGCTTCCAGAACAGTTTAGCAGGGACAAGGAAGCATAGATAAACTGAAAGATAAAAATTGTGAAGATTTTAGGACACAATCAGGGTAACAAGGTCATGGGTGTGCAAACTGGGTACCCAATACTAGGGTAGAAGCAATTGGCATGGTGGAGTGATGTAGTGCAGAGCTCCGCGTTTGCCTCTCGTTTTGGCTGTTAGATCTTTAGGGAACTACCTCTAGCAGCTCATTATCAGCTGGTTGTGTTTAGGCACGTACCATGTATAAATGTCTACTCCAAGTAGATTGCATTCTTTGATATCAGCTACAGGATCTTTGCCCTAAGCATCCTGAGAGACCACACTCCATAATGCTGCAGAACTGGCTCCATATAGTGAGCTGCAATCACCTCATACAACTCTCCTTTCCAGTGTCAATTATCATGGTAACAAGGCATCTGAGATGTGCTCAGCAGCAGTGGGAAGCTACCAATTCTTACTCTGGCATTCTGGGAGCTCCCTAGAAATGGTCAAGATCACTTGCTTGTCTTCCGACCTCTCTCTGTGGCTCTGGATAGTCAGACTCTTGTAATTCAGATGGGTTACTTTGATGTCCAGTTGGCCTCAAACTTGCTCTGTCTTCTCTCTCTAGGTACTCATCAGCTTCAGCTGCCTCTCCTTTTCCCTCCAGGTAGCTTGGTTCATCTCTACATCCTTTGAATTGTGCTTCATATCAACCTGTGGCTTTCACACCAAACCCTTCCACATTCTCATCTACATCTCTAGCTGTGAATCTGGCACAACAATCTCATGTAAGTTCTTTATCTGCTTATCAAGATTTGAGCTGGAATCCAAGGTGGTACTAGCTAACTGAGAACACGGGAAGCATCTTAAATACTCCCCTGCCATTCACTGCTCATTGAGAAAGATGTAAATCTGTTGTGGTCAGTCTCTCCTTTTCCATTTCTGGTTCAGCAGAATAAAGTGATGTCACAGTGGAGCTACCGGACAGCTGCTATGTCAGCAAGTGAGCCAACCAAAGATAATTCAGTGAGGGGATACTTATCAAATATACTAGGTAAATGCACATATTTGTAGGACACTACTAAGGGCTATCATCAAACTAGTTATTTTATGTCCCAAATAGCAGACCAATCTTAGGCTCTCCCCTAGATCTTCCATTTCTGAAGTCCCTGAGGACTTCTAAATACAACTCACACCTAGTAACATGGGTGAATAGAAAAGTATGGATTAGTATTCTGAGGGTGTGCTAAGGTGTTGTTTGTCATGACTACCATGAAATCAATGTCGTTTCTCTGACTTTCACCATATCTCTTTATTTGGTATAAGTGGCAGATTTCTTAGTGTGTCTTTTTTTCCTGTTAGTTCAGTGCACAGGTTAAAACATTAAGCATGCCAAACTATGGGTTTCCATTGTTCTAGTGGACATTTTGCCTCCTAGGACCTTTCTTCCAAGTAACTCTCTTCTTGAGCCCTCATATGCATATGCTCACAGAAGTGAATGTCTCACAAACCATGGAATATATTTGCTCAATGATGATTATCTCACACAGATACTCAAGCAGTTTGGGTCTGGAGCCTTTCTAAAAGGCCTTGGTCTAGGTACTGTGGGCAACATTGACAGTAATTCCTCAGAGCAATACCACTGACAGCAAGTGAGCCTTGATTACTATTTAGCCCTTAGTAGTCCTACCTAGTGTATGAACACATGAAGAAACCCTGTTTAGACTATTGTACAGTGTCCCCATCAATGAAATCATTTTGAGTCTTGGAAAAAATTCTCTATTTTAAACCAGTACACATAAGAAGCAGATGATTCCCCATACTCAAACTCCAGGAGAACAGAGTGTAAGGATGTCTACACAGTTGGGAAATATGATTCTGAGGGTTGAGAAGGGATGAGTTAGATAGCTAAGAAGTAATTATAAGTTTCTGAATTCCTTACTTAACTTCCGTCTGCCCCTCAGGTTCAATTCAAGAAGTTGTGGAATGTTTACGATCACAAAATGAAGTTTTTAATCCCAGGCTCAAACTCTAAGCATTCTTGTTACATCTTCCCACCTGCCCGGATGTAAAGGATTAGAAGGGCAAAGGGGAAGGGAGCCCCATGCTCAGGAATATAAATGGAGCTTACAAGCCACTGCAGTCTCTGACTTTCTTTGTTGAAGGTAAGATAAAAGGCAGCTTGAGTTTCTAAGAACTCAAGGCTTCTAGGCTTCTAGGCTATATGTCTCCTTCAGAGCTTCTTTTCCTCCTCCTGTGTTTTGAGAGCAGAATTTATTAAAGTGCTTCTGTCTCTTGGGGCAATCTTTCTTTATACACAATGCTTAAAGTACACAATAGGTGGAAGCTGTCAAATTTTAAAAAGTATGAAATAGCACACAGTGTGTGCTTCCCCTGAATTCCTGGACCTAACAAGTTTCCAATTCTGAAGACAAAGAGATTATGGATGAGTACTAAAAACTGCCCCTGAATGGTGAACCTAGAACATTTTCCCAAACCAGGTTCTGTCCAGTACAGTAGTTACCACCTATACTCCTTCTTATTAGGATGGCTGAGATCTACTGGATCAAAGAACTTATAGACCATGCAAGATAGTAAAGTCTAAGATATTGAGTCCCAAAAGAAGAAACTGGGCCAAGAAGAGAAAACTTATCATTGCTGGAAAAGGAGGACTTAACTAGGAGAATGTTTCTCTGAATACAGTCATGGGTATAATTATACCAAGTTCTAAGTTGTGGCTCATCAAGATAGAAACTATCAAGTCAAACCTCACTAAGGCTAAAAATAAAACTTACAAAAAAACTATTTGGATTTCCGTAGTAACATCTTTTTTAAGGAGAGAGAGAGAGAGAGAGAGAGAGAGAGTGCGTGCTGTCTGGATTATGTATGGGACAGAATTGGTATTTAAAAATCATCATATTGAAACTATCCTTTAGTTTTCCCATTCAAGTCTGGTGGCATTTTAGCTCTACCACTGGAAACACTCAATTCTTGCTTTCTTCTGGTTAACTGGAGATAAATGTATAATAGTTACATCAACCTGGGTTGGTTTCAAACTATTATGTTCAGATATGAGCCATTATTCTCAGCCCAGTATTTCCAGTAAAATACTTAATCTTTCTGACTCTCAGCTTCTTCCTGTGTGGAAAGTGAAAAGAATTACTTTGTGGACCTTAGAATCCGGTGGGAGTTATGACTGGGTGCAGGAAGTATAAGTGTTCAGGATGTGTGGACAGAATCTGACACTCTCATAAAACTACTGATGTTTATATTGAAATGAATTCCAGGAATTGGAAACAAGATGGATTTTTCTGTTCTTTATCCATTTTTGGGCATTGAGGGAGCCACAGAAATTCAAGGAGAACAGGGAAACAAATGCAGCAGTTGTACTTTGTAGATAATATGCTCACAATGAGCTATACCCCTTGTGGACAGGGACTGGAGGGAAAATTAGAGGGTAACAATTTAAAAAATCTGGGTTAATGATCCTCTCCTCCACTTTTTGTAGGGGCCCTTAAAACTCAGGCCCACCTATGGAATTTTTGAAGGTCACATTATATGATAATTAATGTAGAGCCAGAATCTCTTAAGAAATGTTATAAAAAGTATTTCATTCTTAGTACTTGTTTCTCTTTCAATGGCGATTCTATATGTTGTTGTCAGAGCTAATTTTTTACTTTTTGTTTTTAGTATATGTTAGGTGTTGACATCCTTCTTAAAGCTTTGCGACAAAGGTCTGCTATATCTTGGCATTCTGCCCCTAACTAAAATGGTAATCAGCCTACGAAATTAATGTTCTTCAGTATGAGTTTTAATTATTGATTTAGTTTGTCGGAGGTGGTGAACTCTGGGCCTGACTGCCATACCTCAGCTCTTCAGCTCAAGACTAGTGCTCTACCAGTTGAGCCACAGTACCACTTCTAGCTTTTTCTGCTTAGGTGGTGCTTAGGAATCAAACCCAGGGTCTTGTGCATTCAAGATAAGCTGTCTACCACTGATCCACCTTCTCAGCCCCTATGAGTGGTATTTTTGTGCACGGGTCTATCAAGGAAATCACTGGGCAAATGTATTCATTTGCCACTACACATGTTCAAAATTATGAATTATCTGATATTTTAATGAGTAAAACTGTTATCATTGATACTAGGAAGTGTTTGTCTCTCCATACTAAAAACATGCCGGAGAGTATTTTAAACTAAAACTACACAAGAAATTTTAAGATCTTGTTGCTAACAAATGTGTCCAGGTATTATTACATTAAACAGAAAATTCAAAAGGGTTTTTCTTCATGAATACAGAAATCAAAAGTCTTATAATACTTATTTCAAAATGCAAACTAAAGAGGAAAATCAGTCAGGAGGGAAAATTTATATTGAATGTTAATATTTTAAGAGGAAAAGGAGATCCTAGATGGCAGAGTAAAGACAAAGCAATATCAGAGCCCTATATGTTCAATAATAAATAAGAAGCTTTAATTGCAAAATTGAGCTGGAATGAGCACATCAGGCAAAGGCAAGCAATCAGAATCTACCACCAACAAAGAAACACCATAATGTATATCTCAGCAAAAGGATTGATTTCAATAATACACATAATGCCCCCCCCCCACACGAATGTATGCAACAGCTCAACGTACTCACATCCATTCAACATGAATCAAAGATCTTCTTGTAATATTTGATACTTTAAATGTTTCAAGTCTTGTAAATTATTGATAACAGATGCATAAGCAAATATTTTTGGAATAACACTCTGCTATGGAAATGAGAGTTTATGATGGTTATAACTGTAAGGTCTGCACAGGGACACCTCCCTCTCTTTTGGCTGCTTCTGCCCAGTATCTGTTACCTAGGTAACTGGCAGGCCTGGAAGCAGTCACCTTCTCCTTCTGCTAGGTCTCATCCAGATCCAGTGTGGCCACACCTTTCCCCCACCTTGCCACAACTTTTTCTGTCCCTGGCCTTGATTATCCTGGCCCAGAGGTGGGTCACACCTCTTCCTTTCCTCCCCTCCCTTCCTTTTTCAGCCATGCTTCTCACCATGCATGGTGGGGACAGCAGTTCAGTAAATAGACTTTTCCTGCCTGAATAGCATGTGGTGTTCTCTTTATCAGCTACCTAATGAAATCTACCTATTTAATATACCTTACAATAACTACTTATAACATCTTTGAATCTCAAAAGAATTATAAAAGTTTCAATCTGCATTTTGGGACTATATTTCTACCAGCTATTCTGCAAAGGCTTAATAAGAATTTGCGAGATCCAATCTTACATACCAAATTAATACAATTAATATACGTGTAAGTGAAGTGAAAGACAGTGATCAGAGACCTATGCTGCCTCCAATCAGCCGGCTGCACACTGCACCTTTGATTCTTCTGGGCCAGGCCTACAGTTGTCTTTCCCCAGAGCAGTGGCCCTGCTGGGGTTGGGGATGGGGGCTGTGTGGGGAGGAGGCCAAGAGGGGGTTGGGGCTGGAGGCAGTGGAGAAAGTATGGGAGGCTCTGGCAGAGGCTGTGAAGGGAGGAAGGAGGCAGTAGGCCAGCAGCTCAGGCAGCATCATCCCTAAAGGGAACTGGGTTCTGGGGAGTGTCTGTGAGGTGCAGAATTTGGGGTGAATCCGTTGGGGCCTGTTAGCTTGGTGAGGAGAGGAAGGAGTCTCAAGTGCCACCCAAACAGACAATGAGAAATGAGACACCAGTGCCTAAAGAATTTCAAGAACAAAGGCAGGGACTTATAGGTAAACTCTGGGGGCAGGGAGGGCAGCAGCGCTGGGGCTTTGGTTGTCATGCCTCTGTGGACGCCCTTGGAAGTGAGTGAGGACCAGCTCCACTGTGGGCTAGGCCTCTCTCTTGCCTTGAAGCAGGCACCAGGAATTGCCAGCACAGCCTTAGCCTGCTCCATGGAGCTTTGGGTGCTGCAGACTGGGCAGCTGCTTGGAGGCTATGAGCAGGAGGGCAGAAAAGCATGTCTGGTAGGGGCTGCTCCATCCCAGCCAGGCCCAGGGCCAGTGGGGAAGTTCAGCTCTGGATCAGGGCCAGGCACTGCTCCCCAGACAGGTAGAGCCTCTGGAGACCTGCAGAGTGCCCACCACGTGCGGGTTGTGAACTTCCTCAGCATGGCTGAGGAGTCTCGATGGAGAGGCGCATTTGTTCCTCTGCCTCCCCCATCTTCTGGATTCCTGCTCTCCTCCTGCCATGTCCAACTACAGGAGTCAACTTCTCCAAGCAACTGAGAGGCCTTCCGGAAGATGCTCACAGGGCTTTACATGCTGCTTCACCACGCATGCAGGGCTCACAGGGTGCCATCCTCCAGCCAAAGCTTACCCCCATTTCAGCTTGGCCACCCCTGCTTAGGGGACCATGAACTGCATTCTTACACAGAAAGCCAGGGGTACACAAGGCCATCCTGCAGGCTAAGGCATCTTTTCCTTCTTCCTGCTCAGATGTGGGGCAGCTGTGGAGCCAACTGCAACATCACATTTGATTATCTAAAAGGAAGAGGAAAAATATGTCATTGTCCCAGATATAGCTGCCCCTGGGTTTCTTTGTGTACACTAGTCTTGTGCTGAGATAAGGATCTCCAAAGTCCACCTAGGAGCCAGTTCCGATGTAAGCACACAAGCATCATTTATTGAAAGCTCGAGCCTGGACTCACAACCATCACCATCGCAGTGGGTCAGAGCTGAAAGCCCCAACCCTTCAGTTAACAGGGCTTTTATACAGTATAGGGTTGAGGTAATGGGGTTCCTACCTTGGCAGTTACATGATTAGTTGACATTTAGTGACTGAATCTTGTAATAATCGGATTGGCTAGTGTGCACAGGCTAAGCAGTAAGCAGCAAACTGCAAACTATCTTAAGAATCATCTGTAGCTTTATGTACCTTCCTGTCATCCACTGATGGCTATTGCTAGGGAAGTTATGGGCAGAACATTATTGTGACATTTCACAGTTTTTCCAAGAACCTGAGTTCTATCTTTCAGTAAAAGTCATTATTTACAATGGGTACTTTCATTAAAGGCCTTCACAATGGTTACTTTCGGTAAAGGCTTTCAAAATGGAGTATAAGTCCAGAATGTCTGTACTTTGGCTAAGGCCTCTCACTAGGGGTGCGTGTGTGTGTGTGTGTGTGTGTGTGTGTGTGTGTGTGTGTGTGTGTTTGGTGTGAGAGAGTCAGACACAGCTGAGGTTTGCGGTAAAACACACTCCTTCCCTTCAGCATTGAGTTTTGGTATCTAGTGGTTTTCCTCCCTCCCCAATTTTGAGTTCTAAAGTCTTTCTAAATACTTTTATCCGTTGATCTTCTTGATATTCAGATTCCTAAGGTCTGCTTATGAACTTCAACATTTGCTTCATGAACGTGTTGCATTTCTTCTAACTTGTATAAAGCCTTTTGCTCTCTTTAAGTGCAGTTTGTTCTGTGTTAGTGGTTTTACTTAGCTCAGACTGTTGTGGCCCAGGCTGTGACTGTTAATTCTGAAATTAGTTTAGGCCAATATGAGATACTATCCTTTCAGTATATCTAGTGAAGGAAGTTCAGCATCTTTACTGGAATAATTTCCTGGCTGTAAATACAAACAAAAACATCCAGTGGTATAAATGTACATTCAGTTATTTTTAGTTAATTGTGCACCATTGTAATGAAAAAAAATCTTTTTACTAAAGTATTTGGAATGGGAAAAAATCAAATATTATAAAACATAAAAATTGATCAAATACCAAAACAAAAGGAAAGACACTTATCAGGAATGAAGTACAAATGTAAGTGTTTAGTGAATAAATGAAATGTTTGAGAGTCGTATCCACATAGGAAATACATAGAAAAATAAAGAGGAAAGTCATTGAGATCCCATCTTACACACCAGAATATCTATCACCACTCAGATAAATAAACTTCTGGAGAGGTTGAAATAAATCAGGAACTGTATTTGGTTTTGTGGCATTGTAAACGAGTGCAACCCATAGGGAAATCATAATGGAAGTTTACACAATACCAAAAAGACACTTATGTTGATGACCTTTACCGCAACTAGATACATATTGAAGTAATATAAATTAACATGAACATTCATACCCATGGCAGCAATATTCATACCAACCTAGCTGTGTAACCAACCTACATGTACCAGAAAGAAGGAATAAAGAAAATGTGCTATTCGTAGCTTAAATATGTTCTGGTATATAAGAGAAGTGAATGTTTCTACTGTATCATTGGTAAATATTTATGGATATATACCTAATCCTAATTTCACTGGCATTTTTTTTGGCATTGTGTTTTTGCTTTAATGAGGGACCTCCCTATTTATTTTCAGAGCAGTTACAATAGGTTGAAGATATCGTATAATATGTGGATATTAGATCAAAAATTAAGTATATCAATTCACACATACAGGACCATGATATATAGTTTATAAGTTGCAATCTTAAGAAGGCAACACTTGGGGGAAAAGACAATGTTAGAAGCTTAATAACAAATACACAGACAAGGAAAAATACAAAAGAAATGTGCAAATAATTAGTGCTAATGGTAACAAAATATTTTCCTCAAGTTTTAAAAATGAAACTATTAAAATAATACTTAATATCATCAAATAAATATGCCATGGAAGAAAATTTACCATAGACATATATTTGTACATAATTTGTTTTATTTGATAACAAATGTATTAGAAGAAAATGTAATTACATGTCTGAAGATGATAAATCTTTCAAGTGTCATTGACTGAATCCAGCAAAGGAAAGTAACAGATATAGAGTGTAAGTACAACCTGGGGTATGGATGAAGATACTCTGTAGAACTTTGTGAGGAAAATGTGCTCCGTTTTTCTCATCAAAATAGAATTAGGACAGCTACCTTTTGACTCAACAGTTGTAATGTAGAGTAGTCGAGTTACTAATTTAGGTAGTAATTTATTACTTTTATTCCCTAATCTTATGATGTACTTTTATTCCCTAATCTTACGATGTAATTCCCAAATGATGTGAGTGATCCTAGATTTTCTGAGCCCTTCTTTCCCCCACCGTTTCTAATTCATCCCCCTGCCAATGATTCTTCTGCTACTCTCATTTCTCCTTGTTTCTGAACTCAACTCCTGTAAACTTTTGGTTCATGAGAAAGAGCTGGAGAAATATGAGGATGGCCTGGAGTCTGAGCTAACATCCACTCCAGCTTCGAGGATCTGGTGAAAAACTTCCACCTGGACCTTAGAATCAGATGTTAATTGACCTCTTTGGAATAGGAGAAACTCACTCCCTCGGGCAGAATCTGTGATTCCTTGACTTTCTCTGAAAAGATTTGGTACTAGGGCACAATTCAGAGAATGAGCTTTCCCAATGTCAGAAGGAACAGGTTCAAAACTAAAAGTGGTCTCAGTTCCCACAGGGCCAATCATAAGCCAAGAGATCATATTTTCACACTTTCTTCCTCATCAGGGACCTTCTGGTAGGAATAGACTATGAGCAAAGATTAAGATGGAGATTAAGTGAGACTGGGCCCAAGGAGGACACAAAAGAATTACCCTCTCTTTGACTACAATTAAGTTGTGTAGTGAAACATGACAACTTCCTTCATATATAAAAACTCACTAAGTGAGTTATTTCACTGCCACTTTGCAGGAGGTCAGTTTCTCCAAAGGAGAAGTTATTAAATGTTGTGACTGTCAGTTTGCTCTCTAGGCTGTTGTCTCTATCACCCCTTCCCTTGCCAGGAATGCATTGCTTCTTTCAGGCACTCAACTACATGTCCTGACTCTTAGGCAGGAATACTATAGGCTATTCTCTTGCTAACCTCTTGCATTTGAGATTGAATAGTCCCAGGCTCTGCTCATGCCAAGAGGTGAGTATAAGCTCAGATATGTACTGAAGAACAATCAAATTGAAAAAAAAAATTAAATGAAATTAATAGTTGAGTGATTTAGGGTTTATAGCCACAAAATTTAAGTAATTATTAGTAACACATCTAGATTCATGGATTACAAAGAGAACAGTGAAGTTGGTTCAGGATACAATGGAAAAGACATACCATAGCTATAACAGAAGTTGAGAGTTTGAAGGAACTATTGGAACTATATGCATAGGTGCATTTACTACCTTAAGAGCGACCTTGGATAGGAGGCTTTTAGAATAATATCTAAAAGAGAGGGACTTGCTAGTCACTGGTGGCTCACACCTGTAATCCTAGCCACCCAGGAGGCTGAGATCTGAGTATTATGCTTCAAAGCCAGCCAAGGCAGAAAAACCCAAAAGTAGTGCCGTGGTGCAAGTGTCAGAGTACTAGCCTTGAGCTCAGGGACACTGCTTAGGACCTGAGTTCAAGCTTCAGCATCAGCAAAACAACAACAACAAAGTAATAATGATAAAAGAATAAAAGAGGGACTTAAAGATATGACATGGAATGATGATCATGTGTAACTGTTTAGGGAACATAAAAGAAGACAAAATTCGGAGTAAAATGGTGCTTATTCATTACTAAACAAGGATGCAAAGCAAATTCCAAATTCCTCTTCTCAAAAACTTCCAAACTTGGGCTGGGAAGGTGGCTCAGTGGTAGAGTGCTTGCCTTGAATGTATGAGGCCCTGGTTTCGAATCTACAGCACCACATAAGCAGAAAAGCCAGAAATGTTGTTATGGCTTGTTTGGTAGAGCACTAGCCTTGAGCAGAAGTGGTGAAGGACAGAGTTCCGGGAGATGGCAGAGGAGAAGCTGGCATCTGAACAAGCTCTCACATAGAAAAAATTTTAGAGTTCCAGTGAACAGTCCTAAGCCAGAGAATCACACCAAGTGTGCCATCACAGGACAGAGAGTTAGGCAAGAGAGGGGAAGCCAAGGCAAGGAGACACATCTGAGTGCATGCCAGCAGCTGCCGCGGCGGCGGCAGGGTCGCGGTGGCGACCACAGGGCACCCAAACCTGAGCTACAGAGAGTCCGGGACGAAGAAGCCAGATGCAGCGGGCGAGTGGATTCTACTCAACACCAGCAAGAACCGACAAGGAGCGGACATCTTCAGCCTGCAGTTTGCAGACCAGAGACGACCCAGGAACCAAGACTCAGCGTGAGTAGAAGCCTGACATCCTCACTCCTCAGGGAGCAGAGGAAGGAAGGCCACCCCTCTCCCCCCAGCACCGGTGATCTCCATCTTGGATACCGACAAAGCTCGGAGGAGCTGCTAGCTCCAACTCAGGCCTTGGAATAAAACGAGTCATTTAGCAGGTCACAAGAACTTAATGGCGAAGTGACCTGCCAAATTCACCTCCATCCAGGGAAAAGTCACCCAGCTCAGGCACCAGCCATTGGAGTGGCTTTCCTCATTGTGTAACCAGAGCCAGAGGCTGCCCCTCCCTCTAGCAGCCTCCACAATCAATTGAAAAACAAACCCTGAGAATGGCTCCAGGCTGGGCTCTGTGAGTTTTTCACAAAATAGCCCCAGGGAAAAGCTACTGTTTGTTGAAAGGTCTCAACTCCACCCAAACATAGCCTCATCACTGCATCCCCTTCTTTTGTGATTCTCAAAGCAGATCACCCTCCCATTAAACTAACCTGGGAGGGGGATCTCAAAATCTTGGGTAAAGCAGAGCATTTTTCTGCCTGTTCGAACAAACTGACTTAAGAAACCAATCAAGCCACAGGACCTAAATCTGACCAGAGACTCCAACAAGAGGCTGGTTACAGACACTAGGGAGATACAGGATTCTTCCTACCCCTCCCAAAAAAAAAAAAAAAAAATCAAAGAACTTTTTTTTTTTGTTCTTCTTCTTCTTTTTGTTTTTTTTTTTTTGGTACCTTATATATATAAATTTTTTTTCTTTTCTAAAACTTTTATTAATCTTTAAATTTTACCTTTTTTGAAAATAAATTGTTTTCCAGTAACTTTTTTTTCCCTCTTATAATTTTTATTTTAGGAATATGTGAATGTGCGTTTTCCTTTCTTTTCATGTCTGCTTTCTCTTTTTCTTTCTTTTTGTAATTATCTTTTTATTTTTTGTTTAGCTCTACTGAACTTCTGATTTTTTTTCTCACTTTCTTATCCTTTTCACGTTTTCCTCTCTTTTGTTCTTCTTTACGTGACTTAACTCTTTTCCTGCACATCCTCAGATAAACCCGTAGTTAACTAGTAGAGCCTATCCCTCACTGTGTACACACTTAATCCACAAATTTATTACTCAATTCAAAACCTCTGAGACTTAAATTCCTTAATAGCAGTAGTACCTCTTTATACCTATATAATATTTTTTTTAATTTAATTTAATTTTATTTGTGAACATACTGTACAGAGGAGTTACAGTTACATGGACAGGATAATGCGTACATTTCTTACCAAGCATTGCAGCCTCCTCCTTTGTTTACCCTTCACATCCCTTCCCAGCCTCCCCCCTCCCCCCCTAATCCCAATCCTTCTCCTTCCCCCCCCCCCGCCCCCCCCACCCCACCCGCACCAATATTGTAGAGCTCGTTTTGGACATGACAACTTGTACTTCTCATTGTTGCAACAGGTCCACCTGTATCCTTAAACAACTGGTTTTTCCCCATCTCCTCCACAAGTTATACTGACATCAAATATAGTGAAAGCAGGGGTTATACTGTGGGGGAGGGACATACAAAGCAACAAAGAGATAATCTTATAAATGTGTTAGAAACACATGCATGAAAGAAAAAAACATTAAAATACACATATAAGGGTTCATTTTCCTGACATCACATTATCTGACCTTTTCCGCTTGACTCATACATATACTAGATATTACAAATAAGGGAAACCATGGGACCTACGTTTCTTTGGGCCTGGCTTACTTCACTTAATATGATTTTTTCCAAGTTTTTCCATTTCCTAACAAATGGGGCAATGTCATTCTTTCTGATGGAGGCATAGAATTCCATTGTGTATATATACCACATTTTCTTGATCCATTCATCTACTGAGGGGCATCTGGGTTGGTTCCATATCTTAGCAATGGTAAATAATGCTGCAATAAACATAGTTGTGCTGGTAGCTTAAGTGTGGTCTTGTTTGTAAACATTAGGGTAAATGCCCAAAAGTGGGATTGCTGGGTCATAGGGGAGCTCTATGTGAAGTCTTTTGAGGAACCTCCATACTGCTTTCCAAAGTGGTTGAACAAGTTTACATTCCCACCAACAATGAAGTAAGGTTCCTTTCTGTCCACATCCCTTCCAGCATCTGTTGTTGTTAGAGTTCTTGATTTTTGCCGTTCTAACTGGAGTGAGGTGATATCTCAATGTTGTTTTGATTTGCATTTCTTTTATGGCAAGGGATGTTGAACATTTCTTCATGTGTCTATTGGCCATCCTTCTTTCTTCTTCAGAGAAGTTTCTCTTTAAGTCTTTCGCCCACTTATTTATTGGGCAGTTGTTTCTTTGAGGATTTGTTGTTGGGGGGGTTAATTTTTTGAGTTCCAGGTATATTTTAGATATGAGACCCTTGTCCGCTGTATGGCTAGTAAAGATCTTCTCCCAATCCGTGGGCTTTCTATTGATCTTGCTAGCTATGTCATTTGCCCTGCAGAAGCTCTGCAACTTTATGCAATCCCATTTGTCCAACCTTTCTTTGATTTGTTGTGTTTCCGGGTCTCTATTCAGAAAACTTCGGCCTGAGCCAAGGAGACCCAGGGTTTCTCCTACTCCATCCTGTAATGTTTTCAGAGTGTCTGCTTTGAGTTCAAGGTCTTTGATCCATTTGGAGTTGATTCTGGTGCAGGGTGATATATAAGGATCTAGCTTAAGTTTTCTACATGTAGTTAACCAATTTTGCCAGCACCATTTACTGAAGAGGTTGTCTTTCTTCCATTCTATTGTTTTAGCACCCTTATCGAAGATTAGATGGCTATAGGTCTGTAGGTTCATTTCTGGGTTTTCAATTCTATTCCATTGGTCCTGAGGTCTGTTCTTATGCTACCAAGCTGTTTTGATTACTATGGCTTTATAGTAGAGTTTGAAGTTTGGTATTGATATTCCTCCAGCAGTGTTCTTTCCATTCAGGAGCGTTTTTGCTATTCGGGGTCTTTTATTGTTCCATATGAATTTTTGGATTGCCTCTTCTATTTCCTTGAAGAATGAGGATGGAATTTGGATAGGTATTGCGTTGAATTTGTAGATAGCCTTGGGAAGTATTGCCATTTTCACGATGTTAATCTTTCCAATCCAGGAGCATGGGACGTTTTGCCATTTTTTAAGTTCTGTGTTGATTTCCTTTTTCAAGATTTTAAAGTTTTCATCATAGAGGTCCTTCACTTCTTTAGTTAAGTTAATTCCTAGGTATTTTATTTTTTGTGGGGCTATTACAAATGGAGTTGCTCTCCTAATTTCAGCCACACTTTTCTCATTGTTGGCATACAGAAAAGCCATTGATTTTGGGGGGTTAATTTTATAACCTGCTACTTTGCCAAAGTTTTGAATCAGCTTGAGTAATTTGGGAGTGGAGTCTATGGGATTCTTTAAATACAAGATCATGTCATCGGCAAAGAGGGAGAATTTTATTTCTTCTCTCCCTATTTGGATCCCCTTTATGTCTGCATCTTGTCTTATTGCTGTAGCTAGGCATTCTAATACTAGATTGAAAAGAAGTGGAGAGAGTGGGCATCCTTGTCTTGTTCCTGAGTTAAGAGGAAATGGATTTACTTTTTCACCATTGTGTATAATGCTGGCTGTAGGTTTGTCATATACAGCCTTTATTGTATTGAGGAATGTTCCATGGATTCCTAATTTTTCCAAAACCTTCATCATAAAGGGGTGTTGGATCTTGCCGAATGCTTTTTCTGCATCTATTGAGATAACCATGAGGTTCTTATTCTTGCTCCTGTTGATGTGATGAATAATATTAATTGATTTGCGTATATTGAACCAGCTTTGCATCCCTGAAATGAATCCTGTTTGATCGTGGTGTATGGTTTTTTGGATGAATTGTTGAAGTCGATTGGCCAAAATTTTGTTGAGAAGTTTTGCAGCAATGTTCATCAAAGAAATGGGTCTATAGTACTCTTTCTTTGAAGAGTCCCTGCCTGGTTTTGGGATGAGGGTTATGATGGCTTCATAGAATGTGTTCGGTAGTGAGCTTTCTCTTTCAATTTCATTGAAGAGTTGGAGGAGTATTGGTGTGAGCTCTGCTTTGAAGGCCTTGTAAAATTCCGCTGTAAAACCATCTGGTCCTGGACTTTTCTTAGCTGGGAAGTCTCTTATTGCTGTTTCTATTTCAATGCTTGATATGGGCCTGTTAAGCTGGTTTAACTCATCTTGGTTTAGTTTTGGCATGTCAATATTTGCTAGGAAAAAGTCCATTTCTCTCAAGTTCTCAAACTTATTAGCATAAAGTTTTGAGAAGTATTCCATTATAATGTTCTGAATCTTGGTTGTTTCCGTGGTGATGTTTCCATTCTCATCTCTGAGTTTATTAATTTGGGTGTGTTCTCTTCTTTTTCTGATAAGATTTGCTAAGGGTCTGTCAATTTTGTTAAGTTTTTCGAAGAACCAACTCTTTGTTTTATTGATTCTTTCTATAGTTTTTTTGGATTCTAATTCATTTAATTCTGATACAATTTTGATTATTTCTTTCCATCTACTGGATTGGGGTTTATCTTGCTGCTCTTTTTCAAGGAGGTTTAGATGTGTCATTAAATTGCTAGTTTCAGATCTCTCCAATTTGTTGATGTAGGAGCTCAGAGCTATAAACTTGCCTCTGAGTACTGCCTTTGCTGTGTCCCAGAGGAGCTGGTAATTTGTGTGTTCATTTTTGTTGAATAGCATGAACATTTGAATTTCCTTTCTAATCTCTTCCATGACCCACTCTTGATTCAGCAGTGTGTTGTTCAGCCTCCATGTGATACCGGACTTTCTTTGGTGGCTTTTGGTGTTGAGTTCTAATTTTATTCCCTTGTGGTCAGAGAGAATGCAAGGTGTAACTTCAATATTTCTGAATTTAGACAAGTTTGCTTTGTGGCCTAAAATGTGGTCTATTTTAGAAAATGTTCCATGTGCTGCTGAGAAAAACGTGTATTATGATGCTGCTGGGTGAAATGTTCGGTAGATGTCTGTTAAGTCTAGTTGATCTATGCAGCTGTTTAGATCTGCGGTTTCTCTGTTGAGTTTTTGCCGAGTTGATCTATCTAGTGGGGAGAGTGGTGTGTTAAAATCCCCAACAATTAATGTCTTTGGATCTATATGGGATTTGAGGGAAAGTAGTGTTTCTTTGATAAATTTGGGTGCTCCATTGTTTGGCGAATAGATATTTAGAATTGTAATATCCTCCTGAAGGAGAGATCCTTTAATTAGTATGTAGCGACCTTCTTTATCTCTTCTCACGAATTTTAATTTGAAGTCTATTTTATCTGATATTAAGATTGCAACTCCCGCCTGTTTATGGGTGCCTTTTTCTTGGTAGATTTTGTTCCAGCCTTTAACATTGAAAATGTATTTGTTTTTACGGGCAAGATGTGACTCCTGCAGGCAGCAGATAGAAGGGTCTTGTTTTTTAATCCAACTAGACAGTCTATGTCGCTTAATGGGAGAGTTCAGTCCGTTAACGTTAAGAGATAGGACTGAGAGGTATTTGGGAGTTCCTGCCATGTTATCCACCTTCGTGGGGGCTGCGAAAACAGGGTTCTTCCTATGGTTCTTGGATTCTCAGTTTGGGTGCAGTTTCTTGGCCTTTGGTGCGGTCTTGTTGGTTTTCTATGTGTAGGACATCTTTAAGAATCTTTTGTAGGGCTGGTTTGGTGGAGATGTATTGTTTCAATTTTTCTTTGCTATGGAAGGTTTTTATTTGGCCTTCAGTTATGAAGGAGAGTTTAGCTGGGTACAGTATTCTTGGTTGATAGTTGTTTGTTTTTAGGGCATGGCATACATCATTCCAGGCTCTTCTTGCTTTGATTGTCTCTGCTGAGTAATCTGAGGTGATTCTAATTGGTTTCCCTTTATAGGTGATTAACCTTTTCTCCTTGACAGCTTTAAGGATCTTTTCCTTGGTCTGAGTTGATCCTGTGTGGATTATAATGTGACGGTGGGATGTCCTATTCTGGTCTGGTCTATTTGGGGTTCTAAAAGCTTCTTGTATCTGAATAGGCCTATCTTTTTGTATGTTTGGGAAGTTCTCTGCTAGGATCCTGTTAAACAAATTTCCTAGACCATTAACTTCTGTTTCTAGGTGCTCCTCTACACCCATTATCCTTAGATTAGGCCTTCTGATGGTGTCTTCCAGGTGTTGGATAGAGCTATCATACTTCTTGGACTTGTCTTGGATGGTTGTATGTTCTTTCTCTATAATATCTAGGCTGTCTTCAATCCCTGAGATTCGATCTTCTGCATGGTCTAACCTGCTGTCAAGACTCTCTACTTTGTTTTTTATCTCTTTTCCTTCTAATTGGTCAGCTTTGATGGCTTCAAGTTCTTTGTTGAAGCTCTGTTTTAGGTCTTGTATGAATTTCTTTACTTCCTTAATTTGGTGTTCAGTGTTTGTTCTCAAATCACTTAGTTGATTGGTTATGGTTTCTTTGGACTCCCATTCATTCTGTTGGGTTCCATTCAGCATTCCCTTTGTGGTCTCCCTGACTTCCTTCAGCTCTTTGTTAATGGATTCCATGAATGCCTTTAGTGATCTTTGTGTGTTCTCTACCTGGTCTCTCAATTCCTGAATTACTCTCTGATTAGCTTCCTCCCGTTTGTGGGATTCCTGCAGTTCTCTTTCCTCCAGTTCGTGGGATTCCTGCAGTTCTCTTTGAGTGTTCTCAGCCTGCTCACGCCATTCCTCCCTTTCTCTTTGAGTATTCTCAATTTGTTCATGCAAATCCTGTATAAGTTTTTGAGTAGCTTCCTCACGCTTATGATATTCTTGTATAAACTTTTGGGATGCCTCCTCTCTCTCCGTATCACGCTCATACAGAGTCCTTTGTAAGTTTTCAAACTTCTCATTTATCATGTTTGCCACCAGTGTTTGTAGAGCTATTTGGGAACTCTCCTCTGGATTGTTCATTATCTGATCTGACCCCTGATTATCAAGATTGGGAATTGAGATACCCGGATTTGCCATTTTTCTTGTGTTTTTTCGGCTTACTCTGCCCATTTGAGATGAAAATAACACCAGTTTTGTGCTAGAACACTCTTTTAAGGCAACCATCAACCAAAGTTTGCATTTATACAGTCAATAGTCTACAGATACAATCTAGTTCAACAGATACATCTATTCAACATCAAACAACTATATGTTAATGGGCTTCGAACCGCAGAGAATAATTTGGAAAACCAGAAATTTTTAGGGTTACGGAGAGATGTGGGTAAAAATTAGGAATAGATTGGTATGGGGAGGCACAGGGAGAGTTAACTATGTCCTAATCTCAATGCAGGAAATAGGTTGGGTAGGATGCAAGTAGAGAGGGAGAGAAAAAGACAAAAGGGAAAGGGAAATGAAAAGTGACCAGAAAAAAAAATTAGAAACGTAAAAATTAATATAGTTATGGAGATTGAAAGACCATCTATTTAGAGAGGAATGTGAATATAATGAGAAAACAGGAGGGAGATAGAGGAGATGTGAAAAACTTAAAAAATGCTTAAAATATTATATAGGTATAAATAGGTAGTACTGCTATTAAGGAATTTAAGTCTCAGAGGTTTTGGATTGAGTAATAAATTTGTGGATTAAGTGTGTACACAATGGGGGATAGGGTCTACTAGTTAACTATGGGTTTATCAGGATGTGCAGGACAAGAGTTAAGTCACATACAGTAGAACAAAAGAAAGGAAAAGGTGAAAAAGATAAGAAAGGGAGAAAAAAAAAGATCAGAAGTTCAGTAGAGCTAGACAAAAAACAAAAAGATAATTAAGAAAGAAAGAAAAAGAGAGAGAAGACAAGAAAAGAAAGGAAAACGTACATTCACGTATTCCTAAAATAAAAATTAAAAGAGGGAAAAAAAAGTTACTGGAAAACAATTATTTTTTCAAAAAAGGCAAAGATTAAAGATGAATAAAAGTTTTAGAAAAGGAAAAAAAAAATTTATATATATAAGGTACCAAAAAAAAAAAAAAAAGAAAGAAAAAAGAAAAGAAGAAAAAAAAGTTCTTTGATTTTTTTTTGATTTTTTTTGGAGGGGTGGGAAGAATCCTGTATCTCCCTTTTGTCTGTAAACAGCCTCTTGTTGGAGTCTCTGGTCAGCTTGAGGTCCTGTGGCTTGATTGGTTTCTTAAGTCAGTTTGATGGAACAGGCAGAAAAATGCTCTGCTTTACCCAAGATTTTGAGATCCCCCTCCTAGGTTAGTTTAATGGGAGGGTGATCTGCTTTGAGAATCACAAAAGAGGGGTGATGAGGCTAGGTTCTGGTAGAGTTGAGTCCTTTCAACAAACAGTAGCTTTTCCCTGGGGCTATTTTGTGAAAAATTCACAGAGCCCACCCTGGAGCCATTCTCAGGGTTTCTGTTTTTCAATTGATTGTGGAGGCTGCTAGAGGGAGGGGCAGCCTCTGGCTCTGGTTACCCAGTGAGGAAAGCCACTCCAATGGCTGGTGCCTGAGCTGGGTGACTTTTCCCTGGATGGAGCTGAGTCTGGCAGGTCACTTTGACGTTAAGTTCTTGTGACCTGTTAAATGACTCATTTTATTCCAAGGCCTGAGTTGGAGCTAGCAGCTCCTCCGAGCTTTGTCAGTATCCAAGATGGAGATCACCGGTGCTGGGGGGGGAGGGGTGGCCTTCCCTCCTCTGCTCCCTGAGAAGGAGTGAGGACGTCGGGCTTCTACTCACGCCGAGTCTTGGATCCTGGGTCATCTCTGGTCTGCAAACTGCAGGCTGAAGATGTCCGCTCCTTGTCGGTTCTTGCTGGTGTTGAGTAGAATCCTCTCGCCTGCTGCGTCTGGCTCCTTCGTCCCGGACTCTCTGTGTGAGCGCTCAGGTATGGCCGCGGCTGTGGTCGCGGCTGCGACCCTGCCGCCACCGCGGCGGCTGCTGGCAGGCGCTCAGATGTGTCTCCTTGTCTTGGTTTCCCCTCTCTTGTCTAACTGTCTGTCCTGTGATGGCACACTTGGTGTGATTCTCTGGCTTAGGACTGTTCACTGGAACTCTACATCTGCTTTCTATGCGAGAGCTTGTTCAGATTCCAGCTTCTCCTCCGCCATCTTCCCGGAACTCCTCACCTATATAATATATTAAGCATTTTTTTAAGTTTTTCACATCTCCTCTATGTCCCTCCCCATCTCTCAATATATTCACATTCCTCTCTAAATAGATTGCCTTTTAATGTCCATAATAACATTAATTTTTACGTTTCTATTTTTTTCCGGTCTCTTTCCATTTCCCTTTCCTTTTCTACTTTTTCTTTCTCTCTCTACTTGCATCCTACCCAACCTATTTTCTTCATTGAGATTAGGACATAGTTAACTCTCCCTGTGCCTCCCTACACCAATCTATTCCTATTTTTTACCCACATCTCTCCCTAACCCTAAAAATTTCTGGTTTTCCAAATTATTCTCTGTGGTTCGAAGCCCATTAACATATAGTTGTTTGATGTTGAATAGATGTATCTGTTGAACTAGATTGTATCTATAGACTATTGACTGTACAAATGCAAAGTATGGTTGATGGTTGCCTTAAGATAGTGTCCTAGCACAAAACTGGTGCTATTTTCATCTCAAATGGGCAGAGAAAGCCGGAAAAACACAAGAAAAATGGCAAACCCGGTTATCTCAATTCCCAATCTTGATAATCAGGGGTCAGAACAAATAATGAATAATCCAGAGGAGAGTTCTCAAATAGCTCTACAAACACTGCTGGCAAACATGATAAATGAGAAGTTTGACAACTTACAAAGGACTCTGTATGAGCGTGACAGGGAGAGAGAGGAGGCATCCCAAAAGTTTATACAGGAATATCATAAGCATGAGGAAGCTACTCAAAAACTGTTACAGGATTTGCGTGAGCAACTTGAGAATACTCAAAGACGAATGGTGTGAGCAGGCTGAGAACACTCAAAGAGAACTACAGGAATCCCACGAACGGGAGGAAGCTAATCAAAGAGTAATACAGGAATTGAGAGACCAGGTAGAGAGTACACAAAGATCACTAAAGGCATTCATGGAATCCATTAACAAAGACCTGAAGGAAGTCAGGGAGACCACAAAGGGAATGCTGAATGGAACCCAACAGAATGAATGGGAGTCCAAAGAAACCATAACCAATCAACTAAGTGATTTGAGAACAAACACTGAACACCAAATTAAGGAAGTAAAGAAATTCATACAAGACCTAAAACAGAGCTTCAACAAAGAACTTGAAGCCATCAAAGCTGACCAATTAGAAGGAAAAGAGATAAAAAACAAAGTAGAGAGTCTTGACAGCAGGTTAGACCATGCAGAAGATCGAATCTCAGGGATTGAAGACAGCCTAGATATTATAGAGAAAGAACATACAACCATCCAAGACAAGTCCAAAAAATATGATAGATCTATCCAACCCCTGGGAGACACCATCAGAAGGCCTAATCTAAGGATAATGGGTGTAGAGGAGCACCTAGAAACAGAAGTTAATGGTCTAGGAAATTTGTTTAACAGGATCCTAGCAGAGAACTTCCCAAACATGCAAAAAGATAGGCCTATTCAGATACAAGAAGATTTAGAACCCCAAATAGACCAGACCAGAATAGGACATCCCACCGTCACATTATAATCCAATCAGGATCAACTCAGACCAAGGAAAAGATCCTTAAAGCTGTCAAGGAGAAAAGACTATTCACCTATAAAGGTAAACCAATTAAAATCATCTCAGATTTCTCAGCAGAGACAATCAAAGCAAGAAGAGCCTGGAATGATGTATGCCATGCCCTAAAAACAAACAACTATCAACCAGGAATACTGTACCCAGCTAAACTCTCCTTCATAACTGAAGGCCAAATAAAAACCTTCCATAGCAAAGAAAAATTGAAACAATACATCTCCACTAAACCAGCCCTACAAAAGATTCTTAAAGATGTCCTACACATAGAAAACCAACAAGACCGCAATAAAGGCCAAGAAACTGCACCCAAACTGAGAATCCAAGAACCATAGGAAGAACCCAGTTTTCGCAGCCCCCAAGCAGGTGGATTACATGGCAGGAACTCCCAAATACCTCTCAGTCCTATCTCTTAAGGTTAATGGACTGCACTCTCCAATTAAGCGACATAGACTGTCTAGTTGGATTAAAAAACAAGACCCTTCTATCTGCTCCCTGCAGGAGTCACATCTTGCCCGTAAAAACAAACACATTTTCAATGTTAAAGGCTAGAACATAATCTACCAAGCAAACGGCCCCCATAAACAGGCGGGAGTTGCAATCCTAATATCAGATAAAATAGAATTCAAATTAAAATTCTTGAGAAGAGATAAAGAAGGTCGCTACATACTAATTTAAGGATCTCTGCTTCAGGAGGATATTAAAATTCTAAATAGCTATTCGCCAAAAAATGGAGCACCCAAATTTATCAAAGAAACACTACTTTCCCTCAAATCCCGTATAGATTCAAAAACATTAATTGTTGGGGATTTTAACACACCACTCTCCCGACTAGATAGATCAACTCGGCAAAAACTCAACAGAGAAACCGCAGATCTAAACAGCTGCATAGATCAACTAGACTACCGAACATTTCACCCAGCATCATCAGAATACACATTTTTCTCAGCAGCACATGGAACATTTTCTAAAATAGACCACATTTTAGGCCACAAAGCAAACTTGTCTAAATTCAGAAACATTGAAGTTATACCTTGCATTCTCTCTGACCACAAGGGAATAAAATTAGAACTCAACACCAAAAGCCACCAAAGAAAGTCCGGTATCACATGGAGGCTGAACAACACACTGCTGAATCATGAGTGGGTCATGGAAGAGATTAGAAAGGAAATTCAAATGTTCATGCTATTCAACAAAAATGAACACACAAATTACCAGCTCCTCTGGGACACAACAAAAGCAGTACTCAGAGGCAAGTTTATAGCTCTGATCTCCTACATCAACAAATTGGAGAGATCTGAAACTAACAATTTAATGACACATCTATACCTCCTTGAAAAAGAGCAGCAAGATAAACCCCAATCCAGTAGATGGAAAGAAATAATTAAAATTAAATCAGAATTAAATGAATTAGAATCCAAAAAAGCTATAGAAAGAATCAATAAAACAAAGAGTTGGTTCTTCGAAAAACTTAACAAAATTGACAGACCCTTAGCAAATCTTATCAGAAAAAGAAGAGAACACACCCAAATTAATAAACTCAGAGATGAGAATGGAAACATCACCACGGAAACAACCAAGATTCAGAACATTATAAGGGAATACTTCTCAAAACTTTATGCTAATAAGTTTGAGAACTTGACAGAAATGGACCTTTTCCTAGCAAATACTGATATGCCAAAACTAAACCAAGATGAGTTAAACTATCTTAACAGGCCCATATCAAGCATTGAAATAGAAACAGCAATAAGAGACCTCCCAGCTAAGAAAAGTCCAGGACCAGATGGTTTTACAGCGGAATTTTACAAGGCCTTCAAAGCAGAACTCACAACAATACTCCTCCAACTCTTCAATGAAATTGAAAGAGAAAGTTCACTACCGGACACATTCTATGAAGCCATCATAATACTCATCCCAAAACCAGGCAGGGACTCATCGAAGAAAGAGTACTATAGACCCATTTCTTTGATGAACATTGCTGCAAAACTTCTCAACAAAATTTTGGCCAATCGACTTCAACAATTCATCCAAAAAATCATACACCACGATCAAACAGGATTCATTTCAGGGATGCAAAGCTGGTTCAATATACGCAAATCAATTAATATTATTCATCACATCAACAGGAGCAAGAATAAGAACCACATGGTTATCTCAATAGATGCAGAAAAAGCATTCAACAAGATCCAACACCCCTTTATGATGAAGGTTTTGGAAAAATTAGGAATCCATGGAACATTCCTCAATACAATAAAGGCTGTATATGACAAACCTACAGCCAGCATTATACACAATGGTGAAAAAGTAAATCCATTTCCTCTTAACTCAGGAACAAGACAAGGATGCCCACTCTCTCCACTTCTCTTCCATCTAGTATTAGAATGCCTAGCTAGAGCAATAAAACAAGATGCAGACATAAAGGGGATCCAAATAGGGAGAGAAGAAATAAAACTCTCCCTCCTTGCAGATGACATGATCTTGTATTTAAAGAATCCCATAGACTCCACTCCCAAGTTACTCAAGCTGATTCAAAACTTTGGCAAAGTAGCAGGTTATAAAATTAACCCCCCAAAATCAATGGCTTTTCTCAGAAAAGTGTGGCTGAAATAAGGAAAGCAACTCCATTTGTAATAGCCCCACAAAAAATAAAATACCTAAGAATTAACTTAACCAAAGAAGTGAAGGACCTATGTGATGAAAACGTTAAAATCTTGAAAAAGGAAATCAACACAGAACATAAAAAAATGGCAAAACCTCCCATGCTCCTGGATTGGATAGATTAACAAAATTGGTTAACGACTTGTAGAAAACAAAAGCTAGATCCTATATATCACCCTGCACCAGAATCAACACCAAATGGATCAAAGACCTTGAACTCAAAGCAGACACTCTGAAAACATTACAGGATGGAATAGGAGAAACCCAAGGTCTCCTTGGCTCAGGCCGAAATTTTCTGAATAGAGATCCGGAAACACAACAAATCAAGGAAAGGTTGGACAAATGGTATTGCGTAAAGTTGCAGAGCTTCTGCAGGGCAAATGACATAGCTAGCAAGATCAATAGAAAGCCCACGGATTGGGAGAAGATCTTTACTAGCCATACAACGGACAAGCGTCTCATATCTAAAATATACTTGGAAATAAAAAAAAATTAAACCCCCCAACAACAAATCCTCAAAGAAACAACTGTCCAATAAATATGTGGCGAAAGACTTAAAGAGAAACTTCTCTGAAGAAGAAAGAAGCATGGCCAATAGACACATGAAGAAATGTTCAACATCCCTAGCCATATAAGAAATGCAAATCAAAACAACATTGAGCTATCACCTCAGTCCAGTTAGAACGGCAAAAATCAAGAACTCTAACAACAGCAGATGCTGGAGGGGATGTGGACAGAAAGGAACCTTACTTCATTGTTGGTGGGAATGTAAACTGGTTCAACCACTTTGGAAAGCAGTATGGAGGTTCCTCAAATGACTTCACATAGAACTCCCCTATCACCCAGCAATCCCACTTTTGGGCATTTACCCAAATGTTTACAAACAAGATCACACTAAAGCTACCAGCACAACTATGTTTATTGCAGCATTATTTACCATAGCTAAGATATGGAACCAACCCAGATGCCCCTCAGTAGATGAATGGATCAAGAAAATGTGGTATATATACACAATGGAATTCTATGCCTCCATCAGAATGGTTGACATTTCCCCATTTGTTAGGAAATGGAAAAACTTGGAAAAAGTTGTATTAAGTGAAGTAAGCCAGGCCCAAAGAAATATAGGTCCCATGGTTTTCCTTATTTGCAATATCTATTATATGTATCAGTCAAGCGGAAAAGGTCAGATAATGTGATGTCAGGAAAATGAACCCTTAGATATGTATTTTAATGTTTTTTTCTTTCATGCATGTGTTTCTAACGCATTTATAAGATTATCTCTTTGTTGCTTTGTATGTCCCTCTCCCACAGTATAACCCCTGCTTTCACTATATTTGATGTCAGTATAATTTGTGGAGAAGATGGGGGAAAACCAGTTGTTTAAGGATACAGGTGGACCTGTTGCAACAATGAGAAGTAAAAGTTGTCATGTCCATAATGAGCTTTACAACATCGGTGCGGGGGGTGGGGGTGGGAAAGGGGGAGAAGGAGCAGGATTGGGATTTTGGGGGGAGGGGGAAGGCTGGGATGGGGTGTGAAGGGTAAACAAAGGAGGAGGCTGCAATGCTTGGTAAGAAATGTACGCATTATCCTGCCCATTTAATTGTAACCCCTCTGTACATTATGTTCACAAATAAAATAAAATTAAATTAAAAAAAAAAAGAAGTCTTGAAGGACATTGCCTAGGCCCAGAGTTCAGGCCCTTTGACTGGCCAAAATAAAAACAAACAAACAAACAAAAAAGCTTCCAAACATCTTTTCTTATAATTGAGGAGAGCCTCCTTTTATAGGAATTCTCCTTATGTAGCTCAAGGTCATCAGAACTTCAGTAGATTTTCCTGTTGAGATGTAATGCACCTAACTCTACTGAACCTAATCATGGCTAGGAAAGTATGGACATTGATACGTTTGCTGTATTTTTCCTTATGAATATATAATTCTGTCAGCTATTATATATAATATAATATACAATATATTATATATTAAATATATTATAATATATGTGATGTATTAACAGACTTCCTAAATTTAGAGTTAGGAACAAGCAACATATTGAAAGAAAAATACTTGAATCTCTGAGTAATTTCTCTACCACAGGACAATACCAGGTTTCATTCTTATTACCCAAAGAGCAACATTGGAAAGCGATGGGCAGATGCGCATGGATGTGGTTCTCTGCATTTTGGAAACTGTGATCAATATATATATGTGTGTGTGTGTGTGTGTGTGTGTGTGTGTGTGTGTGTGTGTGTGTGTGTTTGTGTGTGTTTGTGTGTGTGTGTACATATATTAAGTATTGTTTTATAATAGTGAATGTGTAAAACTATAGCAACAGATAAATAAGTGAACACCTATGTGCACACACACTCAATCACTTTCAAGTGTAAGAATTTCTATGCTCCCTATCCACCTACACAGAGAGTACATGAGGTGCCCTTGAATTGTTCTGGAAGTTCTTTATCTGGCTAGTGTCCGTTCACATCCTTTGTTCTCTAAGTAGCCAGATGTTATGTATTCAACAATACTTGCTACAGACAAAAGTATCCACCTTGGCACACAGAGGAACTTAGATTTCAGAAATGCCACAAATAAGTGGGAGGTACAGCAGTACTTTTCAAAATTGAGTAGATAACATATTTATTAGAAATCTTGTAAGAAAAAAAACTTCACTTTAGAATAAAATACTTGAAGAAAACTACACTTTAATTACACATAGCCAGGTGCTGGAATAGAATATAAATAAAAATAAAAAAATAAATTACATATAATTTATTACCAAGTCTGTACAAGGAAAATAGGATATGACACATGGCCACATATGACTTCAGGTTACAAAATTCCAGGGCATTTCCCCACTCTTGAGAACTAGGATTAATCCATATTAAAAAAAAAAAAAGACGAACATTTTATTCCAAATTTCAAAACATACAAAGTAAATGCAATAAGCATGCATTTCATAGTCTAGTAACATCATATGGTATAAAGAATCTGATTAACTGATTCATAAAAATTGATACAATGCAGTTAAAACATCCAATATCTCAAGTGTCAACTTAGCAGATTACTTTCAATCTATGATGTCTATTTTGTATATTATCCAGCCTTATCCATCCCACAATGGCAGAAGAATCTTCCTGAGAAATTCCAGAGACCTGTCTACTGGGAGTGCTCAATGTAGAACTGTTCCCATTCTCTATTATTTGGGCATGTAATAGACTGAATATCTGATAACTTGCCAAAAGCAGAATTTGGGCATGGCTTCCAGTAATGAAATTTTAGTTCTCAGAAAACAAAAGGAAAATTGAAGACAGATTGAAAATCTATCAGATCCCTGAAAGATTTCTATCATTGTACTAAAACTGTACCCTTCTACTGACACTTGAACAAACTGCAGTAATTGTCACTCCAACCACATGTCCAAAAATTGGCTTTCCAAATATTGGCCTGTTTTCACTTTGGTAAATCAAGACACACTATTGTGGCCCCGTTTTACTTTAATTATCAGCTATGGTTGGCCCAAGGTTTAGTTGACCTTACCAATTTCTTAAATTTTAGGTCATCACACAATCACTTCATAGGCCATAAACATTAAAAATACCTATCCATATAAGTCTGCATTACGTACTTATTACTGTTTTTCTTCATTTGTCATGTTTTACATATTTGTATCCCAGGGTTTAGGTCCATAATATTCCTTCTCATGGCTGTTACCACTGAGTATATGTAATAATTTATTTTTTCTCCAGCTCTGTTCTTTCTTTAATTCAAGTCCTTAATAGCATCCTGTCTACTGAAAACTCCTAGCTACTGATTTAAACAAACTATGAAGATCCCCAAATGAGCTTTGATCTTTATCTACAAACCAATCCTTCATTACTATTTGATTATCAAAATACCTCGGAGTCATTTCAGACTTACATACTTTTGCACACCTCATATTTAATCTATGACCAGGTTTCGAATACTTTAGGAACCATATATATATATGGTATATGTGTGCTAGTACTATGACTTAAATTTGGGGCCTAGATTCTTTTATTTTTCTTTTCTGCTCAGGCTGGCAGTTTTCCATTTGAACTACAGCTCCACTTTTACCTTTTTGGTTCTTAGTTGAAGATAAGTGACTCATGGTCTATTTACCTGTTCTAGCTTGAAACTATGATCCTCTGTTTTCAGCCATCTAAATAGCTGGATTTAAAGGCATGCTCTACTAAAACCACCCCTATTATATTTGAATTAAAAAAATCAAAGAATGAATATTCGTAGTATTTTCATATCAGTATGTTTTCATTTACCGTAAAACATATTGCCTTAAATGTTTTTCATTATTCCAGCTCACTTGCCAAGAAAGGAATGCAAAATTTCACAACCAAAGAACTTCTGAATGTACCAATGTTCAAGCCTGCTAGCCACAATTTCTTTGCTGGGAAATAACAAAGGATGATACCATCTACAGGCTAAGCAGGAGAAAATGCCCTGCATTGAAGTTGCTGAAAGGTTGATGAGGATGAGGACAAGTAACTTTATCCAGAAAGTATCACAAAGTGTTTGCAGTGGTAAGCTGACTCTAGTGGATAAGTGTAGCCAATCTTAGAAGATGTTTATAGCGATGAAGATTGTACATGTGCTTTCTTGAAGATATATTTTTATAGCATAGTTTGACTACCGTTGAAAATGAGAAAGTTAAGATAGGAATATTGTCATTCCGTCTATACTTCACAGTATAATATTAAAACCAGTTTTATACGTATATTATTTATAGTAATTATAGAATATCACTAATTATGCATATATTATAAATGTATCATTTACATGTTATGTAATATATTATGAACACTTAATTTAAATTTTCTACTTGTCTGTCCAGGAATTAAACTAGCAATATCTTTGAAAATTGATAGTAAAGTAGGGTCCTTACAATTTTTATTGCAATATATAGTTTTACCCAATAAGTAGTTATTTATTCTGAATTGGTTTAGAAATGAAATATCATATCATAATATAATTTAACATTCAAAAATAATTACATATGAACATGCCAAGGATGGAATTAAAAAAAAATAATATGACTCATGTCTGGAATCCCAGCTACTTAGGGGCTGAAATCTGAAGATAGCTATGTGAAGCCAGTCTGAGTGAAATGGCTCAGGGAAAACACGCATACCATAGTTCAAGCCTCAGTATTGGCACACAAAAAATGTGACTAAAGTATACAAATATATTTATTTAAATAAAGTTGTCATTCTTTGTATCCTTCACAGTATAATACTAAAATCAGTTTTATACATATATTATTTATAGTTGTTATAGAATATCAGTAATTATACATATATTATAAATATATCATTTATATGTTATATAATATAGTACATTACATATTTTATTCATGCATAATTTATACTGATAGCACTAATATCCATTAAATTTATATATGTTTTAGAATAGGAAATAGATTTTCTTTGGTACAACAAGAAAGTAATTACTCACAAAAATTATTCCTTTTGGATTATATATCCATAACAAACTATACCCTGTGTATTCAAGGTACTTAATAATAAAAAGCCTGTGCTCATCAGCACAGGTGTCTTTTACATGAATTTGTTCTCCTTAAGTAATCACTCCAGGAATGCTAAACAGTGGAAGCTGAATGATGTTCATTCACGTATTTCTTTAGACGTTAAACTGATCTTTATTTGGTATAAAGATCACATACAATGTCATTACCCACACACTTTTCATTTTAAATATATATATATATATGTATATATATATATATGTATATATATTCTGTAGCAATGTTATTGCCGTTATAACCATAATTAGGAAGATAATGTGGGCTCATCTGCTCCATAGGTCTTGAAAGATAATGAATGTGACACTTACAGAATATCCTCAGATATGTCTGGTGGAAACCTGGATTTGAATTATGGGTCTACAACTGATCAGTATTAGGTACTTGGGAAATTTGTTTGGTCTTGTTGCCTACTTCTGTTTTTAATAAATTACTTAATTAATTTCCTAACTTGAAGAACTGTCAAGGGCACTAAAGTTACCCTAATGCAGGTGCAATGTTTGGAATGGTGTCTGCACATAGTGAAGTAGGTCCCAGAGAAGTCAGCTTCTATCAACATGGTCACAGCATCCTTCCTGAAGGCCTTAAGAAATATATAGCCAATTGATGTTAATATCTGTGAAAATTTGCCTTTACTAAAAAAAGTCAGTAATATTGGAGCAATTCTGTGGCTTTTACTCTGGAGTAGTTTTATCTAAATTTCATTCTTACTCTATTAGTGGTAGCAGTAGCATTCTTTAGTGCTACTCTTCATGTTTCTAATTCTGTGTTCCATTTGGAATACTATTGTAACTTAGTTTATAATCTTTGTTATCAGAATAAATAAACTACAAGTGCTGAAGTTTTCAATAAAGAGAAAATTTTAGGTATGCATTACATTTTATGTGCTTAATAATTCCCTAAAATTATTCATTTTAGGTTATATATCCCTAACAAATATTGTTTATGCTTTCTTATATGATATATATAGATTTTTATATGATTTTTATGTGATTTCTTAGAGATCCATAAATAAAACAGTTCAGAAGAGGAAAAGAGTAGGTAAGAAGTCATAAAAATTACTATTATGGTGTTTTTAATGGCTAAGTATAAAGAACATGTAACAAAACAGTTGGAAGATTCATTTGCTTTTTTTGCTATGCTCTCACCCTTCTTGGAGAAAGGTTTTCACTATGAAGTGTCAAGTGGTCTGAACATTTCAAGCCTTGTCTCAGTGACAGATGTGATGGGATTTGGGATATGTGCTCCCATGACAGGCTTTTAGGAAGTTCACAATAAAGCAATACCAGTACATATAAAGAAACTTTTGTGAGTGATGTGTATTCACTTCTTCAATTGTCAAAATTAAATTCATATGTCAAAATTACTTATATTAGATGGAGTTCAACTGGCATCACTAACACCTCCATAAATCAAATGCAAACTAAAAGTTCTACTTCAAAAACCAACATCTAAGGCAGTGTTGGAAATACAAGAATATACACAATAAGTCTAAAGGAGTAAGATCTTTAACTCTGGCAATGAGCAATGATAGCTGAATTTTTAACCAGGCTTGAAAAGTTTAGGTGTCCATTATATGATTAGAGTTGCGGAGTTGACCTTGGTATCAACATTGGAGGTAAAATTCAAGGACAGCTAAGGTTGCTGCAGTATTGTAGCTAGGTAGAGTGTGACTGTCCCTGATAATGGTAAAACACAGAGTAGAAGCTAAGTCAGTAAAATGTATAGGAAAGATTCTCCACTGAGAATAATTGCAGGGAGTGATCATCACACTTGCGTTGAAAATGTACAGCTCATCATTTTAGATTAAGCTCTAGCATATTTCTGATCTGAAGACAATTATAACACACCAATGTGCCATGAGTGCTGAGCAGTGTAGGTATATAGTACTCTAATATATGTGAAATCCTTAGAAGTATGGAATGGCCTGACCCTCACACTTCATTCTGTGCTGTTGAGTTTCATGAAGAAATGTTCATAATTAGGCAATTCACACTCATCTAAGTCTGAATGAAGCAACTGAGATAAGACAGGGTCATCACTCCAGTGACGAGGTTTGTGACCTATAAAATAAATAACATTATTTCACAATGTATATGAATCCTGAAAATTTATGCAATACCAAATAACAAATGTACAAAAGGGACAATTGTCCATCTCTTATATTATTAGAAGTAAAAATACTCCTGAATTATACTTTATTGCTAGAGGATCACAGGATGACTGCTGATGTATGGTATCTTTCTAGGTGCTCCCATAAGTTTGTGATTCTTCTCTGAGGAAGTGTTTTTCCATAGTTTGTTTTGAAGTGTTCAGAATATCTGTACTGTCACTAACCTCAACCATGGAACAGCAAAGATGGTGGGATACCTGGCCAAAGAACTGAGAAATCACAGGAAGTGATAAGAAAGAAGACACCAGAGGTTCCAAAGCCTCATTGCTAGATTCTGGATCCCAAAATCCTGCTTAACATGCTTTACATTCATTCTACTAGAGTGGTGGAAGGTGAGAGGCTACAGGTATGTCCACAAACTGAGGCATCAATCTAGCTTGTGGTTATAACTTTTTTTTGGGGGGTCCAGTCGTGGGGCCTGAACTCTGGGCCTGGGCACTGTCCCTCAGCTCTTCAGCTCAAGGCTAGCACTCTACCACTTGAGCCACAGTGCCACTTCTGACTTTTTTCTTTTTTCTGCTTATGTGGTGCTGAAGAATCGAACCCAGGGCCTCAGGCTTGCAAGGCAAGCGCTCTATCACTGAGCCACGTTCCCAGCCCCTACTTGTGATTATAACTTTTAACATGTGTTATTGTTTGTATACATATTGATCATTGAATCCGTTATTGTTAGGGAGCAGAAGGGAGCAATAGTCATTACAACCATAGCACAGACATCCATCTTGTCTCCAAATTCTTAAACTTTTAGTGTCCAACAGATCTAACTTAAATACTCTTGAGGTAATAAATCATACCCATGTCTTCCCTTGACTGTTTGACCTTTCCAGAGCACAGCTCTCAGCCTTTTGATTGCTGTTTGAGATGGCTTCTCAATCTATCCCTTTCCAGGCTCTAACAGCTTGACTCTAGAATCCCTCACAAGTACAGTTACAGATGTATTATTTTGAAAAGGATATTTTTTCTAGGGTAGACTCACTTTTAAAATTTTTATTTTATTTAAAGGTAATGTACAGAGTGGTTACAGTTACATGAGTAAGGTATATACTTGTTGAATAGTTACCCACTCTATTGTTGTCCTCCTATCTCTTTGACCACCCCACCTCCTCTGACCCCAAAGTTGTTAATTCATGGCCAATATAGAGTCTTGTGAATATCATTGTTACAATGGGTCACTCTTGGTACTTCTTTTATTATTATGTTATTTCCCTTTCCTTCTCAAAATCAGATAATGTATATACAAGATGGAAGGTACCAGAATCAAGACAGAAATTGCCAGGGATAAGCCAATGGCAAAAGACAAATAAAATAAAATAAGATATAGATACACTAATTTACCGACATCAAGGTTGACATCTGAAAAAAAAGACTTGTTGATTCCATGTCTTGGAGTTCATTTCAATTAGCATCATTTTGTATGGTCAAATGTACCTAACCCTGGAGCCAGCAATCCCACTCCTGGGCATTTGTCTAAATGATCTCGAGCTAAAACACACTAAAACTACAAGCACAACTATGTTTTTTGCAGCATTACAACCATAGCTAAGATATGGAACCAATCCAGATGCCCCTCAATAGATGAATGTATCAAGAAAATGTGGGGCTGGGAAGGTGTCTCAGTGGTAGAGTGCTTGCCTTGCATGCATGACGCCCTGGGTTCGATTCCTCAGCAGCACATAAGGAAAAAGAAAAAAGCCGGAAGTTGTACTGTGGCTCAAGTGATAGAGCGCTGGCCCTTGAGCTGAAGAGCTGAGGGACAGCACCCTGGCCCAAAGTTCACGCCACACGACCGGACCCTCCACCCTCAAAAAACAAAAGAAAATGTGATATATATCCACAATGAAATTTCATGCTTCAATCAGAAAGAATGACACAGCCCCTTTCTTAAGAAAATGGAAAGTCTTGAAAAAAATCATATTATGTGAAGGAAGCCAGACTCTAAGAAACATAGGCTCTATGGTTTCCCTCATTTTTTATTAATTAAAATATGCTTAGGATAGTCCTGCATATAGGTTCACTTTTTAAGCACATAATATTCCTTTTTTTCTCTCCCTCTTCCTCTCCCATTTCGTGTGTGTGTGTGTGTGTGTGTGTGTGTGTGTGACTGAGTCTGTAATATTTGAACCAAGCTTTCACTCTGTTTGCTTGAACAATTGAACATAAATGTTTCGTAGATTGCTACCCCAGCTATCTGTGAATCATGATCTTCCAATATCAGCCTCATGAGATGAGATACTGGCATCCACCTCTATTGCCAAGTGTCATTTGCTTTGCATTGTTTTTTTGTTGTTATTGTTGTTTTTGTGCATCCAAAATCTGTAAGGAAAACAAATCTTTTATAATCAGGACTATTCACCTAAAATGTGTGTTGTTTACAGATTACTTTAATAATGTTTCCCTTTTGCATCCACATTATATGATTTGATTATTTTGAACTCTATTCTTGCAGTCAAGTCATTTATATATAATTTAAATTGTCTTTGTTTTGTAGTGTGTTAGGTGTTTCAAAATAGAATTTATCAAGGTTTAACTCTGCACTACTGAAGCAAGACCTTTATGATTATTCAGTGTCCTGTAAATCATAAGTTTATCACTTCTCATGGCACCATTTGAGCACAAGTAGTTTCCCATAATATCTCCACATATTTTAGACCACAATGCCATGCACTCTACTGCCAAATATGCTAGGGCATCCTTTGTAATTCTCCTTGGATTTTCACTGTTATTCTCTCTTCTCTCCAGTGCTAAGTCCAGTGATGGTCATGTTGATTTTCTCCGCTGTTTCATTCATCATTGCATCTTGGGAACTACTGGAATGCACTAATGTACTTCTGTCTATTCTCCTTGTGCTTTGACTTGTACCCCTCTCAACTCGAAGGGCCAGAAACTGGGGATATTTTCTTCAATCTTTATCTCAGACATCTATCTTTACTTTCTAGCAATACATTCATTGAATTCTTCCTGTAAGCTCTAATGCCTTGAAAATGATTACTGCATTTTCATGTCTTTGTTATTTGGCATTAGGGAAGAACATACATCAGTAACTGTAACAGGTAAAAGAAGCTTATGATCATGCCTCAATAGATGTTGTTCATTGGATAATGTTTACCTCAAGGTTTGCCTACCTGATTCCTTTTCATTGTTTTGTTTATTTTTCAATGTAGACTTTTCTTCTGGAAAATATTTATGGGCCTAGTGAAGATCAATTCCTACTGTAATTAGTCATTAATTTTATTACAACATCATTTCATAGATCCTTCTGAGTTTCTTCAGGGTCTGTATAGTAGTGCTTCACATTCTTAGATATGTTTTAACATCGATGTATCCAATGATAAAGACACATTGCTTAAGTCACCATTTTGATGATGGAAAGGAAACCATGCTGCAATCTCACTATATGATAATTTTCTAGTTTTAAATTCTTTTACATTAAAATTGATTATGGAGAACAAACATTCTGCATACAAATTTATATTTTCCTAATTATTTTTAGTATACTTGCCAATATTATATAAAGTTAAAACATTACTTCTTACTTAGTTTTAGGATTTCTAAAATGATCAGAGTAAAAGTTCTATTCATTCACAGTTTTAAGACAATAGAGTGTCCATTATGACCAAGTGAGTCATTTTAAAATTTTTATTTGTGGTCCTTAAAGGTTGTGCTTGGGAACCAAGTCCAGTGCTTCCTGTGTCTTAGTCTACTTTGTGCCTCTGAACCTGATGTGATTTTATTTTCACTGAACTGGAATAAAAAATTTCACTAGGAAGGAATTATTGCCTGGTTACTTTCTCCAATATCTCTCGCATACATAAAAGGAATATAATTCTACACTGACAGAAAATGGTGATCCTATTAAGAGTAACTGTTTATTTTTTGTAGCCTCACTCTTCACTCTCTTGCCCCTTTCCTATTCCCCCTTCCCATAGAAATTGACTGGATCCCCTGGAAACCCACTTCCAGTCAGCCTCTTCCTTAAAATCCCATCCTTAACTAACCTATCCCCTAGTAGTCCTGCTATAAACTTTCAAAGGCCTGATTGCAGCCAGACTCCTTCCTGAAAGCCCTCCTCTGCTATAGGGAAAGCTTTCTTCTACGCCCCTTCCTGGAATCCCTGCTCTGCACCACCAGAAACCAGGCCACATCCATATCTCCTAATATGTCCCGAATTGCTGCACCAAGCACCCCGCCTACATCAGGCTCATCCCTCAAATCCTCACTTCATCCACCAGATACCCCACTCCTAACTACTCTAGTCACTCATAGTCCCATTACTCCCATATCCTAGTACCTCCAAGCTCCTCCCTTCCCTACCCTACCCCCAACCAGAGTTCTCCCTCGAGCCCCTCCTGGTTTCCATATCTACTCTCTCAATGCCCTGTATTGCTCCCCAGATAACCCCCCCCTATTGCATCCTCCCTCAGATCCACACCCTACTCCACCAGATACCCTCCCCATAATTATCCTACACCTTTGTAGACCTTCCACTCCTTCTCAAAGCCCTCCTCCAATTAGCCCCATGGCTCCAAGCCCTGACCTGCTCTAGAAAACCCTCACTAGAAAATGCCCACCACACTATCTCATCTCTCAACACCCACATTGCTCCACTGTAAACCAATGCAACAGTTGGCCTCCATCTGGAAGCCTCACCAAGCTCAACTGTTAATCCCTGTCCCACTGAAGTCCCTTTTTGAAGGTTGTCTTGCCCTACTGGAAACCCTGTCCAAAATCCTTTTCCTGCCTTGCAACACTGAAATCCCCACCCAAACTTACTCCTCTTTTCAAAGTGGTGACTGGCTACACCAGAAAGCCCATCCTAACTAGTCTAGTCCACTGGATCCTATCCCTGTTCTCACAAAGCCCTGGTCCTGAAAAACTCCTCCATACATTATGACTACATCCTGTTCGGCCAGAAACCCTACCTCCACCCTCTCACACTTCCCAAAGGCCTGCGATTTTCCACCAGAATCCCCTCCCCTTACTAGCCAACTTCTTCCTAGCACCGCTCTGCCCTCTCAAACCAGACCCTGAAAAGCCTCTCCCTCATAGCTCCACATTCTGCCACCAGAAACCCCACCTTTTGTCAGCCTCTTGTCTCCATGCCCTTCCCTGCCTTATGGGAAACCCTACCCTACATATCCCAAAAGGGCTCACAGTACTCCACCAGAAACCCTCCTCTAAGTAACCTCCTCCCTTGTAGCCTTGTTCTTCCTTCTCAAAGCTTTGCCCCAAAGAGCCTCCTCCCAAATGACCCCACTTTCTTCCACAGAAAACCCATCCACCTGCCAGCCTCCATCCTAAAGTCGCACCTACTCCACAAGAGACCCTGCCGCTAACAATCTAGTCCTTCCTGTCCCCTCCCTGCTGTCTCAAATCCCTACACAGATGCTTTCACCCTCAAAGCCTTGCCCTACTCCACCACAGATGCTCTGCCAGTACCAACTCCTCCTTTGAACCAGACAGGGCTCTATCAGAAACACCACACCACCTCATCCATGAATGTCCCACCTAGTAACTTTTATAACAAATGTGATTTTATACTGATCATAGAATTTATACTAATCAATATGATAAGAAAGCAGTATTGCAAGAAGACAACAAAATTTAGATAGCTATTAGCTGCCTTAGTCTCGCTTGTGGTTCTGTTACCAGGCAGAGTCACATTGTGTGAAAAAGTGTGAAGATTATTCCTCTAATTGGAAAGCATTTTTTGAAGTACCAGTAAGGTTTCATGAGTGATCATTTTATTTCTAGAAAATTCGTGCACATTTGTGCCCATTAACATAAAAAATATTAGTTATTTTAAATCCTCTGGTTTTGTTGAGGAAAGAGTATTAGTGTGTAAAATGTTGAATTTCAACTCATCTCTTCAATGAATAATTTGGGATTTGCTTGCCTTACTAGTCCATTGGTTCTGAGGTCTGTTCCTGTACCAGTACCAAGTTGTTTTGATTATTATGGCTTTATAGTAGAGTTTGAAATTTGGTATTGCTATTCTTCCAGCACTGTTATTTCTGTTTATGATCATTTTTGCTATTCAGGGTCTTTTATTATTCCATATGGATTTTTGGATTGACTCTTCTATTTCCTTGAAGAATAATGTTGGAATATTGATAGGTATCGCATTGAATTTGTAGATAGCCTTTGGCACTTTTGCCATTTTCACCATGCTGATCCTTTCAATCCAGGAGCATGGGAGTTTTTGCAACTTTCTAAGTTCTGTTTTGATTTCTTTTCTCAAGTTTTTAAACTTTTCATCATAGAGGTCCTTCACTTCTATGGTTAAGTTACTTCCTAGATATTTTATTTTTTGTGGGGCTATTCTGAATGGAGTTGCTTTCCTAATTTCAGCTACACTTTTCTCATTTTTGGCATGTAGAGAAGCCATTGGTTTTTGCGGGTTAATTATATACCCTACTACTTTGCCAAAGTTTGAATCAGCTTGAGTAATTGGGAGTGGAGTCTATGGGATTCTTTAAATAGAAGATCCTGTCATCTGCAAAGTGGGAGAGTTTTAATTCTTCTTTCCCTACTCGGATCCCCTTTATGTTTGCATCTTGTCTTATTGCTGTAGATAGGCATTCCAATAGTAGATTGAAGAGAAGAGGAGAGAGTGGATATCCTTGTCTCCTTCCTGTGTTAAGAGGAAATGGCTTTAGTTTTTCACAATTAAGTATAATGCTGGCTGTAGGTTTGTCATATATAGCCTTTAGTGTATTGAGGAATGTCCCATGGATTACTAATTTTTCCAGAACCTTCATCATAAAGGAGTGTTGGATCTTGTCAAGTGCTTTTTCTGCATTTATTGAGATAACCATGTGGTTCTTATCCTTGCTCCTGTTGATGCGATGAATTATATTAATTCATTTGCATATATTGAACCAGCTTTGCATCCCTGAAATGAATCGAGTTTGACCTTTGGATGAATTGTTGAAGTCGATTGGCCAAAAATTTGTTGAGAAGTTTTGCATCAATGTTCAACAAAAAAAATGGGTCTACAGTTCTCTTTCTTTGATGAGTCCCTGCCTGGTTTTGGGATGAGGGTTATGATGCCTTCATAGAATGAGTTTAGTAGTGAACTTTCTCTTTTATTTTCATTGAAAAGTTGGAGGAGTATGGGTGTGACCTCTGCTTTGAAGGCCTTGTAGAATTCCACTGTAAAACCATCTGCTCCTGGGCTTTTCTTAGGTGGGAGGTCTCTTATTGCTGTTTCTATTTCAATTCTTTTTTTTTTTTAATTTAATTTTATTTTATTTGAGAACATACTGTACAGAGGGGTTACAATTACATGGGCAGGATAATGCATACATTTTTTACCAAGCATTGCAGCCTCCTCCTTTGTTTACCCTTCACCTCCCTTCCCAGCCTCCCCCCTCCCCCCCACCCAATCATACCCCCCCTCCCCCCCCACCGACAATTCTTGATATGGGCCTGTTAAAATGGTTTAACTCATCTTGGTTTAGTTTTGGCATTTCAATATTTGCTAGGAAAAGGTCCATTTCTGTCAAGTTCTCAAAATTATTAACATAAAGTTTTGAGAAGTGTTCCCTTATAATGTTCTGCATCTAGGTTGTTTCTCTGGTGATGTTTCCATTCTCATCTCTGAGTTTATTTATTTGGGTGTGTTCTCTTGTTTTCTAATAAGGATTTGTTAAGGGTATGCCAATTTTGTTAATTTATTCGAAGAACCAACTCTTTGTTTTGTTGATACTTTCTATGTTTTTTTTTTATTTTAATTCATTTAAGAATTTTTGTAGGGTTGGTTTGGTGGAGATATGTTTCAATTTTTCTTTGCTATGGAAGTTTTTTTATTTCACCTTTGTTATGAAGGAGAGTTTAGTAGGGTACAGAATTCTTGTTTGATAGGTGTTTGTCTTTAGGGCCTGCATACCTCATTCCAGGCTCTTGTGGTTTTGATTGTCACCGCTCAGACATCTGAGGTGATTCTAATTGGTTTCGCTTTATAGGCTATTGATCTTTTCTTCTTGACAGCTTTAAGGATGTTTTCCTTGGTCTGAATTGATCCTGTGTGGATTATAATGTGATGGTGGGATGTGCTATTCTCGTCTGGTCTATTTGGAGTTCTAAAAGCTTCTTGTATATGAATAGGCTTATCTTTTTGCATGTTTGGGAAGTTCTCTGCTAGGATCTTGTGAAACAAATTTGCTAGATCATTAATTTCTGCCTTTATATCCATTATCCTCAGATTAGGCCTTCTGATGGTGTCTTCCAAGTGTTAAACAGATCTATCATATTTCTTGGATTGTTGTATGTTCTTTCTCTACAATATCTAGGCTGTGTTCAATCCCCGAAATTTGGTCTTCTGAATAGTCTAACCCTATTATCAAGACTTTCTACTTTGTTTTTTCTTTTCCTTCGAGTTGTTCAGCTTTGATGGCTTCAAATTTTTTGTTGGAGCTTTGTTTTAGATCTTGTATGAACTTCTTTACTTCCTTAATTTGGTGTTCAGTGTTTTTTCACAAATCACTTAGTTGATTGGTTATGGTTTCTTTGAACTCCCATTCCTTCTGTTTGGTTCCATTCAGCATTCCCTTTGTGGTCTCCCTGACTTCTTTCAGCTCTCAGTTTATGGATTCCATGAATGCCTTTAGTGATCTTTCTGTATTCTCATCCTGCTCTCTCAATTCCTGCATTACTCTTTGATTAGCCTCCTCATGTTCATGCAATTCCTGTAGTTCTCTTTGAGTATTCTCAGCCTACTCACGCCATTCTTGACTTTCTCTTTGAATGTTCTCAGCCTGCTCACGCCATTACTTTATCAATCTTTGAGTAGCTTCCTCATGCTGATATTCCTGTATTGACCTTTGACCTCCTCTCTCCCTATCACGCTCATACAGAGTCCTTTGCAGGTTTTCAATCTTTTCATTTATCATGTTTACCAGTAGTGTTTGTTGAGCTTTTTTGGAATTCTCCAATGGATTATTCACTATCTGTTCTGTCCCGTGATTATTATGAGTGGGAGTTGAGATAACCGGACTTGCCATTTTTCTTGTTGTTTTTTCTGGCTTACTCTGCCCATTTAGGATGAAAGTAAAACCAGTTTTGTGCTAGCACACTATTTTAAGGCAAGAATCAACCAAAGCCTGTAGTTGCACAGTCAAAAGTCTGCAGATACAATCTAGCTAAACAGATATAGCTGTTCAACATCAATCAACTATGTATTAATGGGCTACAAACAGCAAAGAAGAATTTGGCAAACAGAAATTATTAGGTTTAGGGAGAAATGTGGTTAAAAATAAGAATAGAGTGATGTGGAAAGTCCGAGGGAGAGTTTACTTAACTAAGTCCTAATCTCAAAGCGGGAAATAGGTTGGATAGAATGATAATAAAGAGAGAGAGAGGAAAAGAAGAAAGAGAAAGAAAAAAGACAAGAAAAAATAGAAAAACAAAAATTAAAAATGCAACATTTACAAATTATGCAAAATGAATATGTAATATTCAGAGAAGACTGTGGATAGGATAAGAGAAGGGGAGGGATAGAAAGGAGACATGTAAAACTCAAAAATAAAAATGTTTGAAATATTATATAGGTATAAAGAGGTAGTACTTCTATTAAGGAATTTAAGTCTAAGAGGTTTTAAATTGAGTAATAAATTTCTGGATTAAATGTATATACAACAGGGAGTTAAAGTCTAATAATCTACTATGGGTTTATCTGAAGATGAGCAGAACAGCAATTAAGTCATGCAAAGAAGAATGAAAGAGAAGAAAAAGTGAAAAGAATGAGAAGGAAAGAAAAAAAGGGTCAAAAGGTCAGTAGAGCTAAACAAAAACAAATTTTCATAAAGAAAAAAAAGTACACACACATATACCCCTAAAATAAATGTTATAGGAGGAAGAAAAAAAAGTTAATAGAAAACAAAATTTTTTAATGTTAAAAATTAAAATTTAAAAAAAATTAGAATTTTTTTTATAAAAGGTACAAAAAATGCTCTTTCATTTTTTGGGGGGGGGATGGGAATATCCTGTATCTCCCTTGTGTGTGTAACTAGTCTCTTGTTGGAGTCTCCGGTATGCTTGTGGTGTTTGATTTTCCTGTGGCTTAGATGGTTTCTTAAGTCAGTTTGTTCGAGCAGGCAGAAAATTCTCTGCTTTACCCGGGATTTTGTGATCCCCTCCCAAGTTTGTTCAATGGAAGGGAGATCTCCTTTGAGTATCTCAAAAGAGGGAGATGGCTGTTTCCTCTAGTTTGAAGATGGTGTGTTGAGGCTAGGTTCTGGGTAGAGTTGAGTCCTTTCAGCAAACAGCAACTTTTCCCTGAGGATTTAGCTCCTGAGATACTCACAGAGCCCAGCCTGGAGCCATTCTCAGGGTTTATGTTTACTGAATTTCAATTGGTTGTCAAGGATGCTGTAGGGAGGGGCAGCCTCTGGCTCTGTTTACCCAGTGAAGAAATCCACTCCTGGTCTGGTGGAGCTTGCTCAGCCAGGCTGGGTGACTTTTCCCTGGGTAGAGCTAAGACTGGCAGCTCAGGTTAGGTTTCTGTGACCTGCTAAATGACTCTTGTTTTCTTCCAAGGCCTGAGATGGAGCTAGCTGCTCATCCAGACCTTTGTCAGTATCAAATATGGAGATCTCTTATAGTGGGGATCTGGAAGGGTGGCCTTCCCTCCTCTGCTCCCTCAGAAGGGGTGAGGATGTCAGGCTTCTACTAACGCCGGAGTCTTAGTTCCTGGGTCCTCTCTGTCTACAAATTTCAGAATGAAGATGTCTGCTCTTTGTCAGTTCTTGCTGGTGTTGTGTAAAATCTGCTTGCCTGCCACATTTTGTGCCTTTGTCCCGGACTCTCTGTGTTACCGTTATGGTGGCAACAGCCGCTGCTACTGAGGCTGCAGCCGCAGCTGCTAGCAAATGCTCAGATTTGTCTCCTTGCCTGGATTTTCCCTCTCTGGTCTAACTCTCTGTCCTGTGATGGCACACTTGGTGTGATTCTCTGGCTTAGGACTGTTTCCTGGAACACTAAAACTGCTTTCTATGTGAGAGCTTGTTTAGCCAGCTTCTCCTCCTCCATCTTCCCAGAACTCCCACCCTATTTTTTGTACATGCCTTTCAACCATGTATGGCATGGGCAGCAGTTCAGTAAATAAACTACTTTACCAGACTGAATTCCGTGTGGTGTTCCATTCATTGGCTATCTTATGAAACTCACCTAATTAATATACTTAACACTACAGAATTTCTAGTTATAAATCCATGGATATTTTTGTGACATATGTAAGATCAATATCGACAAAACATATGTACTAACTCCTCGTTTAACAGTATAATTCTGCCTGGAATCTTCAATAGCAGCTTAATTAACCATAAATTCTATTTTGTGCTAACCCATCGTTTAACAGTATAATTCTGCCTGGAATATTTAATAGCAGCTTAATTAACCATAAAGTCTATTTTGTACTAACTTATCGTTAAACAGTATAATTCTGCCTGGAATCTTTAATAGCAGCTTAATTAACCATAAAGTCTATTTTGTTTGCTTTCCTTTGTTTTGTTTTTTGCTTAAAGTAATATAAGAGTGGGTGGGATAATCTGAAAGGATCTCTAGCTTCATATTTTCTCATTACCCTCTAAGGACCTCTATGATGAAAACTTTAAAAACCTGAAAAAGGAAATCAAAACAGAACTTAGAAAGTGGCAAAACTTCCCATTCTCCTGGATTAGAAGGATCAACATCGTGAAAATGTCAATACTTCCCAAGGCTATCTACAAATTCAATGCGATAACTATCAATATTCCAAACTCATTCTTCAAGGGAATAGAAGAAGCAGTCCAAAAATTCATATGGAACAGTAAAAGACACCGAATAGCAAAAATGATCCTTAATAGAATGAACAGTGCTAGAGGAATATCAATACCAAATTTCAAACTCTACTACAAAGCCATAGTAATCAAAACAGCTTTGTTCTGGCACAAGAACAGACCTCAGTTCTAATGGAATAGAATTGATATCCCAGAAATGAACCTACAGACCTATAGCCATCTAATCTTCTATAATGGAGCTGGAAAAATAGAATGGAAGAAAGACAGCCTTTTCAATAAATGGTGCTGGCAAAATTGGTTATCTACTTGTAGAAGACTAAAGCTAGATCCCTGCACCAGAATCAACTCCAAATGGATCAAAGACCTCGGAGTCAAAGCAGACACTCAAATAGTAATTTTTAAAATAATGAACTGCCTAGTGCCTCTGGCTCACATATATAATCCTAGCTATAGTTAGGATTACAGGTATGAGAAACAAACACTAGGTGCGTGTTGTTCATGATGGTTTGTATTGGCATGTTTTAATATTGTTTGTTTCTTATACTACAATGCTCTTATTTTTATTTTCACTTAGGTGGGGGAGTGTTGAACCTTCTTTGGTTGAGATGGAGCCATGTGGAAGTTCTTGCCTAGTATGGCATGGAATTGAAATTCTCCTGCTCTAAGCTCCCAATGGACCTGGGATGATAGACGTATTCCATCACACAGAGCCAGGGGTTGTGAAGCATTGCAGGTAAAACTACACTGGTCTTGAAGTGATGTCCTAAATAGCTAGCTTTACAGGCATATGTCTTCAAAACCTTGTTGTATTTCGTTTCACTTTGAAGTAGTGTTTGTACATACTTAGAGATACAATGATAATAGACTACATGTTTAGTATATAAAATAGTCAATATAATTAGCAAGTTTATCTCCTAACACATTGAAGCTAATATATTTTGGTAACTCCTGCCTCTGATAGTTATTTTTTGGAATATACCATAAACATGAATGCATTGATAATGTGCACTTGAAGACTGGAAGTTGATAGAGATAGACAAGTTAAACTATGTGCAGTAAATATATATTTATGTATTGCTGTTCTGAAGAACATTATCATATATTCACCATAATAATACCACCATATATTAACCATGACAATAATTTTCCTGCAGTGTAGAAGTTCCTATTTCATAATCTGCCATCTTTTATTATTTTTACATTCTCCTTATGAGTATGAATGTTTTCTTGTTCTCTCTTATTAAGATGGAATTAAAAAATTTTAGAATCTACTAAAATTATCTAATTTATTTGGTTTTGTGTTGTTAAATCATTACAACCAAGGTTTCATGAAAGTTATGCTAGCAGACTATATCACTAAATTTTATTCTAATTACATCTTATTATTCTATTTTGATATTGGGTTTTGCTGTTGTTGTTTTATGATACTGAGTGTTGTGAAGCTGGACTGAATCATGCAACCCCACTACCTCCAGTAACAATGTTTTATCACCAGGTTTTGGAGGCTCTCTCCTCTACAGTTCACTACAAAAACTTGCAGTGGAACTTTGGCACAATTGGTAGAGCACTACAGTGAAGGGAAAGATCCTTGGGATTGTCATATAGTCCTTGCTCAAATCCTAAAACACCTTTATGCACAGACACACGTTCACCAACATACACACACACACACACACACACACACACACACACACATACACACACATGTACACGCACAAAATGGCAGGCAATGTTGTCTCTTAAATTCTTATCCAGATATTGGACAACATCAGACTTATTTGTGAAGGGTTTTCCTTGATCATTTTGAAGGAGGAGGATAGTTCATGGGACACAAACGACAAGACTTTAGTGAGGAATGCTTTATAAATGACTAGCTTATAAAAAGAACAGGAGTACAGTTTTTATCTTTAAATATTACATTCCTTCAAATATAGTATTTTAAAATAGTAACCATTGAATTATGAGAAGACAATGCAGCACCTCTTCCCTTCTCCCCTTCCCCTCGTTCATAAAATATAATAAAAATTTCAAAAATGCTCTTCTGTCTTACAAAATGTTTGACTACATGTATAATGTTTGTTTTTCAATACTTTTTTGATTTTCCCACCTCTAGGTACTTAGCATTTTTCCAGGTGACAGCACACAGAGCCTTTAAGAGCAAACAGAAGATTAGGAAACAAAAAACCTAACAATGTCCTAGGAAGTGGATGTCAAAAATACATGCAAGAAGCACATGGCAGGCTGAGAGGGCCCTGAGAGGCAAAATGATTTGTGAAGGATGAGAAGAATAATGACAAATAAGGCCTGGATCTGAGCTAGGAAGGGCTCTTTGAGGCTGAGACCATGACTTTATCTAGGCCTAGCTGAGGATGTTGGGATTTGACAATATCCACATGTATATAGAGTGATGTGGGAAGGGAGATTTCAGCCTACAGTTTGTCTTTGGGATGGTCTTATGTGAGCAAACAGCTTAGATGATTAGGCTCTGAGATATGACACTACCTCCCTCATAATGGAATAGAATATGGAACTTATGACACTACCTCCCTCATAATGGAATAGAATATGGAACTCTGAGAGCCAAGCAACTGTAACTAAAAGTCAACTCAAGCCAGTTCACTTGGCCTGTGGCTCAATAACAAGAAAGATGCTCCTGTGTTGTTTTCAAAGTTCAAGAGATTCAGGTCTCAGGCATGAGTTGTGTGAGTGCCTCACTCGATGCTGCAGACATTGGATCAGTGCTAAACCACGAAACCAATGTCTTAGGCCTTGTTATAAGAAGAAACCAAGGGAAACACAAGGCAACTCCAGCAAGGTAAAACTATGAAGGAAACCTATTTAATCTCATCCTAGCCCACACTAGAACCTTCTTCTTGTGTGCTTTTATATGAGTAGACTGAGAAAATATTTACTGTGTAGTTTTCAATCCACTCTATTATAATTACTCAATTTAAGTGTACTCCCATTTCCATGTTTCAAAGATCCATTCTTTTTTTACCACCTCAATGTGACAATGAGTCAGCCCAAACCCTGAATATGCCTTATAATATATGGTGCCTGGACTCAGGTTTGCTGGAAATTCTAGTAATGGACCTGGTCCCTGCCTACCAGAAAGGTGATCTCTTCTATGTTGGAAACTTCCTCCACCACTATAGAAAGCGGGGACAATAGAGCAGTTGCTGGATATTCTGTTTAAAAGTGAGTGTTCCTAAGCCGGGTGCCGGTGGCCCACACCTGTAATCCTAGCTACTCAGGATGCTGAGATCTGAGGATCAAGGTTCAAATCCAGCCCGGACAGGATAGTCCATGAGATTCATCTCCAATAAACCACTAGAAAACCGGAAGTGATGCTGTGGCTCAACTGGTAGAGTGCTCACATTGAGTTGAAGGCTGAGGGATAACATTCAAACCCAGAGTTCAAGTCCCACGACTAAAAAAAAAAGTGAGATTTCCTCCTTCAAACCCAAGACTGATGAGACCCCCTCCAGAATATTGGAATAATTGGTACCTCTCTGAGACTGTTTCACTGGGGTCTTATCAAAGGAGCTTGGCTTGAGACAAAGAAGGGCAGTCTTCGACTAATTACTTAGGACTGGGCTGCCAGAACATTTCATTTGCCTCATAAGCTAGTGGAGCCTTAATGATTTTCTTGCTGAAAGAATAGGATTAAAGGAATGAGCCAGTTTCATCCAACGTCCACTCTCACCTAGGAAATCACTATCTTGGAGGCCTTTGAAGGACAGAAGAAAGGATGAAACTTGAACTTGAATTTGGGGCCTGAGTTCTGTAACATTCGTAGCACTCTACCAATTGAGCCCCAAGTCCAGTTCTGGCCTTTGGTTGGTTAAATGAAGATAAGTGTCTTTAGATTTTACAAACTAGACTGGGTTCAAACTGAGTTCAATCTGATCCTCAGATCTCACCCTCCTGATTACTAGGGTTAGAGGCATGAACCATTCTGCAGTTATTTGGAAAGATGTATACTCACAGATAAGCATACTCACAGTATTTCCATGAAATTGTATAGACATATCTTCACTTTTTGTCTGTCATGTTTACATTACCATTTGTGACTTAGACAGTCCCATGTGTGTCCTGTTCAGAACAGGAGAAACAAAGAGTTAACTTCCTTCTCCCATTGGTACAGATCTTTCTACCGTAACTAGAAGGAAGATGAACAAGTGAAAAAATAAGTGGACATTGGCACAAAGAGAAATTTTGTCCTTTGAAACTTGGTATCTTTGACGTTTCTGAATCAAAGTCAATTTTCTTCTTTGCACACCAGTTGTTATTTTCATCAGAGGGTTGAGGTTTGGCACAACAGCGGATAGCAGATTACACAGTTGTGGATGTGGTTGTGGTTTTGGACTTTCATGGATGCCAGAGAGGGCTGTCTATAACAAGTCAGATCCATTGGGGAAACAACTTTCTCTTCCTATCACAGGGAGAAATTTTTAAGATTATATTTGAGAAATTTCTAAAAGTGGGTTGTTAGGAGCATCCTGCTTGCAGGAGTCTCTTCCCACTTCCCAACATGCAAGTCCTGCCAGAAAGAGGCTATAGTACAAGGTTCAGGATGGAGAGGGTGGGCTCTCATTTTCCTTGTCACTAATCTTCCCACAGCATTGTTTGTTCTATCTTCCCTATGTGGATGGACTTCTACCCTGATGATTTCTATGTGCCTAAGAACCATGACACCCTGAAAGAACTTACACAGAATGTCAAGATCAACATGGTCTCTTCAGACATATTCTTCTGGACCAGCTGGAGGAACCCATGACCTGTGAGACCAAGAAAAAGAGGAAGAACTTGTTTAGATGCCTCAGGGCTCGTGAGGAAGGATGGAAGCTGGGTCTCTAGGGATGGGCCCAATTGGTCACGAGACCTTAGTACTCCTCAGTTTGGCAAAATGTCCTTTTATGGATATTCTATGCCAGGTATAATCTGTTCTCCTTTTGAAAGAACTTGGAAGTAGCCACTCATTAGAAACACCCTACATTCTAATCAGTGTTCAGTACAACCTCAAATTCTACAGCTTCTCCCATTAGATCCTCAGAAGTTTAGTCACACCTTAACTTCTAGGGTCTACTCTAAGATTTCTGTACCTATTTCCATTCTCAGGTTTGCATCACCGTAAAGCAGCTCCTGCAGAACTCCAGATAAAGAACCCATCAGTGATGTCGTCTATGGTGACTGACTGAGATTGGAAGATCTCCAGAAAGCATGTGAACATAGAGGTTTTTTTTTTTTCAATTTGTAGAAAGGCCCAAGTAGGTTTTCAGTCCTGTGGACATCCCACTGGTTCTGAACCCCACATGTGATGCAGGCGTACCTGCACATAACACCAAGGACGAAGACAATTCAGAATGTCTTCCATTGATGTTCACAATCCAACTAGATCGCCACCAAGCCAGTCAAAAAAAAACACATCTTGGTGTGCAGGGTAAATGTGTGCTAATGGAAAATGACCCCAGTCTATGTTCAGGAAAACCAATGAGTGAGGTTCAAAATCTAGATTCAGTTGAGGAAAGGGAATCTTTCCTCACAATACCCAGACCAATCTGACCTCTTGCAGGGGATTCAATTTCCAATTAAGAAATTAGAATCTGTCCCTACCTGGACTCAGGAAGAAAATCCTGTCTTTAATGAGGAAGTAGACCTCTTTGAGGACTCTGAGGGAGAATTTCTGATTCCTTCTCCTTTTCCTGAGACAATCCTTATTTTTCTTTATGTCCTGATGTAAAAGGTTCACCCTATTTATTTTTTAACTTTATTAAAATAATATTTTTGACATATTCTAAAATTCATGAATTCTAAATATATTTCTTTTTAATCCTACAATCTGAAACATTGTGCATATGTATTCTGGGGGGGAACACAGAGAGACAGGGGGCTGTATTAGAGAGCCTACTGGATATAATGGGAAATGTTAAATGCACAGGTAGTGGCAAGGAAGCCAAGCCATGCCTGCATGGGGTCATAAGGTGGCTACTAAAGGTCTAGTACATAGAAGATCAGACGTCCTAGAAGGCTATCCTGTCAAATGGGGCAAATGTCACAATATTTATAGTGGTATGTGGGCTCTCTGCCAACAGTGAGTTCGAATTTGAATACAACTTCATTGTGCTTTGGACAAATATGGAAGAAAAATTTGGCTCCAATATTATAAAAAGTCTACTTGGGGCTGAAAATATTTGACAAAATATATAGAAAATATGTATACTGGAAAGCAAAAGCCATAATAGGAAAAAGAAGGTTTACATAGATGAACAAATACAAAATCAGGAAGAAAAAATACTCCACATTTAAATCAGTTATATGTAAATATATGTTATATTCTTGATGTTATATATAGTATATTACATAATATATAAGACTGAATATGATTTTTCCAACTACAATGGCATTTAAATTTTAGACTTGAGTTTTTTGCACAAAATATTAGTGTAAATATTATTGGGGAAAGTAGTGATATAATTTGATTATAATTATAAGAATATATTTGTGTGTTTCTAGATATAACACTGATTATAAATAGATGAATAAACATATACATATATTTGTATATATCTGTCTATGATGTGAATAAAATGAAAGTGAATGTAATGAAACTGACTATAGTATGTATAAAAAAGTTGAGTCCATGAGACTCAGTCCTGTAATCCTAGTGATGTGGGAAGCTGGGTTCTGAGATTTAGTATCTCTTACAACCAAGTCGTAGATTTTCAGAGGAGGTCTGGTCCCTCCAGTGTAGCAAATAAACACATAGGCAGTGGGATCACACCCCCTGACCCCAGAGGAAAGTCAGTAGAAATCAGGACAAGCCTCTTATCTTATGACAGTCTACTCAGTTCCTGTACCAACATGGCAATTTGTAGAACATCAGATGGAAAGTTGGCATTCCCTTCAAAAGGTTCCAAACTGTAGTCTCTGAGCATACTGAATTAAACTTTATTTCCCTTCCCAAGATACAAACACATAGAAATATGGCAAGGGCTCAAGAGAGATGGTCAAAGACTTACAAATACATAAAATTATCTACTCTGTTTCAGTAATTCATTGACAAATCATCAAAGGCATGTCTTGAATTTTTTTAAAGGAAATGGAAACATACTCTGAGTTTATCAGGAACTGGGTGATAATTTGGTTGTTGAATTGTTGAATGCACTCCTGGGCAAAGGAGACACATATCTTGGGGAAATTGTTTGGGGGTTGGTGTCCTCACACAGCTTCACAATACAATGGCCAAAACTTCTATGATGTCATAGCCATCTTTGCCATAGCAGCAAATAGGTCTCAGGCACTGATTTTGCCCTAAAGTGGGCTCAACAACAGCAAAAGGCACAAAGAATGAGAGGGAATGAATACTAGCCACTAAACTTCAGCTTGAACAGCTGTCCTGACCAGAATCTAGGATAAATTGAGCTGGGGAAGGCTGATCTCCATGTAAGGCCCCTGAGCACTAAGGACTAGGCACTATTACAGGTGTTGGAGAAACAGAATGTGGCTCTCTCCTCAGCAATTTCATGAGGTAAAGAAAACCAGAAATCATAATGATAATTTCTATATATCAGAGACATGAAATTGGTGATTTTGTGGCAACAACTTCATATTGGGGATGTTGATATGAAAGCCAACATCCAGGCAATTATCTAGGAGCAGTTACTCCAGACAGTAAGGACAGCAAATACATAGCCCATTGATGGGAATGGAGCTGATTTACTTCAGAAAAGGAAAACAGCACTGACATGCTTGCTTGTGAAGAAAGAATGGAAAGGTACAAAGAAGAAAAAGATCCAAAATGAAGATAGGTATAAATTAGATAGATTTTGGATGCTGCCGGTTACAAGAAGAAAAGTTCTGATTTTAGTTTAAATCTAACAACCTACTCTAACCAAAGTGCTACAATAGTAGTCAGACACATCTGATTCAGTAAAGAATACTTTTAAAATGTGATTCTAGCTGGGCTCTGGTGGCTCACAACTGGAATCCTAGTTACTCAGTTGGCTGATATCTGAGGATCAGGTTTGAAGCAAGTCCAAGGAGGAAATTTGGTAAGACTGATTTCCAATTAACTACAAGAAATATGGACATGAAGCTGTGGTTCAACTGGTAGAGCACTAGCCTTTAGGAAAAAACGAAAGGACAGCACCCAGGCCCTAGGTCAAATCCCAGGACTTCCAAAACAAAGAAGCCAACAAATAAAATTTGGTGCTGTCATTCATCACTTAGCATTCTAATTCAATATATTTGGTATGAGCCTTGGAAATTGTATCCTTAGCAAATGTTCGCCCCTGATATTTTGCTGCATTACCAGCTTTCAAAGCCCTGGCATCACCACTGTCTCCTCCTAGTTAGCATAGCATTCTACCACTGGAAATTTGAAGATATATTTTATTAATCAGAATTCTGATCATCTTTCCACATACATCAAATGAGTAATAGCCACATCCTACTATTCTGAATATTTTCAATCCTCCTTTGAGTTAATAAGCATTAAGGCTTAAAAATTCTACAGTGGTTATCAAGTTAATTCAATAGTCATTCTTCCACCCAATCTTGTAACATATCTTTATAAAAGGCGAGACTATATGAAAGTGTGCACATTGTACCTTCTTACTATAATACTCTCAAGAAGTAGGGTTTTACAGAAACGTCCTGATTGCTTTGCCAAATGAAAGTATAAGAGATTTAAATAAGCTACCTAACATCTAAGAAGGAAAATGCTATTGGCTTTACAACAAATTCATTTGACTGAGGAAATGGGTTTCAGAAATGCCAGAGGCAAACAGTATTATTCAAATCACCTTATCATGAGGTACAAGCAGCCTGTCTAGATCAATCTTCCAGGAAAAAAGCAATTAATGAAAAACAATTAATGCTTCTAAAACAAGTCAGTTGATGGTGGTTCATGCTTGTTATCCTAGCTACTTTGAAGTTTAAGAAGAAAGGATCTCAATTCAACGCCTGGCCAGGAAGAAAACCTTCCTCTCTGCCACCAGCAGACAGGAATCATCAGCTCTGTGCCTGAAGCCCAGCTGGATGGCCTCTGTCCACAGACATCCAGACACACAAGACCACCCCCATCTTAAATATTATCAAAACATTCAAATAATATCTCCTGCTTGGGAGATAACATTTAAAAGATATATCAAAAACATTTCATGAGTTCCAGTTAAAATGTCAGAGTTAAAGTGGAAATATGTACTTACTCACTCACTTAAAGGAAAGTTACTGACAAGAATGGTGTTAATGGGGCTAGAGGCCCATTTGGTAACTTATCCACTCCACCATGTTTCCTCACAACCTGTCAGTCAGCCTGAACAGTGAAATTTTTGAGTGCAAGGAATGTGTTTGAGCATGTAGCTTGTGAAAGTAATAATGAAAAGCTAAACACTGGAAGCTCAGGCCTGTAAAACTAGCTACTCAGGACCCTGAGATATGAGAAACAGTTCAAAGACAACTGAGCAAAAAAGACTTCTATCTCCAATTAAACAGTAAATGAAGAAAGCTGAGCTGTGCTTCAAATGGTAGAGAACTAGAATCACATGAAATGCTAAGGGACAGTGTCTAGGTCCTAAATTCAAGAGACAGTACTGGCTCTCATACACAAAATACTCATGACAACACCACAGTATATGCATATGTTAGCAAGGGATGTAGATGAATGGAATGATGACATCACTTACCTCACTTTTAGTCTCAAGCTTTCTGTACAGTGTAGCTCAGTCTGTGAAAAGCCCTAGGTTAAATCTTTCCTCAAAATCAGCAGATACATCCTCATTTCCCTCAGCACATTCACACATACACATAAAGGTCTATATTTTTCTAACTAATTTTGAAATACATAACCAATACACACATGCTTCAGAATTGTGTGCTATTGTTTAGGTTTCATAGGGAGCAAAATATATCCAGGTTCTGGCTCATTCTTGTAATCTTAGATGCTCAGGAGGGTAGGATCTGAGGATCACAGTTTGATGCCAACACAAGCTAATAAATCTTCAAGATTCTTTTTTTTTTTTTTTTTTTTGTCGGTAGTGGGGCTTGAACTCTGGGCCTGGGCGCTGTCCCTCAGCTCTTCAGCTCAAGGCGAGCGCTCTACCACTTGTGCTACAGCGCCACTTCCGGTTTTTTGTGGTTTATTGGAGATAGGAGTCTCACAGTCTTTCCTGCCCGGGCTGGCTTTGAACCACGATCCTCAGATCTCAGCCTCCTGAGTAGCTAGGATTACAGGCGTGAGCCACCAGCACCCGGCATCCTCAAGATTCTTATATTCAATTAAGTAGCAAAAAACCAGAAGTGCAGATGTGGTTCGAGTGACACAGTGACAGCATTGAGTAAAATAACCTAAGCAAGAGCTCTAGACCCTCAGTTCAAGCCTGAGTACTGGCCCACTAGCCCTCCAAAATTAAAAAAAAAAAACCCAAAACACCAAATCAAATATATGTCAAAATATTTTGTAACTTTTGTAGCAAAATCCAATGACACAACATAGTTTCTGGTTTGTTGAAGATTTGGTGGGAAAACCCCAAATTCAACATGTGTTTAAGTGATGTAACAAACAAGCAACCAAATAAAATTTCCCAGTAAAGAATCTTCCTTAGTATTCACTGGGACCACTGACAAAGGGATTTTTTCCTATGTTTTTTGAAAATCAGTGTTGTTTTTTTTTCAGTAAGGGAAATAGTATAAACCTTTACGATAAGTTTAAGAGTCATTGGAAGCGCCAAGTGAAGTGAATGTACAACAAAAAGCATACAATATTATAATTTTCTATGCCTCTGTTGAGACACTACAAACCTGTAATAGTGTGGCCTCTCAGAAAGAGAAGGGGGATGCTCAGCATCACTGGTCATAAAAGAAATGCAAATCAAAACCAAAACCACATTTTGATGCCTCTTACCCCAGTTAGAATGGCTATTATCAAGAGAGCAAATAATAACAGATGTGAGGGTGGATGTGGCTAAATGGAAACACACTAAACTGATGGTAGGAATGTAAGCTGGTTCAACCACTCTGGAAGGCAGAATGGAGGTTCCTCCAAAGGCTAAACATAGAACTCCCCTAAGATCTGAAGTAGGTCCTGAGAGGAGACTTGAGCTGGTACAGTTTCTTTCATGGCTTCGCCTTTGTTTTAGGGATTTTAGAAGAAGAAAAACTTTTAATCAAGGTTTACTAGAACTTGGTTCCAACCAGCCCAGTTCCTGGAATGGACAGAATTGCCCTATGTCCCCTCCCCTTAACAACCTAAGTCACCTTGATTGTTCTGTTACAGACTGACCAATAAAACAGATAGATTGTAAACTGGCTCCTACTGGCAACATCTCGAGCTTACCGAGCTTACCGTAAACTGCACATTTTTCAAGTGCTTATGGTAAACTCCACTAAACTCCTCCTTTGTGTATTCTTACCGTAAACTCTGCTTTTTGTGCGTACTTCACCTTACCCACTGAATTAGTGAGTCATTTAAGCCAAAAGTTATAGGCGCGTTTAAACAGCCATTACGTGACAAACTAACCTCATTGGCCACCTCCATGTGGTCTAGTATAACTGTGCAATCTTTTGTATGTGTGTCAATCTCATTGGTTACCTGCATGACCAGGTTTGGCCTCCTGAATTTTGCCTTTAAAAACCAAAGTACATGGGTCCCTAGGGGTCACAGTATCAGCTCCCAAGCTTGTGCTGCGGCCCTGACCAGTCAGTGTAGGCGCCTTATTAATAAAATCGCTTCTTTGTTAACAACTTTGTTGCAGTGGGCTCTGTCACTCTGGACGAATAGGTGGTCTGGCCTGCCTGAGTAGGGATCTTCCTACTACAGATCCAACAATCCTACTCCTCAGCATTTATCCAAATGATCTCAAACTAAGGCACAATAAGCTACCAGCACAACTATGTTCATTTCATCATTGTTTACCATAGCTAAGATACAGATCCAACACAATTGACTCAATAGATGAATGAATCAAGAAAATGTGGTATATTTACACAATGGAATTTTATGCTTCTATCAGAAAGAATGAGAGAGTCCTTTTTGTAAGAAAATGGAAAGACTTGGAAAAAAATCATATTAAGTGAAGCAAGCCAGGCCAAAAGCAACATGAGCTCTATGATTTCCCTCATTTGCAATGATTAGCACTGGCCTGTTACTCCTGAAAGGGGATCATAATAGCTCAGGAGTCATGAACATATATATGACCATACAAAATGATGCTAATTGAAATGAACACCAAGACATAGAAACAGCAGGTCTTCTTTTGTTTAATTGTCAAGCTTGATGTAGCCAATGTACCGCAGCTAGTTCTTTCTTCTTACTTTATGTCATTTTTCTTTTCCTATGTTTTATCCATGGCAATTCCTGTCTTTGATTCTGCTACCCTGCATCCAGTATGTGCATTTATTTGATTGGGGAAAGGGAAGGGAAATACCAAATTGCTGAAAGAAGTACAAAAGGTGAACCATTGCAACAATGATACTCACAGGACACTATGGTGGAAATTAACTTTACAATGTAATGGTGGGAGAGGGGCAGTGGGTGGAAGGGACAAAGGGAGAAAAAAACTGAAGTGGGTAACAATGTTCAATGAGAAATGTAACTAACTCATGTAAATGTAACCCCTCTGTACAGCATCTCTATTATAAAATATATTTTTAGAAATATAAAAATTAAAAAAGTGTTTTTCCCATAAAATCTCAATCTGATACCAATGGAACTACTGAGTTCATGTCAAAGAGTGTTTGGGGACTTTTAAGAAGCTAGTACTAAGTACATATAACCACAATTAAGTCATAATAAGAAAAGTAGCTCTTTTTATTGTATTATATGAGTAAGGAAAATTTCATTTCTGTTTCCTTATAATTTATGTTTGTGATCTGTGTTGTTCCCAAGTCAGACTAATGTCTTGTTCTTCGCTTTCTTTGGTATGTATAGCTTGGACATGTAGTCTGAGGTATAAGAAGTATTCATTGTTCAATTTGGAGGCCTAGCATAGAAGCACTCCTCCCTGGCGAAGAAGTTAGACTGGAGGACCCCTAACACTCACTGTGGTTTCTCTCCCACAGCTCACTGAGGAATTTAGAAGTTTGAGACTGTGACTGCTAATTAAGTGGCTCTTATGATTAAGAATTATTGGTAGAATTTGAAATCATATTTTGGTAATAAATAGACTAGAAAAAATGTTATTTGCTATTTTTTATCACTGTATTTCTTTTTGTCTAAGTATAAAAGCCAGCCTTAAACTAATCGCCTAGAATAAGCAAAATGACTTATAGAGCTCAGATCATTTCTTTCCACAGAAGATGACAGCAGCAGAAGAAATACAGGTCCACAACTGGCACAAGGAAGAGAGAGTGATGTCTCCTTAACTCTTAGGATCAAATGCTCAATGAGGAGCATTCAGGACTGATGACAGCTTAAGGACCTAACATTCCCAGTGTTGTTCCATCATAGGAAGCAGTCACCAGTCTCCCATCATACTGTAGCTGCCACACCTGACTGGTGACCTTGGCTGTGTACTGAGAACTCCCAGCAGGGCTTTGTCATGGCCACTGGAGAGTCAGGATTGCACTCGAAGAGGACATAGAGGAAGGTAGTAACATGGCCTGAGTCAGGGTTTTGTCAGATATATATGATTTGTAACAGGCACTACTGTCTTCTGGCTAAGAATGTGGGGTCCTGCACACGAATTTATCACAACAAGTGTTAGCTTCCACCATTTCCTTATGAAAGCCAAAAGAAGGTCATTAATGCCCAGAGGGCATTATTTTCATCAATATTTAGTAGGTAAAAAGCTATATAAAATCAAGTTCATCATGAGGAAAAAAACCCAGATGAAAACCAAATTGCAGGAGCATTTACAAAAAAATGTTTTTCTGTACAAATCAAATGTGACAAAATATTTAAAGTTATTGAAGCTTGGAAAGTTAATTTGATTTCATTTTTACTATGATTGCAATTGTCTTTTATATTTCAACTACTTAACGAAAAGAAGGTAGGCCAAGCACCACCAGTGGCTCACACCTGTAAGTCTAGCTATTTAGAAATCTGAGATCTGAGGAAAGTGAATTGAAGCTAGACTAGGTAGGAAAAACCTGTGATACTTGATCTCCAATTAACCATTCAAAATCAAGATGGAAGTTTGGTTCAAGTTGTATTCTTTTACTCTTGAGTAAGAAAGCTAAAGGTCAGCTCCCTGAGTTCAAGCCCCAGTATTCACACACACACACACACACACACACACACACACTCACAGACCCTATCTCAAAAATAACCAGTGACCAGGAATCAGACACAAGATGGTATTTTTCTTACACTTTTCATTTTTTTGTCATTTTTAAAAAATTTATCTCTCTTTGAGAAGTTAAAGGATAATCATGTGAAATAGCGGTATTCAATTGGTACTATTTTGAAAATGACCTATGCAACTTGTTTGTGTGGAAGGATGGGAAAACTGGAAGAGATGAGAGAAAGGATGACATTGTCCAAAAAGAAATATCCTCAGGGAAGTAGAGCTGTGGCTCAATATGAGTGCCATTCATCAGCAAAAGAGCTCAAAGACAGTGTCCAGGCCCTGGGTTCAAGCCTCATTACTGACTAAAACAAAAACAAAGACAAAAGAAATGTAATCACTACCACATGAATGTAAGTAAAACCTCCACAGCACAACAACAACAGCAACAACAACAATAATAGTAACAGAAGAAGAAGAAGAAGAAGAAGAAGAAAAGAAGAAGAAGAAGAAGAAGAAGAAGAAGAAGAAGAAGAAGAAGAAGAAGAAGAAGAAGAAGAAGAAGAAGAAGAAGAAGAAGAAGAAGAAGAAGAAGAAGAAGAAGAAGAAGAAGAAGAAGAAGAAGAAGAAGAAGAAAAAGAAGAAGAAGAAGAAGAAGAAGAAGAAGAAGAAGAAGAAGAAAAGAAGAAGAAAGAAGAAGAAGAAGAAAAGTTAATAAAACCAAACCAATGAGAGAGAAAAATTGAGAGAGCAAAGGAAGGGGTGACCTTTCAAAAAAAAAGAAATATATCCATACCTGATTTATATGACTGTATCATCTGTGTAATTCACTTTTAGGATAATAATACAAACGAAAAAAAAATAGTGCGAGAGGCATAACTCAAATGGGAGGTCAGACTAATATGTATGTGATACCAACGTCAAACCCCATTACCAATTTCCCCTTCCAAAATGAATCTTCTCATCACTTGTGCTTTCCCTAGCTTATGAAAGGGAGTGCAAACAGTTAAAGAGAGAGAAAGATAATCATATAATGCTCTAAGCTGGGGCCACATACTCTTATGCACCAGCTGTAAATAGTCAAGCTTACACAGAAATTCAGTATCATCCAAATCAGCAAGCAATTCAGTCTGAAGGATAGGGATAATAGGTGGAGTAAAGCCAAGCTGATAGGGTGAATTTCTTACTCTAAACAGGGCAAAAGGAAGGGGAGATACCCAGTCTGTGCCAGTCTCCAAGGCCAATTTAGTTAAGGTATCTTTTAGAGACCGATTCATTTTTTCTACCTGCCCTAAACTCTGAGGTCTATGAGCACAGTGCAATTTCCAATTCATCCCCAGTGCTGCAGTTATTCCCTGACTTACTTTTGAGACGAAGGCCAGTCTGACCTGATGGTGGATGGGAAGCCATATACCTGGGTAGGATTTCTTCCAGGATCTTCTTAGCCATGGCATTCAGGGTCTCATGCTTTTTTGGGTAGGCTTCAACCCATCCTGAAAAGGCATCTACGAAAACTAGCAAATATTTATATCCAATTTTCCAGTTTTAATTTCTGGGAAGTCTACTTCCCAATATACACCTAGCCTATCTCCACGGAGTAGAGCTCCTTTTGCAGCTGGTTGCTTAGGGGCATTGGTAAGCTGACAGGCTTTACAATTTTTAACTATGTCTTCAATGAGTTGATTTCCTTGCTTAATTTTAACTTCTGAGTGCTGGAGCAAGTCCTGCATTCTTCGGGTTCCCATGTGAGAGACCCGATGGATTCTCTTAAGAATCACCTTGCCCCATCTTTGTGGCAAGATAAGTTTCCCCTCATGCGTTTTCCACCAGTCTTTGTTTCCTTCTCTGTCCAGGGGTTTATAGGCCATGAGAATTTTCTTTATCCCGCCAAGTCTTCTTGGGAGTACTGAGGCTCAGAAGGCAAAGCTCATGGCCCTGGGTCTTCTAGAATCAATACTTCTGCTCTGGGCTGGAGGGCCGCCTCCCTAGCTGCCTGATCGGTCAAGTTATTTCCTTTGGTTATAGAATCAGTTCCCTTTTGATGGCCAGGGAAGTGCATAATGGCAATATTTGCTGGTTCCCATATGGCCCGAATGAGGCTTAAAATTTCTTGTTTGGTTTTAATAGTCTTCCCTTAGCTATCAGTAGCCCGCTCTCTTGGTAAATGGCTCCATGGACATGCACGGTGAAAAAAGCATACTGACTGTCTGTGTAAATGTTTAGTCTCTTCCCTTTTCCCACTTGTAGGGCTTTTGTTAGTTCCACTAGTTCTGCTCTTTGTGCAGATGTTCCCTGAGGGAGTGTTTCTGCCCACACTATCTCAGTGTCCGTGGTGACTGCTGTACCCTTGTACCCTTCTCCATCTCAAATGAAACTGCTGCTGTCTGTGAACCAAGTAAGCTCGACATACGATGGTGGCATGTCCAACAAGACTGGCCTCTTTTCTTGGCCCGGTCTCTCTTTTCACGTTCAATTTCATGTTCTCTGTCTTTCCTTTCCTGTCTTTGCTCCTCTGTCTCTCTTATTGTAAACCTTTTCCACCGTGGCTACTAGATCCCTAATACACTTTTTACCAAGTCTGTCTAGAGCCTGCAACTTTCCCTGTATATCTGGTGCAGCCTGATTTATATAGACAAACATAACCATCTGAGCCAACTCCTGGGCCTCAAGATCATATGGGGTATATTGACTAAAAGCTTCAATGAGCCACTCAAGATATGCTGCTGGACTTTCCCTTCCTCCCTGTCTAACATCATAAACTTTGGCCATCTTTGTAGGTCTGCGAGCTGCTGCCTGGAGAACTGCCAACAGAGCCTGGCGGTAGATGAGGAGTCGCTCCCTACCTTCAACCTTATTGTAGACCCATGTTGGTTGCATCTCAGGAAAAATGGCAGCGATCAGGACAGGATCCATTATGGGCGCTCCTGTGGGGCCAGTGATATGTTTCTGGGCTGCCTCTCAGATACCGTCTCTCTCTTCCGTTGTAAAAAGGACCTGTAAAAGTTGACTACAATTATCCCAAGTAGGCTAATAAGTAAAGAGCATAGTTTCAAGCAAACAAATTAAATCCTGGGGTTTCTCAGAAAAGGGGGCATTTTGGGTGCACGAATTGTATAGATCACTGGTAGAAAATGGCCAATGTTGGCGTTGCTGTTGACCATCCACATCCACAAGACCTACAGCGCCTAAGGGAAAAACAGCTGCACTAGAAGGTGGGCTGATCCCATGGCATCCTTGAGTGACTGGCACCTCAGAAACTTTAAGGGCGGGTGCCGAGGTTTCGGCTGCTCATTCTACAGCTCCCTCCTTCTCTTGATCATTCTCCGGCTCTGCAGAAGGAACCTGGGAACGGGAGTATGGGGGAAGGAAACATTTCTTCTTCCAAGTTATCTCCCTGAAAAATCAGGGGGGAACAATTTCTTTTCCTCTTTCTTAGTTTCTTTTTGTAAGTCTAGGGGGCTAGATGGAGTGTTGCCCATGGTTTCCAGTCCTATCAGTAGTACAGTCCAAAAAACAATAAACAGTACAAACAAAAAACATGCAGGCCTGACGGTTACGGAAAAAAAAAAAAAAAAAAAAAAAAACTTACAAAGTGGAGATCTCCTGAATTGGTCCACTGACTCCTGTCACGTCGGGGTTCCACACCTACACCCCACAGCAGAAGGAACAGACCCACAGTGGTGAGTTGGACCTCAGTTAGGAGGCCATCTTGGTCAATTCTGGCCCAACACAGAACCCACCCCCTCTCCATAATTCACACGGCGGGGTTCCAAGGACCCCCGCCCCACATGGTGGGCTTCCAAGTAATCCCGCTCCACATGGCAGGGTTACTCCCGCACCACAATAGGATCTGGGATGTCTCCCAGTTCCTCCAAGGTTGTCGTGCAAGCGAGTCCGCTTCCACAACCCTTTATGAATCTGAGGGCCATCCTCACAAGGGAAAACGAAAGTAAAACAGACAAATGACAGGTTAAGACAAATTAACAAAGACAGTGCTGTTTTACCTTTGGAGTCTGAGGTCTTGGGGGCCTTTGGGGGATCCCGGATGAGCCCCAACTAATATGTTGTTCCAAGCTCGCAGGACACCCACTAAGAAGACCATTGAGAGTCAGACTTTACAGCTGTTTTAAGGTTTTATTTAAATGGGCTGCAGTTCTTGCCGTCCTACACTCTGAAACAGCAGAGCCTAGGAGGAGAGCCCCCAGCTAAAGATTGGCAGGGGTTATAAAGCACACAACCAACCAGGTGTTTGGATTACCACCTTGTGTTGCTTGGCTAGAAACAAGCAACAAGTGGTCTCTGCCTCAAAACTTTAACCCTTCATAAGTTTTGGGCCAGAGCCACAAGATTGTTTCTCAGGACCATAAATCAAGGGGGGGAATGAAGGGTTAAAGTACTTGAAGCAGTGACCATTTGTTGCTTGTTTCAGAGCAAAGCAACACGTGGTGCTAAACCACCTGATGGTGTGCCTTTATAAGACCTGCAAATCCTTAGCTTGGGGATCTATTCTTGGGCTCCACTGTGTCTGAATGTAGGACGAGGCCGAGCTGCAGCCCATTTAAATAAAACAGTCTGACTCTCAGTGGTCTTCTTGGTGGGGGTCCTGCGACCTTGGCATAAAAATTCTACTGAACAAAATTTAAATAATATAGCTAGACATGGTACTATCCTACTATATGGTAATGCCAGCCAATACTCAAGAACCTGACACAGGAGAATAAGGAGTTGAGGAATTCTTAAATAATAATCTACTATGAAACATACAATATCTTAAATTTATATAATGGAACAAATAGATCATTGTTAATGGAATTAAAATCTTGGCAGAAATTTTAAATACATACATATGCATATATATTTAAACTTGGAGAAATAAAATTTCAAGTGGTATTATCTGCATCTTTCAGTCTACATGTCACATACATATTTACTGACACATTGGTTTCTGTTTAGTCTTGACAAAACACTGTTCTGTCACATAAGTTCACAAAATTGCAAAACAAAATGTACAAAAATGTACATTATCATAAATACAAATGTAGTTTAATCCCTACCATAATAATTTGGTGAAAATATGCATTAAGTTAATGGGATTGAATACTGTTCAAGAAGGAGAGTCCAGGAGAATGTAAATTGTGTGTGTGTGTGTGTGTGTGTGTGTGTGTGTGTGTGTTTTCTATGAGTAAATAATGGAGTTAGAATTAGACCTATTATTCTTGCTTTGTCTTTTTGCTCAAAGCTAAAACTCTACCACTTGAGCCACATCTCCACTTCTGAATTTTGCTTTCTTAATTGGAGAAATATCTCAGATTTTTTGCATAGGCTGATTTAAACTTGAATCCTCAGTTTTTGACCTCCTAAATAGCTAGGTTTTAAAACATGAGCCACTGGTGGACAGCAACTATGTTAACATTTTTGCATGTTTGAATGAATTTTAAAGTAAGACATATATGTTACTTTTGAGAATGGCAGGAAATAGTAATTAATGTTTAACAGAATTTAAGACATACAAAGCTGAGAATGGCAAGTAGTTGAGAATAGAGTGGAATAAATCAAAATTACCTATGACAGTATTCAGTCTGTGCACAGAAATGATTCCATTGTTGGAGCCCAATGCCATCAGATAGCTGAACTCAATCTGGCTGCTATGCTTTTGAGGCCAGCTAGTGCTATTCACAAGAATCTGATGTTGTTGGATGCCAAGGATCAGCTTCAAGTTCAGAACCTGAAATATTTCTATTGATCTAGAAGGGGAAACATACCAGGACAAGAAATGTGATTAACAGTGCTGAATGCAAAAAACATCCAGTCCAAGGAAGACAGAATAGCTCCTTTCATTTTTTTTAAATTCAAGTCTTTTTTTTTTTAGTTGTGATAAATTTCATACAGATGGGTTACAATTACATGGGCAAGACAGTGAGTACATTTCTTATCAAGCATTGTTGCCTCCTCCTTTGTTTCCCCTTTCCATCCCTTCCCCTCTTCACCCCCCTACCCCCACACCACCACCACCATCACCACCCCGCAACCTCTGCCAAAGTTGTAATCTTCTTTTTTGACATCTTGTACATCTCATTGTTGTAATGGGTTCACCTGTAACCCTATTCAAATGGTTTGTTTTTTCCCTTCCACTCCACAAATTATATCAACATCAAATAGAGTGAAAGCAGGGCTTATATCATGGGGGAGGTACATACAAAGCAACAAAGAAATCATCTTATAAATATATTGGAAACAATTGCAAGAAAGGAAAAAGAAAAACATTTGAAACCTGATCTTGGGGTTCATTTCACCTAACATCAACTTGTCTGACAATTTCTGTTTGTCTCAGACATATACTAGTTATTTTATTAAGTGAAGTAAGCCAGGCTCAAAGAAATATAGGTCCCATGGTTTCCCTTATATGCAGAATAACTCTTTGTATATGTGAAAAGAGTATTCTCTCACAAAGAATCCTGAGCTGAATATGGTAGCCATTGTTTGTAATCTCTGAACTTGGGAGGCTAATTTAGAAGTTAGCTTGAGACCAGCCTAAGTTTTAGGCCAACTGAAGGACATATAGTAAAATGCAATCTTAAAACAACAACAACAAAAGGCCCAGTGACTGGGAATGTGGTTAGTGGTAGAGTGCTGGCCTCGCATGCATGAAGCACTTGATTTTATTCATCAGTATTATGTAAGCAGAAAAACTGGAAGTGGTGCTGTGGCTCAATTGGTAGTGTGCTAGGCTTGAGTAAAAGAAGTTAAGAGAGAGTGCCCAGGTCCTGATTTCAAGCTCCACCTCTGGCAAAATTAAAAAAATTTTGCAACCAAGTGCAAAATGCAGTTTGTTGAAATAAATATGTTGAAGAAAATTGTGCTGTTGAGCATTCATAATGAACTTTGTTAGGAAAAATTAAAATTAAAATTAATTGATGAAATATTATCTGGCATTGGACAGAACATAGTGAGATCTAAAAATGATTGCTGCCTATGGTTACTTTGATACAACAATGTTAGAGATACAATTGCCAAATTGTGATTTTTTTAAGTATACAATCGTGGGTTTTATTCTTTTTCAAAATAATTTTACTGCCAGGCCCCAGTGTCTCAACACCTGTAATCCTAGCTACTAAGGAGGCTGAGAAGTGAGGGTCTCTGTTCAAAGCCAGCCAGGGCAGGAAAGTCTGTGAGACCCAGATCTCCAACTAAAGGTTCAGAAAATGTGAAGTGGCACTGTTGCTCAAGTGGTAGAGTGCTAGCCTTGAGCTGAAGAGCTGAGGGACAATACCCAGACCCAGAGTTCAAGCTCCACAAGAGACAAAAAACATAGCAATAATATTAATTTTATTGTTACTATTAAGGTGTTATATATAAAGGCTACCATTTCATAAGTTTGTTACTTTCCTAAAAGTAACACATATCCATCTTCATTGCCAAGAGCTAAGATTTGGCTATCTGCTTTCCAGCTGATCTCTGAGTGTAGAGGCAATGGATAATACAAAGCAATACAAACCAGTTCTGACTATAATTTTTCTTTGCACATCTTAAAAATCAATGCTGACAACATGAAATAAAAAATCCCTAAGTTTAAAACATTCTTCTAGACACATTGAACAGTGGGAACAAGTATTTTAAGAATAATGTCAGAGAGCTTGAACTCAGGGCCTGGGTTCTGTGTCTGAGATTTATTACTCAAGACTATCGCTGCTACTTTGAGCCATAGAGTGCCACTTCCAATTTTCTCGTGGTTAATTGAACAGAAAATCTCACCAAATTTCCTCTCCAACCTGGCTTTGAACTAGGATCTAGAGATCTCAGTCCTCTGAGTAGCTAGGTTTATAGGCATATGGGCCTGGCACCTGGGTAGAATAATTGTTTCCCTGAGACATAAGCCAGTTAGTATTAAATGTCAATCATGTTTAACTTTGTTAAATAAAGTTAACTGAAATGCCTTCCACTAGAAATAAGGAATCAAATGTGTAGGTGGGTTAAAAAGAGTTACCAAAAGATACATATTTTCCTTGTTGTGTTTTTCTTCCAAAATTGTGTGCTTTCCAGAATCAAACCTTCTCTTTCCTTGCTGGTTCCTTTAGTTTATTTCATACATGCCAACAGCTTCTTCAACTATAATTGATTTATGTGAAGAGCTTGCAAATATCTATTTTCAGTCCAAACACCTTGTATGCACCGCTCATCCATATATTCAACTGCCATAAAAAACTTGTGAAACAGTAATAATCTCTTACCATTACTGGATATTAATGTGTAAATAAAATGTACGAAAATAAAGAATAACATCAGGAAATATAACATGATTTTACTAGTAATGCTAACCATAAATACAATGTTGATTATTATCTGAGCAATTAATAAAAACCTCAAGAAAATATCAACTTTTTTGAGTGCTTATGTTATGGTTTAAACTAAGGACCTTACCTTCTCAATTAAGCTTGTTCCCTCAAGGGTTGTGCTCTGTATTTGATCCACAGCTCTCCTGCCAATTTGGGGGATTATATAGAGATAAGAATCTCATGGAATAAAAACTCATTTGTGTCATAACATCCTCTTATATGGTTATATAGTACCATGTACTAATTACTGCAAGTAAGGTTAACCATGGGAGCTGTGGTTGTTTGAGCCTGGCTTATTTCACTTAATATAATTGTTTCTGCATCTTTCTATTTCCTAGCAAATGAGGCGATGTCAATCTCTCTGATGGAGGCATAGAATTCCATTGTGTGTGTGTGTATATATAAAGATATATATATATATATATATATATATATATATAATATCATATTTTCTTGATCAATTCATCTACTGAGGGGCAGCTGGGTTGGTTCCATATCTTAGCTATGGTAAATAATGCTGCAATAAACGTAGTTGTGCTGGTAGCTTAGTATGGTCTTGTGTATGGTCATTTGGTAAATGCCCAAAAGTGGGATTGCTGGGTCATAGGGGAGCTCTACGTGGAGTCTTGGAAAAAATTATATTAAAATCCACACACAAAGAAACATAGGTCCTATTGTTTCCCTTATTTGCAACAACTAGTATATGGCTGGACAAGCATAAAAGTTCAAAAGCTATGTACATATGACCAGATAAGATGATGTTAAGTGAAATGAACCCCAAGATAGGGTTTATAATCTACCATGTGATTTGTTTGTTTCTTTGTATGATCGTCCCCCATGATATAACGCCTGTTTTCACTGTATTTAAAGTTGGTGCCCTGCATCTTGTATACACCCTTCTCTAGCTTGGGGAGAGGAAGGGAAAAAAATGTTTAAATAGGGTACAGGCTGACCCATTGTAACAATGAGATGCACAAGACACTATGTTGAGAACGGAACTTTACAATATTGGCGGGGAAGCAGGGAAGGGAGGAGAGGGGGAGTGTAGTTGTGGAGGTGGGAGGGAAGGGAGGGTAGGGGAAAAACAAAGTAGGAGGTATATATAACACCTCTATAAAGTATTTTTACAATAAAAACCTCTTTTTTAAAAAAGAAGGTGTTATGTACACCAAATATTGTAGCCCACATCTGTAATCCCAGCTGATTGGGAAGCAGAAATGAAAATGATCATGGTCTGAGGCCAGGCCAGATAAAAAACTGCCATGACAGCCATCTCAACAAATGAGCTTGCCATAGTAGTTCACATCTGTAATCCTAGCTAATTATGTGGGAGGCACAGTTATCAAGTCTCAGTCAATCTAAGATCAGACCCTGGCAAAAAGTTCAGGACCTCAAGTAAATCAAACAGATTAGAAGTATAGCAAAAGTAGTTGAGCTGCTAAGTGCGATACAAGCAAATCCTATCTAGCAAGCAGAGAACCCCTGAATACTAGTAATACTTCTCTCTTTTACCAAAAAGCCTAAACAACTTTGTCCTATTTGAACATCTAATTTCAAGGCCACTGACAGATCAGAGGTGATGACATTCTCTTCTTTAAAATTAGGTATTCAAAAGAGACAAAGTTATTTAGGTTTTGAAAAAATGAAAAGGAAGAAAAATGCATGTGATTTTTGTTAGCTCCATAATTTTGAAAACATAAAATGTACTCAAGTATTTAATATATATCCATATGTGTGCATATATCCATGTATGTATGTTTATATACATATATAAACATACAAGTGGTTCATCTCTTTTCTGTGTAGCAAATGGTACAAATGAATCTGTACAATCACTACTCAAAGGCATGAATAGACAAAAAGCATGAGCAGAAAACTCATATTCAGGAATGTATGGCTAGCCGATAACCTTGAAAATCTTTTCCATCAGTTTGCCTATGTTGGTTACTGCAGTACAGGGACAGTATGATGACAATGGGATACCAGGTAGATGAAATGAGAAATGAGAAATACAAATGGTAAAATATTCTTTCTGATCAATAAGTAGAATTTCGTGTGTGTGTGTTACATATACTTGATTCATTTCTCTCTTGAAGGCTATCTGGGCTGATTCAGTAAGCCTGGTTTTGCTGAAACCTTTACTATATCCTGGTTTGTAATCTTTCAGGTAAATGCTCAGGAGTAGAGTTGCTGGATCATATGGAATTGGGTAGTAAAAGAGGGGTGAAGTTAGAAATGGTAGAAGAATGAACAGGAAAAAGGGGGGGAGGAATGCAGAGGAATCCAGTAAATATGCTATAAAATTAAGCAGAGTGAAGGAAGAGGTCCATATGGGAGGGATGGATGAGAATGTTGAAGTGTTGGCATTGACCAAGGTATATTGTATGCATAAACGGCATTGTTTAATGAGAACTCCTTTGCTACTTAAACTAATAATTAAAAATCATGTCCCTAAAATGTTCTGCAATTAGAAGCAAAACATGAGAATCTCCTCAGATCATCTCTAGGGTCTATAAATCTTTTTTTAGTTAGGATAAGTTTTAGAACAACACTAATGATACATATCATCTGAAGAAAATTTAATCATTTCCAGCTATTTAAAATAATCATTTTTGGAGATATCACTCCAGTGGCAGTGCTACCTAGTGAGCAAAGCGGTCAGATATTGAATTTATGTCTCGATCTCGACCAAAAGTAAAAGCAATTAGTAAGTCAGGCACTTTTCTGAGCTCTGGTAGCTCATGCCTTTAATCCTACCTTTAATCAGAAGGAAGAGATCTGGGGATCTCAGTTCAGTGTCAGCTCGGATAGGAATGTCTGTGAGACTCTCATCTCCAATTCACTGCTAAAGAAAGCTGGAAGTGGACTCGTGGCTCAAGTGTAGAATGGTAGCCTACAGCAAAAAGCTCAGGGACAGAACCCAAGCCTTGGATCCAAGCCTTAGATAGTGCATATACATACACAAAGGAAATAAGGCATTCAAGTTCTCAACCTTCCATTGCTCTAATCCTAACTCTAATCCTGGTCAGAACCTTAAGAGTAACCTTAATGCTAATAGTAATCCAATCCTAAAATTAATGGAAAATACTCAAGTTTAGACACATCCTAACAGATGCTCATTGTCTTTGAAATGATTTGCAGTTTGCTCCAAATCTTATAGATTCCCTGAGTTGGACTCTGAAATCGTTCCCTATTATGAATCATTAGCCTCAAATCTTCATATCATGAAAAGTACCATAATTTCCACTGATCTTAACTTTTACTGAACTCCTAGATCTCCAAAAAGAACTTGCAGATTTGCTTAAAATCTACTCTAGTTCCTAACCCTAACTATATATCTAAACCTTACTAGAAACCTAACTCTAAATTTAACCCTATTGAACCCTGTATAGGAAACAGGAAAACTCTGTAGTTTTTGTTAAATTTCAAACTTACGTTAGCAGAAAACTGTTTTCCCTTAAAGCTTACCCTTTCCTAAGCCTAAGTCTAACGTGAACTAGAAATGTAACCATAACCATAGACCTAAATAGCCTTTGGATTCTAAAAGCCATACAAAGACATTAGTTTTTACTCATTCTAACTTTGATTCATCTTCAAAAAAAAATTGTTCATAGTTTTACTCAATATCTTGCCATTTTTTTAACCCTAAACCTAACTGGAATATTGAGACTAACCCTCACACTAATCATACTAATAATAATCACACTAATCATACTAATCATAATATTGAGACTAACACTCACACTAATCTGAATATTGTCAGCATTTTCCTATTTCACATTCATCCTAATTCTAATTCGATTTGTTATTAAAAGATTTAGTATCAGTTTGACCCTAAATTTTCCCTTTCCCTAACTCTAAAACTAACTCCAGCTGGAACTGAAACATAACTTTCACGCTAATGATAGTCCAATTCTAATATTTAAGAATAATACTCTCGTTCTTATTCATTCTAATGAACACTCCAGTTTGCACTCTGGAAATGGGTTTCAGTTTTACCTAATTCCCACAATTTTCTGCCTCTGCCTCTGAAGTTATCTTCTTCCCTAACATGAACCATTATATTATTTGTCTTCCAGTTCTCTTATCAGGAAAAATACTGTAGTTTCCATCCATTGATCCTACCTTTTCCTGGACCTCTGTACCCTAAATCAATTTCAGATTAGTTACCATCTAGTCCATTACTTAACGCTAACTCTCAACCTAAACCTGGCTGGAAAACTCTCATTAATCATTGCAAGAATGATCACTGGGAAATAAATATAATGATAATACTCTAGTTACTATTCATTATCACATTTTTCCCTTTACTTGTTAGTGAAAACTGAATTTTATACTAAAAGTTTTCCTATTTATAAAACTAATAATAATCAGAACATAATACTGACCCTAATTTTAATCCAAATTATATGTCAATACTAACACAAACACAAGTACACTAGTTTTCACTCATCCTAACTTGATTCAAATAAGCCTTCAAAAAATAGGTTTCAATTTCTTTTTTTGGGGGGGTGGTCCGGTTTTGGGGCCTGGACTCTGGGCCTGAGCCCTGTCCCTCAGCTCTTTAGCTCAAAGCTAGTGCTCTACCACTTGAGCCAAAGCGCCACTTCTGGCTTTTTTTCTTTTTGCTTATGTGTTGCTGAGGAATTGAAAACGGCCTTATACATGCAAGGCAAGCGCTCTACCACTGAGCCACCTTCCCATCCCAGGTTTCAATTTTTTTTCCAGTATCTTAGTCATTTTCTAACCCTAAACTTAATCTAAACTGGAACATTGAGAATAACCATAAGGCTAATTGTAAGTAGATACTAATATTAGTAGCAATACTCTAGTTCATATTCATTCTAATTCCTACCAGACTTATTCTAAAATTTACCTTCAATTTGACTCTCATTTTTTTTCTCCCTTCCTCTAACTCTAACTATGGCTAGAATCCTAACCATATCCTTGACACTAATAGTATCCCAGTTCTAAAATTTATGAGAAATGCTCATTTTGTGTCATCCTAACTGAAATTCCACTTGTAATTCTTGAAATAAATTGCAGGTTTTCCTAAACCCTACAGATTTTCTCACTCTTAACTCTGAATCTATCTTGTTCCATAACAGGCATCATTATATCCATTGATCTCAAATCCTGATATTATGAAATACATTGTACTTCCATTATCCCAGCTTTTCCTGCATTCCTAGAAAGTAAAATAAGTTCAGCTTTACTTAACATTTAACACATTTTTTTTTCTTTTTGTTGGGCGTGGGGCTTGAACTTTGGGCCAGGGCACTATCCCTGATCTCTAGGAATGGATACGATCCCTGAGTTCTTAGCTCAAAGTGTTTGCTTTACCACTTGAGGCACAGCACCACTTTTTTGTTTTCTGGTGGTTAATTGGACATAAAAGTCTCATGGACTTTCCTGCCTCAGATGGCTTTGAACTGGGTTCCTCAGAAATCAGCTTCCTGGGTAGCTAAGATAATAGGCGCGAGCCGCTAGTTTAACCAATTTTTTTTTTTTAGGTCCAGTCGTGGGACCTGAACTCTGGGACTGCGCGCTGTCCCTCAACTCTTCAGCTCAAGCCTAGCGCTCTACCACCTGAGCCACAATGCCACTTCCAGCTTTTTTCTTTTTGTTTATGTGGTGCTGAGGAATAGAACCCAGGGCCTCAGGCATGCAAGGCAAGCGCTCTACTACTGAACCACCTTCCCAGCCCATTTAACCAATTTCTTTATCCTATTCTCAACCCCCTTTAGCCAGAAATCTAATCCTAATCATAATTTGTTGTAACACCAAATGGTTAATGTAAGAAAATTGTCTAGATTTTATTCAATCACACTTTATTTTTGCTTCTACTTCTTATTGGAAAACTAAATTTTACCATAAAGCTTATTCTTCCCTAACCCTAACCAGAACAAAAAAGTAACTCACACTTTAAGCCAAATTATATCTGAATGTTTAATGTTACAGACACTGGTGTTCATTCATTCTAACCTGATGCCATTCATTATTCTTAAAATATGTTGCAGTTTTACACCTTTTTATATCTTAAATCTTATTTACACCTTACTTATATACACCTTACTTATATACACCTTTTTATAACTTACATCTTTTTCTTATTCTAACCCCAGCTCTAACTGGAACACCTTTCCTAATCCTAAGCCTACATATAACTGAATCATATTGTTAATAGCACACCTCTATTGCACATTTATTCTCTTGCTCAGCATATATATAGGTCTAAATTTTACTTGCATTTTGAGCATAAATTTTTAAGTGTTTTTCTATGTCCTGTCAGGTTTTCTTTGTTTTTTTTCCTTTTTTTTTGTTTTTTTGTTTTTGTTTTTGTTTTTTGGTCAGCCGTGGGGCCTGAACTCTGGCCTTGGGCCCTGTCCCTGTGCTCTTCAGCTCAAGGTGAGCGTTCAACTGCTTGAGCCACAGCGCCATTTCTGGTTTTCTAGTGGTTTATTGGAGATGAGTCTCAGGGACTTTACTGCTGGGCTGGCTTTGAACCATGATTCTCAGATATCAGCCTCCTTATTAGCTAGGATTACAGGCATGAGGCACCGGCTCTCGTCTTAATTTTTTTTAAATTTTATTTTATTGTAAAGATGCTTTAAAGAGGGATTAGTTACATGTGTAAGGTAATGAGTACGTTTCTTGTTGAGCATTATTAGCCCCTTCTTTTTTGTTCTCCTACTCCCCTACTTCTCTTATTCCTCCCTCCCCATGGTGTAAAGTTCATTTTTAACATATTGTCTTGTGACTATCATTGTTGCAATGTGTCATCCTGTGTTGAAGTTAAATTTTCTATTTATCTAACCCTAATTCTAATTCTGTCTGTGATCCTAACCCTAACTATAATAATAATGATAGCTCAATTCAGAAGTTAACAAAAAATATTCAAGTTTTTATTCATCCTGTTAATCCACTGTCCTTCTTGAATCAAGTTGCAGTTTAGCTTAAATCTTTTTTTCCCCCAAATTAGATTATATGTGCTTATATAAAGATGTAATTTTATGTAAAACACAGAAGATTTTTGGGAGTAGGAGTAATGAAAAGGAAATAGAGGGAGTAAAATCAAATGCTTTAAATATATTATGGAATTGCCACTTCTGACAATTAATAACCATTAACAAAATAACTAAAATTTAATAAAAAACACACTGCCTTCTAGCGTTCTTTAAGAGAGCCATGATATGTCTTGTGAATAAAATACTGTGTTAGGTAAACTTTGTTCTTGCATATTTTATATTATTATTGGCCAATTATTTAACTTAATCAACACAAATATATCAAATAAGATTCCATGACAAAAAATATTAAACAATTACTTAGTAATTGTTTGAGAAAGTTATAATCATGAGTTTTAGGAAACTAAATTTCTATTTCCTTACAAAGCAATGATTTAGGTTTACTAATCTAGTACTTCTAGTAAGTTTAGAGAACATAACTGACATGAAAATCAACTAACTGTACATCTTGTTTCTTGAATGAGTGATATTTTAAACATTGTCTTTTATTAGGTTTAGTTATCAAAATAAATGCAATTTTATCTCCTTTCAGAACAAGTACTTTCCCTGCAATGAAATGTATTAGTATAGTCAGGTGTTTAAAAGCTAAATTTTCTATGTTTGATATGAAGCTATACATATTCAGAATGACACGATTTTTGTATTTGTAAATGTCTAACCTCTGGGATTTTTGCTTCATCAATATAAATTATCTCATGAGGTTGTTGTGAAGACTCCAGTAACCAGTGTGGTCAAAAACATTTCCTGAGTTCTAAATTTTAAATTTAATCATTTTAACCTTTGATTATATCACATATTGTCTCTTCAGAGCAATTAAGCTAAAATAAATACTACTTTTTAAACATTTCACTTACATAGTAAATAATATCAACACACATCACAAAGTATTTCAGACTCATCAGATTTGGTAAACTTAGTGTGAAGAATGTAGAGAGTAGAAGGTTCTTATACTCAATATATATGTTTGTTTAAAGTAAATTAAATTATATATCTGGGTTTCTAATTTGAAGGTTAATCACATGGAAACAGGAAAATAATTTAAAAAGTAATTACTTTGGGACCATTTTTCTTCTTAAAATTATGAAGCAAAAATATCTCTAAGAAATATATCTTTCAATAAAATGTTTCAACCCTTTAGCAAAAGGGTTTATAAAGTTTATCTCAAATATAAATATATATATAAAGTTTATATATAAACTTCAATATAAAGTTTATCTCAAAATAGAAATTCTGCATCTAATCTAATGTATGTTTTCATGCACAAAATGCTGTGATTTCTAGTCTTGTTATGTGATTTTAATTACATTTTTTAGTTGTGACATGATCTCTACTTACATTTATTACAAAATTTTGTAATTATGCAAATCATGCCTGTACACACTAATTTACATAAGATAATATTCAAACAAAATTATCTTTTTTCCTGTCTCCAACAGGGAAAGATGATGTGCTGAAGTATATTAAATGAAAGCACTCTAACAAAGAGTCTTTATAAAATCGAAATTTGCAACATGAGGATGGGAACAGGAGCACTTTCTACTTGGCTGAACAGGAATTCTTGTTTCTACAGTACTTTCTTACCTATTAATCACACAGGGAAAGCCATAAAATTTGAAGTTCATATGAAGGAATTACATTCCTAAAAGATGTAGCAACCCTGCTCAAAAGCTCCATCTTATCACTAGTTCTTTGTGCTTGCTGGCTGATCTATTTCTCTATCATATGTTTCATATTATCAAGCATAGTAGTAATTCAGCTGTAAGTACATTACAGAAGACTCCTGAAAATCACAGCTATTGCGGTGTAATAATCAGAAGAGAGATTATATTACTCTCCAATTCCTCCCTTTGGCCTTCAATATGCCAATTAATTTTCAAAATAATCATGTATGATATTTGTTTATTTTTCCCTTTTTAGGGATTAAGCAAGTGCTTTTTGAAGCAAAAAGTGATGACAGTGGTATCAAAGCTCTGGTATGAGCACCTTGTCCCTAACAAGTAATGCTCTATGGGCTGTAAATATGGAAGCCACACTAAAATTCTCTACTCTCTCTCTCTCTCTCTGTCTCTCTGTCTCTCTATCTCTGTCTCTTTGTCTCTCTGTCTCTGTCTCTGTCTCTCTCTCTCTCTCTCTCTCACACACACACATACAAACACACACACAGCTGTCACCCAGACACATCAGAGATCAGTTCCATTCCTTTATTATGATAGTTGATTGATGTTTGCTCCATTTCTTTATCTCGACTACAAGGTCTTGCCTGGACCTTTATCTTTCCCTGAAATCAAGTCTCTAGTTCTTACTATACTGTGTATCTGTGTATTCATAATATGTTCCTCGCTGCTTCAGGCCAATTAACAATACCCTGAATACAGTATCCTCAAACTTGACATTCAAGACAAACTCCATGAATTTATACTACTGTTTCAAAATACTAAAATTTATTCGATCTAGAAACCAAGAAAACACCCACCTTGTTACTTAATAGCAATTAACGTCATGAAAGTAGAGGAATATAGATCAAGAACTGAGGTAAGGGAATTGGAGTATGTCTAAAATGTAGAATACTGGTTGTGTCTTACAGATACAAAATTATCATCTATAGGCTCATTTATTGAAAACTTGTCATCCTATATTGAATGCACAATTTACATACAGTTTTCCAGTTACTTTGCTTACCTATCACTTCTGATCACAAATCCTCTCATGAATTTTTATAGTATCTTTGAATAAATCACACAATTTGCATGTACTTATCATCTTAAGGAAAGACAGTCTGCTTTTACATCTTTCATTCTATATGACAAACCCTTATTTTTTTGTTTCCCTGTTTGCTGAATAAATGTATTCCTGGAAACAGGATATTCACATCTAATCTGGGTGTAATTTTCATTTTAAAAATTTGAAATATTATATAAACATTGCTGTGACTAGTCATTTTCTAAAAATGAGTGATATTCATGAACACTTATATTTTGGTGCCTTTAAGTAAATTGAGACTTGATGTGGTATGGTAGTTCTTGTGTCTAATTGACTTAACCATTAGATTATTCATGAATAAACATGTGCATTGCACTTTTTTATTTTTATATATAAAATAGTCCCCAAGGATTTACTTTAAAGTGATAAAGGGGGTTGTCTTCATGTTCCATACTTTATATTTATTTCAGTAAAAGTACTAGAAATACATGATGTTTAATAGAGCAATTTAAAAGATGAGAATATATTTCTAAAGAGAATAGATTTATTGATTAAAATATAGAAAAGAGTAAAATAGTCAGGTTTCTTGCTTGAGAATGTATAAATTTCATATGAATGTAGCTCAAGATGAGAATCAGAGATAAATTCATATTAATATTATTGAGATTTCAATCACATATAAGCAATATAGGTATTTTAAGGAATTGGTCATTCAAAGCCTTAGATTCCTAATGGATGAAGAATGGTATTGAAAACAACAGAAGAAAACAATTCAACATGCAGATATTATGATTTTATAATACTAATATGAAAGAAATGGAGGTTTTGCCTTTCTGAAGAAGAAAATTTAGCCAGTAATTTCAATGTAAGGCATCAATTGTAATGGGTCTAAAGTCTTTTCCTCCAAGATATCCAAGAGTACTATACTCATTCTCTGGAGTAAATAAGTAATTATTTTAATTAGCTTTGCTTAATATTAACTTACTTGTAGCAAATACGTTAAAATATCTGCTCGCTTTCTTTCAATGTAATAACGTACATTTTTGTACCTGTACTCGAGTCACCCCCACCCTGAAGACCACCAGAGACCACGACCAATACAAATAACAAAGGAGTTGTTTATTTGCAAATTCGAGGTTGGTCCTCCACGCACTCAGTAACCAGTGAAGCTAAGAGGCCCCCAGCATAGAATCAGCACAGTTTTTATAGTATTGAACAAACAACTTTAAAGAAGTTTTACATGAGAAATTACACGATTGGCTAAAATTTTAAGCAAACTAAGCTATGCATATGTGATTGGTAATATTATTATTGATGTTATTGATGGGAATTGTCTGGCCACTGGGTCACTGTGTCCTGCAAGGCCACCCAGTGTTTGGTTAACGCATCTGGAGAAAATTCCTGTGGCTTTCCCAAGGATAGTTTATGTCTCAGTTGTCTGGGAATTGTTTATTTGTGTCATTTCTGGGTAAAACCCATGGTTATTTTTATAGTTCATACCTCACAAGATGGTTGCTAGTGTGTAATGGAGTTACTTAGGCCTTCATTGTGCCTCTTTATGCTTTAGGCTCTTCATTTCTCCCCTTTCTAATATGCACCTTAAGGGCCAATCATGGTCCTTACGGACCTGCACTATATCTTTTGTCAGGAATCAGTTGATATTGTGTTCTCAATACCATCAGCTGCATGTTATTAACGCATTCCTTAACAAACATCACTAGTAGATTGACAACGCAAAGCCTTACTGTGAACACAAGTACCAGAATGATAATGGGGCCATCAGATTGGATATTAAGATGGTTATCCAAGGGGAATAATTAAACCATGATTCAAACCATCCTTCTTGTTTTTCTCTATCTCTTTTTCATTTTGCTAGTCCATCTCTTACTTTAGCTAAAGATTCTTTTACAATTCTGGAATGATTGGCGTAGAAGCATCATTCTTCCCCGAGGGCAGCACATAGACCTCCTTGTAAGAAAATTAAGTCCAGCTCCCATCTGTTCTGTAACACTACCACAGCTAAGGAGTCATGTGATTTTTGAAGGTAGGCTATAGTGTTTTCCAGGTTTTTGATATCCTCAACTATAGTGGCAAGAAGGCTAACGTGAAATGTTCTCTGAATAATTAGGGATGCCACCCAAGTTCCTAGTCCAGCTAAGCCCACTAGAATCTCAACTGTTACAGCTGTTACTATTTCTTTTTTAGCTTTTCGTGGCCAATAGCTTGCTGCAGACATCTTTTTAATCATGTCTTCCTGAGAATGGTAGAGCAGTTGTGGGATAAGTTGTACTATGACACAAAAACTGTTAGTCCTATTTCAAACTTCTAAATGGACGCAGGGGGTTAGGCTAGTTGAACATGCCCACCAAGCATCTTGAGGAGGTAATAGGTATCCCTCCTCTGGAATCCATTCTTGAGTCTGATTACTTAAGTGAGTAAAGTTAGTTGGTAATCGTTCCACACATAACTCTTGTCCTATAACTGTCTGTAGAATAAGTTTTGCTTCCTTTTGTTCCCACCTGCATGATTTACTTGTTTTAACATTAGTCACATTCTGTATCAAGGCAATACTCTCATAAAATGGAGGTCTCATTCAGAACACATCCAACCAGAGCTTGTAATATCAGCACAGGTCTGATTGATCACATTGTAAGTTTGAACCAACAGCTGCCATAGGGAATCCTCTGCCCAGGGGATGCACTCCCCACGTCTAGTCTCTCTTTTTCGAAGGAGATGGGGTCACTACAGCCCAGGGCTCTTTCTTGTTGTCTACTTTGGGCTTACGGCAGAGACTGGTTTTGGTCCCATTGCTGAAGGGGAATAACTGGCTGTGGCAATTGCTTGTAGGGTTATGAGAATGCCATCATGTGTCTCTCCCCATCTGTACAATCTTAGTCCCCAAGTCTTTCCAAATTCCCATCCTAGGGCTTGTTTACCCTTGTCTGTGAACTGAACTTGTACTCTGGCATCATACTCCTGGGAGACCCTAATTTGTTTACGTAGAGACATCCCATTAAAATGGATGCCCATTGGTCCTGGTTTGTTAAACATAACAAGGTCTCCTCCTTTTCCTTTCCATTTTCCTGAGGTACTTGTTTTACAGCTCCAGCTCTTACAGTAAAAGTCCTCTGGTCCTCCCACAATTACTAGTCCTTCCTTGCCCTGGGCATACATACCATTGCCTCCATCTACATTTCATAAACCTATGTCCTTCCCATACACCATCAGCAAGCTGACACAAGTTAAATGTAAGCTTGTCGGGGAACCATAGGGACAGTCCCTCTTTCATGGCCAAAGGTAAACGTTTACCCATTACCTGATTACTAACAGTCTAAGTCCAATTATATGGGCAGTGGGGATTGCCGGCACTTACTACTATGCTAATACAATTTCCACTTAAGTTATACACCAATAACCAATTCATGACTAAGTCTTTTTACAGTTCAATTTGAGCTTTAAAGGATTTTCTTTGGAGCAAAAGACTTGGCACACTGGGTCCTCAACGAGATCTGCTATAGTATCTGCAGGCTTTGCATGAGAATGGTGGATCCAGGTAGTGATGCCATCGACTTTGAGGGCCGTTGGAGTCATCAAGACGATCACATAAGTTCCTTTCCACCTCGGCTCCAGGTTTTCCTGTTGGTGTCTTTTCACCAGGACCCAGTCTCCAGGGTGGAAGTGATGTGGGATTGGTGGAGGGCCCAACTTGTACAGCACCTTCAGTCCATCTGTAAGGAGAACAAAATTTCTGAGTAATCATCTTCTCTAAGCAACTGTTCTAACAAATTAAGAATTTTGGGAAAGGGGCACTCCGAATACAATCTCATAAGGAATTGCATACACTGTATAAGGCAAAGTGAAGGAGAATTACCAAGTCACCGCCAGTCTCCATGGTCAATTTGTTCAGGGTCTCTGTTAGAGTTCTATGCATCCTTTCCATCTTTACTGAACTTTGGGGTCTACAAGTACAATGCAATTTCCAATCTCCCCCAAGAGTACTTGCAAGTCCCCGACTTACCTTGGACAAGAAAGCTGGTCCATTATCTGTTCCTATCATAATAGGGAAGCCAAACCTGGGTAAGATCTCTTCTAGTAACTTCTTAGCCACCACTTGTAACGTTTCATGCTTTGTAGGAAAGGCTTCTACCCATACAGAAAAGGTATCTATGAAAACTAACATGTTTATATCCATACTTGCCAAGTTTAATTTCCGTGAATTCCACTTTCCAGTAAGTTCTGGGTCTATCTCCTCTTATTTGACTGCCTGTTCCTCTCTGGTTCTTCCTTTCATTTGTCAGTTGACATGCCTTACGGTCCCTGACAATCTGTTCTATTTTAGCATGACTATTTTTGATCCTAAGTCCAGCATTTCTCACCAGATCTTGCATCTTCCTAGCACACACGTGGGTGCTTTGATGCAACTTAAGCAGTACTTTCCTCCCTAACTACTTGATAAGATAATGATGCTCCTAGAATCTCTCCACCAACCATTTAGGCATTTTGCCATCAGCAGTTGATCAATCCATTTCATGTTCTCAGTGGTGTATATTGGAGTGTCCAGAAGAGTTCTTGTACCAGAGTCTGGGAGGTTAATCATCATTATAGATTACCTTTGTATTGCCAACTTCCAGGCTGTTCTGTCGGCCAGGTTATTGCCTTTACACACAGCATCTTTAGGTATTTTATGTCCAGGGCAATGAACAATGGCTAACTTAGGCAGCCAAACAGCAGTAATTAAAGGCAAGATTTCATCTTTATTTTTGATGACTTTTCCTTCAGCTGTCAGTAATCCTCTTTCTTTGTAAATAACTCTGTGTACATGAGACATTGCAAATGCATACCAACTGTCAGTGTACACAGTTAGTCTTTTGTCCTTTCCCAGTGTTAGAGGTTGGGTCAGGGCTATTAACTTGGCTCTCAAGGTTGATGTGCCTACTTGTACAGGTTCAGCCCAGACCACATCAGTCCCAGTCACTACTACCGCTCCCGCATAACTGTCTCTGATGAACAAAGCTGCTTTCATCTGTAAACCACATGAGTTCAGCGTCTGGCAACAGCTGGTTCCTTAAGTCCTCTTGGATGTTATGGCCTTGGGCCAGGATCTCTGACAGTTATGTAGCAGCATGTTTAGGTCCGGATCTGGTAGCAGAGTCGCCGGGTTGAGAGCCGAGGGAGCCTGTAAATTGATTCTGAGAGGGTTGATTAGCAGTCCTTGGTAATGGGTTAATCAGGCATTGCTGAGCCACCGATCTGGTGGTTGCTTTAACAAACCCTCAATAGTGTGTGTGTGTGGGGGGGTGATCACATAGAGTTCCTTTCCCATGGTTAGCTTATCTGTGTCTTTTTCCATCAGAGCAGTAGCCGCTATCATTCACAGACATTATGGCCATCCTGCTGTTAGTGAGTCTAATTTGTTTGACAAGTAAGCTACTGGTCTCCTCCATAGCCCAAATATTGGGTTAGGACTCCTTTTGCTATCCCATTATGTTCATTCACATATAAGTTAAAGGATTTAGTGGCATCAGGGAGTCCCAACACTGGAGCTGATAATAAGGCAGTTTTTATCTGTTCAAAGGCTCGTTCAGGTTCTTCTGTCCATTGAGACAGTTGCTTCTCCTTGGTAGCCTCGTAAAGAGGTTTAGCCAGCTCCATAAACCCGAGAATCCACAGACGGCAAAAGCTGGCTGATCCCAAAAACTCCCTTAAATGGTGCTGTGACCAGGGTGTTGGAAATTTAAGGACAGTTTCTTTTGTGGCTTTCATGAGCCACGACTGCCTCCTTTCAATAAATAACCCCAGTAAGTTACCTCTGATTTGCAGGTTTGAGCTTTCTTGGCCGATGCTCGTTAACCAAGGTTTCCCAAAGTCTGGAGTAAATTTCTGTTCCTTGCATGCATTCTTCATCGGTTTCAGTGGCAATTAATAAGTCATCCACATATTGCAACAAAGTCAGACCAGGTTGGCTTCCCCTAAACTCACCCAAGACCTCATGCAGAGCTTCATTAAAGAGTGCTGGTGAGTTTTTGAATCCTTGAATGCGCCTGTCCAGGTCAGTTGTCTGTTGATACCTCCTTTGACATCTGTCCACTCAAAGGCAAAGAGATCTTGAATTTTGGGTGCCAAGGGTAGGCTGAAAAAGGCATCTTTTAAATCTAATATCGTATACTGCTTATTTGGAGGCAGGGTGCTCAGGAGAGTGTAGGGTTTGGGTAGGGTAAGGTGAATTTCCTTTACCCTTTTATTGACTTCCCTTAAGTCCTGTACTGGCCTATATTCATTACACTTGGGCTTGCAGATCGGTAGCAGGGGAGTGTTCCACACCAACTGGCAGGGTCACAATATACCCAGTTCTAGCAAACACCTAATGTGAGGTGTTATTCCATCCATGCCACATGGACATAGGGTACTGAACCCTAACTGGGTCTGCCCCTGGTTTTACCTCGATGAAGAAAGCTGGTCTATGTTTCGCTAGTCCCACTCCGCCAGTCTCTGCCCAACCTTCAAGATACCTTTCCAGCCAATAGGTGATTTCTTGTTCAGGAGGCTGGGGTGGAGCAACCGGTACTCATCTTCCAGGTCCAGAGTCAACACTTGTATTGGTCTTCCTTGAGCATCCTCCACCTGGGGGCCTTCTGGATAGAAGTGAATCTGTGCCTCCACCTTGATTAATAAGTCTCTTCCTAAAAAGGGATAAGGGCTTTCTGGAATAACCAAGAATGAGTGGGACACTGGTCCCATCCCCAGGTTCACTCTTCTTTTGGTGGTCCATGAGTATTGTTTAATCCCCATGACTGCTTGCACCCAAAATGTTTTATTTGAGATTTTTCCTTGAGGCTTTATTAAAGCCGAGTATTAAGCCTGGCTATCCATTAAAAATTTTACTGGAGTCCCCTCCACTTTTAGCGTTACCCTGGGTTGAAGGAGGGTAACTGAACCCTGAGGTCCCTATTCATTATTAGCAACATTGTTAACCATTAGTGTCCAGGTTCTATGCAGCTGGCACTGCTTTGTTCAAAGTTCCCTTTTCTTAGGACATTCTTTGGCCTAATGCTTATTTCTTGGCAGTAAGTGCACTGATCTCTGCATAGTCCTCGACTATTTGGGCCTTGTAGGGTTTCCTTCCTTGCAAGACCATGTATAATTTAGCCAAAATGGTATGATTGCAGGCTGCTGCCCTGAGACCCGCCATTAGAATCTTGCGATAGACCCATTATCTCCCCCTAACTTCTGCCGTGTTTTAGTCCCAACCGTTGCTTGGAGCCTGGTTAATGGAAAAGATGCATTGATTAAATTAGGATTAGCAGTAGGCTGCCCATCATCACCAGGAACTAGTTTCTTGGCCTCGGTTTGAATCATTTCTCTTTCTTTCGAGATGAGCAAGACCCAACATAACTGCTGGCAATCATCCCTGGTCGGCAGGTGCATGAACATTACACTATCTAGGAGAGAAATCAAATCTTTGGGATTATTTCAAAATTCTGCATTTTGTGTTTTCCAATTATATAAGTCACTCATTGAGAAGGGCCAATAGTGAAGTCTGGGGTCTCCAGTTTCATCCAGTCGTCCAATTTCTCTGAGCGGCAGAATCACTGTGGTGTCAGGGAGTCTCAGGCTGGCAGCTCTCTGAATGTGACCACAAGTTCTTACTGCTGGCCCATCCAAGTTGCTGCTGGCTCCTTGATCCTTGCCTCCTGCTGCCTCCCCTTGCTCCATGGGGGGTGGAGGAGGCAGCAGTGAAGGGTATGGGAGGAGATCGGAGTCTAATGAGAGAAGAAGATCCTCACTCCCTTCTTGTAAAATGGGGTAATTGGGGACTGAGGGGGTAGTTGACGTATCTTTTATTGATGCTAAAATCTTGTTTTTATCCACAGAAAGGGGTAGAAAGGGAGACAGACACTTTGGGGGGTTCCTAGACCAAATTCTGCATACTAAAGTATAGGGAATCTGATCGGGGTTCCCTGTGCTATCTGTTAAAAAAAAACCCTTCGTTTAACCTTCCAAATAGTATTTAGACCAAAAGTTCCTTGGTGGGGGGGCATCCAACCTCAAAAGTAGGCCACTCTGACTTATACAAAGTAAGTAATTTTTCTTTTTTAACTTCAACATCTAAATTGTTAACTCTTTCCTTATCATCTTTAAAATTAGCTGTCAGAAAGGTAAGAGGTATACTTTGGTTCTGACCCATTTCAACACACATCAATCCAAACACAAGACCAGAAAAAAGGAGGAAGGCAATTACAAATGTCACAAAATGAAACAACTTGTGCTTTCGGGGATTTTGGATATAACCACAACTCAGAGTGTCCCAAGGAGAAAAGTGTGGATTGGTTGGCCTGTCTCCAATCCCAAAGGGGTAGAGGGAGATACTTGATGTTTCAGCAGTGTCATCTGGTAAAAGACTACCCTACTCCCTCTTTGCTTCAAGTGGGCCAACTTTCTAAGCCAAATTTCGCCCTTCTAGGAGGAAGACAAGTGCGTCTGAAAGAGAAAGTAATTATTTTTGGACAAGGAACAGAACAAAGAGTAACAATTTTAAATGGAGGTGAATAGGGTTTCCAGGCATCCACGTCAGAATGAATGTGAAAGAGGAAATGTTCCACGAAAGCCACAATACAGACAGACACACAGACATTAAGACAAGACACATTAACAGCATGTGCATGGTAGTCTGTCAGACAGAAAGTGATGGATTACAGACAGGAAAACTCCCAAATGTCCGCACTAGTGGACAGTCTACCTTGTAAGCTATCAAACAGAAATTGGCAGGCTACAGGCAGGCCCAAATGCCCGCACTAGTGGATAGTTTACCTCTCCAGGGCATCCAGAGGATGTCTCCCACTGGTTCTGTTGGCTGCTTTATAGTGCATCCACCAAGATTTCTTGCCAACTCCAATACCCAAACTGCAAGCTACAAAAAAATACCATACATGGGGCTGGGAAGGTGACTCAGTGGTAGAGCACTTGCCTTGCATGCATGAGGCCCTGGGTTTGATTCCTCAGCACCACATAAGCAAAAAGGAAAGAGCTGGAAGTGGCGCTGTGGCTCAAGTGGAAGAGTGCTAGCCTTGAGCTGAAGAGGGGAGGGACAGTGCCCAAGCCCAGAGTTCAGGCCCCCGACTGGACCCACCCCCCAAAAAAAATACCGGATAGTTACAAAGGGGCAATGCCTTAACTTACCAACCGTTCTTTGCTATTCCCTGATCAGGTGTCAGGGTGGGCTTATGAGGGAGATCCCGGATGCACACCTATCTGTTGTACCTGGATTCAAGACCCACCGAAAACTACCAAAGACCACAACCAATTCAAATGACAAAGGAGTCGTTTATTTGCAAGCTCGAGCTTGGTCCTCCACACACTCAGTAACTGGTGAGGCTAAGAGGCCCCAAGTATAGAATCAGCACAGTTTTTGTAGTATTGAACAAACAACTTTAAAGAAGTTTTACATGAGAATTTACATGATTGGCTAAAATTTTAAGCAAACTCAGCTATGCATATGTGATTGGCTAATATTATTATTGACATGTTATTGACAGGATTTCTCTGGCCACTGGGTCATTGTGTCCTGCATGGCCACCCGGTGTGGGGTCAACGCATCTGGAGAAAATTTCTGTGGCTTTCCAAAGGATAGCTTATGTCTCAGTTGTCTGGGAATTGTTTTTCTTTTTGTGTCATTTCTGGGTCAAGCCCATGGTTATTTTTATAATTCATACTTCACAAGATGGTTGCTGGTGTGTAATGGAGTTACTAGGCCTTCCTTGTGCCTCTTTAAGCCTTAGGCTCTTCAGATTTCATATTATTACTGTCTCTTCATACATGCCTGAAATCACTATTTCAAAGTAACACAAACAGAAAAACAAAAATACCCTGATAAAACCATCACAAATCCTAAATTATGTGAAAAAATTCACAATATAAAAAATAAACCTGAGGAAGAGGAAAAACAATGGCAGAATAACAACAGAAAATTACGCTAGCTCTCTCTAATGAAACAGATTTAGAGTCCTAGCAGGTACTCCACTTCTAGAGGATCACACCAAGTCAGCTATAATTATATGTAGATATAGAATCCAAAAGAAGATATTATACTGTCTTCACAAGCACACAAAAATCTAGGAAAAGTTACCCAGCCAGGAAAGTGACTGCTGTGACTGTGTTGGCCAACATACTCAAAAGCACAAGTGCAGTGTGGAAATAAAAGGTCCACGTGGGAAAACATCACGAACAGAGTCAGTCACATTTAAACACAGACACAATTCACCTTATCACTGGACAGTCAGAACTGTCATTGGAACCACAAGTATTAACATCACAACATCTCATCACAACTGATCTCTTCTCCTGCACTTAATGGTCTAGACAAAAACCTAATTCCAGAAAAAAAAATCACAACAGAAGACCAAAGCAACACCTGGCAAATCAACCAAGAACATAGATAGTCACCTATTAAGATCATAGATCCCACAAATGAAAGCCAAGAAATCTTCCAAATGGACAGAACAAATCAGAAAAATATGAGGAAAGTGATGCCAAGGTAATATAATTCACACAGTAAATAAAAAGGCATTAGAACAGACAATCAAGGACCTAGAAGATAGTTTTCAAAATACATTACAAATACTGCTGAAAAATATAGTTAATGAAAAGATACAAAACCTCTACAAGGAAACTTGTGGACAAGATGAGCCCTACCAAAGATTAGCAAAATAATTCATGGAGACTCCAAACAGAAAGAAAAATAAATTCTGAGAAAGAAAGAGTGTCCAAGGAAAAAAATAGATACCTAGTTAAACGATATGAGAGAAGTCACAGCTAAAACCCATATCCCCCAACCCCCCACCCAAAGAATAGTTTAAAGAAAGTCCATACAAGATCTAAAAAAAGCTTTACTAAAGAGATAGAAGCCCTAAAAAATAACCAATTATAAAAAAGGAAATAAAAAACAAAATAGAATGTCTCCACAGAAATAGATGATATAGAAGATAATCTCAGGGATCACAGACAGAATAGGTCTAATAGGAAAGAGGAAATAATCATTTAGAGCAAATCCAAGAAATAAGAAATGATCTTGCTGGAAGTTCAAGACTCAGAAGATCAAATTGGGGGAGATAAGTATCAAGAAGATGAAGAGCAGGAAACTAAATGGATGGGAAACATATTACAGAATTCTAGCAAAGATCATTCCAAATATCCAAAGAGATAGGCTCATTCAGAGAAGAGAAGCCTTTAGAACACCAAACAGAGAATACCAGAACAGAACAAACCACCACCACGTCATAATCTATTAGAGGATCATTAGAGACCAAAGAAAGGATTCTTAAATCTATCAGGAGAAAAGACGGATTATTTATAAAGGATATACAGTCAGAATAAATACAGGTTTCTTAGCTGATATGGTCAAAAGGAGAGCCTGGCATGATATATGACAAACATTAAAAGCAAGCAACTACCAACCATGATTATGGTCCCAAGCCAAACTCTCCTTTACATTAAAAGGATATGTAAAACTATTTCATGACAAAGAAAACTTGAAACAATGTATCTCTACCAATCATCAGGATAGAAGTTATTCAAATATATCCTACATAGAGAAGATCAAGAAGAACAGGAACTGGTTATATAAAATGTTCCCTACCCGAGAACAAGGTAAATATATTAAGAGTAGATGAGGCACAGCCCCTAACAGCAGGTGCATAACATAGCAGGACTTATCAGATATTTCACAGTCTTAACCTTTAATATAAATGGACATAATTTTCCAATTAGAAAACATAGATTAAATATTAGTATCAAAAAAGATGCATTCTATCTAGTATCTACAAGAGACACATTTTATTGACAAAAACAAACACATACTTAAACTGAAAGGCTGTAAGGAAAATTTTCAAGCAAATGGACACCATGAAAAGGTCACAGAATTACTAACATAAGATAAAATAGAATTCAAATTAAAATTAGTAGGAAGAGACATTATATATTGATAAAAGCAACTCTCCATTAGGAGGATATAACAAGTCTAAATATCAATGTCCTGAATCCTGGAGCACCCCCACTTCATCAACCAAATACTACTTAACCTAAAAACACATCTCAACACATCATTGTTATCAATGGATAGGTCATCTAAGCAAAACTCAACCAAGAAACTGAAGACCTAAATAACTACATTGACCACCTAGCCCTAACAGATATCTACAGAATATACATTCAGTGTCAGAATATAAATTCTTCGCAGCAGCTCATGGAAGAGTCTCCAAAATAGAACATATCCAGTGGTAGAGTGCTTGCTTTGCATTCATGAGGCCCTGGGTTCGATTCCTCAGCACCACATAAACAAAAGAAAAAAGCCGGAAGTGGTGCTGTGGCTCAAGTGGTAGAGCACTAGCCTTGAGCTGAAGAGCTGAAGGACAATGCCCAGGCCCAGAGTTCAAGCCCCACAACCGGACCCCACCACAAAAAAAAGAAATTTTATCTAAATTGAAAAAAAAATTAATCAAATTCCCAAATCTTGTCAGAACACAACAGAATAAACATAATTAAACAGCTAAAGTAAAAAGAAAAATTCTCAAACCCATGAAGACTGAACAACACATTGCTGAATGACCAATGGGGCACTGAATACATTAGCATGAAAATCTGAAAGTTTCTGAAATTTAACAAATTGAACACACAAAATACTAAGCCCTCTGGGACACAGAAATGCAGTACTTCGAGGAAAATTTATAGCTCTGAGTGCCTACATCAAGCAATTGGGGGAAATCTCACGCCTGTATATTAATTATGTACCTCAAATTTCTTGAAAACAGGAATAAGCCCAAATTCATAGCAGTAGACAGAAACAAACAAAAAAATTAAATCAGAAATAACTAAATAAAGACAAAATAAAGCATAAAAAGATCAACAAAATAGAGTTGGTTCTTTCAATAAATTAACATACTTGACAGACCCTTGACAAATCTGACTAAGAAGAGAACTCTTATATATAGAAAGATAATTAGAAAGTCCACATATTGGGAGAAGATTGTTACTTGCTCTGCAACAGGCAATGGCCTCATATATAAAATATATTTAGATCCCCAAAAGTTAACCCCCCAAAAAAACAAATCCTCAAAAAACAACAACCTTGGGCTGGGAAGATGGCTCAGTGGTAGAGTGCTTGCCTTGAATGCCTGAGGCCCTGGGTTGGATTGCTCAGCACCACATAGGCAAAAAGAAAAAAGCCAGAAGTGGCGCTGTGGCTCAAGTGGTAGAGCGCTAGCCTTGAGCTGAAGAACTGAGGGGTAGCGACCAGGCCCACAGATCAGGTCCCACGACCGGGCATCCCCCCCAAAAAAAAGAAACAACAACCCTCTGAATAAGTGGACTAAAGATTTAAAGAGAGACCTCTCTGAAGCAGAAATATGAATGGCCAATAGACACATGAAGAAATATGCAACATTTCTGGCCATAGAAATGCAAATCAAAGCAACATTGTGATTCCACCACACCCCAGTTAGAATGACCATTATGAAGAAAATTAATAACAACAGATGCTGGGCTGGTGGGGATGTAGCCAAAAAGGAACATTACTACACTATTGGTGGAAATGTAAACTTGTTCAAAAACTCCAGAAAGAATTATAGAGATTCCTCCAAAGAGTTCCCCTATAACTCAGCAAACCCACTCCTGGGCATTTACCCAAATGACCACAAACAAGGACACACTAAAGCTACAATCCAACTATGTCCATTGTAGCATTATTTACCATAGCTAAGAAATGGAACCAACACAGATGCCCCTGTGTAGATGAATCGATCAAGAAAATGTCATATATATTCACAATAAAAATTCTATGCTTCCGTCAGAAAGAATGACATTGCCCCATTAGTAAGGAAATGGAATCACTTGGAAAACATAATAAGTCAAACAAGCCAGACCTAAAGAATCATAGGCTACATGTTTTCATTCATTTGGAAAAACTAGAATATGCCTAGGATATTCTTAGAAAAGATCACAATATCTTAATAGCTATATGTATATCACCATAAAAAATGATGCTTATTGAAATGAGCTCCAAGAAATGAATACAAGATAATTTTTTGTTCTAATTTCTTTTTATTTTATTTTTTTGTGAACATACTGTACAGAGGGGTTACAATTACATGGGCAGGATAATGCATACATTACTTATCAAGCATTGCAGCCTCCTCCTTTGTTTACCATTCACATCCCTTCCCAGCCTCCCCGCCCCCAACCCCTCAACTAATAAAGCTCGTTTTTGACATGACAACTTGTGCTTCTCATTATTGCAACAGGTCCACTTGTATCCTTAAACGACTTGTTTTTCTCCATCCCCTCCACAAGTTATACTGACATCAAATATAGTGAAAGCAGGAGTTATACTGTGGGCGAGGGACATACAAAGCAACAAAGAGATAATCTTATAATTGCCTTAGAAACAAATGCATGAAAGAAAAAAAACATTAAAATACATACCTAAGGGTTCATTTTCCTAACATCACATTATCTGACCTTTTCTGCTTGACTCATACATATACTAGATATTGAAAATAAGGGAAACCATGGGACCTATGTTTCTTTGGGCCTGGATTACTTCACTTAATATAATTTTTTCCAAGTTTTTCCATTTCCTAACAAATGGGGCAATGTCATTCTTTCTGATGGAGGCATAGAATTCCATTGTGTATATATACCACATTTTCTTGATCCATTCATCTACTGAGGGGCATCTGAGTTGGTTCCATATCTTAGCTATGGTAAATAATGCTGCAATAAACATAGTTGTGCTCGTAGCTTTAGTGTGGTCTTGTTTGTAAACATTTGGGTTAATGCCCAAAAGTGGGATTGCTGGGTCATAGGGGAGTTCTACGTGAAGCCTTTTGAGGAACCTCCACACTGCTTTCCAAAGTGGTTGAACAAGTTTACACTCCCACCAACAATGCAGTAAGGTTCCCTTCTGTCCACATCCCCTCCAGCATCTGTTGTTGTTAGAGTTCTTGATTTTTCCCATTCTAACTGGAGTGAGGTGGTATCTCAATGTTGTTTTAATTTGCATTTCTTTTATGGCTAGGGATGTTGAGCATTTCTTCATGTGTCTGTTGGCCATCCTTTTTCTTCTTCAGAGAAGTTTCTCTTCAAGCCTTTTGCCCACTTATTTATTGGGCAGTTGTTTCTTTGAGAATTTGTTGTTGGGGGATTTATACTTTTGAGTTCCAAGTATATTTTAGATATGAGACCCTTATAGTGAACTGTTTTTAGTAATTTTTTTCTATTTTCTTTTTCCCCTTTGGTTTATTCCCTTAAGTCACTGTTTTTGATTTCTGTACCCTTTGTCTTATATATAAGTTAATCTGATTTGGGGAAGGGAAGGGAAATCACAGAAATGGTGGGACAAAGATTAAACAAAGCAACAGTGATATACACTAGACACTATGTTAGAAATGAAGTTTACAACTTTGGGGGAATGGGATGTCAGGGTTGGTGGAAGCAGGAAAAAAATGAGGAAGCAGTAACAAAAAATGTACTCATTACTTATGTAACTGTAATGCACTTCTCTGAATATCACCTTCATAACAAAAAACACTGAACAACCAATAAGAGAACTCACCCAAATATAGAAAACTAGAGAAAAAATGAGGCATCACAACATTAATAAGGAAAATTGAGAATATTATAAGAAAATACTTTGAAAACTGTATGCCAATCACCTGGAGAATCCTGGAGAAATTGATGCTTTCCTATTCTCGAGCTGAGCCAAGAAGTGATACACAAGAAGTAATGAAAATTAAATTTCAATAAAAAATTTCCCATACCAGAAAAATCTAGTACTCAATGGATTTATCATGAAATTAAGGGCTGAAAAAAACTTACAATACTCAGATTTAACTCTTCAATGGAATAGAAAGGGAAATGGAATTATTAAACCTATTCTATGAAGCTAGAATTAGACTCTTTCCCAAATCGGTAGGGACTCACCAAAGAAAGAGAACTATGAACCCAACTCCTTGATAAGCATTGATGCAAACTTCTCAATAAATTTCTCACCAACCAATTTCAGCAACTAACAAAAAAATCATATGCTATGATCAAACAGTATTCATCCTAGGATACAATTGGATTCAATATGCTTGTCAATAAACATAACACACATCATCAGTAGAAGCAGGGAAAAGAACCTCATGATCATCTATATGGGTGTAGAAATAGCTTTTAACAAGCTCCAATACCCCTTTATGATTAAAGGTCTGAGAAGCTAGGAATGCATGGAAGTTTCTTAAATATAATAGAGTATATGTATGATAAGAGATAATAAGCATGTTCTTAATGGTGGAAGCATGAAGACATTAAAACCAGGAATGAGAAAAGGATGTCCACTCTATCTACTATTCTTCAATATAGTAGTGGACTTTCTAGCAAGAGCAATAGGCAAGAGAAATACATAAAGGGGATCCAAATAGGGAAGAAGTAAAACTATCCCTTTTTTCAGATGAAATGATCGTGTATTTAAAGGACACTATAGCTTCCTCCCCCACGTTAGTAAAGGTGATGCTAACCTTCAGCAATGTAACAGGGTATAAAACCCAAAACAATCAGTAGTTTTTCTGTGTTACCAACAATGGGAAGATCCATGATGAAATCAAAAAAACAACCTCATATGTATTAACCTCAAAATAAAATCAAATCTATACAAAACAAAACAACAAAACTAGGAATTAATAAATTTAACTAAAAATTTGAAAGACCTCTGCTCTGAAAACTTTACAACACTAAAATAGGAAATTTAAGGAGATTCAAGGAAATGGAAAGTCTTTCAATGCTCCTGTTGGAAGAATTAACATCGTGAAAACTGCAATACTGCCCCCAAACAATTGACAATGCAATACCCATCAAAATCCCAACAATATTCTTCAATGCAGTAGAGAAAGCAATCTGACTGTAATAAGAAATTACAAAATTACAGATGAAACAAACCAAAGGCTTAGAAATGAAATCATGGGCCAATTTACACACACACACACACACACACACACACACACACACACACAATGGAATTCTATTCACCCAACAGAAAGGATGACTTTTCACCAGTCTTAAGGAAAATGAAAGTCTTGGGAAAATTATACTAAAAGAAAGGAATGCACACTCAGAGCAATATAGTTTTCATAGATTCATTCATTTATGGTAGCTAGAAGGTGCCTACAAATCTACAAGTACAAGACAGATTGTACATCGTCCCAGATAGAATGGCCATTTTCAAGAAAACTGACAATAGCGAATGCTGACAGGGATGTAGCCAAATGGGAACTTATTACAAAAGGTGGGAAATTAAACTTGTTCAACCACTCAGGAATGCAGTACAGACGTTTCTCAAAAGACTAAACATAGATCGCCCTTAAGACCCAGTAATTCCTGTCTTGGGCAGTAATGCAATAAATAACAAGCAAGCTCACATGAAAGCTACCAGCATAACTATGTCCTGGGCCCCGACCCAGAGTTCAAAGACTGGAAAACAAGTTACCACTGCTGGCATTTTTTCCCGAAATAGGAACCTTTTTTGGGGGGGGGGGGTCTGGTCATGGGTCCTGAACTTTGGGCCTGAGTGCTGTCCCTCAACTCTTCAGCTTAAGGCTAGCGCTCTACTACTTGAGCCACAGCGCCACTTCCAGCTTTTTTTCTTTTTGCTTATGTGGTGCTGAGTAATCCAACCCAGGGCCACATGCATATAAGGCAAGCCCTCTACCACTGAACCACCTTCCCAGCCCTAAATATGAATCTTTTGACATAAGATACCAAATCATTCTATTTGTAGCAGCTAGGATAGGACTTAAATGTAGTGGGTGATAAAATGGCTTCTTTATTGAATGTTAGGAAAAGATGTAAGCAGTCCAAGAAAAGGGAGATTTGTTGTTGTTGTTGTTATAGGGGCTTGAAATCTGGGCTTAGGCACTGTCCCTGAGCTCTTCAACTCAAGGTAAGGGCTCTACCTCTTGAGCCACAGTGCCATTTCTGTTTTTCTGGTGGTTAAATGGAGATGAATCTCTGAGACTTTCCTGCCCATGGGGGCTTTGAACTACAGTCCTCAGATCTCAGCTTCCTTAGTAGCTAGGATTACAGCTGTGAGCCACTGGCAGCAGGCTAAAAATGGGAGACTTTTATAAAAGAAAATCTACCACTTCACCTGTGTCTAAACCTCAGATATCACTATTAGAACACTTCATCGTTGACTCATTTCATCAGACATTTGTAAATTTTCTCTTTTCCTTCATGTTGGAATACTGCAGTCAATATCAACTCAGCTGTGGGACTGGATCAATTATGGTAATTGCTAGCACCTAAATCAAGAACATTTACATCAAAACAAATGAAACCCTCATTTGGAATAATTGTTTTCTCTTTTTATTACAAATCTGTGCTTTATTACTTCCTAATGTGATATTGGAACTCCTAACTGAGTGATGATATTCTCTTTTTCTTCAGCAATTGGCCTTCTCCCAAATGTGGTCAAATATTTAAGAATTCAAAGATTTCCATTAAGCTGATGTCTAAGAAAATGTGCATTTCTGGAATGTGGTCTGCTGTCGTCTTCTTACATGTACAGGACTTCTATGATTTATTTGTCCTACAAGGAATACTATTTTCCAATCTTTGTGTGACCAATTTTAATCTCTCTGATCAATCTTTCTGACCCTCTCTCTGGAGTCTCATTTCAGTCTGCCTCATCAAAAATATCTTATTTATCAACTAAATTACTCTCAGCTTCTGTTTTTTGCCTGACTTCATATAGGCTGTGATAGCAGCCTTGACTGGCAGTGCTTACTGGAGTTATTTGTTTGTTTGTTTTATTTTTAGAGGTCTAGGATTACTCCTTGATGTATTAGCTTCTCTGGGCCCCAGTGATCCGCTGGCCTAGAGTCAATGGGTTTTTCTCCTAAACATACAAATACAGCCGACTAAATTCCTGTTTTAATTGTCTCAAAATGAAGCAATCTGGCATCCTTGGAAATCCAGGAATAATCCATTGTACCACTTACAGAAATGGTCTATCAAGATGGCTTTTCAATGTTGACTGTAAAAAATGTTCATTTCCAACTCACCACCATAAAACAGATCACATCCCTGGGAACAAAATTTTGGAAAGAAGGTTCCCCTTCCTTCCTTCTCTTATGATAGATCAAACCATAATATTCTGCAGTTGTGGCCAGCCTGGAGCACATTTTCCCAAGAATATTCTGTAATGTAAAAGAGGATCAACTATCAAAATAAAGGTGAAAATACTTGTCTACTACAGACAGATTTATCTGGCTTATATCTGTTGTTATTTTCATTACTAAAAACACATGGATAATTTATATTGAGATTAGAAAAGTGGCAAAGGATGAATGGAATAAACATTGAGTTTATTTTCATATATCTAATATAATACACTTATCCTCTTATACAAAATTAAATCCAACTGTAGAAACAATGTCAGAAATATAAAATAAGCCTTAATACGTATAATCTGGCACACATACACCATCATCTACTCAGAAATTCAGTCTCTCTATAAATATTTATTTGGTACAAAACAGTAAAAATTTAATTAATGAATATGACTTTTAAGTATTATCTGAAATACTCCTCGTGTCTATAATTGCATATAATTGTATAGCTCTCACCTAGACAAGAATTTAACATGCATGTAAAAATCAAATTTCTAGAATATAAGCTAGATGAGAGGATTCATACTCTCATGTAATGTGTGGTGAATTTTTGCCACAATTCTGAACCGTTCCACCTAATACCAAGAGTCACGAGCAATAATTTATTATTTGATGTTAAGATGATTTCTAATTGCAGAATACACTTTGAATTATTACATTAATTCATAGAAATGAAACAATAATGACATATTGTGTGTTAAAATTCTAATGCTTCTCAATTTTACAATTCATAAAATATATTGTTAAAATTAATTTCATTTTCTTCTTTTCTGTAGGTGCTGAAATTAAAATTATATATTTAACATTGAATATTAAGAAATGAATAATAAGTAACCTACTATTAAAATGATATACTATTAAACTGTGATTTGAATTATATTTCTAACAAATTGTGATGTAAACAACATTTGTCATTTGTTATTGTTAGTCCAAGTCATCTCTTCACCTTAATTTTTTAGTTTTCTATTTTATCTCTATTGGTTTGCTGATTGTGCATTTTATTTTTCCCTTTTCAGTGACTGACATTAGGCTGAAAATCTGTATGCTAGTTTATTACTTCCTATGGTAAAGTCAAATTATTGCTCTCCACAGCTGTTCTACTCTACTATACTACAGTACTTCTCCCACTCCCATTTCCTGTATTGCTGCTCTCATATATTTTATTTTTATTTAAATTTGATTGTCAAGGTAATGTACAGAGGGGTTATAGTTACATAAGTAAAGTAATCAATTCATTTCTTTTCTAACTTTTTTACCCCTTCTCCAATGTCTCTCCCTCTTCACTGCCAACAACCCCCCCAAGATCATTTCCAACATATTGTCTTGTGAGTACATTGTTGCATAGGTTCCCCCTTTGTCCTTTGTCTCACCATTTTATTTTTTCCCTTTCCTTTCCCTATTTCCCTAGTTCCCTAGTTTTAATACCCAGGGTATCAAAATCAAATACAATGACTACAGGGGATAAACCATTGCTGGGGAAAACACAAAAGGATGAAAAGAAATCACGTAGTACATTAAGAACCACAATAACAAAGAACATGTCTTGGAGTTCATTTCACCTTATACGGTCATATGAACATAGCTATTGAGTTATTCTGCTCATCTAATAAGATTATCCTTATGTGCACAATAATGCTCCCCTTTTTACCCAATAATCCTACTTCTGGGCATTTAACCATGTGACTACAAACAAGACCACACTGAAGCTACCAGCACAATTATGTTTATCACAGTATTATTTACCATAGCTAAGATATGGAATCAACCCAGATGCCCTTCAGTAGAAAAATGGATCAAGAAAATGTGACACACACATACACACATACACATATATGGAATACTATGCTTCCATCAGAAACAATGATACTACCTTATCTGTAAGGAAATGGAAGATCTTGGAACAAATCATATTAACTGAAGTAAGCCAGACTTAAAGGAACATAGGTCTCAAGGTTTCCCTTATTTGTAATAATTAGTTTACTTCAAGGAAAATTTCCTTTATTTTAATTTGACATTTTGTTCTATGTTGAGCATACATTATTGCTATATTGTTTGTTATTATTTCCTTTTTTTGAGGAGTCCTAACATTTATTTAACTAATAAAGTGAAGTATGTAGCCACTGTATCAGGTGTACTATAATATATCTTCTTAATATTTTTTATTGTGAAAATACCGTACAGAGGGGTTACAATTACATGGGCAAGGTAATGAGTACATTTCTTATCAAGCACTGTTGATTCCTCCTTTGTTTCCCCTTGCCATCCCTTCCTATCACTCCCCCTGCCCTGTGCCAAAGCTGTAAAGTCAGTTTTTTGACATAACATCTTGTACATCTCACTGTTGAAATGGGTCCACCTGTATCCCTATTTAAACAATTTTTTCCTTCCCCTCCACAAATTATACCTACATCAAATACAGTGCAAACCAGGGGTTATACCGTGGGGGAGGGACATACAAAGCAGCACAGAAATACCTTATAAATATGTTAGAAACAATAGCAAGAAAGATAAAAAAAAAAGAGTTCTTATCTTGATGTACTTTTCACCTAACATCAACTTATCTGACCATTTCTGTTTGTCTCAGATATATACTAGTTATTAAAAATAAGGGAAACCATGGGACCTACGTTTCTTTGTGCCTAGGTTATTTCACTTAATATAATTTTGTTTTTTTTGTCGGTCATGGGGCTTGAACTCTGGGCCTGGGTGCTGTCCCTCAGCTCTTCAGCTTAAGGCGAGCACTCTACCACCTGAGCTACAGCGCCACTTCCGGTTTTCTGGTGGTTTATTGGAGATAAGAGTCTCACAGTCTCTCCTGCCCGGGCTGGCTTTGAACCGCGATCCTCAGATCTCAGCCTCCTGAGTAGCTAGGATTACAGGCGTGAGCCAACAGCGCCCGGCTTAAATATCTTTTTTTTTTTTTTTTGGTCCAGTCGTGGGGCCTGAACTCTAGGCCTGTCCCTTAGCTCTTCAGCTCAAGGCCAGCGCTCTACCACTTGAGCCACAGTGCCACTTCTGGCTTTTTTCTTTTTCCTTATGTGGTGCTGAGGAATCGAACCCAGTGCCTCAAGCATGCAAGGCAGGCGCTCTACCGCTGAGCCACCTTCCCAGCCCTTAATATAATTTTTTTCAAGTCTTTTGTCTTTCCTGACAAATGGGGCAACAGGCAGTTATACTTAAAGGCTTATGTTCATCTTATCCATTACTGAAGGAAGAACAACTGAAAGAGCAACCCCTATGAGGAAGAACAACTCCTACTTACTTATCTTCATTCCTATGTAAGGCCAGTGTTGTCCCCTGTATGTATCCTCATGTTGTATATTACAACTCTCTACTTGGTCATCCTGTATATCTACTATCTTCTACATTGTGACCTAAATGCCCCAGCAATTCCACTTTGCTTTACTTTTTAAAAAATTCTCTCTAAATGTTTGAGGTTGGTGTGTGTGTGTGTGTGTGTGTGTGTGTGTGTGTGTGTGTGTGTGTGTTGTTTTACAAAGATAACGAAGACAATACTTTTCTTGATATGAATACATTTTTTAGGTTATTGTAAGTTGTGGCTAATGGGAGAAGTCTCTTGCTATTTTAAGTATGAAACAGAAAAATGTATTTGTGCATGCACCACAGTTGCTTTATTGGCTGTACTTGAACACTTAACTTCGATTTTTATCTTGGCTGTTGTTGTGAATAATGTGAATAATAATGAACTACAGATACATTTATCAGTTACCCATAGAGAAATAATCACATTATCAGTGGATCAGATGATATTTCAAGTTTGCATTTCTTAGAAAACTACATACTACTTTCTATAATGAGAATACTAACCTGTATTTTGACCAAGAGTGTAGAAAATTTTCTTTTTTTCTACACTCTCACCAACATTATTACCTTCTTAGTTTTTTGAAAGGGCATGTTTTTACTATGTGTAGTACTCTAGACTGGCCTTAGACTCAAATCCCCTTACTCCAACCTCTCAAATACTTGGAATTACAAGCCTTTACCACCACACCAGGTTCCTCTGATTTTTTAATGAGTATAATAGTTATGAAGTAGTATCATATTAATTTTGAATTGCATTTCTCTAAGGACTTCTGTTCAGAAAGCATTAAGCCAGAATAGAAGTGGTATTAAACATAACTTTATAAAGCCACTGGCGATTTTCAGGCTATTGGAAAACATGTCTATTCAGAACTTTTGTCTATTCCTGTACATGTAAAAGATTGTAAAAGATTTACCTTTTCTTTGCCACAAATAAATCAACAAGTCCCTCATCAGTGCTTCCAATGGAAGGTGTTGCCCCAAGGAATGATGAATTCCCCAACTATATGTCAGATATATGTTGATAAGGCCTTAAAACCTGTTAGACAAAAATGGCCTCACATTTATATTTCTCATTATATGGATGGTAATTTATTTGCAGGACCAAATATGACAGAATTAGAATTGCTGTTACAGTGCTTACCCTCTATATTTAAAGATTTTGGATTAATAATAGCACCTGAAAAAATACAAAAAGATACGGTGGTAAAATATTTAGAATATGTTGTTTCTAGACAAACAGTGACACCTCAAAAAATTTCTTTACGACGTGATCAATTACATATGTTAAATGATTTTCAAAATCTATTAGGAGATATTAATTGGAAGCGAATGGCCTTAGGAATTCCTACTTATAAATTACATAATTTGTTTTCATTTTTACAAGGGGAGCCTGATTTTCATAGCAAAAGAACTTTAAGGAAGCTGAAAGAGAATTATAATTTGTAAAATAAAAGTAATGTTTTTACATCGAGTAACACTGAATCATCCCATAAATTTATATATTTTGGATACATAAAAATACCCAACAGGAATTATAGGACAAAATGAGCTACCATTAGAATGGATTTATACAAGGCATGGATTTACAAAAAATATTACGCCTTATGAACAACAGTTGGCAATTATTATTCAACAGGCCTGGCAATGGGTATTGACCCTATCGGGGTATGATTTATTTGAAATTATTTTTCCTTTGCCAAAAGACCAAGTAGAATATTTGTTAAACATTTCTGAAATGCTATAAATAGCATTAGTAAATTTTCCTGGGCAATTTTGCTACCATTTTCTCAAAGGTAGATTGTGGGATTGCTGGCATAAACAACAATTTGTCATTAATGATATAATTACCAAGACCCCTATTCCCACTGTTCTTACCATTTTTACATATGGCTCCAAAACAAAAAGTGCTTACTGGACAACAAATAAATATTGAGTACAGACAACTACTTTAGCATCAGTTCAACAAAATGAACTTTTTGCTGTTATTAAGGTGTTGCAAGATTTTGTGGGAGATATTAATATTGTTACTGATTCTGCCTGTGCTGTAGGAATTGTGACTAATGTAGTCACTGCGACTAATGTAGTCACTGCTGTTACATACTCATCTAAACCCCAGCTAAATCAATTATTTAAACAATTACAAGCATTACTGCAACAACTTAATGCCAAAATATTTGTACATCACATTAGGGCTCATTCTTGGTTACCTGGGTACCTTGTATATGGCAATAATCAGGTTGATAAATTAGTTAGTTTTGCTTCTGCTGAACAGGATCATGCTCATTTACATACAAATGCTGGCCATTTACATATGCATCATAAAATACCTTATTCTCAAGCTAAACAAATTATAAAAAGGTGTCCTATCTGCAGACCAATACATTTGAGAGTTGTACCTGCTGGAGTAAATCTTCGAGGATTACAACCTAATGAGCTCTGGCAAATGGATATAACCCATATACAAGCCTTTGGCTGTTTTTCCTTTGTACATGTTACAATAGATACTTATTCCAAATTTGTTTGGGCTTCTGCCCTTACGGGAGAAACTATTAACCATGTAATAGAACACTTATTGGAAGTTTTTGCCATTATGGGAGTGCCTGCCAAATAAAGACTGATAATGGATCAGCCTATAAAAGTATCAAATTTAAAAGATTTTGTGAACTTTATGATTTGGTACATACATTTGGAACAGAATATCTCCCCCAAGGACAAGCCATTATTGAACATGTTCATGGCACACTAAAACAACAAATTAAAAAATGAAAAAGGAGGAAAAGTTTGGATGAAGGTATGGATATGTTGTGGTTTCGCATGCAAAATACTAAAATAATTTTACATCAAGCTCTTTGTGTTCTTAATTTTTTAACATAGCACAAGGAGATATTTTTAACTAGAGCTGAGCACCATTTTGAACAAATATCAGAAAAACCTTATTTAAATATTCCTGTATGGATTAAGATTACATTGGACACAGAATGGCAACTAGGAACATTATTACATAATGGGCGATGATATGGTTTTGTGTCTACACAGGATGGCAAACAATACTGGCTTCTTGCCCGATGGATAAAGATGCAGCCAGTGAGGACAGATCTGTATCCTGTAAGGAATCGGCCGCCAGTTGAGAAAGAAGAAATCCCCACTGCCCACCTGGGGACAGGTAAAAAAGTTGACTGGAAAAGGAACAAAAGATGTTACAACACACTGGTAAACCTGTCATGGCCGAGAACTTGTTCCTGGCCATGTGTGCCCTGTTTACTGTAAACTCTGTCCATGCTAATGCTAGGGTAAGTTATTGGGCCTTTGTTCCTTACCCTCCTTCATTGGAACCTGTTGTTTGTGGAGACATGGATATAACTGTCTATATTGTTCCTGCTGTTTTATCTCCTCCTTGGAATAATTTGACATTTTACAGTAAGGATGATGGTAGCTTTTTTAATTTTACTTACTATACTCATTCCTTGCCTGTTTGTCTGGGGCCTCCTCCATGTATAGTTATAAATTGGCAACATTTGGTTTTACCTGGGAAACTCACTTCCAATTCTAGAACACAGCTGCAGTGATTAACTACTTGGTCCATTAATAGTAGCTGGGAAAGTGTCAATTTGATGGCGAGTTATCCTTACCTATGTGCCCTGATTTTACTTATATTGATTTAAAATATCAGCCTTTTGTGTGGCAACAGTGTAGAGGAACATTTGGAAAAACGTTCAATAATTTTACTAATTGGGGACCTTTTGGACAGTTTATTAACCCATGTTCAAAATGGAATATTACTAGATGTGATTTATCTAATGTTACTAGGATGTCGGATGCCGTTAATGGATCGCTTACTAGAGCTCGATTGATGGCCTGGGGAGAAGGAGGCATTGCAGATGCTCGATGGACTTTCATGGCTGCATCCACTGCTGTTCAGATTCATCTTTGGAAGGTCGCAGCAGAGCGGAAACCCATGATGCTATCAAATGGATTGTTTTCGGGAACAGCTAATTCTGGGTCCACTTATAATTTTATTTTGTACAAATGTTATGATGTAACTGCTTGTGTACCTCTGCCTTATGTATTTTTAGTGGGAAATTTTACATTATCTCCTACTATTTCTTGTTTTAATTGTCGCCTGTATTCTTGTGTTAATTCCTCTCTTAATTTTAATGACAGTGATAGTATTATGATTTTACAACAAAGAACTCATATTTGGCTACCTGTTAAATTAGGAAGAGAATGGTCCCAAAATCCTTTGGATAATGTTGTTATTGAACTTTTTACCAAACTACTAAAACGTACAAAGCATATGATTGGAGCCATTGTAGCTATGATTTTAAGCTTAACTGCTATTACCATTGTTGCTGCGGTGTCTGGAATTGCCCTACACACTTCCTTACAAATTAAACACTTTGTGGAAGAATGGCACCGGGAGTCACATGAATTGTGGGTCTCACAGGTAGAAATTGATGCTCGATTACAAACACAGATTAATATTCTTAAACAGACAGTGGGATGGTTAGGAAAAAAGTTATTGGTTGTGAAAAAACAGTTATTGTTAAAATGTGATTGAAATTCTACTACCTTTTGCATTACTAAAGTAAAATATAATGAATCTATTCAAGATTGGAATGTAATACAGCAGTATTTATCTGGAAATTCTACTGCTGCTCCATTGATTGCTTAGTTACAATTTAATATACATGATATTTTTTGTAAACAATTTGCAAATGATGACGCTTCTACTATCACTGATGATGCATTTCTTAAACCTTTGGAAGGGTTGGATCTGAAAGGAATACTACAAACTATTTCATATACTACTAGTGGCATGGGAATTATGATTGTTATTATTTTGTTACACTTGTACTGTTATATTTCATTTTTATGAATCCAATGCAAGCTTCTATGATAACCCTGTGAAAACCTTTACTTTTAAAACAAAAGAAAAAAAGAAACTGTGAAGAATCAGCGTTTATGTTGAAGAGGCAGAATGATGCAGGCTCCAGCCTCAGGATTATCTGAGGACTGTGTTTGAGTATTAGGAAAGCTCTTGGCATGCCAGGCTAGAGAGGGAAAATGTTCTCTCTCCCTATCTCAAAACACATGTCACAGACTCCTGGGAGCTGAGGAAGTAGCTCTTCTGCTTGCTTAAACACAGATGAACAGCTGGTCAAACATGTTCCTGAGATTGGAAAAGTGGTTTGAGCTTGCTCTAATATAGTTTAGATAATAATATACCAAGATATTGTCTCATAGTTTAAGTAAAAATGTATCTGTTGAAATTTTTGTGTGAATATCTTGTGACTAAATCTTGGCAAAGATCCTGCTTGCTTGTCTTTAAATACCCACTAACAATAAAGCACAGCATGCAGTGGCAATTGCTGTTTGTACTCTGCATCCCCTGTGTTTTGGTGATTTCGTGACCCTTACCCAGGGACCCCAAGGCACTAGACGTTGACTCCCCATGACTGACCAAAGAAGAGAAAAACTATATATATACACACATATATGATGCGATGAATTACATTTAAATATAAATGAATATTTATGGTACACATTTAAATATAATTAATGTATATTCCCTTCTATAAATAATTTACATATATAAGATCATATTATATTTATATGTTTATAAATAGATTTGTAATTAATATCCAAAGAGTACATCTGAAGATTTTGGGGAAAATGTAGAGTTTCTAAAGGCTTACTACTGACGCATCATACTTTCAAGCAATTTTTCCACTTATTACAATGTCTGGAGTACTAAGATTGGATGATTATGAAACAGAGTAGCTGTTTTATTCCTTATGATTTTGGATTAGAAACATCTACTTACTTGATATGAAACCTACAAAAATGTGATCTTGAAATCACACTCCACATACTGGACATATACATCAATTTAGCAACTTACAGGTCTGAAACCTCTATTTGAATCCTGTATCTCACATAAATTCAGATTCCTTAGAGTCAGCTACATATAAAAACATGCATGCATTTTCATGCTCACATACATCCCCACACTCACATGACACGCTAAATGTATCACTGTAATAGGTAATAATATAGATACTGAAAAAGAACACCTTTTCAAATGTAATTACATTTTATTTTTTAGATATAATACATTATTGAAATAGTTATAAAAAATCAGCTGAGATGATGTTTCAAATACTAGAGTGCCTGCCTAAAGAGCATGTTTCTCAGTCCAAACCTCATTATTTCCTTTCTTCCTTCTCCCATGTAAAAAACATAAATAACTAGAGAATTAAGCTACATGTTCCTTAATCATTAATTGAATAAAGAAATTGTAATGTATATGCATATATACATAAGATATATTAGTTAGCCAGACATAATAATGAAATTATAGCATCTTAAAGAAAATAGATAAAACTGGAAACCTTCATATTGAAGCAATAAGCCATACTGTGAAAAACAAATACTAGATTTCTCATATGCAGACTCTAGACCTAGAAAATAAAATGAATGACTAAGATAAAAAGGATGGAATTGATTAAATTTAGAAAAAAGTAAGAGAGGAGATAAAGAGAAATATTGTGGAGTATATATTTTCAAATAGTTTATGTTAGTATGATGGCATAATAAAAGTATAAAAATAGGATTATGAAATTAATAAAATGAATAAAATTTATCAAGCTACATTATATGAACCTATGTGTATAACATAATAAAATACTTTTTGAAATTAATATTTGCTAATAAAAAGACAAAAATTCATTCCAGTTGTTATAGATTTATATGTTAATTTCCAATTTTTGTTCAGTTTTTTCCCTGATAAAGTGAAAGGAGAAATTGGTTTTGCTCCTTTAGAAAGATAATCTTGTCGATTTAGCATTAAAATATTCTAGTTAGTTGTTGTCAATGTGAAATTGGTCAATCCAATTAATTATTATATTAGAATATTTTCAATACACTCTTCAAAATATTATCGCTATAAGTATATACTTTTTGCTATTGAATATGTTTTCATTACTTAATCGCTACATACCATTTTCTGAATGTAGTTTGGTATATGCAACTAGGATATGTTATACCTGACATGGAAATCAATTAATCAAACAGTTTTTATCCAAAAAGCCTATAATGAAATAAAGAGGTACATCCAAATTATTTGTATTCAAAGACAATACTTGGTTAGTCTTCTTCTCACATTCCCATTTCCCGTCTTGAGAATAATACACATTGTAAGGAAATGATAAGAATGTTTTGGGGAAATAGGTTGGCTTTAAACCAATGAGTTACTCTGTGCTGGATTTTTCTTTACTTTATATTCAGAAAAGCTAAATTCTTACCTTATCATTTTCCTTAGGCTTTATACTCAGGTTAAATCTCTGATGAGTGACAAAGATATAAACATTTTTTAACAGTGATTAAATTTAGGCTGAGGAACCTATGTACAACTATACTCATGCAGATCTGCCTCATCAGTCATGAGACCGTGATATCAAAATGTTAACCTATGCTTACTGAAATCATGCTTATGAGATTCTGTGTATTATAAACAGTGGTTATAAGCATTTGTTTTGTAATCAACATCATTTCATGGGTTAGGAACTGAAGTGAGACATTATACTCAGAACAAAATTTAAGGAAGCATCCAAAATTAGTTACCAAGTTATACACCATTTAACACAATGTTTTAAAAATGCAAGCTAAAGGAAATAATTTATGGAAAAAATTATTTAAAATAAATACAGAATTAGTATGATTGATTTTTCTTATACGCCAGTTTGCAATACAGCTTGCATGATAAGTTTTCTGATTATATGTTTAGTTAGGTCTTGATATGTAGTTGGAGAAGTTATGTTCTTTCATATCTTCATTTGTCAGATCAAAGAGGAAATGAATTCCATGCCCGAGTCAAATCCGTAATAATGTTACAATTGTATCCTGCTACTTTGCCAAAGTTTCAAATCAGCTCGAGTAACTTGGGTCTTTTTTGGATATAACCAATTAGGTGTGCAATTTTGTCAGTGCTAGAAAGATTTTGACCACCATTTATTAAAATAATATTTTTCCAGAAATTACTTCTATTGTCTGTTTTCATTAGATTTTTTTATTTCATTTATATCATGTGTTTATGGTTTCCTTTAGGTAACCCACATTCAGTCTTCTACACTGTAATTTAGAGTAGTTTTAAATTATGTACACTCATGTATGCTTCTCAGATTCTATCATTTGCTCATTTTGTTCTTGTTACATCAGTAGATAGTTCTCAATATGGATACTATTGGACTTATTCATTGCATTTCTGAACTTTTCAAGTAAGTCATGCTGTTTGTGATTTGATACTGTAGCATTTTTTCCTTTTAAATATGTGCAGATCTTACTTCACATACAGTTACTTTTGTTTTAAACAATTTGATCCATTCAAAGGATTTGACATATTACGTTCATCTAGATGAATTTAATTATAAATTAACACAACCTTATTTCTGAGAGATAGTTATCCTTATACTCTACTCAAATTAACATGTATTTGAGGTTTTAGTACTTTAAAAAACTGGGTATAACATGTTTTTGTTCCTGGGGGAATTCAAATCTCTTGGAATTCCAATCTCCAGCTGTGGTGACTTCAACATACGTGTGCATTTTATTTCAATTGTTTTGTTTCTAAATTTTGTCTCATATAACACAAAGTAGAAAAAGAATCAGTGACTTAGAACTTTTCCACATAGAATTCTAAGAGAGACACTTGAAGTTTTGTGACAACTGGGACCAGGGAGGTCTTGTTAGTGGAAGATGAGGGAGAATAACAGATAATGTTTGACGTGATTTGAATTCTGCCTCCTCTTGCCTCATTATTTCCAATGGTAATAATTTTGTCTGTATGAACTCAGAATTTTTGGTTTATTTGGGACACACTTCACATTTTTATTGGATTTTAACTCTAAAATCTTCTTTCCTTCATTTAAAACCACAGATGTGACTTTATAATGCTAAAATAGCATCTACTAATTTATATGAAATTATTCAAACTATTTTCTATTTTCGCTTCACATGATATGCAATATAGAATGTAATAATAATAATGTGAGATAGTATGAAATAATTGACTTTGGAGAAAATCAATTACACTGGATTTTTGTGAGATACTTAGTAATAGTAAAAATTGTATTTGTTTCTATTAAAAAATTCCCAGTTACATCTAAAAATAACTCATAGTTATAAACTAATGTTGAAAAAATAGATTTTTATTGGAAAAACGCCAGAAGTTTCACTAAGATTGCTGTTTAAAATTGACTTGGATCTGAGATTTGGTGGCTCATGCCTGTAATCCTAGATACTCAGGAATCTGACATCTGAGTATAGTGGTTCAAAGCCAGCGTGGGCAGAAAAGTCTGTGAGACAATTGTCTCCAATAAACCACCTAAAAACCAGAAACAGCATTGTGGCTTAAGTGGTACGGTGGTAGCCTTGAGCTGAAGAGCTGAGGACAGTGACCAGGCCCAGAATTCAAGCCCCACAACTGACAAAAAAAATTGACATGGACTTGGACTTTATTATTTCATGATTTTTTATGAGTGGTTGTTCAGTGAAAATGTAATTAGTGTTTATATTTTGTGTTGGCATAAAATGAGCCTACTATTGTGTTAATTTATTCAAAAAAACTCTCTGATTATATGACAGCATAAATTTGGTGGATAATGATTAAAACCAGGTTGCTTTTCTGGAAAAAAATATTTATATCACCACCACAAAAAGAAGTACAAAAGAAAATATATGCCAGGAAACTTATTCTGTAAATCACAATGGACTAATATTCTGTTATTGGTGAAGATGTTGCCATTTGATTTTAGTATGCCCCAGAAAGACCTATGTGTGAAAGAAAAATGGCTTTCCATTCCCTCCCAGACTGTGGAGAATACCTGAATAGTTATTCTGGAGATTGAGTTCTTCAGAGTGAAACCCATGAAAACATAGTCTCTCATCTACTTTCTTCTTTTATATTTTAATCATTCTAGGTCACAAACATTTCTCTTTGACATACTCCCCACCTTGACATAGTCTTGGCACAGGCCACCAAAGCAATAAAACCAACTGAACATACACTGAAATCTTCAAACTTGTAAATCTGAGTAAGCCTTTCTGCTTAATACATGGACAATATCACTTATTATGGTAGGTTATAAAGCTAACAGAGAAGTCTAGTCTTTCTAACAATGTAGAGTACATAAAAATGTGCCTCATTATAAAATATCTAACTGCATGTTGTATTATGTGTTTTTGTTTCTTTTGATCCTAGGGCTTAAACTCAGGGTCTGAATGGTGCTTTTGTGGTCAAGGCCAATGATCGACATACAATTTGAACTGGAACTCCATTTGCCTCTATGGTTAATTGGAGATAAGAGTCAGAAGAACTTTCCTACTCTTGCTGGCTTCAAATTGTAATCTTCAGATCTCAATCTCTTAACTAGCTAAGATTAAATCCTCGAACCACCAGTGCCTACCCATGTTGCATATTGTGTGTAATTCCAATTCTCAGCATTGTAGAGATGTTCCTACCACAATGTAAAAATACTTAAAACATACTAAGGGTATGTGTAAAGTATATTATGAAGAAAGAATTTTCATCCTTTAAAAAAATCTATGCAAAATCTGTGCTAACTATTGATATTTTTCTGTACCTTTCCTGCTACCAGTTTGATATAATTTAATAATTGTCAGGTCAAGTTTCTCTATATTCAAATGGAGATTTACTATTTCATGCATGCAAATAAATGTATATGTATGCGTATCTATCTATATATCTTCCAATGTGGATCATCAGATTTGATACTTAGCTTTGTTTTGCTGTTCAACAGTTGAACCTGGTTGGCTCATTCTGTGACAATATCTGTGCTCATTCTCATCATTCCTTATTACCACACCATCAGCCTTCTAAAATCAGCCTCATTTCCTGGAGAGGGTAACCAATCAGTCCAACCCACAGGGTTGTAATAAAGGAAGCTTTAAGAAAGGAAGTTAACATGAAGTGACAACTACAGAATTTCTACAGAGACTTAGTAGGTTATCAAAATTATATCTGACATCCTTCCATTTCTGCCTTTCTTCTCTTCTCATACTTAAGAAAGCATTGACTAACACTATAAATATATTGCATTTATAACTTAAGGATCAATTTTTTTCCAACCTGCAGCCCTTTTTCCATGATTTTTGACATAAACTTTTGGGAGATTTTTTTTGGATTCTTATGGAATTCCATCCAAAACAAAGCCATGTATATCAATTAAAACAATGTTTTCAACTCAGAGTATTAAACAAAAGAGGGAGAAATTTAAGGTTAGTTACATATGTTAATCACAAATATAGGGAATATCACGATATTTTCAAATAATATACTTTTACTGGATAAAGTGGCTCAAATCTGTAATCTTATCTACTTGGAAAACAGATTAGAGATTCCAGTTCCAGGCAAGCCTAGCACAAAAAGAAGTTTCAGAAACTCTAACCATTTGCTGGGTGCAATCTTTTTTACTTGTGTTAAGATTACCACAATCCAGTCAGGCCCAGGCATAGTGATACTACCTCAAAATAAGCAATCCAATTACAATCTGCAAGTATGGCAGTAGTAGAAATGCTGTTTCACAAGTACAGGGTTTTGGGTTCAATCCCCCAGTACCGCTAGAAATTTAAGTGTGTGCCAGGGTAAGAATTTGGCATGTCTAAGGTCAAGACTTCATACTGGTTTGACAAGCTCTAATAAAACATTTACCTCTCTTGCTAATTGTTTTAAAAGTACAAACATAACTTCTGTGTCCAAACCAAATAATTTCTTATTAGAGATTTTCTTCTATCCATTAAGTAATTTGTTATGTGTTGGATACTGTCCCACTGACATCATACTAAAGATCAAAAACCCATTGCCTCAGAAAGTGACTGCATTTGGAAACAGAATCTCAAAGGTAGCATTTAAGTTGAAGTGTCCTCCAAGAGAAGCAGAAGGCCTTGAATATGCCAAGGAAAGAGGACTCAGAAGAAGCCAACTCTGACGTTGGAGTTCTAGTTCCACAAACTCAGAGGCAATGTATTTACAGTGTTAACGCTACCCAATCTATGGTAGTTTATTATTACAATTACTAGCAAACATGTGGAATCTATAAGACATGAAAAGTCATTGCTTCTTGGGGTCCATGACTCATCTCTATAATCCTAGCGATTAAGAAGGATGAGACTTGGAGGATAATGGTTTTCAGGCTGGTAGTAAAGTTCATAAGGTTCTATCGCCAATTAACTACAAAAATTTCTGGGCGAGAGACATGGTTCAAAGGTAGACTGACTACTGTTAGCAAACAAACAGAGCATGAGGTATGTTGAAGCCTAAAAGGGAAGAAAGAAAAAGTCCTTAGAAGAATAGTATGAGAAACAGAGTTATGAATAGGAAAGCAGAACAAAAAGAAATAAACTTATTGATACAGACAAAGCTTCCCAATGAAATATGGCACGAACTGTAATATTTAGGGTTTTCCTTCCTATACAGTTGAAATAAAGGTATTTTGACAATGAAACTAAAGTGTAATACTGTAATCACATTACTTTTATGTTTCCATAATTTAACTGGTTTTCCTACAAATTTATAGAATACTGTAGCTATGGAAAAAAATCAATAAATATTGCATTTCCATATAAGATTACATATTCTTGCAAGTGTTGTCTAAAATTGATCTACACTGAAAAGATTGCCATTGATATCTTTCTGATGATTCCAAATGTTTATAATTTCAGCTGACCTTTCACAAAACTCATACCCCAAACATAACTTTTTAGTTTTTTCATGCAATCATATGAACACAAACATATGGCACAAAATGTTAATTACTTTTATCTGCTGTCATTAATGTAGTATACCTAATAGAATTTAATATATACCCTGAGCATAATAAGATTCTTCCTTCTAAACACAGACTTGCAGGCACACACACAGACACACAGACACACACACACACAAACACACAAACACACACATATTTATCACTCTGATTAGGATCCTTACATTGGATATCAGACAATGTTCTAATAATCAAACTTTCCTGCCCAGACATAAAATACATTCATAATTCCACACATACAAAAAACACCAGATCATTCAAAATAATGAGAATATTTAACAAACCACCCAGCTCCTGAGCCATCTACTTCCTGATTTCATTCATTCATGACGATGCATTTTTCATATCATATTTAAAAATCTTTTTGAGTCTCTCTGATTAGCAGATAAAAATATGCTATCATATAATAAGAAATGTAGGTAAAATTACTTCTCCCTAGATAATCTTTAATATCTTATCAAAGACTTCTGTTTATTTCTTGCAGATTCTTTTTCTGGCATTTTGCTCTAATGTCTAATATTAAATTACAAAGTACATGCCATATTCCTTAATTCATTTTTCCTAAAGGTTATGCTATGGAGTTGAATCTGATTTGTTTGCTGATTGTAAATTAAATTTTCTCAAAAACTGGAATTATTGTTTATGTTCCTCCTAAGCCATTTGAAATATCTAAAAGAACTGCAAATTCACCTTGGCAATGATTTGTGAATGGCAGTAATGGTTGTGGGGAGATGAAGGACTTGAATTGTCTAGAGTGCCTTAAAAATGGCACTGTTGTTTAAAGGGCTGATCGTTTAGTAAGCTTTTAAAGTGTGGTCTTCATATTTCATCTAAGAAGATAACAGTATGCTTTTCATCACATTCTTGCCTGCAAAGTAGTAGAATTATTTCCTTTGCACATTTTATGCCCTGCTGCTACTGTAATGAAACCAACAAGCAACTGCACAGCTGTGTTAGCTGCACTATATTTTGAAATTTCCTTCCAGTAGCCGTAGTGATTTTAGCCGAGATTCATGGGATAGTCACATAATCCACAATTACAAAGAACCACAATATACAAAGACCATTTCAAAATGAGGTTCAATTTTTATGTTTGTTGTTTCCTTTCTTATTGATTGTCTTTTAAAGAGCTAGGGGCTCATTATTATTGATGTGACTTAAATAAATTTACCATATTTTTGAAATAAAATAAAGAGATATAAAAAAACATATTTAGTCACAAAATAAAAGTAAATATTTGAGTGATTCTTTCCATTCTACTCCTGTTCTCGGTTATCTTCAATTAACGTTGAGATGAGCAAAGCATATGTGTAAATTGACACGTATTAAGCACACAGGACACTGGAATCTTTGGGCTTTAATTTCTTTATCCACTTCACATAGAAAAGAAAATTATCAATTGTTTCATGTGTTAAGTAATCTGGTTAAAACAAGTTGTATTAATTTTATCAATAGTTCTCATAACCTATGGAATTGATGCATTGCAATTGTATTTGATTTATTACTTCCACAAAATTAATATTACATTTATTTTACCTTTTTGTACATGAAGTTATTTAATTCTTGAGGATAAAACTTTCCTGTTTTTCATTTTGGCTGCCAAAATAGAACTATTAGACATTTTGAAAATTTAACTTTAAATCTAAACCTTCAGATTACACTAGGACTTGAATTGTGTTACACATTTAATGTTAAAAAGCATTACTTAAATAGAAAGCAAACTTATAAGTTATCACACTTCAATCCCTGAATTGACTTTACAATAAACAATAATTATATTTATATAACATGATTTACATAACTAAAACAATCTATGAGATATGGAAACAGAAGACTCCTTTTTTGTTTTGTGTCTATTGTTGTTGTTTATAGTTTGTGATGATTCTGTCTTCTTTACCTTATGTCTGGTATATTCATTTTACGTCTTCAAGAAGGTGGAGGGTGGGCACAGAGCTTTAGGGAAATCGGTGACAAATGGCACCAGTGGAGTTCATTGAACATTGATGAAAGTGAACAATCTGACACATGGGTGAGGACAGTAGCGTAGGACTGGGAACAAGTAAAGGAACTGAAGACATTCCATAAAAGGAAATGTACTCATTACCTGACTCATGTAATTATAATCACTCTTAAATCACCTTAATAATAAAAACAGAATAAATCTATTTAAAGGCAAACAAATCTTTGTTTCTTAGAATCCTAGTAGTTTGTTTTGTTCACTGGTTTGAGCGGTTGAGTCTATCTCTGAAAATAGCTACACTGACATTCATTGGGCAAATTTGTGAGCTACTAGTAGATAAAAGTCAATTATGATTATTTGTATGTTTTTTGAGACTCTGATTCATGTATTTCTTTAATCTAATTTGTATTATTTATGTCTACCGTTTTTGGTTTGGTTTGTTCCTGTTTTTCAAGGACCTAGTAGTGCATCATTAGTGTTGATTCAAGATTGTTCTAGTTTGTTGCGACACATACTCAAAGCTATAAATTTTCCTCTGAGTATTGCCTGTGTTGTTGTGTCCCAGCGGAGGCAGTATTTTGTGTGTTCACATTCACTGAATTCCATAAACGTTAGAACTGCCCTCCATATCCCATCAGTGACTCACTGATGATTTAACAATGTGTTATTTAGTCTCTGTGAGTTTCAGAATTTTCTGTGATGCCTTTTGACATTGATATCTAATTTGGTCCCATTGTGGTCTGTCATGATTCAAGGAGAATTTCATTTTTATTTTTGAATTTCACAGATTTTCCTTGTGATCTAAGATATGATCTATTTTGGAGAACATACCATGGGTTGTGGAGAACATTCCATGGGTTGCTGAGAGGAATATATATTGTGATGCTGCTAGGTTAAATAATCTGTAGATATCTGTTAGTTATAGCTTGTCAATGCAGTTATTTATCTCTAAAGTTTTTTTGCTAAGTTTTTACCTGGATGGCCTGTCCAGAAGTAAAATGATGTGTTCAATCAACCAACAATCTGTTTGGATGTATGCATTATTTTAGGGTAAGTGGTATTGGTACAAAAATTTAGAAGCTCTAGGATTCAGGGCATTGAAATTTAGAATTCTTCTTTTGTTGTTGTTTTTTGGGTCCGGTCATGGGTCCTGAACTCTGGGCCTGGCACTATCCCTAAGCTCTTCATCTCAAAGTGAGTGCTCTACCACTTGAGCCACAGCGCCACTTCCGGCTTTTTTCTGCTTATGTGGTGCTGAGGAATCGAACCCAGGGCCTCATGCATGCAAGGCAAGTCCTATACCACTGAGCCACATTCCCAGCCCAGAATTCTTATATCCCCCTGATGGAGACTTTTCTTTATCAATATTTAAGGTCCCTCTTTGCCTCTTTTTACTTTCATAGCACTTTTAATTTAAAGCTTATTTTATCTAATATTAGTATAGCTACTCTGGCCTGTTTATGAGGTCCATTTTTAATTTGTAAAAATGATGTACCGAAGGGATACAATTACATAAGTCAGATAATGAGCACATTTCTTTTTGAACAGTGTCACCTCTTCCCTCATCTTCTCCCAGTTTTTCCCTTTCAACCTCCCTGCCCCCAAGTTGTATAGTTCAATTTTAATGTAATGTCTATTGAGTAGCACTGCTGCATTTGTTCACCCTTTGTCCCATCATTTCTGTTCCCCCTTGCACTTTTCAAACTTACATATAAGACCAAAGGTGCAAAAAAACAACCAGCTTCAGAAGACAGAAGGAAAAATCAAAACAATAAAAGAACTCTCATTATCATTTCTTGAAAGTCATTTTGATGAACATTATTTTATATGATAATATTCATGTAACTCTTGAGAATTTGTGATCCTCTCCAAAGAGCATCCTCCTTTGAGCTCACTGTATAAATGTTTAGAATCTTTTGTAATTTATGATGTCTAAGTGTAATGTTCTTTCTTTTACCATCCAACTGTGTTTACTTGTAGAATTATAGGCACATTCTAATACAACAAATGAGGGAAATCAGACAACCTATATATATTTGAGTCTTTCTATAAGTTTTGTTTTCTAAAGTTTCTTTCTATAAGTTTGTTCCAAGTCTTTCCATTTCCTTATGATTGGTGTAATATTATTTTTTCTGGATGAATGGAATTGCTTCATACTGAAGTTGTTTCTTCATAGCAAAAGAAAAGTTAGCAGGATATAAAGAGAACAGAATGGAAGAATATTTTTACTAGCTAAGCATCAGACAAGGGTTTTCATAACTAACCCATAGTTAGAGATCAATAAGTTAAACCCAACAAAAATAAACCCTCAAACAAACAAGAACCCAATTAATATATGGGATAAAGATTTAAAGATAACTTTTTAGAAGTAGTAAGAATGACAAATATACACATCTCTCTCCATAAAAGAAATGCAAATCCAAACACAACTGAGATTCATCTCACCCCTGTTACAATGTCATGAAAAAATGAATAATCACGGATACTGATAGGGTTGTGGCCCAAAGGAAACTCTATTACACTGTTTGTGGGAATGTGGTCTTTTTCACCCACTTTGGAAAACACTGGAAGTTGCCAACAGAACCGAATAGAGAGCTACCTATGATCCAGCAATTCCACTTAAGAGCATTTATCCAATAGAGCAGAAACAAGGCCGCACTGAAGCTATCAGAACAAACATGTTTATGTTACATTATTTTCTGTAGCCAACATATGGAATCAGCTCAGATGACTCTCATTATAAAAAGAGATCAAGAATTACATATGTATATATGTATTATATATACATATAATTTTATTGATCCCTAATCACAAGTATGTATGTATATACATATATATATGTATACATACATACATACATATATACACATGTATATATACACATAAATGCATACATATATACATACATAATGGAGTTCTGTTCATCCATAAGAAAGAATAATATAGCACCATTCGTAAGGAAAATGAAACACTTAGAAATAATCATATTCAGTGAAATAAAGCAGACCCAGAAAAACTTAGGTTGCATGATTTTCCTCATTTGTGGTAGGTACAACGTGCCTATTAATGTAAAACTAAACACACTGGATGGTATGCAAGGAGGTACAAATGAATTATCTGAAGTGTCAGAGTTCATGGAGAGTGAAAATACCCTAAGTTTCTTAAAAGACTAATCAAAACCCAACAAAATAATTTCCAGTAAATGTGTACTGCAAGAGAGGACGGAGGGGGGGGGCAATTTGAGAGGGGTAGGAAATTGAAGGTGAAAAGAATAGAATACAGGCAAGAATCCATTGTTTACTTCCCAGAATTGAAATATTCAAAGGAAGGCATAGTGTTAAATGAGAGTGAAGATGTTGAATTGATAACACAATTCCAGGTGCTTGTACACATAAACTGCTTTGCTAAATGGCAAGTAAATCGATAACATAATATTGAGATATATAAGGATTTTTGTTGATTGGGAGGGATGGATGAGAATGTTTAAAGTGATGACATTGATCAAGATGCACTGTATCCATAAACTGTTTCAATGAATGGCAACACCTTTGTACAACTACTTAAAGATAATAAAAAATATTTGGAAAATTAATTATGATAAACTGTTTAGTGAATGGCAACTCCTTTGTACAACTACTTAAAGATAATAAAAATATTTGAAAAATTAATTATGATAGTTGATTAGAGTTGAACCTCAATTTAATTCCCATTTAAGAATATTTTTAACTTGGGGACTTGGAGAATAAATTTCAAATAATAAAATATTATGAATCCTTTTTTATCAGAATTTTTGATATTTAACTCAAACTACTGTGCTTTCTGTCAACCATTGGGGTTTTATAAGTGAATTCTTCAAGGTTTGTGGCATAAAACCATCAGAAATATATTACCTATATTCTAGAAGCTTGAACATTGATTATAAAAATGGTTGTTCAAAGCAATTCCTTGTCTTATGGGGTTCTACTTTCTGGTTCATCTTAATCTATTTGCTGGACATCCACATGGCAGAGTAATTATATTGGGCTCCTTTTATCAAGATGATTATTGTGGTGTCATCTATGAAAGGCTGATTCTAATGTCAGCAGAAAGGGAAATAGAATTTCAACATGTGTAACTGAAAGGAATTACATCGTCCAATACACTTTGCAACTTTTGCTTTAACTCAGTGTAGTGTATCATTTGGATATTTTTTCATAGAAGATAATAACTTAAGGACAAGCTTATATCATGTGACTTAGTGAATGATTCTTCTTACAATGGGAATAATTATCGTGATGGCAAGGTGAAGTATGATAATTTAGTGGCTCTTGAACCACATTATATGTAGCCATGTTATGCCATGTACAGCCTTTCTAAGGTCCTTCTGATGTATTTGAACAATCTCCAATGAGTTAATTGCTTTCAGAAATATTCATTTGAACCAACAAATACAGATCTCCTTTGATTGTAATTACTTTCTACTATTAGGCCTCCCACAGACACCAAAATCAGAGGATTCTAATTTCTCTGATAAAATACATAATAAAATTTTTATAATTAATATAATATGAAGAGTGTAATATTAATAGCATTATAAATACAGTATTCACATTATATAATATATTAACATCCTTTGGTTACATCAATTTTTAGAATATATATAACTAAGTGTAAATTGCTTGCAATGTATAGAAAATGAGAAAAAGATTCGCATACATATTACTACAGATGCAAACAGATTCACCAGGTTATTTATGATGCTTCATTTGTTGGTTTCATTCATGCATGGAGAACATGAGAAGAATTGAAAATTGCAAACTTAAATTTACTAAAGGGTTAATTACATGAAGTTTATGTTGGACTAATAACAGATTTTATAAATTAAATTGTTTTGTCCCTTCCTTTCTCCCTCCCTCCCTTCGTTCCTTCGTTCTTTCATTCCCTCCTTCTTTCCTTCCTTCCTTTTTTCCTTCCTTCCTTCTTTGTTTCCGCCCTCCTTCCCTCCATCCCTACCTCTCTCTCTTTCTCTCCTTTCGTTCTTTCTTTCTTTCTTTCTTCCTTCCTTCCTTTCTTTTTTCTTTATTTCTTTTTTTCTTTCTTTCTTTCTTCCAATCTTCCCTTCTTTCTTTTACTCAGAATATTTCTTATGGCTATGAAAAAAATACCTACTGTTGTACTCCAATGTGTTATGAGTAATTATATATATTAACTAGTTTAATATTAATTTTAATAACCTATGTTTATCTTAAGACAAATTATACTAAAACAACTTCACAAACATTGCAAGATATATGACAAATATTACTTTTCATGATATTGTTTATTTCTTCAAACTAAAATAAAAATTTTGGTATAATATTTTGTGTGTGTTTCTTGTGATTTGAACTCAAGACGTATCCCTTAGGTTTTTTTTTTTTTTCCCCTCAAAGATATTGCTCTATCATTTGTGTCACAGTTCCATTTTTGGCTTTGTGTATGTGTGTGTGTATGTGTGTGTGTGTGTGTGTTTGTGTGTTGTGATGCATGTGTGATTTGTGTGTGATATATGTATGTGTGTTGTGATGTGTGTGGGCTTTGAACCCCAGCGTACTGAGTAGCGAGGATTACAAGCTTGAGACACCCATATTCAGCACAGATTTAATATATCCAAGACTAAATTAAATTTCATATTATTTGAGTTCTAGGGGCTCAAATTAACAAATTAACATTTAGATATTTATTTAGTTTTTAACCTGAAACTGCAATTTGAAAAATAGTTTTCATTTTTTTTTAAAAAACATACACTCAAAAGTTGAAATGACAGAATCTTTGGACAAATTGAAATATTCTATTATTTAAAAGCAAAAAAGGGATAGTTAATCAAATTTTTCATGTCAGCTAAAAGCAATAGGCTCTGTCATGCTGAATGAAGCAATTTTACATTGAATTAAATATTATCTACTGTGGTCACATGATTTTCTCTTCCTTTAAACCTACACTATATTTGACATAAAAATGTAGATTCATAAAATTTTTGAGTATATAAAAATCTCAGTTATTGGTCATGTATTTCTGAGGTTTGAGTAACAAGTAATTTCAGAGAAACACTGAATTTTGTGTATTTTATGTCAACAGTTGTTTTTATAAATTGAATTAATCTCAATATGAGATAACTAAAGCAAAATAATCCATCACTTATCCAATAATTCCAATAGACTTGAATATAACTTATTTTTGAATGGCAGGAAATTCATAATATGCCTGCTCTCTATAAAATAACTAAGAAATAAATGATCGTGATAATATTCACTTTTGTTTCAACTGGCAAGAAAGAACCTCACTATAGAGGACAAATACTTGATTGGAAATGCCATAAAATTATGAAAAATTCAAGTCATTATGAGTTAGATGAAATAGTCATTTTTGAAGGTTAAAAATGAAATCTCTTGAAGCTTCTTTATCTGTTAAATAAAAGGTATTTGCACTCAAAATATTTCATTCATCTCTCCAGCAATGATAAAACCAAATGACCTCTATGCCAAATAGCTTCTCTGCTTAATTCAAGTAAATATTTAGGTGTCCCTAAATATTCTGTTGTAGTTATCACAATTGTATAGAAATATTATGCACCACTCTAGAAATTAAATCTGAAATCATAAAGGATTGGGATTAATAATTAGCTTTCACTATGTTGCCATAAAGAGGTGAACCCTTTCAAGTGGGCATAGTCATGGAGATTTGGTCACTGAGAAAGAGTGATCAAAAAGGATGCTAAGATCAAAATCCTTTCTTCCTCTTCCTTCTTTTACTTCCCTGTCTCCTTCTACCTTTCCCTCTTCCCCTCCTCCACTTTCTCCCTTTCCTGACTTCAATTCCTCCTCTTCGTTACTTCCTGGTTTCCGTGAATACACATACTCCATCACATGTTCCTGACATTGGGTAATGTGCCACCACCAAACCAAAGCAATGATGATAAGAAACATAAACTGAAATGTATAAAAGCAGAAGTCAAGATTAATCTTTCCTTCTTTTATGTTAATTTTATAAAGTATTTTGTTTATATTATTAGGAGATTGACACAGCATGCTTTCATTTATTATAAGGGATAAAATTTACTGGAAAAAAATCTGACCAACATCGCCCTAATGAAATGATTGATTAAATTAATATTATATTAGGACAAATCTACTTTAAAATATTAGATATACTTCAATAAGAGGCAAACAATTCAACACTATTGTTTGCTATGAAAAGACAGCAGAATTCACCCTGTTCCTCAAGGAAATTGACCTATTATTGGCAGTATTGTCAATTTAATAAATGATGTAAGAAGACTGAAGAACATTTCAACCCAAACTGCATGATATAAAATTTACTTTGTCCCCTGTAAACAACCTTTTAATTCTATGTGTTGTTCCCAAAATGACTTGTATTTTATTCTAATCACATTTTTTAATTAACTTGAAGTGGTTTTATGGAAATTGCTGTTTGACAAAACAGTTTATGAATAGTGTTTATTGAGGTTTTTTTAAATTTTTTTCTCTCCTGAGGTTTGAACTTTGGGTCTGGGCGATGTCCCTGAGCTCCTCTGAATGAACGCTAGAACTCTACCACTTGAGGCACAGCAGCACTTTCAGATTTTTCTGAGATTTAATTGGAGATAAGAATCTCACAGACTTTCCTGGCTGGGGTGGCTTCAAACCTCAATCCTCAGCCTCCTGAGTATCTAGGACAGCAGGTGTGAGCTGCTAGTGCCTGGCTTAATACAATGCATCTTTTTTTATTTTTAGGCTAGCCCTGGGGTTTGAACTCAGGGCCTTGGCAATGTCCTTGTGCTTCTTTTCCTCATGCTAACACTCTACAACTTGTGTCATAGTGCCAATTCCATCCCTTTTTTTTTGTTTAAGTAGTGCTGAGGAATCAAACCCAGGGCTTCACACATGCAAGGCAAGCAGTCTACCACTAAGCTACATTCCATGGCCAGTACAATGCATCTTGATGATCATTATCCCTCATCCCTCTCAATTCTCTCTCATCCCTATATTTACATAATTTTTTAGAATATTCAGTCACTCACAATATCATGTATAGTCACTCAGAGAATATATCACAGATCATATTTTCTTGATAGTCTCATTCATCAACATACTAAACTTATACATTACAGAATTCTGTGCTTTTAAATTCTAAATTATCACACAGATTCACTGACTACTATTCTAAAATTTTTCCTAAGGTTAATGCAAATATACTCTGTAATTCTTCGATAAAATACAATGATTCTTAGAATGTTAAAGAGTTGGTGTAAGAACATCACCCTCAGTTCTAGAACATTTTATCATCACTACTCTGTCAAAGTACTGCAATATTTATCAGTAATTGCTTCCTGTCATCATTTCAACCTACCCTCCCCTTGAGCAGCTATTATTTCATATTCTACATCTACAGATGTGACAACATTAAAAAGCTCATGTGATCAGAAAATATAATCTATTTTATCCATTTAGCCCATGTAATATTACTGTTTCCAAAGTAAGTCCATGCAAATTTTTCTCATGGATAGAGCATATTGTTTTATATGCATGTGTATATTGGTATAACATCTTCAATGGGGATTTCAATATTTTATTATATGGTATTGTAAAAGGTTTTGCTATGTATATTCTTGTACATGTGTCTCATTGGACTTATGTTGAAACATATTTTGTATATAAAATTATGATTCAACATCCTGGATCATAGAGGCAACTCTATGTTTACTCTATGTGTAATATCTTAAAGATCGTCAGTATGTTTAAGAAACTGACTGTATCATTTTAAGTGTCAAGCACCAATGTATAAGGATTCCAATTTCTACATAGTGGTTGTGCAGGGTTATCTTATTGTTGTTTCTATTTCCCCTAATCTCTATATGTATGCAATGTCTAGGTATGTTATGATCTTTCCATGTCTCCCTTTGTTGTTGTTATATTACTATAGAGATATGTCTTTGGACTTTTTGATAACTTATTCAGGATGGCTAAAGTTTTTCATTGTCATTAATATGCTCTTAATATATTTCTGATTCGTCTCTTTAAATAAATGTATATGTATACATATTATGTGTACATATACATATATTCATACTTAATATGTGTATATATACAAATACCTATAGTATGTATACATATATATGAATATACAGATGTGTATGTACATGTATATAGACATATGTATATTATTATTTTCATTTGTCTGTAAGTTACCATTTAATTTTATTTGCCAAACATATCCTTTATTGATTTTACTTTATTTTATTTTATGGTTAAGATGTTGTACAGAAGGGTTACAGTTACATGAGTAAGGCAATGAGTACATTACCTGTTGACCATTGTTACCCCTTCCTTTCCTTGTTGTTGTCCCACTATTCCTTCCTTCCCCCAGCTCCTACATTCCTATCATCCCACCACTCGCAGCATGAAGTGGTGAGTTCATTTCCAATATACTGTCTTTGTGGGTATTTTTGTTGCAGTGGGTCATCCTGTGTCCTTGTTTCAGCATTTTGGAATTCACCTTCCTCTCCCCAGATTTTATGTGTGTGTGTGTGTGTGTGTGTGTGTGTGTGTGTGTGTGTGTGTGTGTGTGTATACAAGATGCACGGTATCAAAATCGAGTATAGTGGCAACAGGGGATATGCCATAGGGGAAAGAAGATACAAAGGAAACAACAAAAATGAATAAAATGACGTTGTACATTACAACAGTAACAATAAAGACAGAACGCTCAAACATGTTCTTTACTAACAAGGTAATTATTACAGTCATGTCCTTAACATTTTTGGAATTCGCAAAAATGATTTTTAGCATTCCATGTGGACTTATATGTTCAATTTTTGCTAAATCTATTTACTCATAAGGTACCTGACAGCTCTCTTCTGAAACCAAAAAGACAGTCTTCTATAGCTTGGTTCCAAACCACTTCTATTTTTAACTTATACTAAGAATACTGTCTCAAGCCCAGTGCCGATCGCTCACACCTTTAATCCAAGCTACTCAGGAGGCTGAGATGTGAGGATCACGGTTCAAAGCCAGCCTGGCCAGGAAAAGTCCATGAGACTCTTATCTCCAATAAACAATCAGAAAACCAGATGTGGCGCTATGTCTCAAGTGGTAGAGCTCTAGCCTTGAGGAGAATAGCTGAGGGACAGCACCCAGGCCCAGATTTCAAGGCCCACGACCAAGACCACCACCACCAACAACAATACCACCACCACCACCAACAACAACAACAAAGAGAATACTGACTCTAAGAAACAATAGCATTAAGCAGTCTTAAAGATAGGCTCAAGTTTAACATTTTATTATTATCTTAGATACCAACAGACTTCTAGTCTGATGAGCCATGAGCCCTCAGAATGTTGACCAAATGTTTTAGTTTGTTTACACAATTACTAAAAGTATTTGGACTTTTTGATAACTTATTCAGGATGGCTAAAGTTTTTCATTGTCATTAATATGCTCTTAACATATTTCTGATTCGTCTCTTTAAATAAATGTATATGTATACACATTATGTGTACATATACATATATTCATAGTTAATATGTGTATATATACAAATACCTATAGATATGCATACATATATATGAATATACAGATGTGTATGTACATGTATATAGACATATGTGTATTATTATTTTCATTTGTCTGTATCTTATCTGTATCTTTCTTTCATTTCACCACTGAAACTATATTTATCCTTTATGTCATATTGAATACCAATGCCTTTGGAAGATATTTATTAATTGGCGTATATTAATTGTACAAAGAAATCTTATTGAAATATTTTACACACTCACATATTGATCAAGGGCCTGATTAACTTGTTTCTGTCTTTCTCCATTCCCATTGTCCCTTACTTCTCAACTGTTTACTGTGAATTTCTTTGTGCTAACTCTACACACTGTCAAAATGTATTAAAGTGATATTCACCCACCGTCATTGAAAATTATACAATGCTGAATATAAAAGCAAAATTAAAAAATCTAAATAAAAATCTGAATAAATGGGGACATATCATTTTTGTGGATTGGAGGATACAATTGAACAAAGATATAAATTGCCTCCCTACTCTTTTGATCATTCATGGGGCTTGAAATCTGGGCCTAGGTGCTGTCCCTCAGCTCTTCAGCTCAAAGTGAGGGCTCTACCTATTGTGCAACTGTGCCACTTCTGGCTTTCTGGTGGTTAATTGGACGTAAGAGTCTTTCAGACATTCTTGTTCCGCAATCCTCAGATCTCAGCCTTGTATACAGCTCGAATTACAAGCATGAGCTAACAGCACCCAGCATCACAGTTTTATTTATAGGTTTATGACAATTTCTAAAAACACCTGACCAGCACTCTTTGACTCATTGACAAAGGAAAATAAACTGGAACATATTTCTCTGTCGAATATTAAACCTGTTAGCATAAAATGTTATGTTTGTAGAGGAAAGATTACACAGCTCAATGTGTCTGTAAGGCACCATATTAGAACCACATAATTATTATCAAGGAATAGTTAATAAGGGGTAAAACTAAATATTTGTGGAATGAAATTCTCTTTAATAAGTGGTGATAGGTTAGACAGTATTGAGGAGAATTAAAGAGTGAAAATTGACTTATTGAAATATTACCTTCAAGCAGGATTTAAACATGAATATAAAACAAAAGGAGTGATGTAAACGTAAAGCAAAGAAAGATGTCTTGACAATTTTGGAGATGAAGCATTCTTAACTTACACATTAAAATTATAGGAAAGGAAAACTTGATATAGTCGAACTCAATAAAAGTGTAAAATAATTTGGTCTGTGAAAGCTCATATACAATTAGTGAATAGAATTTGGGAGCAGGGTTTCATCAATTTCCTCCTAGCTACTTGGGACGCTGTGATTTGAGTATTGCTGTTTGAAGCCAGACCACAAAATAAAGTCCCTGAGAATCTTAGCTCTGATTAATCAGCAAAACACAGATGTGAGGTATGACTCAAAGGGTTAATTGTTAACAAAATGCAACAAATCTCAGGGACCCTGAGTTCAAGCCCCAAGACGGTACATACATGTACAAAAGTAATGGTAGTAATTCTAATAGTGAGGAAGATGATGATGATGATGATGATGTTGATAATGATGATGAAGGGTACTCATAGTCAAGGATAAAATATTTGCAAATCTTATAACTGAAGAATGCCTCAAATCTAGACTGTGCATAGAACTCTCAAAAACTAATAAGAACATCAATTCAAAACCAGCAAAATACATCTTGTGTAAAAGAAACACAAGAAAAACATCATCAATCCTCAAATAAATGCACATTAAAATAAAATGACATCACAAAACATGTATGAGAATTACTTAACATAAAACAATAATGACCTTAATGCTGATACCAAGAAACAGAGAAACTGAATGCTGGTAGAAATGTCAAATTGGAAAGCTAATTCTGAAAACATTTTGACAGGTTCCTAGAATATGAAATATGCAACCACCCACACCATAGCACAGGAATTGAGCTCTTCAGGCTTTGTCTCATAGAAATAAAATGTAACATTCACCCAAAAGCCAAAACATAGGATAATAACAGCATTATTTCCTCTAGTCACAGGATAATAACAGCATTATTTCCTCTAGTCAAAGAAATGGAAATCAATTCAGGCTTTCTTCAGGTAAATGGGAAACGAATTTTGCTACATTCTCTAATAACAGAACCCAAAGGCAACTCGAGTGAGTACAATACAATATTAAGGCATAAAATAACTGGGAATAATCTACCATAGATTTGAAGGTAATCTTAAAAGCTTATTTATTGCATGGTATAGAAGTCGGTTGCCAGGATGAAACAGGTTTGGGATGGGACAAAGAGAAGTAGTGGGTTTAATCATTAATGGGAAGCATGAAACAGACTTATTTTTGGTAAAGTAACGTATCTGTAGATATGGGATATTCATATAATTGATAAAAATATATTGGACTTAATATGTGCACAAAGTAATTAAAATAACTGAAGTATTTGTGAAATATTAATGTCATACTTGTGATGTCATACTATATATAAATAAGTTGGAAAAAGTATTCAACGGATTTATCTGTGTTATCATAACATCATAAAGATCCATATTAACCTCAGTAGACTTTAATGATATCTAGAAAACAGAAGTCAACATTGAATGTTTACATTGAAAAATAGTCTAGGTTCAAGTTTCAGATGAATCATACCTTGCTAATCAGAAGACAGATTTAGAAGACTGATATCAAGGCCAGTTTTGACAAAATTCGTGAAAAATTACCAAAAAATAAGCTAGATATAGTGTAAATTCCCTGTTATCTCACACTTTTGGAAGCCATAGGTAGATATCACCGCTCATGGAGATTTGGCCTGAAAAATAATCTAAAGTGGTTAGATCCTTAGAAACTTCAAGCACCAGTAGTGCCAAAGGAACAAAGAAAAGAAGAAAACAGAAAGGAAAGGATAGAAAAGGAAACTATTTCCTCTTCATACTTGTAGTTTCATGTCGTCATTAGGTAAAGAATTGAGAGTATTTGTTTACTGTCTGAGGATTCAGGCCTCTCTAATATGAAAGCATTTATTTCAAATAATTATTGTATTAATACTATTTATTAACTTATTGTTTTGGAGATTGAACCCATGGCTTTGTACATATTAGTCTAGTTCTACAAGTGAGCAGTATTCCAGCTCTAGTACAGTTTTGGAAATTGTTTATGAATTCTTCAATAGTTAGCTATTCTACTTTTCATCTTATCTTTTCTCTCCCACCTTTTCCACTACATATTTTAGTTCATGTGTTGAAAACTTTCCTCAATTTTATCTTCTATACGTAGAATCTTGCTGCTGAGTTTACAGAGAAATCGGTTTTTTATGACACCTTTTAAAAATATATACATATATATGTAATTCACATGAATGATTGATTCTTAGAGTTCATTACAATAAGCAACATTTATCTCATCATATGCACATTGGTATTGAGCCATTGTGATCCTCTCCTAAGAATAGCTTCCCTTCTTCTTGCCATGCGAATGCTTAGAGGGCTGTTAGTTAATCACGTCCAAGTGTAATTATTTGTCTTTTACTATCTGTTGTATTAAATTGTAGATTTATGGACATGGTGCAATTATTACAAATGAGGAAAACCATGCAGCATATATTTAATTGGACCTGGCTTATTTCACTTAATATCATTTTTTTCCAGTCTTTCCATTTCCTCAGGAATAGTGTAATGCCATTCTTTCAAATGGAAGCACAGAATTCCATCAATACAAGAGAATTGAAAACCCAGAAATGAATCCACTCCTATAGGCACTTAATCTTTAATAAGGGAGCCAGAAACACAGGATGGATGAAAGACAGCCTCTTCAAAAAATTGTGCTGGTAGAATTGGCCTTACTCAGAAAACTGAAGTTAGATCCTTATATATCCCCCTGCAACAGAATTGATGCCAAATGGATCGCAGACCTCAATGTAAGTCCAGATACCTTGAGAATGTTACAGGAAGAGTTAGAGGAAACTCGAGGGCTCCTTGGCACAGGTCACAACTTCGAAAGTAAGTCTGGATAAATGAGATTACATCAAACCAAATCAATTATTTGTCAGACTCAAAAGCCATGAAGAAAAAAGTGATAGTGTAGCACAGATTTATTAGGGAGCAAACCTATAGATGAGAGTCTCAGCCAATGCTAAACCCTTACTGCATTTTATAACTAGGTTATTTATTATGGTTTTACATGAATACAAGTGTTTTCTGATGGGGATTAGTAAGAAAACAACTAATGCTAAAACACAGATAACATGTAGAATGAGTTGTAGCTGGAGAAAGGGCGGGATTAAGGCGGGGGGGGGGGGGGTGTAGTTCAAAGACTTGGTTTGGTGCCAGCGAAGTAATGTAAAGCTGCACAATGGAAGAGGTGTAAAGCAGGAGTGGTTATAAACAAAAGCACTGGTCTTAAGCCTCAAAATAAGGACCCCAGTCGTGTGAACAAAACAGTCTCTAACATGAGATTCTTTTTAAATTAACAAGAACGATTTTAGATTTTTAGAGTGGGATGGTGCATAGTCACAGGCAATGTTTGCTATGTCAGGTAATCCAGTCTACTCTTTCAAATATTACCCAATAGCCAGGTTTCAATTGAAATGACTACAATGAGATTGTACAAATGAGACTGTGATTTTTCCCTCTCATGAATCAAAATTCTGTCAAATGATTTCTGTCTTCCAGATGTTTGCACAACATTTCTCATGATCTTTTCTATTTTGTCTTCATTATTGATGTTCATAATATTTTTTGTAGTTGTCTTGTGTGTGTATGACATTTATAGGGCTTGAACTCAAGGTTTATTGTATCCCTTGTATTTTTTTGTTCATGGTTGATGACAATCTATTCCTTGAGCCACATCTTCACCATCTGCTTCTTGTCTATTTAGACTGACATTTAACCCAAATCTACAGGTCTTAGCCTCCTGAGTTTCTAGGATTCTACACATGAGCCGCAAACACCAAGTTTTACTTTACCATTATTTTAATTATGTGTTAGAAGAAAGTGGAAGCATATTTGTGTTAAGTGTGCAATTTTCAAATATAAGTTTGAATCAATTTGATATAATATAACTGTTATCAATTTTAAGTTAAATCAATGAATATTACACATTCCCAAAGAAATATAATTGGAAACAAAAGGCATAATTTTGTTCTTAAAACAAGTAATGGAACCATTAATTTCTTTCACTTTACAAATCATGTTTTATATAACTTTAATTAGCAGACTTCCATGACTATAAGTAAATCTAATTATTGTATACCACAAGATGTAAAATGATTATAGTTAAGAGTAGATATTTCATCAGAGCCAGAAGATAAGGTTTTGAGCATTCTCACTAAAAAGAAATGTTACACAACATATACATGAATGGGATTACCATTGAATACTTCATAAATATGTAAAAACCAATTGTGTAGCTAGGTGCTAGCGGCTCATGCATGTAATCTTAGCTACTAAGGCGGCTGAGAGCTGAGAATCATGGTTCAAAGCCAGCCTAGACAGGAAAGTCCATGAGACTTTTATCTCCAATGAGCCACCAGAAAACTGGCAGTTGCTCAAGACAGAGAGCACTAGTTTTGAGCTGAAGAGATGAGGGACAGTGTCCAGGCCCAGATTTCAAGCCCCATGACTGAAAATGAACTAAAAAAGTTAAAAATAAACATATTTTGACATAAATATTAAAATATATTCTAAAAAATTTAATTTCCTTTTTCAAGTTTTTAAAGTTTTCATCATAGAGGTCCTTCACTTCTTTGGTTAAGTTAATTCCAAGGTATTTTGTTTTTGAGAGCTATTACAAATGGAGTTACTTTCATAATTTCAGCCACACTTTTCTCATTGTTGGCATACAGAAAAGCCATTGATTTTTGAGGGTTAATTTTATACCCTGCTACTTTGCCAAAGTTTTGAATCAGCTTGAGTAATTTGGGAGTGGAGTCTATGGGATACTTTAAATACAAGATCATGTCATCTGCAAAGAGGGAGAGTTTTATTTCTTCTTTCCCTATTTGGATACCCTTTATGTCTGCATCATGTCTTATGGTTGTAGCTAGGCATTCTAATAGTAGGTTGAAGAGAAGTGGAGAGTGTGGACATGCTCCTGGATTGGAAAGATTAACATCGTGAAAATAGCAATACTTCCCAAGGCTATCTACAAATTCAATGCGATACCTATCAAAATTCCAACCTCATTCTTCAAGGAAATAGAAGAGACAATCCAAAAATTCATATGGAACAATAAAAGACCCAGAATAGCAAAAACACTCCTCAACGGAAAAAAACACTGCTGGAGGAATATCAATACCAAATTTCAAACTCTACTATAAAGCCATAGGAATCAAAACAGCTTGGTACTGGCACAAAAACAGACCTCGGTACCAATGGAATAGAATTGAAAACCCAGAAATGAATCTACAGACCTATAGCCATCTAATAGTTGATAAGGGAGCTAAAAAAATAGAACGGAAGAAAGACAGCCTCTTCAGGAAATGGGGCTGACAAAATTGGTTAACTACTTGTAGAAAACTAAAGTTGGATCCTTCTATATCACACTGTACCAGAATCAACTCCAAATGGATCAAAGACCTCAGAGTCAAAGCAGACACTCTAAAAACATTACAGGATGGAATAGGGGAAACCCTAGGTCTCCTTGGCTCAGGTCGAAATCTTCTTAAAAGTGACCCGGAAACACAACAAATCAAAGAAAGGTTGGACAAATGGGATTGCATGAAGTTGCAGAGCTTCTGCATGGCAAAGGACATAGATAGCAATATTAATAGAAAGCCCACACATTGGGAGAAGATCTTCACTAGTCATACAATGGACAAGGGTCCCATATCTAGAATATACTTGGAACTCAAAAAATTAAATCCCCCAGGAACAAATCCTCAAAGAAACAACTGCCCAATAAATAAGTGGGCTAATTACTTAAAGAGAAACTTCTCTGAAGAAGAAAGAAGGATGGCTAATAGACAAATGAAGAAAAGCTCAACCTCCCTACCCATAAAGAAATGCAAATCAAAACAACATTGAGATACCACCTCACCCCAGTTAGAATGGCAAAAATCAAGAAATCTAATAACAACAGATGCTGGAGATGATGTGGACAGAAGGGAACCTTACTGCATTGTTGGTGGGAGTTTAAACTTGTCCAAACTCTTTGGAAAGTATTATGTAGGTTCCTCAAAAGACTCCACATAGAGCTCCCCTATGACCCAGCAGTCCCACTTTTGGGCATTTACCCAAATGTTTACACACAAGACCACACTAAAGCTACCAGCACAACTATGTTTATTGCAGCATTATTTACCATAGCTAAGATATGAAACCAATCCAGATGCCCTTCAGTAGATGAATGGATCAAGAAAATGTGGTATATATACACAATGAAATTCTATGCCTCCATCAGAAAGAATGACATTGCCCCATTTGTTAGGAAATGGAAAGACTTGGAAAAAATTATATTAAGTGAAGTAAGCCAAGCCCAAAGAAACATAGGTCCCATGATTTCCCTTATTTACAATATCTAGTATATGTATGAGTCAAGCAGAAAAGGTCAGATAAGGTGATGTTAGGAAAATGAACCCTAAGATATGTATTTTAAATGTTTTTTTTTCTTTCATTCATTTGTTTCTAACGCAATTATAAGATTATTTCTTTGTTGCTTTGTATGTCCCTCCCTTACAGTATAACCACTGCTTTCACTGTATTTGATGTCGGTATAATTTGTGGAGGGGAAGGGGAAAAACAAGTCGTTTAAATAAGGATACATGGGGACCTGTTGCAACAATGAGAAGTAAAAGATGTCATGTAGAAAACGAACTTTACAACTTGGGGTGGGGAGGATTGGGTGGGGAGGGAGGGAGCATGGGAAGGGATGGGAAGGTTAAACAAAGGAGGAGGCTACAATGCTTGTTAAGAAATTTACTCACTATCTTGCCCATGTGATTGTAACCCCTCTGTACAATATTAAACTAAAATAACAAAAAAAGAGAAAAAATATTCTAAAAAATTTAAATCTTCACTAGATATAATAGTTTATATAAATGTAGAGCAGTGTTTTCTGGTTTTAGTTGTCATTGAATCAATTGTGTAAATCACACATTTCTCAGTCAATTCATATTTGTATGTTTATACACTTATATGCCATAAGTATAATTAACTGAGAAGCGATAGGCAGTGCTGTTTTATTAATCTCCCTAGGGTTTCTAACATTAACCCATCTACCCTAAAATCGATATGTCTTCAAACCTTGTAAAAGGTTTCATCTCATTAGATCAGAAAAGTATAAGCCATAATCATTGTTTGGAACAAGTGTAACATTTTACATGCATTTCACTTAGTTTAAGAACCAAAACATTCAAATCATCTTAACCATACCAGTAATAGCAAAATGTCTTCTGAGCTTTTCCGTCTCTTAAGAGATGAAAATCTTTAATTATACATCTTTTTTTCTGTCCAACATCTTATATCTTAGGAAGATCTTTTTGTGTAACCCTGTGTTCCTGATTAGAAGACTGGAACAAAGGCAATAATGAAAATAGCCAAGGAAAATACTTGAAAACAATGAAAAACAATCGCATACACTCCTGTTTTCACCGGTTTCAATGAGAATATGCCTTAAAGTTTCATGCTTTTTATTATCATTCAAAGAGCAATAATTAAACTTGAATTAGCAATGAAGAAGAGAAAAGAAAATTTTGTTTGAAAACAGCTTGACTGAACAATCCAACATAAGCATAATGAATTTATATTGTTTTTCTATGTTGTTGCCAAAATAATAGAAAGCAACACCCAAAAGCAGGAAAGTAACTAAGCCAAAGCAATAACGTTTTGCTATAAAATAATTGTGAGGTTCTGACTCTTTCAAAGTCAGGCTTGCAAAGAGGAAAAGTGTATTTGATTTAGTGTGAATGATAAAAAATATAAAATTCCTTTATTAATGTTTTACGTATCTTGACTAGGTTTCTCATGTTGGAGAAGAGGAAAGATATGTAAAAGTTAAGATTGTTTGACTATTCCCCAAGATCATTCTTATTTATCAGCTATATCAACACAAGTAGCTTTGGTTACTCTTAGAATCATGCTTGTTTACATTTAGAAGCTTTATTAGTTGCTGGGTTATAACTGCAAACCCTTGAGTATTAATAAAAAGTCATTTCCTAAGTGTGGAAAGTTGCTGTGAAAAGAAACATAAAATATCAAAGACTTAGCACAGTGGAAACTATTTTCTAGCTATATCACAATCTGTAGGTGTAGATTTTGTTTCACATTGTTCCAGGGGACCCATTTTTGTTATCTTCTTTTTCAACATGTAGTGATCCTATAACATCCTATGACATCCTGGGAATCTATATCTTCACTGGATTCTCTAATTTCTGTTGGAAAGTTAGGAAGAATAGGAAATTTAGTTTTTGTTTCTGTCATCATATTTTGTATTACTTTACACACTATAATTCAATATGACATAAATTTTCTTTATAATATTAGGAGACAGATTTCATTTCCATATTCTTACGCAGCCTTCTACATAAGTTTAGTAGTTAGTAATCCCAAAATGTGAAAATAAAGTTAGGGAGCTTCTTATTTAGATATTATTTAGAATTTCCAGACTTCATTAATGAAGGCCTTTAGTAGAATTTACATCATTCACGTGTACAAAGCCGGTGGCAACTTTTTCTTATTCTCAGAAACTAGGACATGTGGTGTCCCTGTAGTTGCATCAGGAAAAGGCCGAAATTTAGTTAGTTTACAAAACCAAATCTCCTGCAAAAAAATTTCTACAAGTTAATTGGCTTGAATAATGAATATTTTCATTTTACACTTCTAAAGGACAGAAATCTAAAAGAAGTCTCACTAGATTAAAATCAAGCCATCTACAGAGCTAAAATATTTTTCAGATGATTCTATTGGAAAAGTCATTTACTTCCTGTTCTGCTTTCCACAAACTTCAGAATGTGGGTGGTTTTCCTTTATCTTCTAATGTAGCATCATTACATCTTTCTGATGGTTCTTACCTAATCATGTCCCTTTGAACTACAGCTGGGACTTTTAAGTACCCGTTTGAGTATACTTTCCCCATCGGATAATTATTCAAATTTGTGTTCCTTGGGTAATGAAAGGTGATTGTTTTACAAAATTATATATAAAATGTAAATCTACATTTGAGGGATTAGATATGTGGGGACTATGTATATTTTGGGAAGGTATTTTACTGCCTACCAAAATGAGTGTGTAAGCATTCTTTCTACTATCATATGTTATCCTTTCATTAATTTTGAACAACATATTTCTTCAATGAAATATAACTAGAAAAAATTTAGTTCCTGAAAGCATTTAATCCTGATTAAAACATTGCCATGTAAAAGAAATCTTAAACGCTAAAGAGCAGCCCTTGAAACAGTTCTGGAACTATCACTTTTTATACACTTTGCTTAAAAATCTCTTTTCAAGAGCATTTGATTGTTATTATTTTGGGATTATGGTTAATATTTATTTGACTGCTATTTTTAAAGAACGCACCACCCAATACTGGTTCTTTTCTTCTAATATTTTTGGGTCTAATCTAGTTCTGAAAGAAACAGTTATTTGAATTACATGAACTGCTTGTTGAAGTTGAATCAGTGTGGAGAAGAAAAGAAGAAAAAAGATGTCTCTGTGTGTATGTCACGCTAAAAATGTATCTAAAAACTATGTATATTATAATCATCTATTTTTCATTATGTTTAGATTCTGATAAAATTTAGCCTCTCAACTCACACAATGTTAATGCAGTCTTATTTCATAACTCCTAAAAGCAAACGACAAATTACTATTTATTTTAGAAATATTCTTTTTAATTTTTAAAATTCTATTTACTTAAAAAACTATATTTTTTAAAAGTTAGCCAAAGCAAATGGTGTATTAGTTATTTAGAGTCATGTTCAGACTCTATGATGGAAGCCAGAAAGGGAAAATATTCATGTTTTTATTCTTCCTCTTGCCACTCTGATTTACTTCATCTATTTCTGAAAGAATGAAATTCTGGCTTTGAAGCCTTTTGCTTGATATCCACAATGTGTCATTCTTCCTTTATTAATAGGAGAATTTGGAGATAGGATGAGAATTCACACTAGAAAAAGGAGAAGAGCAAAAGAGAAAGTGAAATCTAGATATTTTGTTCTTCCTCATCTCAATTACAAGGTCTGGATAATGATTGTGGATATTAGATACAATGGTCTAAAGTGATTAAACACATTTATAAAAAAGTTAGCCCCACAAGTGATCACATAGATAATGCTTATTTATTGAAAAATGTAATAGCATAAATAGAAAGTGTTATCTATTTGTTTAGTACTTATTTATTATTTGTTAAATTTTGGTGTGCTGTAGTCCACTATCATAAAGGTATACAAGAATGGTGAGAAATTAATATCTTATATATCATATTCTAATATTAGCTTAATTCTTGCTGTGTTTGAGTTTTGCCTCAATTTCACATGCGATATTCTCCCAGTATATAAGTTGAAAGAAGGTTTCCTCTGTATATATGCTATTTTTATAGCTAAGCGAAAAGAAGTTAGTTCTTAGACAGAGACAAGGGGATAGAAATCTTCCCCTAAAAATAACCTTTGACCACTTCTGGTTCATTTTTGTAAGCTTAAGTATGTCACATGACCCATCTTGACATTGCAGAGTAGAGGTAAATCTCACCTACAGGAAGCTGATGCAGGACAGTATAATATGCCAAGGTATTCAACACTTGAGATAAAGAAGAAAAAGAAGAGAACTATAATACAATCAATCATACTTGCCATCACATGTCTTTGCAGGAAGGGAGGTATTAGGTACCTTTGTTTCTAAAACTACTGATATCTTCAAATTATGTCTTTTATGCTTGGATATTACTAGAATTAGAGAACATTTTGATACTGAGACAGCGTAAAATATCAAAGAAATCTGGAGTAATCATTTCAATATTACATTTTTGTTTTGCTAGGAACAATACTTTGTACTTTCTTACCTAGTCTCTTTTGTTTCCAGAACTGGATTTTGTTAATATATGTGACTATCCACCAGAAGAAATATCTTCATTTATCTGCATCTTGTGCCGATAGCATAGCCAACTATATTTATGTGGGAATTCATCAGTAGCACTTTTTAAAAATGCAAAAAATGTGGACAGGGAGCCAATATACATATTTTCCCACCATCAACTTCCACATCCTCCTTCTTCCTTCCTTGGAATCACACTCAATCAATAAAAGGCTGAGATATTTGACTCTTTTTTATTTTTTTATTGTGAAAATACCGTACAGAGGGGTTACAATGACATGGACAAGATAATGAGTATATTTCTTATCAAGCATTGTAGCCTCCTTCTTTGTTTCCCCTTCCCATCCCTTCCCATCCTCCCCCAGCCCCCCACCCAATCCTTCCCACCGCCCCACACCAAAGTGGTAAAGTTCATTTTCCACATAACGACTTGTACATCTCATTGTTGCAAAGGGCCCAGCTGTATCCCTAGATAAACGATTTGATTTTGCCCTTCCCCTTCACAAATTATACCAACATAAAATACAGTGAAAACAGGGGTTATGCTGTGGGGGAGCGACATACAAAGCAACACAGAAATCACCTTATAAATATGTTAGAAACAATTGTGTGAAAGAAAAAAAACATTTAAATACTTATCTTGGGGTTCATTCACCTAACATCAAGAAAATGTGGTATATATGCACAATGGAATTCTATGCCTCTATCAGAAAGAATGGCACTTGTTAGGAAATGGAAAGAATTGGAAAAAAATTATATTAAGTGAAGTAAGCCAGGCCCAAAGAAACAGGTCCCATGGTTTCCCTTATATGCAACAACTAGTATTTGTCTGAGTCAAGCAGAAAAGTTCAGATAAGTTGATGTTAGGGAAATGAACCCTAAGATATGTATTCAAATGTTTTTTTTTTTACTTTCATGCCATTGTTTCTAACACATTTATAAGATTATTTCTTTGTTGTTTTGTATGTCCCTCGTCCACAGTATAACCCCTGCTTTCACTGTATTTGATGTCGGCATAATTTGTGGAGGGGAAGAGGAAAAACAAATCGTTTGGCTCTTGACCTTGAAAGTGAAGCAGTATGATTTGGATATCGGAGATGACTGTTAAATATTTTTCCCCCCCATAATAATGTTACATGAAACAGCCTTATGAGTCCTGCAGTTCTTAACACTGTACTTCCTTAGTGATGTGATAGGAATGTCAACCTTACTGGACTTAGTATTGGTTTCCACTTCCTTTTCTACCATCCAGTCTAAATTAAAATAATGGAATGAAAAAGTAATGCCATCTTAAGAAAGTCATTTAAGGCTATGAAAATGTGGCTTCATGGCAGAGATTGCTTATCATGCATGAAGCCCTGGGTTCAATTCCTCAGTACCACATAAACAGAAAAAGAAGTGGTGATGCGCCTCAAGTTGTAGAGTGCTAGACTTGAGCAAAAAAACTGAAAAGCTCCGGGACAGTTCCATGGTCTTGAGTTCAAGCCCCAGGACTGGCAAAAACAGTCATTTAGCTAGTAAATGACAAATAAAGAAAGTATACTTGAAATATATAAATGTTCTTCCCAACTATGTCTAACAATCGTCCTTAATTCATATACTTTACCTATATTAGAATACTGTGTTGAAAACAAAACAAAAAAAGGTTTGCTAATAGGTCATGACAATTAATGTTAGGAATGTGCTTAGATATCAGGTGAGGATTAATCCTGGAAATTCAAAGATTCCAGGCTTCTGAGTGGTCACTGCTAATAACAATGAGGATAGTCTAAGTGAGATTTGGAAAACTTTTTGTTCAGTTATGGCACCAAAAAGCACAGGATAATTAATAGTTTTGACAGAAGTGAAGAAATAACTCCAGATGGAAGAAATAAATGATAATAAAAAATAATTATACCGGAAACTGTTCTAGGGAACCAGTTTTGGTTATTGAAGAACTAGTTATCAACTATGCTTATTCCTCATTGCCTTTAGCATTCTAATCTCTTAAGCTAGTTCTTAATCTCTGTGGGATAAGTTGTATCTATTTCTATGTTGTTTTTTCATACCGGATCTTCTTTGCTTTCTAAAAATCTGTCTTTCTCTATTTCTCTATTAACAATTATTGATACTAAGTCCACATTCACAGACAGCAGAGGATGCTAATGTAAGAGTCCCATAACTCATGAGTCATTAATGTAACAACATGGAAAAGGAGGACATATTTATTGCTACCTCAATTTTTCCGAAAACCTGCAATGTCACATCATTTGATTCAAATTTCCATTCTTTGTCTACATAGTGTCATTAAGTGCACATAAATGCAAATATGAGCCAGGTGCTGGTGGTTCACGCCTGTAATCCTAACTACTCAGGAGGTTGAGACAAGAGGATTGTAGATCAAAGCCAGCCTGGTCAGCAAAGTCCACGAGATTCTTTTTTTTTTTTTTTTTAATTTAATTTTATTTTATTTGTGAACATACTGTACAGAGGAGTTACAGTTACATGGGCAGGATAATGTGTACATTTCTTACCAAGCATTGCAGCCTCCTCCTTTGTTTATCCTTCACATCCCTTCCCAGCCTCCCCCCTCCCCCCCTAATCCCAATCCTTCTCCTTCCTCCCTCCCCCCAGCCCCCCCCCCACCAACATTGTAAAGTTCGTTTTGGACATGACAACTTGTACTTCTCATTGTTGCAACAGGTCCACCTGTATCCTTAAACAACTGGTTTTTCCCCATCTCCTCCACAAGTTATACTGACATCAAATATAGTGAAAGCAAGGGTTATACTGTGGGGGATGGACATACAAAGCAACAAAGAGATAATCTTATAAATGTGTTAGAAACACATGCATGAAAGAAAAAAACATTAAAATACACATCTAAGGGTTCATTTTCCTGACATCAGATTATCTGACCTTTTCCGCTTGACTCATAGATATACTAGATATTACAAATAAGGGAAACCATGGGACCTACGTTTCTTTGGGCCTGGCTTACTTCACTTAATATAATTTTTTCCAAGTTTTTCCATTTCCTAACAAATGGGGCAATGTCATTCTTTCTGATGGAGGCATAGAATTCCATTGTGTATATATACCACATTTTCTTGATCCATTCATCTACTGAGGGGCATCTGGGTTGGTTCCATATCTTAGCTATGGTAAATAATGCTGCAATAAACATAGTTGTGCTGGTAGCTTTAGTGTGGTCTTGTTTGTAAACATTAGGGTAAATGCCCAAAAGTGGGATTGCTGGGTCATAGGGGAGCTCTATGTGGAGTCTTTTGAGGAACCTCCATACTGCTTTCCAAAGTGGTTGAACAAGTTTACATTCCCACCAACAATGAATTAAGGTTCCTTTCTGTCCACATCCCCTCCAGCATCTGTTGTTGTTAGAGTTCTTGATTTTTGCCGTTCTCACTGGAGTGAGGTGATATCTCAATGTTGTTTTGATTTGCATTTCTTTTATGGCTAGGGATGTTGAACATTTCTTCATGTGTCTATTGGCCATCCTTCTTTCTTCTTCAGAGAAGTTTCTCTTTAAGTCTTTCGCCCACTTATTTATTGGGCAGTTGGAACAAGACAAGGATGCCCACTCTCTCCACTTCTCTTCAATCTAGTATTAGAATGCCTAGCTACAGCAATAAGACAAGATGCAGACATAAAGGGGATCCAAATAGGGAAAGAAGAAATAAAACTCTCCCTCTTTGCAGATGACATGATCTTGTATTTAAAGAATCCCATAGACTCCACTCCCAAATTACTCAAGCTGATTCAAAACTTCGGCAAAGTAGCAGGTTATAAAATTAACCCCCAAAAATCAATGGCTTTTCTGTATGCCAACAATGAGAAAAGTGTGGCTGAAATTAGGAAAGCAACTCCATTTGTAATAGCCCCACAAAAAATAAAATACCTAGGAATTAACTTAACTAAAGAAGTGAAGGACCTCTATGATGAAAACTTCAAAATCTTGAAAAAGGAAATCAACACAGAACTTAAAAAATGGCCAAACCTCCCATGCTCCTGGATTGGAAAGATTAACATCGTGAAAATGGCAATACTTCCCAAGGCTATCTACAAATTCAACGCAATACCTATCAAAATTCCACCCTCATTCTTCAAGGAAATAGAAGAGGCAATCCAAAAATTCATATGGAACAATAAAAGACCCCGAATAGCAAAAACGCTCCTGAATGGAAAGAACACTGCTGGAGGAATATCAATACCAAACTTCAAACTCTACTATAAAGCCATAGTAATCAAAACAGCTTGGTATTGGCATAAGAACAGACCTCAGGACCAATGGAATAGAATTGAAAACCCAGAAATGAACCCACAGACCTATAGCCATCTAATCTTCGATAAGGGAGCTAAAACAATAGAATGGAAGAAAGACAACCTCTTCAGTAAATGGTGCTGGCAAAATTGGTTAACTACATGTAGAAAACTTAAGCTAGATCCTTATATATCACCCTGCACCAGAATCAACTCCAAATGGATCAAAGACCTTGAACTCAAAGCAGACACTCTGAAAACATTACAGGATGGAATAGGAGAAACCCTAGGTCTCCTTGGCTCAGGCCGAAATTTTCTGAATAGAGACCTGGAAACACAACAAATCAAAGAAAGGTTGGACAAATGGGATTGCATAAAGTTGCAGAGCTTCTGCAGGGCAAATGACATAGCTAGCAAGATCAATAGAAAGCCCACGGATTGGGAGAAGATCTTTACTAGCCATAAAACGGACAAGGGTCTCATATCTAAAATATACTTGGAACTCAAAAAATTAAACCCCCCAACAACAAGTCCACGAGATTCTTATATTCAATTAACCAACAGAAACTCGGAAGTGGTGCTGTAGCTAAAGTGATAAAGCACTCAACTGGAGCTGAAGAGCTGAGGGACATTGCCCAGAATCAGAGTCCAAGCCTCACGACCAATAAACAAAAGTGCAAATATGACATTAACTTTCCCCAAAAAGAACTACAAAGTCAATAGTAATCTTCCCAAGCAGAAAAACTAATTCCAAAATGATTCAGTGTACCTACTTTTGCTGTTATTTGTTATGGCTTCTTTGTTGGACATATTCTCTTCTTTTAAAAATTGTCAAATATTAGCTTTATAATAAACTTCATCTAATATTTCTCAAATGAGAAGTCCATATAGTTGATGTCACTTGGCTTTCTTACTATCACAGTTCAAAGCCAACCCTGGCAAGAGAGGTCTGCCCAATTCTTATCTCTAATTAAACACCAAAAAAAAAAAAACAGAAGTGGAGTTTTTGTTGAAGAAATAGTGTACTAGCTTTGGGGTCAGGTGGGCAGGAAAGACAATTGTTCAGGGACAGGGTCCAGCCTCTGAGTTCAAGCCCCAGAACTAACACAAACTAAACAAAAAAAATAACGCCACATATTTCTTTGGGACCATCGTTTAACACTGTTTGAGAAGAGGCTCTTTTTGCTGATCATACACGCTGCATCCTGCTTTTTGGAATCTTTATTGCTATGGCAAACTCAGGACCAGATTAGAGGAATGGATAAAGGACTTCTGCAACAAGACAATCATGTCAGGAGTGAAATATCCATGCATAAGAAATTTTAAAGCCTCCATGTCTTTCTTTCTTTGCAGTAGAACACTTTAAAACAAAGTTATTTCGTTTTTTTTTTCTATGCTGGCCTGCGAATGGCATATTGTTTCTTTTTGTAATACTCTCAACTAGAAGTTTAGAGAAAAGTTTTATATGAGTAAAGAACACACTCGAAAAAGTCAGGGACAGATTTTCCTTCTAGTCTTGGATTATTTTCTTGTTCAGTAAAAAGAACAGCACAAATTATCTTGAACTTTGTCATTTCTCTATGTTCAATTCCTGTCTTGGGATCATTTACCACTGCCCATAACAGTTCCTTCCATCTACTTCCAATAACAATCTATGAATATTTTCTAGCTTCATTGAAATAGCACAAGTACATCTTTGGACATGAGGTAACACATGTTTCAGAAACAACTTAGAAATGAGAAAATATGGCATTTACATGGCTTATAAAAATTATCCATGTACATATCGCCATAGAAGATGATGCTAAGTGAAATGAATCCCAAGATAGGGACACAACGTTTTTTTGCTTTCTTGCAATTTTTTAATGTATCTAACATGTACTATGCCTTTTTTTGGGAGGGGGTTCTGATGGTGGGTCCTGAACTCTGGGCCTGGGCGCTGTCCCTCAGCTCTTCAGCTCAAGGCTAGCACTCTACCACTTGAGCCACAGCACCACTTTCGGCTTTTTTCTTTTTGGTTCTGTGGTTCTGAGGAATCGAACCCAGGGCCTCATGCATGCAAGGCAAGCACTATACCACTGAACCACCTTCCCAGCCCTACTATGTCGTTTGTTTGTTTCTGTTCTATTTTCATCCTCCACGGTATTTTTTCACTGTATTTGAGTTTGGTGATCTGCTTCTTGCACTTACATTTTCCTAATGTGGGGATGGGAAGGGAAATATCAAAATGCTGAAACAAGGATAAAGTATAATCCATTGTAACAATAAGATGAACAAGACACCATGTAGAGAACAAACTTTACAACTTGGGGAGGGGAGGAAGGAGTTGGGGAGGGGGAGAGAAAAGGGATGGCAGGGGACAAATAAAAGAGGAGCTAACAATGCTCGTTAGATAATGTATTCATTAGCTTACTTATGTAACAAACCCACAATAAAAAACATGAAAGAAAACATTATCCTGGAGTACATTAAGTATAAATTTCCTAAATGCTCTGTAAATTAAGCCCAATTTTAATTGGGAAGAAGGTTCTCAGAAACATTTTATTGTGAGTGTGGGTGTTGTTCATTCTTTCCCAAGTGTACATAGGTTAACATTAGGAGAAACAATAGGAATAATAGGAGAAAGAGAAGTTCTGTGTTTAAGTATAATGGTTCAAAACACTATAGAAGACTCTGCAAATAAGACAACTTTGAAACAATAAGGCCAAGGCCAACATGTCAATCTATGAGTGTGATATAGAGAAAGCATTACTACTAAGTGGAACATGACTTATGAGGCTCTTTCATCTCTTTCATCATGGTAGCTAATCATGTAAACTAGTGAAAATTACAGTGGAGGTATAATTTCGGTTCCTAGCAAGTCAGATATAAGAGCATGGACATAACTGGAACAAAAAGGCCATGTTGAGAGAGCAGGAATGATACTAGCAATGAACTGGTGGCTAAGATCACTTTTCTTTTTCTTTTTTTCTTTCTTTTCCTTTCTCTCTCTTTTTATGGTAGTGGGGCTTAAACTCTGGGCTTGGGAACTGTCCCTCTGCTATTAAGCTCAAGGCTAGTGCTCTACCACTTGAGTCACAGTGCCATTTCAGGATTCTGGTAGTTAATTGGAGAAAAGAGTCTCTGGGCCTTTCCTAGCTGGGCTGGCTTTGAACCCCATCCTCAGATCTCACTGCCAACGGGCTTAAGATCACATTTTTAACAGTGTACACTCAGGATATGTAATGTGTATATTCATCTATCTTTATATGTATTCTTGAGTTAAAAATTTGGGCTACAGCTCAGACTTTATACTCACAAAAATGTTTGTCGTTTAAAAGTTGATACTCCTGGAGAAATAAAACCTAAGAATATAAAGGAGTCTGGGAAGTTCAGTTTATATCCAGCCTGGGAAGAACAGGCTTTGAGACACTACCTATAATTATCCAGGCAAAAGCTGAATTGGAAGAAGCGCTCACGAGATGGAATACCAGTCATGAGCAAGATGGCTGAATAAGAGATTGAGGCTTTTGCATACATACATACAAACATACATATACACATACACTCAGAGGCACTTATATGTGCACAAACAAATGCACAAATGAAACAACTCTCAGAATATGTAGAAAAGTTAGAAAACAATAGAAAATATTTCCTGAGTAAGACTAGAATCAAGTGATAATTTTTAATATTAGAAAGTATTCAAGTGAACTTTCTTCAAAAAAGTTTGAGACTATTACATAGGTAGGGACTAGAGATAGTAAGAGAGTCAAGTAATCATTATTAATGGGATCAGATCCATGGAGGAATGAATCAGAGACCCCTGCGGGTGCATCTGAAAATGTTCATATCCTGTGTCAAATGTTAGAACATCTTTCAAAACTGTACATAAACAGTCTGAGCAGTCAATCTCATGGATAATATCATCAGAGAAGTTCAGAATTGCTAGTCTGTATCTAGATTAAATAAACAAACAAACCATGGTAGGACAATGTGATACAAGACAAAAATTCTAGCACTGAGACTAAGACAGGAGATTATAGAGTGGAATTACATAGCAATACCTTCCCTGGACCAGGTAGCATAATTTTGTCTCAATAAAACAAACCAAACAACAAGAAAGGAATACACAGTTTGAAGTTTGGGCTAATTTTGTCACTATGTTTTGAGATAAGTTTCCTATTGACATGCAACTCATATATAATCCTCAGTTGTGTTTTAAATACTCTTTTCATTACAGAACAATCCCAGATGTAAAATGGCTTATGATTTCCAACGAAAAATTTGAAAAAGTAAGCATCATTCTGTTGGATTCCAAAGAAATTATGAAGGATTATGAAAGCCTAAGCCTGGAGAAATAGCAAAGTTCATCTAATGTTGGACTTAGTAGACCTGGCTAAATTAGAATTTAGATTTAAAATAATGTTTTTTGTTTGTAATTTCATATTCTATAGGATATTACAAAATGCTTTTCAAGTAGATGATTTAATCCCGTCCCTGGCCCCTGGCTCCTGAAGGCTTCTGGGTACGGACAGGAAAGTTCATTTATATCTGTCCCCAGAGGTCTCCTCCCCTCCCAGCATGTAGGGCCCTGCCCCAGCCATCACTCTGGGCCTGGAACTGGCTCCAGAGCCGGGCCAACCCACCCCTCCTTCTCTCCTTGTGCCAGGACTCATGTGGGAGTTAGAGTCCACCTGGCCTTCTGTTTCCATGGCCTCATGCTCTCCAGCCATTCCCACCCCTGTCCCATGCCCCCGAGCCTGGATGCAAACTGCTCCCCCCTTTCCTGTTTCTCCAGGCCCCAGTTCCTGCACGTCCAGCAGTCCAGGCCATAAGTGTACCTGCCCCTAAGACAACAGGCCCACTGGAGCCTTCCCACACTTCTGTGCCCAGCACCAGATGGGGCTTTTCACAACTCTCTCCCTCCCCCCCCCGCCCCCCCCCCCCCCCCCGCCAGCTCTTCCCTGCTCCACTGCTGAGCCAGAGGGTGCTCCCTGTACACCATGCACCCATCCTCCATTGCTCCTTTCTGGGCTTGATTCTGCACTGTGCTCGCCCTCTCCACCTTCCCCGTGCAGGAAGGACCTCTCCATGGCTGGATAAGGCTTGTGGGACATGTCCCTGCTCCCTCCCCACCTAGGGAGCCAAAGGCACAATCCCACCCCTCCCTCCACTCCAGGGAGACAGCTCACTAGGAGAGATGGACTCCCTGGTGGGGCATGGGTATGCCCAAGCACCTGGCTCACGTTTCCCCCTCTTCCTTCCTGGCCTGTTTCTGCTGTGGTCTCTGCAGGTGCACGTTGCCTCCCCCAACCCCTTTCCTCTGGAGATGCCTTTCCTCACCCCACCTGGGGATGTCACCAGCTGATTCCCCAACCCCCCCCCCCCACGCTCATCCCCAACTCCTTCTTGGCTCCCTCTTGGCTGCCCAGCCCTATGCAACCAAGTCTGATCTGTGTGGGAAATCCAGAAGCTGGGCTGCATTCACGTGGGAGGCTCCCCCCTCCACTGCTCCCAGATATGACTTGAGTTCACTCCCCCAGGCTCGCCCATTACCCCAGGAATGACCTCTCAATGCCATAGCCACACACAGAGCCAAGGCTCTCTGTTGGCTCCTGGGCCATGTCAGCCACAGTGGGTCTGAATTAGAGAGGCCTCAGGAGTCAGAAGGGACCCACAGGTTGAGGGCAGCCTTTCCTATCTCCTACATTCCCCCTTCCCAGGATGTTTTGCTGGGAGGAGGTAGGCCTCACCCACTGATGCTGCTGGTGCCCCGTGGCCCCATTGGTATGGTCGGATGTGCTGTAGCAAAGCCTGCTGGAGGCCTACCCCCCCCCAGGCAGATGGCAGCAGCCCCGAGTTCCCCCTTCCACACTGCTGGGTTGGCCTGCTCCCCATTTCCTGCCCCTCCCTGGCAGCCCTGGTTGGTTCTCATTGAGAAAGCCCAGAACTCCTGCCTTCCTCTTCCCCACTTGGCCAGCCCTTTCTCACTGACTGCTCCTGCCTCTCCTGCCCCGCCAGTCCCTCTCCTGCTTCTCCGAACCATAGGGGCCTAGGGGCCCAGCAGGCACAACACCAAGACTCCCTCCCCATCTGCTCCCTCCTTGCTCCTACATTTCCCCCATCGGCCCCACCTCCTCCATTCCTGGCCTACCCCTGTCCTAAGTTTCATGCCCCTTCCACTTATCCCAACCCTCCTGGGCAGCCCGGCCCTCTCAGAATGGCAAATGCTCCATGGGCCATCAAGAGTCTTGGAGCTTGCTCCAACCTCATCCCTTCCGGGCCTGCTACTTCCAAAGCAGTCTTTCCTGGGGCAAAGTTTCCAGGTGCAGGCCCCCGTTCCCCCTTCTACTCCCAACCCACAAATCTCTACTGAGGGCCCCGCTCCCCAAGGGTGCAAAAGCACACTTGGCTGGCTCAGCTCCTCATTCCTCTGTCAAGGGCTCTGTACCAGTTCTCACTGGGTCTGGATAGGAAAGCCCACGGGATTCAGAGGCCATGCAGGACAGTAGCACCATGGATCACCCATGTCTTACCTTCCAGCTTCCCAGCCTGTTCCCAGCATGACTTCCTGTGGTGCAGGGCCATACGCTGCTTTCCAGAAAATGACTTCTGGAGCTGTCCCACTCTCATGGGCTGACATGGGAAGGAGGAAGAGTTGCTGGGTCCTCAGCCTGGAGGTCTTGCCTGGGGTACCAGGGCTGCAAAAGGCCTCCTGGGAACAAGGCACTGGTTTGTGGGTCTTAACTGAGATCCGAGCATCAGCAGGAAAAATGGGGCGGGACCAAGCTCAGGAAACAGATGTCAGCAAGCCTGAAAGGGCAGGGCCCTGGCACAAGTCTGTCCTGTGATGCAGGTGGGAGCAGGAGGAAGTGGGTGGGCCCGGTCAGGCTCCTGCATCTGTTCTGCCCTGAATCCAGGGGATGGCGGGAGACCTAAAGGATGAGTCCTGCCCAAGGTGCGGGTACTGGTGGGCAAACCGATGGGATGGGGCCCTAGTTCGGGTGCTGCCCAAGGCACTCCTGCGAGAGAGTCCCATGGCAGAAACCGCCCCAAGAACCTCTGCTGGCAAGCGAGCTACAGGCTGAGCCCTGGGGCTGGTCTTGTCAAATGATGCTGGTGCCTGCAGGCAAGAATGGATAGGTGGAGCCCAAGTGTCAGCAGGTGCCAGCGAAGGGGTGGAGCCCCATGCTGACTCCTCCAAGGCAGGGGATTCCGGAGGCTGAACTAGGGGGTGGAGCCCAGGTGTAGTTGCCGGTCCCTCCTAACACACCTCTGCTTGTGAGTGAATTGAGGGGCAGAGCCCGGGTGCAGGTCCTGCCCCAGGCAGGGGGTGCAAGCAGGCAATATTAGGAACAGAGCCCCAGTGCCAGCGGGCTACATAAGGGACAGATCCCTACTGCGGGTCCCACCCTAGGCAGCCGAAGGGGCAGATTCCAGGTGTGAATCTCCTCTAAAGCGCTGGTGCTGGTGCTGGCAGGCGAACTAAGGGGTGGAACCCTTGTGCAGATCTCGGTTACTGGGCAGTGCAGGAATGTGAACGAATGGGCAGAGCCAAGGCGTGGATGTTGTCAAAAGGGCCGCTGCTGGTGGGCAGTCTGAGGGGCAGAGCCCCAGTGCTGATGTCGCCCAAGGCACCACCACCATCAACTGATTAAGGGGCGGAGCCCACTGGCCGTCTCTCCAGGTTGCCAGTACTGGGGACTGAGCCAAGGGGCGGAGCCCCGATGAAGGTGTCACCCAAAGCACCTCTGCCTGCAGCCAAACAGAGGGGCGGAGCTCCTGTGTTAGTCCCACCCAAGGCGCCAATACTGGCCATCGAACGGAGGGGTGGTGCAGGTCTTGCCCAAGGGTCAAGCCCCAGTGAGGGTCGTGACCTAATGCAGGGAGCAGGGGTGGTTGTGACCGAATGCGGGGAGTCCGCGGTTGGTCTTGCCAAAGGCCTGGGGACTGGTGGGCAAACCAAGTGGTGGAGCCTCCCTGCAGTTCTGTCAGAAAATTAGAAAACAATATAAACTTGAAAGGTTCATGGAACAGGGACTTTGAAGCCCCGACTGGATTCAAACTCCTCTCCATGTCAGCTTCCTGAGTAACAGTTTGGGTAGCAGGCCTGAGCAGGTTCAAATGTCTTTCCATACTACCACTTCTTTGAACTCCACTCTGCTGCTGGAACTCCCCTAATGTGCATGACACCAGGGCCTGGGTCCTGGGACTATGCACCTCTCTCCTCTCTCTATGTATATTCGCATCAATATATTTGCCATATGTGTATGTATTTATACATGCCCTTTTTCTGTACTGGACTTTTTTGACTTTGGTCATGCAGACTATAAATACACACGAGTATATATACATACACACATTCATGCATTTTGTCTCCGATGAATGATAGAAAAGTGAGGTTGCCCAACATTAGTAAGCTAGGACCCGACTTGGGTAGGGCTTTTCTCCCATAGAAACTCTGTAGGGGACTCAGGTTTCTCCTGAGATCTAAATATTGACAGGGGGAGAGTCCAAGATGACTGTGGACCTAGATCTTTTCTTGGTTCCATAATTAGGGATTCAGATGGCATTCTGAGGAGGTTGCCTGCACCTGCACTAGCCACTAATCCCAGTTCAGAGGAGAGAAGGCACTCAGACCTGATTTGCATGAGCTCCCCCTTCCCCTCACCCCTCACATTGGCCCCTTTCAGTGGCCATGTCAAGTGGGTGCATTCCTTTACACTGGAGGGAGAAGGTCAGGGGTGGGGATCTATGAGGAATGTGCCTTTCCCCTCCAGTGACCTGAGCCCTGTGGCCAGTATGAGCTCCAGAACGGGACTGAGAAGGGCTAACACAAAGGGTCTTGCTCCTTGAGTCCTTCCTTCAGCCAAACAGACCTGTTTCCTTCCATGCTAGCAAGCCAACTGAATCACTTCTGGAAGAAACCCCTTAGAAGACAGTCTAGGATAGGGGCTCAGTTCCTTCTGGAAGAGAAAGACCAGCCCGTTGGAACACTCCAACTGGAAAGGCAAATGATAGAGAGATCCAGGCACCAGTTCTCGTTTGAAAGGAAGGGAGAGTTTACACACCAGAGATGTTGGAGGTCTTCTCTCTTTCTCTAAGAGTCCCTAGTGTTAGGATGGAATGGGATTGTATGAAGCCAAGCCTGACACATCTCTGAAAGTCCATGAATGTCTGAAATCAGGAATGGTATATCTCTAATTTCTGGGCAGGGTGTGTGTGTCTTAGCACCTCATTCTGCACAGACCCCCATGGATAGTTCTTCACTGGCCTCTCAAACTCTTCTACATGGCGACGCAGTGCTTGCCGACTGCTCCAGTGCATATACCAATCCCATATCAAGTAGCCTTAACTGGAGAAACCTGAGGCATCATGAGACCAGGAGGTGGTTCATGGTTTCTGAGCCAAGAAAGGATTTTAAGCTGAGTAAACCCAACAAGGAAGTCTGGATATGAACACATATGTTTTCATGAGTTCATGTGCACGTGTGCACATGTGCTAGTACTTGGACTTGAACTGAGGGTCTGGATGCTGTCCCTGAGCTCTTTTGCTCAAGGCTGGCAGTCTAACACTTGAATGATACCTCCCTCCACCTTTGGCATATATATGTGTATATATATATATATACTTGGTGCTTCATTGAAGAAGAAATACTTGTGAACTTCATTCCCTGGCTGGATTTGAACCACGATGCTCAGATCTCAGCCTGCTCACTAGCTGGGTATTACAGACAGGAATCATCGGTGCCAGGCCACGTACATATGTTATAAGGGAGAAGCTGGTGGCCCACTGAAAAGATGCGGTTCAGGGACAGAAAGCTGAAATGAGATGTGCAGCGTATTAGAGTGCATGGGAGAATGTTCTAATCTAGACACCCAGCACAGATAGAGAACAGGCCCTCTTAGAACACTTGAGAGGAGCTTAGGGTTGGCTCAAAGGGCATGGACCATGCACTACACACCAGCAATCTGGTGAATGCAAGAATACTGAAGAGGGAGGCCTTTGGAATGAAAGCCCTGATGTAGGAAACACAAGAGGGCAGGGTGGGGCTCTAGAGTACCAGGCAAGGCTTCTGGGGGGACCAAAAGGAAAAAGGCCCAGCCACTAGGGCAGGATGAACTTTTCTGCCAGGGGCCTAAAGGTGCTTGCTTTTGAATTTCCGCCTTGTGAGCCACATCCCCAATACAGCTTCTCAGCCAACGTGTCTGCCCATCTGTGTGACTGCTGATCATGGTAGTCACTCTGGTTGACTGTCATGTCTTTTTGACTGTTCAGGTACATGAGCCTTAGTCATGTCTTTTTGACTGTTCAGGTACAAGAGCCTTAGGTGTTAGCTGCAGGTTCCTTAAGCTTCCTAGCTGAGCTTGGTCTTACACGAACAAGGTTGGCACTGACTGGCAGTGTACCTGGGGGAAGCATAGTCCCACCCTAGGGAGACATAGAGAGGAGGTAGTGGGCTTCACATGGCTTCTGGGGGTTCTGCCTGGTTGTCTTCCCAGAGCCCACTGGGCCCACTGTCACCAAGAAAAGGCACCTTACTTCCCTCTCTCCTTCTTGAATTTTCTGGGGCTCTCTGAGTCTTTCATGACATGCACCTCTGCCATCTCGTGCTCTGTTTGTCTCTCCACCTGATTGTTTCTGATTGGTCGGCCAGTGCTTTTTCTCTCACTGCTCTGGCTGTCTTTGTCTTTGTCTCCCTGTCTGAATGCCTATCCATCTATCAATGAATGTTTTTTGTCTGTTCTCCTCTAATTGTGTCCCATCCATCTTGCTCCTGGGCCTCTGTTCTGTCTAGTTCAGTATGTGTCATGGTGTGTGTGTGTGTGTGTGTGTGTGTGTGTGTGTGTGTTTGTGTGTGTGTATTTTTCCCTCGTCTTTCTCTGTCCCCTCTCTGGGTGCCTCTCTGTCTCTTTCTGACCTCTGATGGGGCCCCACCTCCATGCCGACCTTGCCTTTAGCCCCCTATCAGGGTCTACAATGAATCCTAAATTGCCAGAGACCCGCATTCCAGATATTCATTGGGGTCCAAGTCTGGCCTGTCCAAATCATTGGCCGCCTCCTGGAGATTCTGGGTCAGCAAGGCCAGCTGGAATTAGGGTATCCCTGGGTCTTGGCGTGGGGCTTAGTCATGGGCTGTCTTGTCCTTTCCTCAGCTGGATTTTTGGCTGCGCAGCCCTCCCAGCAGGCTGGCAGTGGAGTGGGGGAAGGCAGGGGGATTGCCATGGGCTCTAGTCAACTCGATCTTGATAGCTGACTGAAGGCCACCCAAGCAAATAGGATCCAGTGCTACATGGGAGGTGAGGCCAAGGTGGCTTGGAAGTGTATCCGTAGGTGTCTAGGAAATGTCAGCATACCTTATCACAGGCAAGTCTATCTCCTGGCCCCAGCTGGGCCTCTCAGGTCCTTCTAGACATTTCCAGATGCCCAGAATACAGAGGCACAGACTTTAGATTCCAGGGCCATTGAACTGGGGAATGAGAGAGTGGTATGGACAATGCCTTAATTTTCTGGGGCATTAGCCTTGACCTGGCTATGCTCCCCTTGTGTATGCTCACTTCTTAACCCAGTGCTGGCCACACACCAGCCACTTCTGGCAGTGCTATGGAAGTGAGATCTAGGGTGACTGAAGTCTGGATTTATGGCCTGATTGGGGGTGGGGTGGAGGCAAAGGGTGTCTTAAAAATAATCTTAGAGCTGGAACTCAGGGTTGAGGCACTGTCCCTGAGCTTCCTTTGCTCAAAGCTAACAATCTACCACTTGAATCACAGCTCACCTTTCATCTTTTTTAGTAGTTTAGTAGAGAGAAGAGTCTCACATACTTTCCTGCCTAAGCTGGCTTCAAGTTGCCATCCTAAGAGCATAGTTTCTTGAGTAGCTAGGATTGCTTTTTTGACCACTTGGCACCTACTAAGGATGTCCGTGTGTGTGTGTGTGTGTGTGTGTGTGTGTGTTCAGTGAGGCTTGAACTCAGAACGTAGGTGGGTATCCTTTAGCTTGTTTGCACAAGGATGTTGCTGTACCACTTGAACTACAGTAGCTCTGCTTCCCACCTTTTTGATGATTTATTGGAGATAAGAGTCTGCCCAGGCTAGCTTTGAATCTTGATTGATCCTCAGGTGTAAGCCTTGGATAGCTAGGATGATAGGCATGAGCCACTGGCACCCAGCTGCAAGGATGTCTTTTCATCCTCTCTTCTGTTATAACAGCTGTCTACTTGCCCTGGCCTAGATCAAGGATGGGTATGTTTCATCTGAAGCCTGGGGTAGGAGGGGTAGCTTGAGATGGGTGCTTGGCTGGGAGAAAGATAGTTTGTTTTAGCCAAGAAGGAAAGCATGGCAAGATATTAATAGCTCATATTCTCATATTCCTAGCTCCTCAAGAGGCTGAGATGTGAGGATTGCCATTCAGAGGCAGCCCAGCTAGAAAAGTCTGTGAGACTCCATTTTGCAAATAACCACCTGAAAGCTGGAAGAAAAGCTGTGGCTCAAGTGGTAGAGTGCTAGCCTTGAACAAAAAACTATGGAACAGAGCTCAGGCCCTGAGTTTAAGCCCTAGTACCAAGATGTGTGCACAAGCACACACACACACAGAGGAAGGTAGTAATGATGAGCTGAGCTAGAACTGTGGGCAGTCCTGAGGCATAGACATAGTAAACTCTCAAGGCAAATCAAGTAGTTTCTCCCTATCCTTTTTGGGCTGAGGGTTCTGGGCCATGGCAGTTAGTGCCATGGAACCTGCCCCTCAATCCATGCATGGGCCACAGGACCAAGGGAAGGACACTATGGATGCTCTTTGTAGTCGGCCCACCATTGCAGACCTTCATATACCCCCAAGCACTGGTGAGGAAAGCAGGGCTCTGAGCCCTGGGACTCCAGAGATAGCCACTGCTACAAGCAGCAGCCAGCTGGCTTTAGATTCCTGAGCCTAAAAGTCTATCATGAGCCCAACTCAACACCCGCTCAAGGTGTGCTTGATGATTCACACTGTTATGATACTCATGTGAGTGGATGTTATCTGTTGTGCCATTTTGCAGCCCTTGCCCCTCCTGGCCCAGAACTATGATCTGAGATGTCAATTGCATGGTCTGATGCACACTGCACCCATGACAGATGCCGTTCTGATGACCCGACTGATGACCTCCGTACCCCAGGGCTCGATCCTTCCCTGATGCTGTGGCCTGCTCTATAGGAAAAGGCTTCAGAAGAGGCTGCACTCAAGACTTGTAAGACACCAAGACATTGAGAGATCCTCAGGGGCCCACTGGAAAATACTCTGCCTAGAGTCACAGAGTGAGGTCCAAGAAGGCCAGGTGTTGGTCATGGGGCTTGAACGCTGGTCCTGAGTGCTGTCCCCCAGCTCTTCAGCTTACCACTTGAGTTACAGGGCCAATTCCGGTATTCAGGACGTTCCTTTTAGATCATAGTCTCCCAGAATTCCTGCCTGGGGTTGGTTTTGAACCCTGATCCTCATATCTCAGCTTCCTGCGAAGCTAGGAGGAGAGGTGTGAGTCACTAGCACCTGGCTGATCTGACCTTTCAGGAGCTCCTGAAAGTTTTATTTTTTAGGTGTCAATGCTGGGCTTGAACTCAGGGTCTGGCCTCTGGTCTCTTAACATTTTCCCTCAAAGCTGGCACTCTACCATTTGAGCCACAGCTCTATTTCTGGCTCTTGATAGTTCATCGGCAAGAAGAGTCTCACTAACTTTTCTCACCTGAGCTGGCTTGACCCATGATCTCTGATCTCAGTCTTCTGAGTAGCTAGGATTTACAGGGGTTGAGCCACTTCTGACATTGTGTTAGAAGCTTTTCTTAAGCAAGCATTCTTCCCTGTGTTTACTTTGAATCCTCCATGCAAAGGAGGCCTGAGGGTCAGGAGGTGTGAAAAATAAGCTTCAAGCCACAGGAAATGGCTGGAGTCCATGGTGAAAAACCAAGCTAATCTTCCCCCGGGCCCCATTCTGGTACCCCACCATTTGCCCTACCTGTGTCTCAACAAACCTTGACCCAGCCTTGAATGTTCTGCCAGAATGTCTGAAGCCACAGAACCTTCATTCCACCTACACCACTTGCTCCATACGACACCTAAGGACCGTTGTCCAGCCATGATGGACCTTCTGCCTGAGGCTGTCTGTCCCATTCCACGCCTTAGAACTCTTGTGGAATTTTGGCATTGGTTATATCACCTCCTGGAGCAAGTCGTTCCTTCCCTTCTACCTCTTTTTTTATTATTGAGTTGCTATAGATGGAACTTTGTGCAGGGTGACTGGCAAATGCTCTATCTTGGTGTGTTGAGTGTGTGTGTGTGTGTGTGTGTGTGTGTGTGTGCGTGCGCGCACACACACGTGCACAGGTGCGAGCATGTGCATGTGTGTGTGCCAGTCCTGATGTTTGAATTTATGGCCTGGACATTGTCCTATCCCTAAGTTTTTGTGCTCAAGGCTAGCACTCTTCTACTAGAACCACTGCTCTACTTCTCGGTTTTTGGCTGTTTAATTGGAGAAAAATGTCTCATATAGACTTTTCTGTTTGTAATTGGGATCCTCAGATATCAACTTCCTGAGTAGCTAAGATTACAGGGGTGAGCCAGCAGCACCTGCCTTCTACCTTACCTCTTACCTATAACCTCGGCCCTCCTCTGTGTCCCAGAAGAATATGTCTCACCAGACTCACTTTTTTTTTCTTTTTGCCAGTCTTGGGGCTTAAACTTAGGGTCTGGGTATGTTCCTGAGCTTCTTTTGCTCAAGACTAGCACTCTCTCACTTAAGCCATAGTGCCACTTTTGGCTTTTTCGGTTTCTGTGGTAGTAAGGAATGGAACTCAGGGCTTCGTGCATGCTATGTAAGCATTCTACCACTAAGCCACATACGCAGACCAAGGTTCACTTCTAACAGGAGTTATGACGGTGAGATTTATTGACTTACCCCTTTTGGCAAAGAAATCGCTGATTATTTCATGTTTATGCCAAGATTTGGGACTAGCCTTTGACTTGGCAATGAGGAATGATAGATGAGTGATAGCCACCAGGCCCCAGAGCTCTAGGCTCACATCCTGCAGAGGGATAGAGACTATGGAGAGAGAACCTTGGACAACTCCTACAGTTTACGGACTGTGGACTCTCTGGAAGCAGTGGCTGGCTGCAAAGTGTCCCAATGGGATGCTTCAGCCAGAACATTATGCACGCGTTCCACACACTAGCCCAGGCAAAGCCTTCAGGGCTTCAGTTATTAAATGGAAGAGGGTGCTTTGTTCAAGCTGCCAGCTCACACTTAGTACTCTATGAAGGCTTGTCCCAGTTTGCCCAGGTTGGGGCGGCTGGGCATGGGCAACCTGCTGAATGCCTATCATCCATACAGAGATCCATGCATTGAGTTATTGCAGCCTTTTGCTGGGGAGGGCATGTACACTGCTGTACTATGAACCTAGCCCCTGTTCTTGAGTTCTTTTTTCTCAAGGGTAGCGCTCTGCCCTTGAGTCACAGCCCCATTCATGTTTATTTTTCCGGTGATCTCTTAGAAAGAAGAGTGTCCTAGACTTTCCCACCCCAGCTGAATTTAAATTGGCATTTTCTACATCTCAGTATCCTGAGGAGCTAGGGTTATAGGCAGGAGCCACTGGCACCTTACTTTCTTCTTGTTGTTCTTTTTTCAATCATAACAGTCTGAAATTTTCAATGGGTCATTCCAATGGTTTGCATTCAAAGTAAACTACCCAGGCCTGGAGTTCGAATGCTAGGACTGCCACCCACAAATGGAGCGAGATCCTGACAAACTCATTCCTGTTCCTGTGAATGCTAATGGAATTTTATAAAAGTAATAAATGTGGGGCTGGGAAGATGGCTCAGTGGTAGAGCGCTTGCCTTGCATGCCTGAGGCCCTGGGTTCAATTCCTCAGCACCACATAAGCAAAAAGAAAAAAAAGCCAGAAGTGGTGCTGTGGCTCAAGTGGTAGAGCGTTAGCCTTGAGCTGAAGAGCTGAGGGACAGTGTCCAGGCCCAGAGTTCAGGCCCCACGACTGGACCCAAAAAAAAAAAGTAATAAATGTGCCATTGATTCATGATTTTATTTCAGAATGCCACACAAAAAAATAATGGATTGATGTCTTCCATTCTAGCACCATGGTATGATTAAGGATATTGAATAATTTTTAATTAATATTTTTATAAGTATTCAACAGTGATATTTCATTAAATGGAGGCATAATTTAATAACTAATAATTGGTAATAATATATATAATTTAATTTCCTCACAGTCCCTCTCTTTGTGTGTATATATATATATATATATATATATCCATGTACGCATATCTCTATCTATATCTATCTATCAATCAATCTATCTATCTATTTATCTATCTATCTAAGTATCAGGCACTCCTGTGGCTTGATCACAGGTCCTCAGAACTTCCTGGCAGCTCAGTTTGCCAGAGGCTGGTCTGCTAAGACTGTGACCCCATTTATGGTTTGGGCATTCTAGGCTGTGAGTTGAAATCCCAGGATGGCCAAAAATTTATTCATGCAGTAAGAAGCCAATATTAGCACATTGTTTTCCTTTTCTGTGAAAGTCCATGGTCTCAGAATGATGTATAATCCATATTTAAATATATCCTATGTGATATGATATAATAAAAGAAATGTTATATGTGTAATAATGCTAAATAAGTAAGGGTAATAAATGTCATATTTCTACAAAATTTTGGTCAATCGACTTCAACAATTCATCCAAAAAATCATACACCACGATCAAACAGGATTCATTTCAGGGATGCACAGCTGGTTCAATATATGTAAATCAATTAATATAATTCTTCACATCAAAAGGAGCAAGGATAAGAACCACATGATTATCTCAATAGATGCAGAAAAAGCATTTGCCAAGATCTAACACCCCTTTATGATGAAGGTTCTGGAAAAATTAGGAATCCATGGAACATTCCTCAATACAATAAAGGATGTATATAACAAACCTACAGCCAGCATTATACTTAATGATGAAAAACTAACGCCATTTCCTCTTAACTCAGGAAGGAGACAAGGAGGTCCACTCTCTCCTCTTCTTTTGAATCTAGTATTAGAATACCTAGCTACAGGAATAAGACCAGATGTAAACATAAGGGAATCCAAATAGGAAAAGAAGAAGTAAAAACTCTCCCTCTTTGCAGATGACATGATCTTGTATTTAAAAAATCCCACAGACTCCACTCCCCGATTACTCAAGCTGATTCAAAACTTTGGCAAAGTAGCAGGGTATAAAATTAACCCTCAAAAATCATTGGCTTTTCTGTATGCCAACAATGAGAAAAGTGTGGCTGAAATTAGAAAAGCAACTCCATTCGTAATAGCACCACAAAAAATAAAATACCTAGGAATTAACCAAAGAAGTGAAGGACCTCTATGATGAAAACTTTGCAAAACTGAAAAAGGAAATCAAAACAGAATTTAGAAAGTGGCAAAAACTCTGATGCTCCTGGATTGGAAAGATCAATATCATGAAAATGGCAATACTTCCCAAGGCTATCTACAAATTCAATGCGATACCCATCAATATTCCAACCTCATTCTTCAAGGATATAGAAGACGCAATCCAAAAATTTATCTGGAACAATAAATGACCCAAATAGCAAAAACGATCCTCAACAGAAAGAACAGTGCTGGAGGAATATCAATACCAAATTTCAAACTCTACTACAAAGCCATAGTAATCAAAATAGCTTGGTACTGGCACAAGAACAGACCTCAGAACCAATGGAATAGAATTGAAAACCCAGAAATGAACTTACAGATTTATTGCCATCTAATCTTCAATGAGGGAGCTAAAAAATAGAATGGAAAAAAGACAGCCTCTTCAGTAAATTGTGCTCGCAAAATTGGGTAACTACTTGGAGAAAACTAAAGCTAGATCCTTATATATCACACTGAACCAGAATCAACTCCAAAAAGATCAAAGACCTCTGAGTCAAAGCAGACACTCTGAAAACATTAGAAGGTATAATAGGAGAAACCCTAGTTCTCCTTGGGACAGACCAAAATTTTCTTAATAGAGACCCAGAAACGCAACAAATCAAAGAAAGGTTGGACAAATGGGATTGCATGGAATTGCAGAGCTTCTGCATGGCAAAGGACATAGCTAGTAAGATCAATCAAAAGTCCACGGATTGGGAGAAAATCTTCAGTAGCCATACAATGGACAAGGGTATCATATCTAAAATGTACCTGGAACTCAAAAAATTGACTCCTCCAAGAACAAATCTTCAAAGAAACAACTGCCCAATAAATAAGTGGGCTAAAGACTTTAAGAGAAACTTTTCTGAAGAGGAAAGAAGGATGGCCAATGGACACATGAAGAAATGCTCAACCTCCCTAGCCATTAAAGAAATGCAAATCGAAACAACATTGAGATACCACCTCACCCCAGTTAGAAAGGCTATAATCAAGAACTATAATAACAACAGGTGCTGGAGGGGATGTGTACAGAAGGGAACCTCATTGCATTGTTGGTGGGAATGTAAACTTGTTCAACCACTTGGGAAAGCAGTATGGAGTTTCCTCAAAAGACTCCACATAGAGCCTCCCTATGACCCAGCAATCCCACTTTTGGGCATTTACCCAAATTTTCACAAACAAGACCACACTAAGCTACCTGCACGACTATGTTTATGCAGCATTATTTACCATAGCTAAGATATGGAACCAGCCCAGATGCCCCTTAGTAGATGAATGGATCAACAAAATGTGGTATATATACACAATGGAATTCTATACCTCTATCAGAAAGAATGACATTGCCCCATTTGTTAGAAAATGGAAAGACTTGGAAAAATTATATTAAGTGAAGTAATCCATGCCCAAAGAAACATAGGTCCCATGGTTTCCCTTACTTGCAATAACTAGCATATGTCTGAGTCAAGCAGAAAAGGTCAGACAAGTTGATGTTAGGAAAATGAACCCTATGATATGTATTCAAATGTTTTTTTTTCTTTCATGTGATTGTTTCTAACACATTTATGAGATTATTTCTTTGTTTTTCCCCCATGGTATAACCCCTGCTTTCACTGTATTTGATGTTGGTGTATTTTGTGGAGGGGAAGGGAAAAATCAAATCAAATAATTTAAGTAGGGATACAGGTGGACCCATTGCAACAATGAGATGTACAAGTCGTTATGTCAAAATACGATCTTTACAACTGTGGTGGGGGTGGGGGGCATTGGGGGATGATTGTGTAGGGGGTGGGGGCGGGGAGAGAATGGGAAAGGACAGGGAGGGGAAACAAAAAAGGAAGAGGCTACGATGCTTGATAAGAAATGTACCCATTATCTTGCCCATGTAATTGTAAACCCTCTGTACAGTATTTTCACAATTTAAAATAAAAGAAAAAAGGAACAATTAAATTTTGGATTATATAAAATTATACACAACAGTTATACTACATTGACTAATTTTCAATTAATACTTTATTAGTTATTCAATCATGTTACTTAAAAAGGAAGGAACAATTTAAATAGCAATAATCGGTAGTAAAATTTTATATGCAATTTCCTAGTGTACAGATATCTCTCTCTTGTTTTATACATATGCATCTATTTATCTATCTACCAATCTACATATTTATATGTTCATACACTTGTCAGTCATGGGGCTCATTTGTAGACTGCTGACCTACTATGTACAAAGCCCTGGGTTCGATTCCTCACTACCTTGTGCACCGAAAAATCTAGAAGTCGTGCTGTTGCTTAAGCAGTTGAGCACTCGCTTTGAGCATAAAAGCTTCGGGACTGTGTCTAGACCCTTTCTCAAGACCCAGGATTGGCACCAAAAAAAAAAAAAAATAGAATGTTCTGACTGTAACAATATAAAGATAGTACTGCAAATACCTCATCACAGAACAAGCATGGAGTCTGGTGCTTGCAGCTGCCATCTTACCTGACTTAGCCAGAGATAAACCACTGCAACCCAGCTCCACGGAACCAGAAGCTGCTGGTTCACTCACCACTGTCATCCAAGCTACTCGGGGGCTGATCTGTGAAACTCTGAGCTGTGTTTCACAGTAGTAGAGATCTAGCCTTGAGCAAGAGATCTTAGAACAGTACCCCCAAATTTTCAGTGCATTCCCCGTGGCTCCTTGCAACAGAGAGTTATGATCTAGACATCTGTAGCTGAGGTCTGTCACCCTGCCTACTCAAGAATCTGAGATGTGAGGATCTGGGTTCCAAAGTATCCCAGACACAAAAGTTCCCATGAGACTATTATCTCCTATTCACCACTTAGAAACTTGAAATGGAAGCTGGGCACCAGTGATTAACGCCTGTCATCCAAACTACTCAGGAGCCTGAGAGATGAGGATCATGGTCCAAAGCCAGCCTGGGCAGGAAATTCCTTGAGATGGACAATTCTCACCAGTGACCCACCAAAAACCTGAAGGGGTGCTGTAGCTTAATTGGTAGAGTGCTTGGTTTTAGCTGAAGAGCTCTAGGATAGATGGCACCCAGGCCTAGACTTCAACTCTTCCAACTTACAAGAAAAGAAAAGAAAGAAAGAAACCTAAAGAGGAGGGTTTAGACTGCTTTGCATGTATGAATCCCTGGATTTGAATCCTCACTACCACATCACTAGAAAAAAGCCTGAAGTGGCCCTGTGGCTCAAGTAGTAGAGTGCTATCTTTGTACAGGAGAAACTCAGGAACCATGCTCAGGTCCTGAGGTCAAGTTCCAGGACAAGTGTATGCGTGCGTGCACACACACACACACACACACACACACACACACACACACACACACACACACACACAAAGATACCAGAAGTGAAGCTGTGACACCAAATGGTGGTAAAGCACTGAGCTTCTCTTCTGAGCTCATGGTCAGCACCCTGGCCCTGTGTTCAACCCCGAAACCTAGCCATCCAGGGCTCAATTAGGATAGGTCAAAGGTTTCAAAATCTGATGCACTTCACCAGCCCTAGATAACAGGAAACTTTGGGATTTTGCACAAATGCTTAGATTAGCAAGCTTCTGGAAACCTAGGGATGCACCATTGCCAATTAGGAATCTTTTCATTAGGTTCAGCTCCCTTATTATCTGCAAGAAGGACCCATGAATTAATTGTAGCAGGTTATCTCAATACTGGAACATAATCTAACAAAGACAGGATAAGTGCAGGGAACTTGGCCTGTCACAGGAGGTGGCACAAATGAAAGCTTCCTGGGGAGAAAGATAGCTTAGAGTACAAAGAGGCCTTTTTCTCCTGGCCTTCAAATTCTGCCTACACTCTTCCTCACTAATTGGCTCAGATGGAGTCGTTTGTTACACAGCTGTACAGGAATGAGGCCTTTTTGTCTGTCTGTCCAGACCATGAGGCAGACTTCCTCCAATAGCCTGGAGTGCACAGAAACCCTCAGGCAACACTGGGAACAGTGAGGGAAGCCCCGGAACAGGCACTCTCTGTGCTATGAAATCATTCTATTCAAAGCAAATTTCCTAGCTGGGTGCCTTTCAACATAGCGACTCTGGATCTTCACCAATAGAAATACATGCATACATACATGGGGAGACATGGATTTACTGGCTTTTTCTTTTTTGGCAGGTCCAGGGCTTGTACTATGAGCCTAGGCACTCTCCCAGAGCTCCTTTTGTTCAAGGGTGGTGCTCAGCCCTTGAGTTTCAGTCCCACTCATGGGTTTTTATATTCCTGTGATCCCTTAGAAATAAGAGTGTCCTGAACTTTCCTGTCCCGACTGAATTCAAGCTGCCATTCTCTAACTCTTAGCCTCCTGAAGAGCTACGATTACAAGTATGAGCCTCTGAGACTTGGCTTTCTTTTATTCTTGTTGTTCTATGTTTTATCATGACAATCTGAAATCTTCACAGTGTCATACTAATGGTTTGCATTTCAAAGTAAACTACCCAGGCCTGGAGTTCAAATGCCAGGACTGACACCTACAAATGGAGGGAGATCTTGAGAAAATAATTCCTATTCATGGGAGTGCTTAATGGAATGTTATAAAAGTAACAATTAAATCCTCAATTTTTCATGATTCTCTTAAAGAATGCCAAAAAGTGTTGGATTATGTCTTTAATTCTAGCACCATGGTATGATTCTCCTAATTAAAGAATACTGAGTACTTTTACATTAGTGCTTTAATAAGTATTCAACCATGATACTTCATTAAATGGAGGCTTAATTTAATAACTAATAATTCACAATATATGTTATTCAATATCCTCATATTGTCTCTCTCATATATATAGAGAGAGAGCAAACTACACATCTATCTATCTATCTATCTATCTATCTATCTATCTATCTATCTATATCTATATTTAAATCTATATCTAGGCCACTACTATGGCTTGATCACACGTCCTCAGAACTGGCTGGCAGCTCAATTTGCCAAAGGCTTTGTCTACAACTGACACTTTCATGAATTGGGCATTGTGAGCTGTGAGTTCATATCCCATAATGGCCAAAAGTTTATAGGTGGAGTAACAAGCCTCTTTTGACACATTTTTTTCCTTCTCTGTAAAAGTCCTGGGTCTCAGGATGATGTAAAATCCACGTGCAAATATATCCATGTGATACGATTTAATAAATCTAATAAATATTATATATGTAATAATAATAAAATAAAGAATAAATAAATAAGGGTAATAAATGTCATATGGGGTAAACCCATGTATGTAAAAAGATCTCATACATGAATATTATTTTTTCCAGTGCCGTGGCTTGAATTTGGCCCTGGAAATTGGTCTGAATTTCTTGTTTTCAATGATGGTGAGTTTCCTCTCCCCCACAGAGCCACAGAGTTACCCAGACCCTGAGTTCAAATCCCAGGCCTGACAGAAAAATGGTACAAATTCCAACTTATTTTTCTTTGGCCAGGCCCGGGGCTTGAACTCAGCTTGTATCAACTCTGCCTCAGCTTTGATTATCCTAGGCTGTGGTGCAACCTCTGGACCCACAGTCCATCCTGAGATCCCAGGACCCAAGTTTAAATCTCAGGCTGGCAAAAAAAAAAAAAAGGTGAAGGGCTGGGAACGTGGCTCAATAGTAGAGTGCTTGCCTTGCATGCATAAGGCCCTAGGTTCGATTCCTCAGCACCACATAAGCAGAAACAAGCTGGAAGTGGTGCTATGGCTCAAATGGTAGAACGATAGCCTTGAGCTGAAGATTTGAGGTACAGCGCCCAGACCCAGACTTCTGGCCCCACAACAGACAAAAAAAAAAAAAAAAATAGATGGGGGAAAAAAGGAGAAGTATAAAACTGGGAAGTTCTGGAAGGCAGATTTACATTTTTTTTTCCTTTGCATTGTGACCATCCTGTGTCTAAATGACAGGACCCGAAAACTGTACATGGCCTTGCATTGTTGAAGTTTGGTGGGCTATCAGGGAAGCCACAGCCTGAACCAGCAACCTAGGTCCAGGGTTCGGATCCCGGGACTGCTACCTACAAATGGCAGGAGATCCTAAGAAACATATTCCGATAGACATTCATATGAATGGAATGTTGTAAAAGTAACAATTGTATTAGTATTTAGTGTATGATTATATTAAAATTATACACAATAATCATAGTACATTGACTAATTTTCAATAAATACTTTATTATGTATTTAACCATGATACTTAAATAAAGGAAGAAATAATTTATTTTGGTTTAGTTTTCTCCATCATGAACATTCAACTTAGAGCCTAGGCACTGACTTTCCTCTTGGGCTCATGGCTAGCACTCTACCTCGTAGCTAAGGACCCCCTTGGAGCAAAGTGTGTCTTTAGCTGAGGTATGTCCTCCTGCCTTCTCAGGAAGCTGATGATCTGAGTTCCAAACTATCCCAGACACAAAAGGTCCCATGAGGATATTATCTCCTATTCACCACTTAGAAACTTGAAGTGGAAGCTGGGCACTGGTGACTCACGCCTGTCATCCTAGCTACTCAGGATCCTGAGAGCTGAGGATCACAGTCCAAAGCCAGTCTGGGCAGGAGATTCGTTGAGATGCTTATCTCCAGTGAACCACCAGAAAGCCTGAAGGGGCGCTGTAGCTCAAGTGGTAGAGTGCTAGACTTGAGCACCCAGTCCCAGACTTCAACTCCTCCAACTACAAGAAGAGAAAGAAAGAAACCTGAAGTGGAGTGCTGGAAATGTGTCTTAAGGGTAGAGTGCTTTGCATGTATGAAACCCTGGGTTTGAATCCTCAGTACTACATCCCTAGAAAAGAAAAGCCTGAAGTGGTTTTATGGCTCAAGTGGTAATGCACTATCCTTGTACAGGAGAAACTCAGGTACAGAGCTGAGGTACTGAGTTCAAGCTCCAGGACTGGTGTTTGCACACACACACACAGATACAGACACATACACACACCTACACACACACAGACATACACACACACACACACACACACACACACACACACACACACACAGATACCATAAGTGAAGCTGTGACACTAAATGGTAAAGCAAAGAGCTCACACACACACACACACAGATACCATAAGTGAAGCTGTGACACTAAATGGTAAAGCAAAGAGCTTCTGCTCTGAGCTCTTGGTCAGCACCCTGGCCCTGTGTTAAACCCCATAATATAAACACCCAGAGCCCAACTAGGAGAAGGCAAAGGTTTCAAAATCTGATGAGTTTCACCAGCACTAGATGACAGGAAGCATTGTGATTTTCCACAAGTGCTTAGATTTAGCAAGCATCCGGAAAACTAGGGAGGCACCTTTGCCAATTAGGAATCTTTTCATTAGGTTCAGCTCACTTGTTTTCTGCCAGAAGGACCCTTGAATTAATTGTAGCCGTTTTTTTCAACACTGGAACATAGTCTAACAAAGACAGGGTGAGTGCAGGAAACATGGACTGCCCCGAGAGGCAGCACAAATGAAGTCTTCCTGTCAAAACAGAGCACTGGGAGGAGAGATAGCTTGGGGTACAAAGAGGCCTTTTCCTCCTGGTCTTCAGAGTCTGCCCTCATCCTCACTCTTTGCTCATCCTCACTAATTGCTACAGATGAATTGTTTGTTACACAGATGTTCAAGAGGGAGGCCTTTTGTCTGCCTGTTCCAACATTGAGGGAGACTTCCTCCAGCAGTCTTGGGTGCACAGAAGCCCTCAGGGTACACTGGGAACAGTGAGGGGAGCCCTGGAACATGCACTGTCTTGAAAGCATTCTCTGTGCTATGAAATCATTCCATTCATACCTTTCTTCATAGCAACTCTAGATATTCACTGCTAGAAATACATGCATACATACACAGACACATGAAGTTACTGGCTCTATTCTTGTAGCAGGTCCTGAGGCTTGAACTGTGACCCTAGACACTATCCCTGAATTTATTTTTCTCAAGGAAGCACCGTATTGTGTCTTAACCCATGATTACCCTAGGCTGGTTTGCCGCATTTACACCCACAGATGATCCAGTCATCCTAGGACCCCAGTTCAACTCCCAGCACTGGCAAAAATACATCAAACCAACAAAAATGGAGGAGGAAAAATCCAGCAAGTTTTACACAACCATTTTACCTTTGTTTCCTTTGCACTGTGACCACCATGGGTCTTAATGTCTCGGCTTGAAAATTGTTTGTGACCTTGCATGGCTGAAGGCTCACGGATTGTTCGTGAAGCCTGAGCCCAACCCAGATATCTAGGCCGTGACTGCCACCTACACACAACTGAAGATCCTAGGAAACTCGTTCCTATCTATAGGAACATTAATAGTATGTTTGACATGTACAAATTGAATTACTATTTAGCTAGACTTTCTAGTATAATATTGTATGCATAAATATATGCCATTGAATAATTTAATTAATAACTTATTAAGTCTTCTACCGTGATTAATTTATGGAGGCATAATTTTAGACCAAATAATTGGTAGTAATAGAATATATAATTGGTAGTAATAGAATATACAAAAATAAGATATAGACATCACTTTATATAGAGTTATACACTAGAATCTACATAAATGTCTGTCTCTGTATACAATTATTTATAGATCCATATTCATATGTAAATACACACACTGCAATCTTCATATCTATCTTTTTATATATTGGCCACTCCTAGGGCTTGATCTCAGGTCCTCAAATTTGCCCGACAACTTCATTTGCATCAGACCGGTGTGCTAATATTGAGCCATTCATGAAGTTGGCCTTCTAGGGCCGGAGTTCAAATCACAGAACTACCAAAAACTTAATCCTGGTGGAAGAAGTCAATTGTCCCACTAGTTTTCCTTATGGGTGTCAAAATTCCTGGGGCTCAGGAATAATGTATAATACATAGGCAAATTTATGTCCTATTAATAGGATGTAAAAAATGTTATATATGTAATCATACTCACTAAAATACACAAGAAATACATAAAAATAAAATAAAACGAATAACTACACTAACTGCAATATAAGTAAACATGTGTATGCAAATATAAATCATGTATTTAAAATGTATATGAATATTATTTTTTGAGGGCTAAGACTTGAATTCAGGCCCTGGGAACAGGCCTGACTTTCTTGTCTTCCAGCACGGTGAGCTTCCCCTTCCCTGACAATCCTGCAGATTTACTCAGACTCTGAATTCAAATCCCAGGCCTGGCAGAAAAAATGGCGTGAATTCCAAGCCAAGGAGCCTCATAATTTTTAAAATATTTTTAATGAATTTATTTATATATTTTTAGTTTGTCAAGCACAGGGCTTGAACTCAGGTTGTGGCAACTCTGCCTCATCTTTGATCACTCTAGGCTGGGGTGCAACCACTGGACCCACAACCGAACCTGGGTTCCTGGGCCCCAAAGATTTACAGGAAAAATATAAATAAAATGACACAGATAAAAATATGGCAACTTGCAGATGGCTGTCTGTTTTACGTTTGTTTTTTTTTCAAGGTGACCATCTTAGGTCTGAATGACATTGCTGAAAATTTTCTAACCTGATATTGCTGAAGGCTGGTGGGCTACCAGGCAAGCCATAGGTCAACACTGCAACATAGGCCCTGTGGTCGAGACCCGGCCTCGACCCCTACCAATGGTGGGAGATCCTAAGAGTCTCATTCCTATTCATAGGAATACTGATGGAAGATTATGAATGTCAAGATTAAATCAATTGTTCCTGAATGATACTACTATAAAATTAGTGATTTTAGGAGGCCGATGGATTTTAAAGAATATTTTGACACATTAAAGAATACTATTAATTACATGGACACAATAGTTTTGTGATAGTGATTAATTAAATTAATAATTCATTAAGGATGAACACAATAATATTAATTACATGGGGGCATAATAAATACCCAAGGATTGTTAAAAATGTAGTCTATTTAACTGAAGAATGTATAAAGATCTCTGGCACTCTATAAAGATCTGTATTTATTTGTGTACTACCATCTGCATGTCAATCTATCATATTTTGTCAACCCCTGGGGCTGGATCTCAGGTGCTGGGAACTGCTTGTCAGCTCCATATGGCCCAGGCTGGCCGTACTGACACTTACCCATTCTTGAATTGGTCCTTGTAAGCTTTGAGTTCAGATGCCAGCACTCACAAAAATTGAATAGTGGAGTAAGAAGCACTGGTGACACATGTTTTCCTTTTCTGTGAGTGTCTGGTGTCCGGTGTGAAGTTTCTTACATAGGCAAATCTATATCCCATGTAATAAATGTAATAAATGTTCTATGAGTAATACCAGTCAATAAAATAAATGGTAAATAAATGAATAAAACAACAAATAAAATGCATAACTACACTAAGCGCAATATGGGTCAACATATGAGGCTCAGTCTCATGGCATGGGAACTGCCTGGCAGCTGAATTGGCTAGAGGCTGCTGTGCTGACAGTCACACATTCATGAACTGAGCCTTCTAGGCCCTGAGTTTAGATCCCAGCCCTGCCAAAAATGCAATCTTGGTGTAAGAAGCTGAGAGTGACACATATTTTCCTTTTCTATGAAATTGCTCGGTGTCAGGTACAATGTATAATTCATATGCAAATCAATATGCTATGTAATAGGGTATTATAAAGGTAAAAATGTCATAGGTGGAAGAATTGTCACTATAATAAATGAAAAACAGATTGAATTAGTAGTGAATCATTCTGGGATAATATTAGACAAAATAATTATAGGATGTGGATTAAGTTTGGTTACTATATTATTAAGCATTAACAGAATGAAAAGTAAATGGAGACATAGTTCAATACCTAATAATTGGTAGTAACACATGATGCATAAATTAATTATAAACAGACGTCTAATTCTATAAAATATGTAATCCTATGTATGGATGTATGTACATATATGATAAACAATAACAGTATATTGAGTAATAATGAATGTTTTATTAATTGTTCAACTGGGATCCATCATTAAATGGAGACATCATTTAATACCTAATAATTGGTAGTACTATTAGCTATAATTTAATAATGTGCATACCTCTGTCTCTATTTTTTGGGGCGGGGTCCAGTCGTGGGCCTGAAGTCTGGGCCTGGGCGCTGTCCCTCAGCCCTTCAGCTCAAGGCTAGCACTCTACCACTTGAGCCACAGCACCACTTCCGGCTTTTTTTCTGCTTATGTGGTGCTGAGGAATCGAACTCAGGGCCTCATGCTTGCAAGGCAAGCGCTCTATCACTGAGTCACCTTCCCAGACCACATATCTCTTTTTGTATATATAATATTTATATACAGCAATTTCTATTTATACCTCATGCACTCCTGGGACTGGGTGATTGAGTGTTGGCCTAGTAAGCAGGAAGCTCTGGCTTCCATTCCTCAGTACCACAAACAAAGAAAAACCGGAAGTTCTGCTTTCTTTCAATCAATTGTGTACTAGCCTGGAGCACAAATGCTTGGGGAGAGTGTCTAAGCCCTTACTAAAGGCCCAGGACTGCCGCCAAAAAAGGTAGACTGTTCTAACTGCAACTATAGAAGGTCAAGACATCAAATACCTCATCACAGAGCAAGGTAGGAGTCTGGTGCTGACAGCTTCCACCTAACCTGACTTATCCAGATGTAAATCGCTGCAACCCAGCTCCACCGAACCAGACGCTGCTGGCTACCTCAGTCATTCTAGCTGCTCATGGGCTTTACAACCCAGCCCTGGCAGGAAGTCTGTGAGACTCTTCAAAACGTAGTTCCAAGTGGTAGGGCTGTAGCCTTGAGCAAATGTTATTAGAACAGTATCCCTATATTTGAGTTCAAGCCCCATGGGTAACCTCTCCCCCTAACAAAAAACACCCCACTAAACTATTGGATGTGAACTTGTGTGGTTTGTGAAATGTTCCTCAAAGAATGGTGATACTGAAGAAAGCACGCTGATTTTAATGACAGCTTGTGGAATAGAGCTATGTGCTGAGTCCTTCATAGGGTGCTCTGTGCTGAGTAATGCACAGGGTGCTATGTGCTGAGTCCTTCACAGGTCACAGTGTGCTGAGTCCTGCATTGGGTTCTGGGTGCTGAGTCTTTCACATGATGCTGTGTGCTGAGTCCTTCAGTGTCATGTGCTGTGTCCTTCACAGGTGCATTCGTTCATCTGGTTCTTATAAGAGCTCCATAACTGAGATGCTTACGCAGATAAGAATATTGAGGCTCAGATATATCCCCGTGGAAGGGACAAAATTAAGTATTACTGAAGACTAGTCAGTTGTCTCCTGCAGACCATTGTTTTGGTTTGTTTTTTTTCTCAGTCATGAACCTTGATCTCAGGACCTAGATTCTGACCCTTACCTCTTGGGCTCAAGGCTAGCACTCCACACGTGGAGCCAAGCATCCCTTTGCAGCAGAGTGCCATGGCCAAGGGGTCGATAGCTGAGGTCTGTCATCCTGCCTTCTCAGCAAGCTGAGATCTGAGGATCTGGGTTCTAAACTATCCCAGACACAAAAAGTCCCATGAGACTATTATCTCCAATTCACCACTAAGAAACATTAAGTGGAAGCTTGGTGCTTGTGGCTCATGACTATCATCCTAGGTTCTCAGGAGGATGAGAACTAAGGATCATGGTTCAAAGCTGGAAAAGCTGTTGCTGCTATTGATGCATAACATACTGCTATTATTGGTCTATATATATATATATATATATATATGTATATATATATATATATATACACATATACATAATTTGAATTTTTGGAAACTTTACCTGTGCTGTCAACTTTGGAAAAAGTATCCCAGTTTACCGTGTTGAGTTGGCATTGTACAGAAATTAATAGCCATATTGGTCTAGAAATGTTAAACTTAATTTTTTTCCATTTGTACAGGGGTAAATGCACTGTATTAAATATGTAAGGTCTTATCTACATGGGTTTGGTTACAGAAACTAATAAAGTATTCTCTAAATAAGGAGAAAAAAAAAGAACTAAGGATCATGGTTCAAAGCTAGCCTGGGCAGGAATGTCCTTGAGACACTTAGCTCCAATGGACCACCAGAAAACCTGAAGTGGAGCTGTGACTCAAGTGATAGAGCACAAGACTTGAACTGAAGAGCTCAGGGACAGCACCCAGGCCCAGACTTCAACTCCTACAACCGACAACATAAAAAAAAAAAAACCAGAAACAATCTAACAAACCTGAAATACAAGGCTGGGAATGTGCCTTAGGGGTAGAGTGCTTTGCATATATGAAACCCTGGGCTTGATTACTCAGGACCACATCACTAGAAAAAGTATGAAGTGGTTCTGTGGCTCAAGTGAGAGAAGGCTATCCTTGTACAAGAGAAATTAGGTACAGTGCTGAGTTCAAGCTCCATGACTGTATGTGTGCACACACATGGACATACACACAGAGACACACAGACACACATACACATAGACCAGAAGTGAAGCTCTGACACAAAATGGTAAAGCACTGGACTTCTCCACTGAACTTATGGTCAGCACCCAGGCCCTGTGTTTAACCCCCAAACCTACCCACCCAAGGCCCAATTAGGAGAGGTCAAAATTTCAGAACCTGATGATCTTCACCAGCCCTAGATGACAGGAAGCTTTGTTATATCAGACATGTGCTTAGATTTCTCAAGCTTCCAGAAAACCAAGGAGAGGTATCATAGGCCTATCATCGCCGGCAATGTAATATTTCATTATATATTTCATTATATATTATATTGAGCACTGTATCTGAGCACCGGAATATAGTCTCACAAAGGCAGGATAAGTGCAGGGAACTTGGACTGCCACGGGAGGTGGCACAAATGAAGACTTCCTGTAAAAACAGAGCACTGGGAAGAGAGATAGCTTGTAGTGCAAAGAGGCCTTTTTCTCCTGGCCTTCAGAGCCCACCCACACTCATCCTATCTAATTGGCCTAGATGGAGTTGTTATTACAAAGCTGTACAGGACTGAGGCCTTTTGTCTGCCTGTACAGACAATGAGGAAGACTTCTTCCAGCAGGCCTAGGATGCAGAGAAACCCTCAGGCTACACTGGGAACAGTGAAGGGAGCCCTGGAACATACATTGTCATAAAAGTAGTCTCTGTTATGAAATCATTGTATTGAAAAAAATTCCTTGCTTGGTGCCATTCATCATATCTACTCTGGAGATTTGCCTATAGGAATACATCCATACATACACAAAGACATGGAGGTATAGGCTCTATTGGGGGTGGGCAGGTCCAGGGGTTGAACATTGAGCCTAGATGTTGCACCTGAATTCCTTTTACTCAAGGGTAGTGCATTAACCTTGAGTCACAGCCTCACTTCTGGGTTTTTCTGGGATCTCTTAGAAAAAAAAATGTCATGTCCTTTCCTATGCTGGCTGGGTTCAAACTAAGATTCTCTACATCTCAGCCTCTTAAGAAGCTGGGATTACACTGACACCTGCCTTACTTTTCTTCTTCATTTTTTTAATCTGCACAATCTGACTTCTTAACAGGATCATTCCAATAGTTTGAATTTATAAGTAAACTACCACAATATTCTTTATAGCTGCTTTCTCTGAGAAGGATTTTCTCTCCTCATCTTCTCTGGTCACAGATTTGAAGCCAAAAGTGAGAAATGAGTGTCACAGGATTTGGGAGCATATTCCACAGGACATGCCAGTTCTGTCACTTAGTATTGAGCTGAAATGAATTTACTGTCTCAAGATGAGAGGACCGAAGCTGGAGCGATCCTCATACTGTCTGCATTGCTCCTTTTGCCTATAAAATGATCTAATAATTATGAGTGTTTTGTGTCTCCAACCTTAATTATCTGGAGAATACTAGAAGCAACTGCATGTTTCTGTTTTCTCTAGTACCTCCCGAGATTTAGACTAAGGGTTTGTGTGGAGAGGCTCCTCGGCGAATCCCTGAGAAAAGCCGCTTGAAACCTCCTCAGGAGATCGCCATCCAAAGCCAGCTCGACCAGGAAAATCTGTGAGACTCTTATCTCCAATAAACCACCAGAAAACCAGAAGTGGAGCAGTGGCCCAGAGGGTAGAGCTCGAGCTTTAAGAGAACAAGCTGAGTGGGAGATTCAGTCCAGACCAGGCAGGAAAGCCTGGGAGGTGCTTATGTCCAATTAACAACCAGATGGCTGGAGCTGTGGTGGTGGTAGAGCCTCAGCCTTGAGCAAAACAGCTCAGGAACGCATCGGGCCCTGAGTTTAAGCCCTGGGATGGCCAAAAAGAAAATTCAAAAAGGGGAGGCCAAGTTTATGAATCAGTGCCCTACCTGCTTATGTGTGTAAATTACCTCCCTGAATGTAAACAGAGCACATGTAATGCTTCTGCTTTTATTTACTGATTTATTCTTCAGATATATTCATTGTGCATACTACATCATTCCCTTCACTTAAGGCGCATCTCTTTTCTCTTCTAGGGTTCCTGGCCTCTGTCTTTATATGATGCACACTTAAGCTTTTAGCAGCCTTTATTTACATTTTATTAAGAGGCCAATGCCACAAATGAGGCAGGGAAAGAGAAGATCAGGTTTCATAGTAGTAACCGGTATCTAGAAAATTAAACGTAAAATTAAACGTGAAAAGAAAGCATGCTTAAGTAAAAATTACCATTAAGAAAAGATGAGGGGGCTGGGAATGTGGATTAGTGAGAGTGCCTAACATGCAAGAAGCCCTGTGTTTGATTTCTCAATAGCACATACACAGAAAAAGCCAGAATTGATGCTGTGGCTCAAGTAGTAGAGTGCTATAGACAGTGCCCAGGTCTTGAGTTCAACCCAAGAACTGGCAAAAAGATACCTAGCTGGCTAGGTAGGTAGATTGATGATAGATAGATAGATAGATAGATAGATAGATAGATAGATAGATAGATAGATAGATAGATAGATAGATAGATAGATAGACACATAGATACATAGATAGATACATAGATACATAATTACAGAGATACATAGATAGATGATAAATGAAGCTGATCTTGGTCGTTAGAAGGAAAGAAAGGAACAATCCTGTCATGAGGCCTTTTACAGTGTGCCAGGACACCAGCATCGCCTTCACACAATCACAGAGCAAGAAGACAATCTCTGTCCCACTTCTCAGGCATCCGAAGGCCCCAGAGCCAAGAGGGCACAGCCAGATTCTAACTCAGGTGCTTGGAGGCAGAAGAGAAATGGCATTGCCTCTCCTTGGACTGGGGATTTGCATTAATGATGTGGAGAATGAAGGAAGGAGAAAGGCCTGGAAGAGGTAGAAGAGGGCCTTCAAATCTGACAGATGGAGAGTCAAAAACCCACTCCCTAAGACCAGAGAGCATGGTGTTTCTACTCTGTTCCTGCCCTCTCCCCCACTAAACTGGCTCACTATTATGAACTTAATGATAGCTTGAAGCTCGGTTCACCTGAGGGAGGAAGGTTAATTAGTCATTGTTTGAAGAGGCTGAGAAAAGCCTGACCCTAGTGTAAGTCTAACAAATATTTCAGGTTTCTCCCTATCTGGCTGTGCCTGGAATGAATGAAGTGGTTTTGCAGCTCACTTCACTGTTGAGTGTGTACATTCTGCCTTGTAATCCTGCAGGCCTAGGTCTCTTCACCTAGCCCGGCTTTTGAAACTGTTTACTGTCCTCCAAATATAGTATTTTAGTGGCGTTCTTCCTGCCAACATGGCTAAGACTTGGATCCTGAGAACTTCATTTGAACCCAGGATGGGTCAATGATGTGTCCTTCCTGCTTCTATAGCTCAAGAATTCTAAGAACATTTAGAATTCTTGAGCTATAGAAGCAGGAAAGACACATCATAAGAACATTTAGAGTGCGAGTAACTTCTCATCACCAAGCGAAACACAGGAAGCTCTTGAACATCTGACCTTTCAGAAGTGGAAGTCAGAGTGTCATAGACTTTCCTGCCCTGGCTGGCTTCAGCCTGAGACCTCAGCCTCATGTGCTAGGGTGATGGGCTTGAGCTACTGGTACTCTGCTAGCTTCAGAACTGTAATAGTAGTCAACTGCTTATCACAAAGGGCTTGGGGATCATATTAATCTCTTCAACATTGGACCTTTCAGAACCCTGTAGGACACAAAGTTATAATGCTAGAGTCAGAGAAGCTGGGTATATGGATGTGTTCACTTGAACCTTGAGCTCTGACTCCAATTCTGGTTACATCTGTGTTCATTTTCCACAGGATGTTCTCATAATTAGCAAATAGAAAAAGTACTTTCGTTAATCCTCACTTTTTTTCCAGTTGTGTGTCTTGTATCAAGCCTGGGCAGTGTCCCTGAGCCCTTCAGTTCAAGGTGAACACTCTACCACTTGAGCCACAGCACCATATGAGGCCTTTTGGTGGTTCATTGGAGATAAGAGTCTAACAGGCTTTCCTTGTGTAGGCTGTCTTTGAACTGTGGTATTCAAATCTCAGCCTCCTGAGAAGCTAGGTTTCCAGGAGTGAGCCACTGGCATCTAGCCTATTGTTTTTGACAGTCCTGGGGCTTGAACTTAGGGCCTGGGTACTGTCTCTGAGCTTCTTTTTCTCAAGCCTAGCACTCTACCACTTGAGCCACTCCACAGCTTCTGGCTTTTTCTGAGTATGTGGCTCTGAGAATTCAAATCTTGGCATTCATGCATGCTGAGCGAGCTCTTTACCACTAAGCCACATTTTAACCCCACCCTTGCAATTTTATCCCTCAATTTGCCTATCCTCAAGAAAAGGCTTCTGAGTATAAATTATGTAAAGAAATCCCTATAGGAAGATGTCCATAGATAAGTAAGACAAGGCTCATACTGGGGACAGATTCTAAACATCTTAAGACTGTGACAAATACCTCCATTTAATTATGTATTTTTGTTTCAACACGTAATATAATATTAATGAAAAATGAGTCAATGTCCTAATTTATTTTGTATATTTTTATAATACATGTACAACATGTAAAATATGTGTACAATAACACTAAATACAATAAACAATAAATGAATCAAATAAATACAAAATCAATAATAAAAATAATAATATGTAATAAATATACATATGTAAGTATATATCATATATTACACATGCATGGAAATATTTTTTCCATTGCAGGGCCTTCATTTAGTTCCTGGGAACTCTAGCCTGAATTTCTTTTCCTCAAGTAGAGTGAGCTTCACCTTCACCCTTGTTGCAAAAGAGTTACTGGGCAATGCAATCAAATCCCAGCAATGGCAGAAATACTGGCCCAGTTCCAAGACAGTGACTTGATTTTTTTTAATGGAAGGAGTTATGGTTATTCAGTTCCATACTGAGCATTAAAAGCAAAGCAGTGTAGAATTTTGTACAACTATTTAGACATCTTTCCCTTACACCCCAAATGCTTCTCTGAGGATTATATTTTTTCGGGTTTTTTTGAACATTTTTAATTGTAAAAATGTTGTACTGAGAGTTACAGTTACATGAACAAGGTAATGAGTACATTTCCTACTGAGCATTGTTGCTTCCTCCTTTGTTTTCCTCCTACCATCCCTTCCCTCCAATCTCCACAATTGCTCCCCGTGCCAAGGTCAGTGACTTAATTTTTTATTTTTGGCTTGGCATGGGGTTTGAACTCAAGTATTGGCAATTCTGAACCTTCCCTGACATTGCTACAGATATACCAAGGCCCTGAGTTCAAATCCCAGGCTAGGAAAGAAAATTAGCAGATATTTCAAACCAGGGAGATTTTTTTTATTTAGTTAAATAATTAATTAATTTTGTATTTATTCTTTTTGCTTTTGCCAGCCATGGGGATTGAACTCGGGGCGTGGAAACTCTGTCTCAGCTTTAATCACCCTAGGCTGGGGTGCAGCTTCCAGACCCACAGCCAGTCCTGGGATCCTAGGCCCAGAGGGCTTGCAGGACGAAATAAAAAGTGGGATAGCACAAAAAGTCACAAGCTGCAGAGGAATGGAGGTTTTGCTTTTTTTTTCTTTGCACGGTGACTCAGTTGCAAAGTGGACCTGACCTGCCATAGCTGAAGGCTGGTGGACTATCAGGAAAGCTACAGGCCGACCTGTCAACATAGGCCTCATTTTCAAATCCCAGTCCTGACAACTACCAATGGCAGGAGATCACAAGAGACTCGATTGAGAGAGTAGTTTGTGCATCACTCAAGTCTAAAATTGGATGCAATAATCCAAGGATGCTGATGGATCTTTTTTGGGGGGAGGGGGGGCGTCCAGTCATGGAGCCTGAAAAGTGGGCCTGGGCAATGTCCTTCAGCTCTTCTCTCAAGGCTAGCACTCTACCCATTGAGCCACAGTACCACTTCCAGGTTTTTCTTTTTTCTGCTTATGTGGTGCTGAGGAATCAAATTCAGGCCTCATGCATGCAAGACGAGGGCTCTACCACTGAGCCACCTTCCGAGCACCTGATTGATCTTAATTAATAGTTTATTCCTTCAATGGCAGTGTAATAAATACCTAAGAGTTGGTCGGAATGTAGTAGAGGTCATTCAGTCATAGATAGACAGCTCTGGCACTCTTTACCAATATATATTTATTTGTATACCACCATCTGGCTATTCATATATTGCTGTTTTGGCCAAACCTGGGACTCGATCTCAGTATGTGGGAACCACCTGACAGTTTCATTGTCTAGCTGCTGCCGCGCTCACACTCACCCATTCATGAATTGGGTCTGCTAGACACTGACTTCAGATCGCAGCACTGCCAAAAATTTAATCTTGGAGTAAGAAGCTGAGTATGACACATGTTTTCCTTTTCTGGGAGAGTCCTGGGTGTCAGGCATAATGGAGACCACATCTGCCAATCTAGATGCTATGTGATAGGATGTAAACAATGTAATAAATGGTATTGGTGTCATCAGAGTCAATAAAATATATGGTAAATAAATGAATAAAACAAGAAATAAAATGAATAACCACATCAAACATGATATGGACTGAATATCTGTATGGAAGTATAAATCCTATCTTTAAAATCTATATAAAGAGTATGTTTTCGAGGACTGAGGCTTGAATTCAGGCCTAGGGAACAGTCCTGACTTTTTCTCTTCAAGCATGGTGAGAATCTCCTTCCCCCACAGTGCTGCATATTTACCCTGACCTTGAGTTCAAATTCCAGGCCTGGCAGAAAAAAATACCAAGAATTGCAAACCAGGGAGTTAAGTATTTTTATTTTTTTTTTTACTTTTTTTAGTTGTCTTATTTTTTTTTCTTTTTTCTTTTCTTTTTCTTTTCTTTTTTTTTTTTTTGGCCATGCATGTGGCTTGAACTCAGATCGTGGCAGCTCTGCCTAAGCTTCTATCACACTACCCTCCGGAACCAAAGCTGATCCTGGAATCCTAAGACCCGAGGTCTGACAGGAAAACAAAATGAAAATGGCACCAAAAAAAAAAAAAAAAGCCACGAGCCGCACATGGTAGGTGGTTTCTTGGCTTTGGTTCCTTGCACGGTGACCATCATAGGTCTGAATGACATGGCTTCAACACACAGGTGACCTGTCATTGCTGAAGGCTGGCTGGCTGTCAGAAAAGCCATAGGTCAACCACACAACAGAATGCCTGAGTTCAAATCCCCGTCCTGACACCTACCAATGGCAGAAGATCCCAAGAGACTCCTGCCCATTCATAGAAGTTCAGATGGAGTGGTATCCAACTCATGATTGAATGAGTAGTCCGTGCAGTGGTCTAGTCTCAAATTAGACACAATAATCCTAGAATGCATATTGAATTTAATTAATGGCTAATTAGGCACAAAAAGAATAATATTCCTACAATTGAGGCATAACAAATACCAAAGACTTGGTAGGAATGTAGTAGATGACATTGAATACTAGATACATGGCTATGGCACTCTGTACTAATACAAATTTATTGATATACTACCACCTGCCTATCCATCTATGGCTATTTTGGTCACCCCTGATGCTCGATCTCACCTCCTGACAAAAATTTCATCCTGGAGTTATAAGCCAAGTGTGACATCTGTTTTTCGTTTCTGTGAGAGTGCTGGGTGTCAGGCATGATGGATAACAAGTCTACAAATCTAAATGCTATGTGATAGGATGTTAGGTATACATGGTTAGGTATATAATACATGGTTAGGTATCATCACAGTCAATAAAATTAATGTCAAATAAATGAATAAAACAAAAAATACAATGAATAACCACACCAAACATAATATAGAATGAACATCTGTATAGAAGTTCAATCCTATCTTTAAAATATATATAAGGAGTATGTTTTACAGGGCTAGGGCCTGAATTCAGGCCTAGGGAACAGGCCTGACTTTCTGGTCTTCAAGCACAGTGAGCTTCCCCTTCCCCCACAGTGCAACAGAGGTACCTGGACGCCAAGCTCAAATCCCAGGCCTTGCAGACCAAAAATGTCACACATTCCAAGCCAGGGAGCTTCATTAGCATTTTTAATATTTTTTTAAAGTTCACTTTGCCTTTATTTGATACATTTTGATTTTAAAACATGAGAGTTTTTCAAAAAAGGGGTTTAAACTTTTACATTTTAGCATAGCACATTGGTGTTTCTATTTTGGTCATCTGCCATGAAGGGTGAGAATGAAAATGAGGACATTATTTCTCCCTAGAAGTTTGGGAGAATTGATGTTATTTCTTTTTTTTTTTTTTTGGTTGGTCCTGGGGCTTGAACTCTGGGCTTGGGCGCTGTCCCTGCACTCTTCAGATCAAGGCGAGCACTCTACCTCTGGAGCCTCAGCACCACTTCCGGTTTTCTAGTGGTTTATTGGAGATAAGAATCTCATGGACTTTCTTGCCTGGGCTGGCTTTTAACTGTGACCCTCAGATCTTAGCCTCCTGAGTAGGTAGGATTACAGGCTTGAGTCATCGGCACCTGGCAACTGATGTTTTTTCTATTCAGAGTTACTTTTGTAATTATAAACTGTCTGCAATTTGTGTGAGTTTTCCTCAGTGCCTACCACGAAATACACTAGGGTGTCTTCATACCACAAAAGCTTGGGTTTGTGGATAAAAACTCACTTGTGTGAGGAGAGTAGGGACTTTTAAGCATTTTGGGAATAAACTGGATTGTAAAATTAAAAGCAAAAACATTGGGACTGGGATGTAGCCCAGCAGTGGAGTAGTTGCCTAAAGAGCATAAGACCCTGGAAGAAAAGTTTCCTAAAGCTTAGAACGTTAGAATTTTTTAAGAACAAACTTCTTTCTTCGGTGGTGGGGCTTGAACTCTTGGCTTGGGCTTTATCCCTGTGCTCTTCAGACCAAAGGCGTGCAATCTACTGATTGAGCTACAGCACCACTTCCAGTTTTCTAGTGGTTTAATGGAGATAAGAGTTTCACGGCCTTTCCTGCCAGAGCAGGCCTTGAACCACCATTTTCAGATCTCTGCCTCCTGAGTAACTAGGATCATAGGCATGGGCCTCATGTGCCTGGCACATGAACAAACGTCTTAAAGATTGATTCTGAAGAAAGAAACATGGAATATACTTTTAGTACAAATAATTTATAATGCCATGGTTAAGGCACTAATTCAGAAGTATTTATTCATTGGCTGGTTTCTTAGTTTATTCACATATATATACATTATTAATATATATACACAATATATACATTATTAACATATACATATATATTAGTAGAAACATAGCTTTGAAGTGTACCTAAGAACATATGTGATCATGTAAAGTTATACAACTGCACAAGCTTGATCTATTTTTCCTTTTGTTTGGTACCCTAAATTAGGTGGGATTTGTGTACTTTTGTTTGTTCTCTGTTTTTGGAGGAGTTCTCTCCCCTTTATGCCCCAAACCCCCTCTCCCTGCACTTGAACTCAGCTTGCTCTTTCTTGGCTTTGTTTTTCATAGCTGATTTTCTACCAATTCAGCCATCCCTGTTGCCTGGTTTTTGGCCAGTTAATTGGAGATGACATCTCTCAGGCTTTTCTGCTTGGATTGGCTTTGAAACTTAGTCTTCCACTTCTCACCTCTGAGTAGCTGGGATTACAGATGTGAGCCACTGGGGTACCTATGGATAAATTAGACTTTGGTTGATGTATTCATTCTGTTTTTCTATGCATGGGATGATCTACTATAGAATTTCTGTGAATGTCCTGGGTCTGAATTAAGATATATAATGCATATGTAAATCTGTATAGTTCTCAGAAGAGGTAATCAATTTAACATATAAGTATAATAATAGTCAACAAAAATAATGAAGGAATGAATAATACAAAAAGTAAAATAAATATATTCAAAGCAATATGCAATAAGCATAAGTATGTAGATATTAATCATTATTTCAAATGTGGATGAATATTACTTTAACAGGGCTGGGGATTGAATTCAGGCCTAGGGAACAGGCCTGAATTGCTTGTGTTCAAAGCGGGTAAGTTTCTCTGTCCCCAACAGTGCATTAGAGTTACCCAGTCTCCGAGTTCAATTCCCAGGCCTGGCAGAAAAAAAAAAAAGGCATGAATTCCAAGCCAGGGAGCTTCATTAGTAATATATATATATATATATATATATATATATATATATATATATATATATATGTATATATATATATATATATATATATATATATATATATATATATCATGGGACTTGAACTCTGGCCTTGGAAGATGTCCTTGGGCTCTTCAGCTCAAGGCGAGCACTCTACCACTTGAACTACAGCGCTACTTCGCTACTTCGGGTTTTATAGTGGTTTAATGGAGATAAGAGTCTCAAGGACTTTCCTGCTCGGGTTGGCTTTGAACCGCGATTTTCAGATCTCAGCCTCCTGAGTAGCTAAGATTACAGGCGTGAGCCTTTGGTGCCCGACTATTTTTAATATTTTAAAATTATTTCATTTATTTATTCATTCACTCATTCATTCATTCATTCATTATTTATTGCCAAGCACAGGGATTGAACTCAGGTCGTGGCAACTCTGCCTCAACTAATATCACCCTAGGCTGGGATGGTGCAATATCTGAACCCATAGCCCATCTTGGGATCCCAGGCCTCAGGGGCTGACAGGAAAACAAAATGAAAACGGCAGTGAAAAAAAGTCACAAACTGTGGATGGATGGCGGTTTCATGGTTTTCCTTACTTGCATGGTGACCATCCTGGGTCCAAATGACAAGGCTGCAACCTGTATGTCACCTAGCATTGCTGAAGGCTGGCAGGCTGTTAACGAAGTCATAGGCCAACCTGGACACATAGGCCCTGAGTTTGAATCCCGGTCATGCCAGTATAAAGGGCTGGAGAGCCTAAGAAACTCTTGTCTGTCCCTAGGAACACCAGAGGAATGTGATCAATGTTATGTTTGGATGATTGGTTGAATAGTTCATAAATCAGTCTAGCATAAAATTAGACCTAATAATCACAGGACACAAATTGATTTTAATTCATAGTTTATTATGCATTAAAAGAATACTATTCATTAAATGGAGTCCTCACTAAAGACCTGAGAATCCGTAGGAACACAGAATATGTCATTTAATACAAGATAGACACCACTGGCAGTATGTAAATACCTAAATATATATTTATCTGTATACCACTGTCTGCATAGAAAGGTATTGCTCTATTGGCCAAACCTGTGGCTCCATCCCGGGTCCTGGGATTCACTTGGCAGCTGAATGGGCTAGAGGCTGCCATGCTGACACTCAGCCATTCATGAATTGAGCCTCTTTGGCCCTCAGTTCAGGTCCCAGCATTGCCAAAAATTTCATCTTGCAGTAAGATTCCAAGTGTGACACCTGTTTTCCTTTTCTGTGCAAATGCTGGGTGTCAGGTATGATGTATATAGTATTAGTATGTCTGCAAAGCTACGTGCTATGGAATAGATTGGAATAAATGTAATAAATATTATAGGTGTACTCAGGATCAATAAAATAATTGGTAAATAAATAAATACTAAAATATAATGAAACACTCCAGCAAACACGATATGGACTGAACATATGGATGTTAGTATAAATCATATACTAAAAATTACTATAAATGTTATGTTCTCCAGGATTGGGGCTAGAATTCAGGCCTAGGGAACTGTCCTGAATTTTTTATCTTCGAGGAAGGTAAACTTCCCCTTTTCCCCACAGTGCACCAGATTAACTCAGACTCCGAGTTCAAACCTCAAGACTAGCAGGAAAAAAAAAAAGGCACAAATTCCAAGCCAGGGAGCTTCATTAGTCCTTTTAATATTTTTGGGTTTTATTTATTTATTTATTTATTTGCCAATCACAGGGCTTGAACTCAGGTCGTGGAAACTCTGCCTCAGCTAACATCACCCTAGGCTGGGATGGTGCAACCTCTGGACCCACAGCCCATCCTAGGATCCTAAGCCTTGGGGGCTGACAAAATCAAAATGAAAATGGCAATGAAAAAAAGCTGTGAACTGCGGATGGTCAGTAGTTTCTCGGGTTTCCCTTCCTTTCATGGTGACCATTCCCGTGTCCAAGTGACATGGCTGCAACCTGTAGTTCACCTGGCATTGCTGAAGGCTGTCGGGCTGTCAGCGAAGCCATAGGCCAACCTGGACACCTAGGCCCTGAGTTTGAATCCCGATTATGACACTTACAAAGGGCTGGAGAGCCTACAAAATTATTGCCTGTCCCTAGGAGCACCAAAGGAATGTGATCAATGTCATGGTTGGATGAGTAGTTCATGAATCAGTCTAGCATAAAATTAGACCCAATAATCACAGGACACAGATTGATTAAAATTCATAGTTTATTTTGCATTAAAAGAATACCATTGATTAAATGGAATCCTCACTGAAGACCTGAGAATCCATCGGAATGTAGTATATATCATTGAATACCAGATAGACATTTCTAACAGTATCTAAATATCTAAATTTATATTTATTTATATACCATCATCTGCATAGAGAGTTATTGCTATTTTGGCCAAACCTGGGGCTTGATCCCAGACACTGGGATCCACTAGGCAGTTGAATGGGCTAGCGGCTGCCATGATGACACTCACCCATTCATGAATTGGGCCTCCTTGGCCCTTAGTCTAGTTTCCATCATTGCCAAAAGTTTCTTCCTGGTGTAAGATTCCATGTGTGACACCTGTTTTCCTTTTCTGTGCAAGTACTGGGTGTCAGGTATGATGTACATAATATATCTGCAAAGCTACATGCTATGGAATAGATTGGAATAAATGTAATAAATGTTATAGGTGCACTCACAGCCCATAAAATAAATGCTAAATCAATCTATCAATAATAAAATATAATGAATCACTCCAACAAACACGATATAGACTGAATATATAGATGTAAGTATAAATCATATATTTAAGATGTCTATAAATGTTATGTTTTTCGTGCTGGTGCTTGAATTCAGGTCTAGGGAAGAGTTGAGAAGTTAATGCATGATTCGCATAGGAAATGATAGACAAGACCTTTGGCACAATGATTATTTTAAATTAAGACTTCATGAAGTGTGACAATAATACTTACGTTCAGGAAATCAAGGCATTGGGAAAGATCCAAGAATCGGTACTCACATGGTAGATAGGATCCAACACAGTTCGCCACATCTCCTACTGTATACAAATAGGTATTTATTAGCACACAAGTTTCAGCATAAGAATGGATGGATATGGTGCACCAGCCCCACCCTGGGGCTCAAGCTCAAGTTATGGGAACGCCCTAGCACCTTAGTGGCTCACAGGCTGATGTGCTCACCTTGACCCATTCACCAATTTTGCCTGCTAGGCCCTGAGTTCAAATACCAGTACTGACAAAAGATACATCCTGATGTGAGAAGTCCATCAATCTACCAGTTTTCCTGACCTGTGAAAGTCCTGCACCTAAGCGAGGATGGAGAATGCTATATAAGCAATTCTATAGCCATGGGAATAGGTTGGCATCCATGGCAGCACAGATATACCTGTCACCATACTCAATAAAATACACAATACATCCATGAATAAGACTGAAAATAAAAAAAAAACTACATTGAATGGAAGATGCATACCACAACTGTATGTAAATAGAGATCTTATGTTTAAAAGAGATGAGCTTTATATTTTGTCCAGTGCTGGGGCTTCAAATCAAGCCCTGGACCAGGCCTGACATTCTAGTCTTCAAGGATGGTGATCTTCCCCTTCCCCCACAGCGCAACAAAGTTACCCAGACCTGAATTTAAATCCCAGCTCTGGCAAAAAAAGGGCGTGAATTCTGAGCGAGGGTGCTTCATTCATAATTTTTTATTTATTTATGTTTTTTTTCGCCAGACTCAGGCCTTGAACTAAAGTCGAGGTAACACTGCCTTGGCTGCAATCATCCTAGGCTGTAGCCCCCGGACCCACCGCCCATCCTCGGACCCTAGGAGCCTGGGGCTTGCAGGAAAACAAAAAACAAAAAACAGCCAGAAGGGGAAAAAAGCAGCAGGAATTTCCACCTCGTGCTTGTACGTTTATTTTCCTTTGCATAGTGACCATGTTGGTCTGAACCCGGTGGGCTACAGAGTGAGGGTGACCTGGCATGGCTGAAGGCCTGCTGGCTATCGGGGAAGTTACAGCCAACCGTGCAACGGAGGCCATGGGTTGGAATCCGGGTCAGCCCCCCTACATTGTGGGAATGGTGGAAGATCCTGAAGTACTTGTTTCCGACCTAGGAAGTGTGGAATATGATCATCTCACCCTTGAATGAGTAGTTCCTGCAGGATGCAAGTAGGAAATGATAAGCAAGACTCATGGGGTATCCATTATTTTTTATGAAGGGTTGATGAAGTGTGACAATAATCATCACAGTCAAGAAATGGAGGCATTGGGGAAGATCTGAGAATTGGTAGTCACAGGGTAAATTGGATTCCATCACAGGTCTCCATGTCTCCTACTTTATTCAAATATGTACTTATTTGCATACTACCTTCAGCTTATAAATGGACAACGATTGTGCTCCACCTCACTCCGGGCCTCGATCTCAGGTCCTGGGAATGGCCTAGATCCTTAGTGGCTCACAGGCTGGTGTGCTCACGTGGACCCATTCGCCTATTGGGCCTGCTAGGCGCCAAGTTCAGATTCCAGCAGTGCCAAAATATTCATCCTGATGTCTGAAGCCAATCATTGCACCTGTTTTCCTTTCCTGTGCGAGTCCTGGGTCTCCTCTAAGATGGAGAATGCATGGGCCACCCTGTGGCCATAGGAATAGGTTGTCATCCATGCCAGCCCAGTTATACCTGTCATCATATACTCAAGAACATACACAATACATCCATGAATAACACACAAAATGGAGAGGATAACTATCCTCAATGCAGGAGGAAGTCCACACATGGATGTGAATAGACATCCCATGTTTCAATGATGCATTGAGGATTATTGTGGGCTCCCTAGGGCTAGATCTCAGTTCCTGGGAAAGGCCCAGCTCCTTAGTTGTTCACAGGCTGGTGTGCTCACATGGATCTATTGGTCAGTTGGGTCTCCTAGGCCCCAAGTTTGAATCCCAGCCCTGCCAAAAATTCACCCTGATGTGAGAAACCAGTTGTTGCACCTGTTCTTCTGTGCTGTGCAAGTTCTGGGTCTCAGCTACAATGGAGAATGCATAGGCAACTCTCTACTCATGGGAATTAGTTGTCATCCAGGGCAGCACAGATATACCTGTCACCATACTCAATAAAATACAGAATACATCTATGAATAAGACTCAAAATTTAAAAAAAAAACTACCTTGAAGGCAAGATGCATACCATCCCAGTATGGAAGTAGAGATCCTATGTTTAAAAGAGGTGGGCTTATTATTTTGTCCAGTGCTGGGGCTTCAAATCAGGCCCTGGACCAGGCCTGACATCCTAGTCTTCAAGGATGGTGAACTTCCCCTTTCCCCACAGTGCAATGGGGTTACCCAGATTTGAGTTCAAATAGCAGCACTGACAAAGTTTCATCCTGATGTCAGAAGCCAGTCTTTGCACCTGTTTTTCTCTCATGTGGAAGTCTTTGGTCTCAGCTAGGATGGAGAATGAATGCATAGGCAACTCTATAAACATGGGAACAGGTTGCCATCAATGTCAGCACAGTTATATCTGTCACCATACTCAGTAAAATACACAATACCTCCATGAATTAGACACAAGTTAAGGAGAAGTGCACCGAACGCAAGATGCTGTCTATACCAATATGTTAATACAGATCTTGTTTCTATTATGAATTTATTCCTATCCTGGCTCTCCCTGGGGCTCGATGTCAGGTCCTGGGAACAGCCTAACTCCTCAGTTGCTCACAGGCCAGTGTCCTCCCCTTGACCCTTTTACCAATTGGGGCTGCTAGGCTTTGAGTTCAAATCCCAACTCTGCCAAAACATGAATGCTTCTTTCAGAAGCCCATTGTTGCACCTGTTTTCCTGTGCTGTGAAGTCCTGGGTCTCAGCTAGGACACAGTATGCTATATAGGCAACTCTATACACATTGGAATAGGTTGCCATCCTTATCAGCACAGTTATATCTGTCATCATATGCAATAAAATACAAAATGCATCCCTGATTAAGACACAAAATAAAGAGAATAACTACACTGAATGCGTGATGCATTCCACACATGTAAGTAAATAGAGATCATCTCTGTAAATTATGAATTTATAACAATAATGGCCCCCACCAGGGCTCAACCTCAGGTCCCGGGATGGACCTAACCCTCTATTGGCTCAGAGGCTGGTGTACTCACCATGACCCATTCACCGCTTGGGTTTCTAGGCCTTGAGTTCAAATCCCAGCACTGTCAAAAGATGAATACTGATGTGAGAAGCCAAGTGATCCTCCTCTTTTCCTATGCTGCGAAAGTCCTGCTTCTCAGCTAGGAATGGAGCATGCTATACAGGCAACTCTATAGCCATGTGAACAGGTTGACATCCATGTTAGCACAGTTTTAACTGTCACCATACTCAGTAAAATACACATTACCTCCATGAATTAGACACAAATTAAGGAGAAGTGCACCGAACGCAAGATGCTGTCCAAACATGTATATAAATAGAGGTCCTATGTTTAAATTATGAATTTATGCCTATCCGGGGCCTCCCTGGTGCTCAATGTCAGGTCCTGGAAACGGTTTAGCTCCTCAGTTGCTCACAGGCCAGTGTCCTCACCTTGACCCTTTCGCCAAATGGGCCTGCTAGGTTCTGAGTTCAAATCACAACACTGCCAAAACATGAATCCTGATGTGAGCAGTACATCAGTTCACCTGCTTTCCGGCCCTGTGAAAGTCCTGGGTCTCATCTAGGATGGACAAGGCATAGGCAACTCTATAGACAAGGGAATAGGTTGTCATGCATGTCAGCACATTTATATCTGTCATCATACACAATAAAATACAAAATGCATCTCTAAGACACACAATAAAATAAATAACTACACTGAAAGCATGATGCATTTCACACATGTATGTAAATAGATCCTATGTGTAAAATAGGTGGACATATGATTTTTGCCAGTGTTGGGGCTTCAATTCAGGCACTGAGAGCAGGCCTGAACTTGTAGTCTTCAAGGATGGTGATCTTCTTCCCCCACAGTGTAACAGTTACCCAGACCTGAGTTCAAATCCCAGCTCTGGCAGTAAAATGGGGCGAATTTGGAGCTAGGGTGCTTCCTTCAAAATTTTTTAACAGACTCAAAGCTTGAACACAAGTCGTGGCAACTCTGCTTCAGTTCCAATCATCCTGGGCTGCAGCCTCTGGACCTACAACTCATCATCGCATCCTAGGATCCCAGGGCTTGCAGAGAAAAAAAGCCACGAAGGGGAAAAAAAAGTGGCAGGAAGTTCCACCTGGCGCTTTTATGTTCATTTTCCTTTGCATGTTGACCATGCTGGGTCCGAACTCGGCGGTCTGCAGAGTGAAGGTGACCTGGGCTTCAATTCAGCCCCTGGGAGCAGACCTGACCTTGTAGTCTTCAAGGATGGTGAGCTTCCCCTTCACCCACTGTGCTATAGTGTTACCCAGATCTGAGTTGGAATCCCAGCTGTGGCAGAAAAAATGGTGCTAATTCTGAGCTAGGGTGGTTTATTATTTATTATTTTTATTTTATTTTATTTTTTGCCAACCAAGCAATTTGAACTCTTTTCAGGGCAACTCTGCCTCAGCTTCGATCACTTTAGGCTGGTGGGCTGCCATAGGTGCATAGCCGATCCTGTGATCCTAGGCCTGGAAGCCTTGCAGGAGAAAGAAAAAAAAAACCGCACTGGAAAATAGCTGCGGGATGGATTTTTTACATTTTATTCCTTTGCATGGTGACCAACCTGGGTCTGAATGACAAAGCTACAAGTTTACTTCACTTTGCATTGGCCAAGGCTAGCGGGCTATTGCGGAAGCCACAGGCCCATATGTCATCGAAGTCCCTGATATTGAATCCTGGTCCTGACACCTACCAGTGGGGAGATTTCCCAAGAGACTTGTTCCTATGCACGGGAATAACGATGGAATGTTTGCAAACTCATGAATGTATAAGTTTCTGCGGGCATCGGTCTAATCTAAAATGGGATGCAATGATCCTAGGATGCTGATTGATCTTAATGAATGGTTTATTAAGCATGAAAACAATACTACTCCTTCAATGGCAGCATAATAATACATAACAGTTGGTAGGAATGTAGTTGATGTCATTGAATCCTAAGTAGATGTCTCTGGAATTCTATACAAATATATATTTATTGGTATACTGCCACCTGCCTATCCATGTATGGCTATTTTGTCCACCCTTGTGGCTCAATCTCAGGGTCTGGGAACTGTCTGGCAGCTTCCTTGGCTAGAGGTTGCCGTGTTGAATTAGGTCTGCTAGGCCCTGAGTTCAGATCCCAGCACTGCAAACAATTGAATTGTGGAATAAGAAGTCAAGTGTGACACCTGTTTTCCTTTACTCTGAGAGTCCTGGGTGTCAGACATGATGGAGAACACGTCTACAAATTTAGATACTATGTGATGGGATGCCATCAGTATAATAAATGGAATGCATATCATCACAGTCAATAAATGGTAAATAATTGAATAAAACAAAAATACAATCAATAACCACAACTAACAGGATATGGACTGAACATCTATAGTAAATACAAATAGTATCTTTACAATAAATATAAATAGTATGTTTTCCAGGGCTGAGGCTTGAATTCAGGCCTAGGGACCAGGCCGAACTTTATTGTCTTCAAGCATGGTGAGCTTCCCCTTCGTCCACAGTGCTACAGAGTTACCCAGACTCTGAGTTCAAATCCAAAGCCTGGTAGAAAAAACAGCGTGAATTGCAAGCCAAGGAGCTAATTTTTTTTTTTTTTTTTGCGAAGCAAGGTCTTGAACTCAGGTCATGGCAACTCTGCCTCAGCTTCCATCATCCTAAGCTGGGGTGCAGCCACTGGAGCCACAGCCAATCCTGGGATCCTAGATCTCCAAGCCTTGCAAGTGGAAAAAATATGCACAGAAAAAAAGTGGCAGAGCCGGGTGCCGGTGGCTCACAACTGAATTCCAAGCTACACAAGAGGCTGAGATCTGAGTATCGGAGTTCAAAGCCAGCCTGGGAAAGAAAGTCCGTGAGAATCTTATCTCCAATAAACCACTAGAAACCCGGAAGTAACACTGTGACTCAAGCGGTAGAGTGTTCGCCTTGAGCTGAAGAGCACAGGGACAGTACCCAGGCCGAGTTCAAGCCCTATGACCGACCAAAGAAAAAAATGTTGCATGATTGCATTTTTACATTTTCTTCTTTTGCACCATGACGATCTGGATCTGAATGACAGGGCTCCAAAGGGTACTTCATCTTGCATTGCTGAAGGCTAGCAGGCTATTGAGGAAGCCATAGTCCCGCACAGGAACATAGGTCTAGAGTTCAAATCCCAGTCATGCCACTTCCAAATAGTGGAAGATCTAAAGAGACTCATTCCCATCCATAGGAATAACGATGGAATGTTATCAATGTCACAGTTGAATGAGCTAATTGTGAATGCTACTCATATAAAATTAGACATCATAATTTCAGTACACTGATTTTATTTAATATGAAGCATTAAAAGAATATAATTTCTTACAGGGATATAATAATTTCAGGACCTTGAGTTACTTAATAGTTTATTAAGGATGAAAACAATACCATTAATTACATAGAGGCATAATAAATAGCCAAGAATTGGTAGAAATGTAGTCTATATAACTGAATAATGTGTTGACATCTCTGGCACTCTATAAAGATATATATTTATTAGCATAATACCATCTACATGTCAATCTGTTCTTATTTTGTCAACCCTAGGGGCTTGATCTCATACCCTGGGAACTGCCTGTCAGCTCAATTTGGCCCAGGATGGCGTGCTGACATGCACCCATTAAGGAATTTGGCCTTATAGGCTTTGTGTTCAGACACCAATACTCCCAAACAATGAATCATGGAGTAAGAAGCTGATGGTGACACATTTTCTTTTTCTGTGAAATTCCTGGGTGTCAGGTATGAAGTGGAATACATATGCAGACCTATATCCTATGTAATCAATGTACTCAATATTCTATGTGCCATAATACTCAATAAAATAAATGGCCAATACATGAATAAAACAAAAAATAAAATGAATAACTACACTGAATGCAATAAAGAGTCAACATATGTATGTAAACATAAATAATGTATGTAAAATATACATGAAAAAGATGTTTTCTAGTGCTGGGGATCGATTTCAGGTCTAAGAAACAGACTTGAATTTCTTGACTTCACAGAGGTGAGCTTCCCCTTCCCACACAGTGCAACAGAGTTACCCAGACCATGAGATTCAATCCCAGTCCTGGAAAAAAAAATGGCACATTCATACAATGTGACACCCAATTCTTAGATATTTCATTATGCCTCCATTTAATGAATATGATTGTTTAAATGCTTCATAAAGTGTTAGTTTAAAATTGATCATAGTTCTAGGATATAATTGTGTATTATTTTATCCTAGAATCGTTCAAGAACTGCCCATTCAATTATGACATATATAACATTCCATTGGTATTCATATGGATAGGAATGAGTTTCTTAGGATCTCCTGCCATTTGGAGGTGGCAGGAACAGGATTCAAACTGTGGGCTCCAGCTTCCACCATTTAATCCTCAGGATAGGGAACTCACAAGTCTGTCCAAGAACAACAGCAATACCAATGATTAGGCAGGCACCCATGGCTCTCAGTAGTTCTCCTTAATACTTACAAGTCTGTGATAGGAGGATCATGGTCAAAGTCACCCCTGTCCAACTTCAATGCCAACAAAGTCAGAAGTAGAGTCGTGTGGCTACAGAGGTTGAGGGCTAGCCTTGAGCAAAAGCAGCTCACAGACTGTGCCCAGATCCAGAGTTAAAGGTCCAGGACTGGCAACAAACAGACATACAGAACAATCTGTGCAGCCATCCAGCTAAAGCAGGTCACCTTCGTGTCCCCAGCAGGATTGGACAGAGTTTCCTTGGAAAGCAGCTGCTTGACTCCGCCCATTCTGCCTGCATCACAGTATTCAGGTCACACCCCCATTCTTTCATGGTTCTTTCTGAACAATGGGATACAAGAATGGTGGCCACACCCAAATTCCATGCTGCCCGGAAGCACCAGGATTCCCTCTGTTGGTTGACACCACTACCAGCAGTGAGAAAGGTAGAGGTGGCTAAGTGGTGAGCAAGAGACTCCAGCCGACTTTGGAGTACAGTACGAAATTGACATCCTAATCAGTGAGTGGGAGAAGAGAGGATTTCCCAGAGCCTGGGATGGTGGTCAGCCCATCTTTCCCATCCCAGCCGTCAGATGTCTGAAACAACAAGACTCCATGAGAAAGCTGTGGGGATGAAACTGCCACCAGAACACCGGTAGAAGAATCCTCCTGACAGACCTGCAACATTCAAGAAAACAAAGAACATGAAAAAGGGAAGGGTCCGGCCAAAGATGATGCCCACCACGGGCCTCCCATGCCTTTGGACACAGTCACAGCCATGAGGTTCCAGAGTGTCAATGGTCCTGATACCACCAAGGATCTGCAGAGGTGCTACCGACACGTGGTGCCCACCCTGGACCCCAGCAAAAGAAGAAAACAGGCACTCTATGCCAAGATCCAACCACTGAAGCAGGAAAAGTCAGACCTGCAGGATCAATGGAAGAAAGAGAGGGAGAAGATAGCCCAGGTGCATGCAGCACCTAAAATGGAGCTAGAGATCCACAAGTCACCCATACAGAGGTTGATTTCTGCAGAAAGCAATTTACAATGTGCACCCGCCTGCATGCAGCAGGTGGCCAATGACACAGAAAGGGAGCACGAAGCTCTCACCAGCTGCCTGCAGGCCGCAGAGCAGTGCGTGGCAGAGCTGAGATGTCGGCTTCTGTGGTTACTGATCACAGAATGAGACTGAAATGTTCTTTGAACAGCTGCATGAGGTGACCCTTCTGCTAAAGGAAGGTGAGAAGCTTCGATGACCTGGAGCAAGTGAACTCAAAGTTACAGGAGAAGCTGGACGTGCTCTGGACAACAGGGAGAAAGGAATCTGCAAGTTCGAACAAGCACTTGTGGGGCATGAGGAACTGAAGAGACTACTAGACAACGTGAGCTGACTGGTGAGCACAGTGAATCTAGAGATAGACAACTTCACAGAAGACCTGAGCATTGAGAGGACCACGTGGAAGGAGGAGGCCCGGTAGCTGACCCAGCAGGTGAACCAACTGACCAAGGAGAAGGAGCAAGGGTCGAGGCAGGTGTTTGGCCTAGAGAATACTGGAAGAACCATGGCCCATCTCAGGCTGAGTGGCGGTTGCAGGCCCAGGCCTACTGCACCCAGATGGAGTTGAAAAACCTGGAGGAATAACTTCACATCCAGATCCAGGAAAACCAGAGGCTCCATCTCCAGAACGCAGAGCAGCAGGAGCAATTGTGCAGACTGGAGAAGGTCAAGGATTGGCAGGAGATCCCCGAGACCCCATGATGTGCATATGTGTGTGACAGACAGCTGGAGGAACAGCTGGCCCTGCTGTGGGAGGCTCTCCACAGGGTGAGTGGTGAGGAGGAGGAGCTCACCAGCATCCTGGACACAGAGCAGCTGGTGAAGAAACACCTGCGGGAACAGCTGGTCCACACAGAGGAGAAGAGAGAGGAATGGAAAGAAGTGGCTGAGAGAGAAAGAAAGCCAAGCATCTCAGGACCAGCAGGAGCAGTCCCTGGCCCCGCTGCAGGAGCTCAGAGCCATCTATGAGCAGTACATCACCACCAATTAGTGGCTTAGCTCCAAGAAGGAGGCCCTGCAGCAGCACATAGAGAGGCAGACCCAACTCCTGGAGCAGCTGAAGAAAGTGCACAGCCCGACCAACTGGGGAGACCAGGTGGTGCCCTCAAAGTGGCAAGACACTCTCAAGTGCCTGAAAGTAATCAGACCACAGGAGGAGCGGCTGCAGGCCCAGCTGAGCTTCCTGGCGTTCCCTGGGAAAGGGGAAGTCTAAAACCCTGGAGAAGCAAAAGATGAGGAGTCAACTCCCCCTCACATGACCATTGCAGAGGATGGAGACATTCCCCAAACCGAGAGGGACATGGATTTGTGAGCACTCTTAGTGGCTGAAATCCACAGGGGGAAACTCCTGCAGCAGGAGTGGCAGGCCTGCTGCAGGCACCAGGTTCACCTGGCAGCTCAGTGACAGAGAAAGATCGAGCCACAGGCACTCCATCCATGTGCTGGCACCACAGCTGTGTGGGGATGGGAAACAGGACACGTGGGAGTCCGAGAAGAAAATATACTTTGTCCACGACCTGCCTGATAAGATGGACTTCCATAGTCCAGCGGGTGATCTTCAACATAGATGCAGCCAGCTGTCGGCACACATCGCACTGTTGAGGAATCCCTCGTGGCATGTAAAGAGCAGATGTTCATTCTGGCTGAGCTGTGTCAGAAGAAACCTGAGCGTGTGTACCAGCTGTCCTAGGAGAAGATGGAGAAATGGAGAGAGGTGTGGGAGCCGTTGTCACTCCTCACAGGGGAAGACATGGACAACAGGCTTCAGATGCCAGCACAGACTGAGCCTCCTGTCACTGCCGCCGCTTTGGATGACTCCAGGCTCCAGGGCTGGTGAAAAGAGGGAGGAGCAGAAAGGTTTTAAAGAATTGCCACTTCAACACAGTATGGAAACTAGCAGAAGGGAGATCAAGATTCCCAACCCCATAGAGGACTCCCCCACAAAGCACATCCTGGTGCAGCTGCCCCACATCCAGAGCCACCCACAGCTCATGGGCTCAGGTGAGGAACGGTCCCTCCCTTTCTTCTATAGACTGATGTAGATGATGACTATGTGACATGGTGATTCTCCAAAGCCTCAGCAGCCACCATAAGTAGGTGGCCAGGTGGCCTTCTCTCAGGCCTCCATCTGCTGGGTCATGGAAAGGGTAAACTGTGGGTTGGGTAGGGCAAAGGCTGCTGGGAGGTGGCCCATATTCAAGGGACATCTATTGGTGGCCAGGGAAGAAGCCCATTCTATGCTTATCACAAAGAAGGAATTGTTTTCAAAGGGAAAACAAGCCTCCAATAAAGATTTGTTTTTCCAGTCCTGGAGCTTGATCTCAGGTCCTGGTCACTGTCCCTGAGCTCTTTCTCTCATGGCTAGCACTCTACCACTTGAGACACCGGGCCACTTCTTGTTTTCTGATGGTTCATCGATGATAAGAGTCTCACACACTTTCCTGCCCAGGCTGGCTTTGAACCGTGATCCTCCAGATCTCAGCTTCCAGATTAGCTAGGATGACAGGCATGAGCCACCAGTGCCCAGCATTTGATACCTTTTGAAGGCATCTTGGCGAGTCTGTAAAAGGAGACCTAAAGGGCCTGGATAGACCTTGACCCAGTCAAGGAACTGGGTGGGCGAAGGCTGACCTTCTAGCCATTCTCTTCCCCAAAATTAAAGATGCCAGGTGGTGTTGGATGCATCAAACACCTAGGCCAATAGCCACCAGACTCAGTGGGGAAAAGGTAGAGAATACCCAAAGATTTCAGTGTAGAAATCTTTGATTTTGCATGCATGTGGTGTGTGCGTGCGTGTGTGTGTGTGTGTGTGTGTGTGTGTGTGTGTGTGTGTGTGAACTCAGGGCCAAGGCTCTATCCCTGAGTTTTCTTGCTCAAGGCTAGTGCTCTGCCACTTGTGCCGCAGCCCCACTTGCTTTTCGATGGTTAATTGTAGGTAAGTCTCAAGGACTTTCCTGTCCAGGGTGGCTTCAAAGCATGATGGGAGCCCCAGGGAAACAAGAGTAAATACAACTGATACAATCCTTATGGTGGACAAATCCTGCCTCCTGGTGGCTAGAGGTGGAACATGCGTCCCTCTGCCATCATGGAGGACTATCGTCCTCTAGAGTTCAATTTGGGGAAGTGACCATGGTCAACCTGACTTTCGCTCACCCTGAGTGATGATTCCAGAGCAGATCTGTTCCACCCTAGGCCAAGAGAGCTCCAGGAGGCCCTGCTCCCAGGGGCACAAGGAAGTGAGAAGTCAGCTCCAGGCCCAGCTAAGAGCCTTTGCCCATGGAAACCTCAACTTGGCCTTCCTGATTACCATAAGGCCTGTCAAAGAACAACCCCCCCAAAAAAACAAACCAAAATTGGATCTGTGAATCAAAGTGGTAGAGCTCTAGCATTGAACCAAAGAGCTCAGGGACAGAGGCCCCAAGCTTTGAGTTCAAGACCCCCAGCTGACCTTCCTCCATATAAAACACACATTAACTAAATGTGAACTAGTAGGATTTGTGAAGTGTTTCTGAAGAATGATGATACTGCAGAAAGCACCCTAAATCTAATGACAGCTGAACTTGTGACATACAGGTATGTGCTGGGTCCTTCACAGGGTGCTGTTTTCTGAGTCCTTCCCGCATAGGGTGTTTTTTCTGAGTCTTCAAATACCATTCTGTGTGCTGAGTCATCCCAAAGGGTGTTATGTTCTGAGTCCTTGAGAAGAGTAGGCTGTGCTGGATTTTTCAAAGGGTGCTGTGTGCTGAGTCCATTACACAATGTACTTTATTCTGAGTCCTTCAAAAGTGTGGTATGCTAATTCATCCCAAATGGTGCTATGTGCTGACCCCTTGAGAAGGGAGGGACAGGTGAATTTTTCAATGGGTGCTGTGGGCCCAGTCCTTTACACAGGGTACTTTTGCTGAGTGCTTCAAAGAGGGTTGTGTGCTGAGTTATCTCAATGGGTGTAATGTGCTGCATCCTTGAGAAGAGAGGATGAGGTGAGTGCTATGTGCCGAGTCCTGTAGACAGTGATCTGTACTGTCTTTCAAATAGCGGTGTATGTTGAGTTCTTCCACAAGGTGGTATGTGCTGAGTCCTTCAAAACTGTGCTATGTGCTGAGTTTTTCAAAGGGTGCTCTGCACTGAGTGTTTTACACAGGGTGCTACATACTCAGCCCTTCAAAGGGTGGTGTGTATGGAGACTTAACACAGGATGCTCTATGCTGAGTCCTGGGAAAGAGTGCTACGTGCTGAGTTTTTCAAAGTGTGCCATGCACTGAGTCCTATACACTGCATGCTATGGATTCCCTCCTTCAAAGGGTGCTGTGTGCTGAGTCATCCCAAAGGCTATTATATGCTAAGTCCTTCAAAGGGCACATTGTGCTGTCTTTTACTCAGGGTGCTTTGTGATGTTTTTTGAAGTATGCTGTGTGCTGAGTCATCCAAAAGGGTGCTATGTTCTGATTCCTTGAGAGGTAGTTTTCCCCAACAATCTCTTTCAGTCTCTCAGTCTCTCAGTCTCTCTCTGTCTCTCTCTCTCTCACTGGGTCACTGTGCATGTGCTTGATATGTGGAGTGGTGAGGCTTTGAGGAGAGTCTCCTCTTGTCGTGGGGCTGAGGGGAGACTCGATCCCCTGAGCAAGTGCTAGGGTAGGTGGGGAGTGCTGAGCTGAGGTGAGGCTGTAATTCCCATGGCCTGGAAGCCTTAGGGCCCAGTCAGGGCTGCTCTTGTGGGCAAGGGTAGGGGGCGGAGCCAAGGGGAAGAGGGGACTGGGCCAAGGGGAGGAGGAGGCAGGGCTCAGGGGCCTCACTGTGGAGGCAGCAGTGGCCAGGGTCTCGCAGGGGCAGGTGCGCATGTGCAAAGGGTGTGAGGCAGCCTCCGAGAGAAGTGGAGGTAGAGAGAGAGAGCAGAGAGTAGCGAGGACAGGCACGAGGGGAAGTGGCTTCACAAGCTCTGTTCGTGGATCAATAGAAAAATAGCCAAAACGAGAAAAAGGCAACAAATGTACAGCCAAGAAGAATATAGTTAGAATAAAGGTAGAGGCAATAAAGGTGCAGCCAAGTGTATAGGAAGCCTTGAACCAACACCCCCCTCCTGCAGGCATGCTTCCATGAAGCTTATGCTTTGTCTGGCGTGATCTCTCACGTAGATTCAGCAGGAGGTGTCATGGAATTTCTTTCTTTTTTATTTTTTAATTGAAGCTCATGAATGTCTTGGTGCACAGAAGAGACAAATGTAAAGATCATCCGGAAAATGACTGGAAATATAAGAATAAGAATTGGGTGAATTGATCTGACAATGGCAATTATAATTATTACATGAATCCAATCCAAAGGATTGAGGGCCTCCACGTTATGCTTAAAGCTGCCAAAGATTGTAAAATTTTTACATCTGAATGAACTTTACTAACTGCTGTAATTTTGTCCTGTAAATCCTCCATAACATTAGAGATATCTTTATCTATCCAAACTCTAACAAATGATTTTTGGTGGCATTCCAATTAAAAGAAAAGTTATATTTTAGAGCAGTAACACAGATATATTTAAAACTAGCCTGACATTTAACTGAGAGTTGTGTTTTTAAATTTTGAACTTCCTGACCTATAGACAGAACCACTTCCTCCAGAGCATTTATATTCATTTCTAACTTTTTATCTATAATTTATTGTTTTACTAGGGCTAATGAAACATTTTTGCTTAAATCAGTAACAAAATGAGCAGTGTTTACTTCATTTACTAAGGCTGCTGTAGAAATCGCTAAAGAGCTAATTATTGTTATTAAAGCACTTATTCCTAAAATCAAGGCCGCAAAAAAGAGTTTTGGCTGAAACATAATATCCAGAGTTTTCAACATTTGTAAAGCAGAATTTTTAAACCAAGGGTCATTTTATAGATCTACATGTAACATTCCATACGAAGGTCTTTTTAAAATAAAAATTACAGAATATGTTTTACCCAGAGAAGAAGTAAAACAATTAGTAAAAATAAAATCCTTACAGCTAATATAATAAGATTTTCCTTGATTAATAATGATTAAATTATCTAGTTTTCCAGCTAAAATTCCCATAGGATAACCCACACATGCTCTTACCCCAATTGCAGTACTCTTAGTTTCCTTGGGCTTTTTCAGTAAAATCATCTTTTTTGCTGCAAAAAGTCTGAACAAATCCAGCTGAATGCCCGTTTTATTGTGAAAGGGAGAGTGACTCACCAAAATGGAAGCCACCCACCCTGGAGTGAGCCATCTTTTCAGGGGTTCCCCGTGCATATCAGGAGCATAGCCATTAAACTTTGATGAATTATGTTTTAAGTAGGAGGCATAATCATAATCAGGGTTAGCAATGGAAAAATCAAAAATACTATCTGGTGCCCAATAGGGTTATAAAAAAGAAGCCTTTTGAAATCCATATTCCGACCATTTTGGTGAGGTAATTAATGCATCCCCAAACTGATCCTTGTCATGATATTTTTGTAGGCAGTTACCTAAATGTATATTCCTCTTGGGAATGAAAAAGGATTCATTATAAGTATGAAAGTCTAATGTCATCATGCCAATTTTCCACATCAATCTTTTTTTGAACTTTTTATCATTGGATTGATCAAGGGCATCAGTCAAAAAAGTTCTATAGTTTATAGGCAAACACCCAGGGAGATTTTCTCCTGATAGCGTTATACAAATTGGAGTGGTATCTGTCATTCCTTCATAATTAATTGTTTGAGAAGTCATATGAGAATTAGAATAGTCCTCCAAACCCCCTAGCAGGTCACTATTATTTGTCATTACTTATATTATATCTTCATCCCTCCCATCCCACGGGATATAGAAGAGGAGGATTAGGAACATATGCCCAGTATTGTTCTCCGGAAACAGACACTGACTGCATAGCAATAATGGCAAGCATAGGAAGAAACATATTTTCAACAGTGATAGTCTTTCCCGTAGAAACCACAATCTCCTCCGCAGAATGGGTGAGCTTCTTAATTTGTTCCCAGGTTGGTGGTTGAGCTTCTTTTGTTGTCTTTGCCTGTTGAGGAGAAAGGTGAAGACTTTTGAGCTTCTGCATCGTTTTCTTCATTTGCATCTTCTGTTTTTTTTTTTTTTTTGCTGGGTTTCTCTTATCTTTGTAGGGGTACACGAGTCGGTTGAGATTCCAGATGGGTGACTCGGCATCCTGTGGAAACACACATGTATACCCTCTTCCTGAGGTGATTAATACATCAGGCCCTTTCCAGGTGCCTGTGAGCAAATCTTTCCTTTTAACTTTTGGCTGAACTTTAAATCCAATTTCGCTCCAATGTTTTTGCATAAGTGTAAGTTTGTGTTCATTAGTATTAAGGTGATTAATTACAAATAAAGCATGATGGTTTCTCTAGTTAATAAGTCAGCCATCATATTTCCAAATGTAAGAGGTGGGAAACCACCATCTATTCCCTATAACGTAAGCTGGACCAAACTTAGTCATAACTGTTGTGGCAATCTTTCTTTTCCTTTTATTATCAGAGGTCCCTTTTTCATAACTCTCTGTACTTTTGGGATAAGTCCTTCTGGTTTAGTTTAATTCATTAATTCTGCCTATTGTAATATATCTGGAAATTTTATATTTCTATATTTACTATGAGGGAGCCGCAAAACTGCTTTTGAAGTTGCAGGAGTTTCTGGAGGCAGCGTCACATCAGATGATATATTGAATGGGGAATTGTCCACATCTAATCTTTGGTCCTAGTCTTTATTATTTAGAGAAGCCGTCTCTATTGGACTGGAAAGAAACAACATGCTCTGTTCGCAGATCAATAGAAAAATAGCCAAAACCAGAATAAAGGCAGCAAATGCACAGCCAAGAAGAATACAGTAAAAATAAAGGTAGAGGCAATAAAGGTGCAGCCAAGTGTATAGGAAGCCTTGAACCAACACCCCCTTTTGCAGTCATGCTTCCATGAAGCTTATGCTTTGCCTGGCATGATCTCTCAGGGAGATTCCGCGGGAGGTAATGTGGCAGATGGGGTCTGCTCTTAATCATGCAATAGGTGTGGGATAATGAAACAGAACATGGTTCTCTTTCATCATTACCCAATTTCCATGATGAAGGAAATCCTTCACTCTATTCAGTTTTGCAGCTGGGGAAAATGAGGCATGGAGAAGCCAGGTGATCTACTCATGACCCCCAGCGCACAGGAAGCTTGGCCTGACTTCTCTGCCATGCTCCCTAGGACAGTAGGTGCTATGCAGTCCACTTCTTATGGTGGGAAGTCCACTGCTTGTCAGTCGTGGGGCTTGAACTCTGGGCCAGGGCACTATACCCAAGCTCCTCAGACCAAGGCTAGTTCTCTACCACATGAGCCACAGAATCACTTCCGGTTTTCTGTTGGTTCTTTGAGGATAAGAGTCTCACAGACATTCCTGCCTGGGCCAGCTCTGAACCATGATCTTCATATCTCAGCCTCCTGTGTAGTTAGGATTATAGGCCTGAGACACTGGCACCGGGCATAAATGTAATTTTGGCCTTATTTCTCTCTCTGTCTCTCTCTCACACAGGAACTTGTTGCATGGGTGTTGGAGCAGGTGGCCCAGCATCCCTATCTGGCTGGAACCCAAAGTGGACCTCTCATTCTGGATGTGGGCTGTGGGTCAGGAGCTGTGTCTGTCACCCTGTTGAACCAGCTTCATGAGGTAAGCCCCTCTGTGCACTGGCTGGACCATGATGGTTATGCATTGTCCATCCCATGAGTGCTTCCCCAAATCCCTCTGCTAGACCATTGAAGGAAATTGGATGAGGAGGCATTGTCCCCCTACCCAGCACTATCCTGGGCCTCTGACCCTCACCCACACCTATCTGGTCAGACCCTGGTTATAAGACAATGAAAACACTCAGTGTCTACTATCCTTTGCTAGGGTGTGTCATTTCGGTTAGGGGGGGCGGAGTGCAGAAAAAAAAATCCCTAGACCTGAAACCTCCGGGGAGACGTTTGTTCTTGTGACAGAGCCAAGTCATTGCTGTGGATAAGGAGGAAGCCACCATCAGACTGACCCAGAACAATGCTCAAAGATAGGAAGGCTGTTAAAGTATCAAACCCACTCATGTCTGCTTCCCACTCCCAACAATGGGGTGCACTGTGGGTGGCTCAGCCCTGGGCCTAAGGGATTATAAATGAATGGTTGCGGTCAGGAGCTGGTGGCTCCTGCCCATGATCCTGGCTATTTGGGAAGCTGAGGTCTGATGGTCGTGACTCAGAGCCAGCCCGGGCAGGGGAGTCCGTGAGATTCTTATCTCCCAAGAACAACCTCCCCCTCAAAACCCACACACAAAAAAGCCAGATTTGCTGTTGTGGCTCAAGTGGTAGAGCCTCAGCCTTGAACAAAAGAAGCTCAAAGATAACCTGAATCCAAGCCCTAGGACTCACAAAATAATAATAAAATAAATGAAATGTGTATACCTTTTATCTGACGACCAAGACAGATGGATTCAGTCTTCTCGCTGGTACCTGTAGCCAAAGATAAGGGGCTTCCCTTGATGTTCCCCAAAACTTCTCTTTCTCTCCTTTATCTGTCCAGGTTCGGTTGCAGTGCATAATTCGGATCATCCCCCTGGATGTGACCTTAGGTACCCTCCCCCATTCGTCTTCCTTGGGGTGACTATTCTGGATGCACTGGTATTCTGGATGAGGTACCAGAGAGATGGGGGTAGGTATCCCTGACACACTCCCACACACCCACACCCACACACCCACACACACCACTAGGCCTACTCAGACTAGCCTTTTCCAAAGACACTTTATCTCCTTGGATTAGCTGACCTGGGAGAGGATCTTGATCCCCTGAAACTGATTATTTTAACTTGGGCTTGCTAGTTGAAATGGGAGCAAAAAAAAAAAAGCCTTTGGTGCCCGTCACCCGGGGCTAAGGCTCACACTGTCATCCTAGCTACTCGGGAGGCTGAGATCTGAGGATCACAGTTTGAAGCCAACCATAAGCTAGAAAGCCTGTGAGACTCTACTTTCCATGGAACCACCAAAAAGCCTGAAGTGGAACTGGGACTCAAGTGGTAGAGCCCCAATCTTGAGCATGGAAATTCAGAGACAGCTCCCAGATCCTGAGTTCAACCCCACACAAAGAATTGGCCCCGTCTTGTTGCCCACAGACTGCCTGAGCTTCGAGGGCCCTATCTCGGAGTGTGGTACAACACCTGTCCCTGGGTGGTGTATCAGTGCCTTCAGAAATCCGGTGGTGGAAGCCAGCCCTTCCCCTTTGTGCATTCTCAACCCACACTGGACAGAAGGCAGGGTATGATAAGGCCAGAAGCCTGCAGAGCAGAGAGGTTCCAGCTCTGCCAAGGTGATCAGAATGGGCTTCTTAGAGGCATCACTTGAAAAGGGGTCTTGCTTAACAAGGAGGAGCTGACAGGAAGCACAGAGAGCAAAGTTGCAGCAGATCATGGACAACGTAGCAGAGCGTGTTCATTTCCAGCCAGGACTGTTGGTGAGAAACACGGTAGAGATGTGCAAGACTGTCTGGAGACAGGCCTGATGGGTCACAGAAGAATAGCTGTGCACGGCTGGGATTGTGTCTTAGAGGTAGAGGGCTTGCCTAGCATGCAGGAAACCCCGGGTTCGATTCCTAGGTCCTGCATACAAAGAAAATCTCAGAAGTGGCATCGTGGCTCAGGTGGAAGTGCTCACCTGGAACCAAAGAAACTTGAGGATACCACCCAGGCCCCAAGGCTAAGCCCAAGGGCTGTCAACATAAAACAGCTCTCCAAGGGACCTTGGTGACCGGTGGATGGCTATGCCCTGTAGCTCTTAATAGATCATGCATGCTTTGTGTTTCCTTCTTTGACAGAAGTGAGCTAGACACTCCTTCTGCCTTGGACACCCCGGGACACATTATCAGCAACCCTCCCCACATCTTCCACTGGGACATGCAACAGCTGGCCCCAGAAATTCTCAGGTACTGGTTGATTGGGGCAGGGGGATACAGGGAAGGCACCAGAACTCCTAGTGGGTCTGATCTGTCCTGGACGACCAGGCCATCGATAGGAGGCAAATGGTAGCTTAGACAGGGCTAGTGATGTGGATGGGGCCCTTTAATGCCCATGGCCTCACCCAGATTCTGAGCCTCCCTTTGCTATCCCTGAGGGAGGTAGAGGGGTGTCTAGGTGGTAGCATCTAGAGGAGGACTAGCTGGAAATTCTGAAGGACAAGACACCTTAAGCCGTGTGCAGGTGGCTCACACCTGTCATATCACGCCTGTCATGCTGGCCACTCGGGAGGCTGAGATCCAGAGGATCTCATTTCCCAGCCCAGGCAGGAAAGTCCCATGAGAGCCTCATCTCCAATCTGCAACTGGCAGTGGTACTGTGGCTCAAGTGGTAGAGCACTGGCCTTAAAGAAAATTAGAATTCAGGGACAGTACCGAAGCCCTGAGTTCAAACCCTGCAACCAAAAATCAAAGAAAGGAAGGAAGAAAGACACCCCTTCCTTGCTTGCAAAAGATGTTGCTGTGGTTGGGAGACCAGGTGCTGGCCTCACTGTACAGACATTTCTAAGAACTCCCCAGGTTTGCCCCAGTGTGAAACCACAGTAGGATGGGTGGTGCCTTACCAAGAACTCCATAGGTCGTGGCCTGTCGCAGGCAGGGAGTGGGTGAATGGGAGCAGGGGTGGGATATTAGGGTCAATTATATGCTCTCCATCCATGGAAGAATGGTTTTGGATGCTGGTGTCAAAGTCTGAACTGAAGGGTTGCATGTGGTTTGTGGCCTGACCAGATGGGTTTTCCTTGGGTCTAAGAAGGTGGCTGAAGCCTAGATACTCAGGAGGCTGAGATCTGATTGATGATCGTGGTTCAAAGCCAGCTTGGGAAGGAAAATCTGTGAGACTTTATCTCCAGTGAACCACCAGAAAGCCAGAAGTGGCACTGTGGCTCCAGTGGTAGAGGGCCCACCTACAGCTGAAGAGCTGAGGGATTGTGCACAGGCCCAGAGTTCAAACCCCATGACAGACAACCAAAAATAAGGTAGCTGAGATTTCTGCATAGTCGTGTGTACATTTAGGAAATTCCAGGCTGTGTTATGAGCCATTCCAGATGTGTGAGAGGCCATGAGTTTTGTCTACAGTGGTCTGAGGATAGTAGTACCATCTTCTTGGGGGTGGGATGTTCAGATTGCTCAGGGACTTCTGAGGCCTTGGGCTACTTGTGTGTGTGTGTGTGTGTGTGTGTGTGTGTGTGTGTGTGTGTGTGTGTGTGTGTATTTTCCCCTCTTCTTTCTCTGACCACTTCCTGGGTGCCTGTTTGACTCTTTCTGCCTCAGAAGGTGCCCCTCCTCCATGACGACCTTGTCCTTTAGCACTCTATCAAGGTCAACAATGAGTCCTAAATTGCCAGAGGCCTGCATTTCAGCTTTACTTTGAGACCCAAGTCTGGCCTGTCCAAATCTTTGGGCACCTCCAGGGGATTCTGGGCCAGCAGGGCCGGCTGGCATAGTGTCTCCCCTGCCTCTGGGGGTCCTTAGTCATGCGATGTCCTGTTCTTTTTCTCAGCTGGGTCTCTGGCTGCATGTCCCTCTTTTTAGGCTGGCAGTGAAGTGGAGGAAAGGGGGTTTCTGGTGGCTCTGGCCAACTTGAGCTTGATAGCTGAATGAAGGCTGCCCATGCAAGGAGGGTCCGGGGATACATGGGAGGTGAGGCCAAAGTGGCTTGGAAGTTTCCGTTGGTGTCTAGGAAATGTCAACGTAACTTGTCGCAGGAAAGTCTAACTTCCTGCCCCAGCTTGGCCTCTCAGGTCGTTCTAGACAATTCTGGATGCCCAGAATACAGAGGCACAGACTTTAGATTCTACGTACAGGGAACTGGGGCATGAGAAACTGGTATGGCCAATACCTCAATGTTCTGGGGCATTAGCCTTGACCTGGCTATGCCCCTCTTGTTAAAAGTTCTCTTAATCCAGTGCTGGCCACACACCGGCCACTTGTGGCAGTGCTATGAAAGTGGCAGGAGTGGAAGTGAGATCAAGGATGACCGAAATCTGGATTTATGGCCTGATTGGGTGTGAGGTAGAGGCAAAGGGTATCTGTAAAAAAAATATTAGAGCTGTAACTCAGGGCCTAGGCACTTTTCCTGAGCTTCCTTTGTTCAAAGCTAAAACTGTGCCACTTGAACCACATCTCACCTTTCATCTTTTTTAGTAGTTTACTGGAGAGAAGAGTCTCACATACTTTCCTGCCTGGGCTGGCTTCAAGCTGCCATCCTAAGAGCTCAACATCGTAAGTAGGTACGATTGCTGGTATGAACCATTGGGACCTGCTAAGGATGTTGTTGTGTGTGCTTTTTTGTGCATGAGTGTGTGTGTGTGTGTGTGTGTGTGTATTTGCGTGTGTGTGTGTGTATGTGTGTGTTCGTGTGTCTACCGAGGCTTGAACTCAGAGTCTATGTGGTATCCTTTAGCTTGTTTGCTCAAGGTTGGTGCTCTACCACTTGAACTACAGTACACATCAGCTCCCAGCAGCCCCTGACTGTGTCTGGGCCATGGCAATAAGTTCCATGGGACCTGCCCCTCTATCCGTGCACAGGGCCACAGGACCAAGGGAAATGTCACTATGGATGCTCTTTTGTAGTCGGCCCACGACTGAAGACCTTCATTGGACCTCATGCACTGGTGAGCCCTGGAACTCCAGGGATAGCGAATGCTACAAGCACCAGCCAGCCGGCTGTGGATTCCTGAACCCACAACTCTTTCATGAGCCCAACTCAACACCCACCAGAGGTGTGCCTGACAGATTTGCACTCTTGTGATATCTACATGAGTAGGCTTTACCTGCCATGCCACCTTCTTCTGCCCCTCCTGGCCCAGAACCGTGGTCTGAGACATTGATTTACTGCTCAGACCCACATTGCACCCATGACAGATTTCATTCTGATGAGCCAGACAATGACCTCCATGCCCCAAGGCTGGACACTTCTCTGATAATGTGGCTCAATCTGTAGGCAAAAGCCTCCAAATGGGCTGCTTTCAAGACTTGTAGGATACCTAGACATTGGGAGAAACTCAGGGGCCCACTGGAAAATACTCTGCTTAGAGCCACAAAGTGAGATCCAAGCAGGCCAAGTGTTGGTCATGGGTTGCTGTCACCTAGCTTCAGCTTACCACTTGAGCCAGAGGGCCATTCCAGGTTTCTGGAGTTTCAGACTCCCCGGACTTTCCTGCCTGGGCTGGCTTTGAACCACGACCCTCACATCTCAGCCTCCTGAGGAGCTAGGCGGATAGGCATGAGCCACCAGTGCCTGGCTGATCTGGCCTTTCACAACAGTCGACTAGGAGCTCCTGAAAGCTTTTCTTTATTTTTTTGCCAGAACTGGCCTTGAACTCAAGGCTAGGCTCTGGTCTCCTAACTTTTTCCCTCGAGGTTGGCACTTTACCACTTGAGCCCTAGCGCAATTTCTGGCTTTGGGTAGTTCACTGGCAAGAAGAGTCTCACTAAGTTTCCTCCTCTGAGCTGGCTTTGACCCACGATCTCTGAACCCAGTCTCCTGATTAGCTAGGATTTACAGGAGTTGAACCACTGTTAACATTGGGCTAGAAGCTTTTCTTAAGCAAGAGTTCTTCCCTGCGTTTGCCTTGACTCCTCAATGCAAAGGATGCCTGAGTGTCAGGAGCTGTGAAAAATAGGCTTCCAGCCACAAGAAATGGCTGAGGTCCATGGAGAAAAGTCAAGCTAAACTTCCCCCTGGGCCTCATTCTGGGACCCCATCCTCTTCCCTACCAGTGACTCAAGTACAAACCTTGACCCAGACTCGCATGTCCTGCCAGATTTGTCTGAAGCCACAGAACCTCCATTCCACCCACACCACCTGCTCTACACCACACCTCAGGACCTTTGCCCATGTTGTACCTTCTGCATTAGGCTCTCTATCCTGTTTCACGCCTTAGAACTTCTGTGGAATTTTGGCACTGGTTATATCACCTGCTGGAGCAAGTCTTCCCTTCCTTTTTCCCTCGAGATATGGAAATTGTGCAGGCTAACTGGCAAATGCTCTATCTTGGTGTGTGTGTGTGTGTCTGTGTGTCTGTGTGTGTGTCTGTGTGTCTGTGTGTGTGTCTGTGTGTCTGTGCCAGTCCTGGGGTTTGAATTCATGGCCTGGACACTATCCCTGAGTGTTTGTGCTCAAAGCTAGCACTCTACTCCTTGAATCCCAACTCTTCTTCTGGCTTTTTGGGTGTTTAATTGGACAAAATTGTTCATATAGACTTTGTGCTTGTAATTGTCATCCTCAGAACTCAGTCTCCTGAGTAGCTTGAGATTACTGGGGTGAACCACAAGCACTTGCTCCTCTACCTCTTTCCTCTAACCTCGGCCCTCCTGAGTCCCAGAAGAATATGCCTCACCATGCTCCCTTTTATTTTTTTGCCAGTGTTGGGGCATGAACTCAGGGTCTGGGCATGTTCCTTAGCTTCTTTTGCTCAAGGCTAGTCACAGTGCCACGTTTGGCTTTTTCTGTTTCTGTGGTACTGAGGAATTGAACCCAGGGCTTCGTGCCTATTAGGTAAGCACTCTACCGCTAAGCCATATTTGAAGCCCAAGGCTGACTTGTAACAGGAGTTATGAGGGTGGGATTTATTGGCTTACCCTTTGGCATAGAAATCGCTGACTATTTCATAACTTTGCCAAGATTTGGGACCAGTCAATGACTCGGCAATGAGGAATAATGAATGAGTGAGAGCCACCAGGCCCCACAGGCCTAGGCTCACATCCTACAGAGGGATAGAGAATATAGATCCAGAAACTTTGACTACTCCTGGAGGCAGTGGCTGGCTGCTAGGTGTCCCAATGGGACACCTCAGCTAGAACATAATGCATCCATTGCACACACCAGCCCAGGCAAAGCCTTCGGGGCTTCAGTTATTAAATGGCAGAGGGATGCTTTGTTCAAGCTGCCGGCTCATACTTAATATTCTCTGAGGGCTTGTCCCAGCCGGCCCAGGGGCGGCTGGGCATGGGCAACCTGCTGAATGCCCATCATCCATACATCATCCATCCATACACAGAGACATGGAGTTACTGCTCCCTTTTTTTTGGGGGGGGGTGCAGGTGTGGTGTTTAACTATGAGCCTAGGCCTTGTCCCTTAGCTACTTTTGCTCAGGGGAAGCACTCTGCAACTTGAGCTACAGCCCCACTCATGGTGTTATTTTTTTTTTCCTGTGATCTCTTAGAAATAAGACTGTTGCCGACTTTCTTGCCCTGGCTGAATTCAAATTGGCATTCGCTACATCTCAGCATCCTGAGGAGCTATGATTACAGGCAGAAACCGCTGACACCTGGGTTTCTTTTCTTCCTGTTGTTCTTTTTTTAATCGTGACAATTTGAAATCTTCAAGGTGTCATTCCAATGGTTTGCATTCGAAGTAAACTACCGAGTCCTGGAGTTCAAATGCTAGGACTGCTACCCACAAATGGAGGGAGATCCTGACAAACTCATTCCTATTTTTGTGAATGCTAATGGAATGTTACAAAAGAAATAATTAAATTTGCAGTTAATGCATGATTCTATTTTAGAATGCCACACAAATATCATTGGATTTATGTCTTCCATTCTAGCACCATAGTATGATTCCCGAAATGGAAGGATATTGACTAATTTTTAATTAATGCTTTTATAAGTATTCTACCATGATACTTCATTAAATAGTGGCATAATGTAATAACTAATTATTGGTAATAATATACATAATTGAATATCCTCACATTCCCTCTTTTTCTCTATATTACACACACACACACACACACACACACACACACACATATATATATATATATACACACACACACATACATATCTATCAATGTGTATATTGGGCACTACTCTGGCTTGATCTAAGGTCCTCAGAATTTCCTGGCAGCTCAGTTTGCTAGAGGCTGGTGTGCTAAGACTGAGACCCCATTTATGAATTGGGCATTCTAGGCTGTGAGTTAAAATCCAGCAAGGCCAAAAATTTATTCATGAAATAAGAAGCCAATTTGACAAATTTTTATCTTTTCTGTGAACGTCCTGGGTCTCAGTATGATGTATAATCCATATGCAAATATAATCTAGATGAAATGATGTAATAAATGAAGTGTTATATGTATAATACTAAATAAATAAGGGTAATAAACCTTATACGCATTAAACCCATGTATGTAAATAGATCTCATATATGAATATTATGCTAAGGCTTTAATTCAGACCCTGGGAACTGGTCTGAATTTCTTGTATTTAAGGTCACTAAGCTTCCCCTTCACCCACAATGCTACAGAGTTACCCAGACCCTGAGTTCAATCCCAGGCCTGCCAGATCAATGATGCAAATTGCACGCCAGAGCCGCCTTATTTATTTATTTACTTACTTATTTGCCAAGCACGGGGCTTGATCTTAGGTCTTGGCACCTCTGCCACAGCCAACCATGGTTTCCTAGGACCCGAGTTCAAATCTCGGGGCTGGCAAAAATAATAAGGAAAAGGATAAAATTGAGAAGTTCAAGAAGGAGGTATTACTTTTTTTTTTTTCCTTTGAATTGTGACCATCCTGGGTCTAAATGACAAGGCCCAGAAAGTACACATGACCTTGCATTGCTGATGTTTGGTGGGCTATTAGGGAAGCCATAGCCGAAACCGGCAACTTAGACCTGGAGCTCGAATCCTGGGACTGCCACTAATGAATGGCGGGATGGTCTAAGAAATGCATTCCGATGTTACATCCGTACAAATGGAATGTTATAAAAGTAAGAATTGATTTAGTATTAGATAGCTAGCTCATTAGGTAGGTAGGTAAGTAGGTAGGTAGATGATAGATAGATAGATAGATAGATAGATAGATAGATAGATAGATAGATAGATAGATAGATGATAGGCGAATCTGGTCTTAGACATCAGGAGGAAAGAAGGAAACAATTCCCAGTCATGAGACCTTCTGCAGTGCTCTAGGCCACCAACATCGCCATCACACACCACAGAGCAGGAAGACTGTCCCTATCCCACTTCTCAGGCAGCAGAAGAGCCAAGAAGGCAGAGCCAGGTTCTAACTCAGGTGCTTGGAGATAGTAGAGAAAGGGCCCTGCCTCTCCTTGGACTGGGGATTTGCATTAATGATGTGGAGAATGAAGGAAGGAGAATGGACTGGAAGAGGTAGAAGAAGGGCCTTCAAATCTGACAGAGAGTCAACAACCTACTCCCTAAGATCAGAGAGAAGGGTTTTTCTACTCTGTTCCTCCCCTCTCCCCCATGAAACTGGCTCTCTATTATTAACTTAAAGATACACTGAGGCTCCCTTCACTTGAGGGAAAAATGTTAATTAGTCATTGTTTGAAGAGGCTGAGAAAAGCCTGACCCTGGTGTAACTCTAACAAATGTTTGAGGTTTCCTCTTTGCAGGCTATGCCTGGAATGAGTAAAGTGGTTTTGCAGCTCACTTCCCTGTTGAGTGTGTACATTCTGCCTCCTAATCCTGCAGGCCTAGGTCTCTTCACCTAGCCCGGCTTTTGAAACTGTTTTCTGTCCTTCAAATTCAGTGTTACACTGGAGTTCTTCCTGCTAAAAGGGCTAAGGCTTGGATCCTGAGAACTTCATTTGAACCCATGATGGGTCAACAATGTTTCTTTCCTGTTTCTATAGCTTGAGAACTCTAAGAACAATTAGAGTGCAAGTAACCTCTCATCACCAAGGGAAACACACAGGAAGCTCTTGAACTTCTGACCTTTCAGAAGTGGAAGTCAGAGTGTCGTAGACTTTCCTACCCTGGCTGGCTTCACCCTGTGATCCTGAGACCTCAGTCTCCTGAGCTAGAGTTATGGGCCTGAGCTACTGGTGCTGTGCTAGGTTCAGAACTGTAATGACATTGACAATATAAGTCAAGTGCTTATCACAAAGGGCTTGGGGAGCATATTATGCCTTTCAACATTGGACCTTTCAGATCTCTGTAGGACACAAGGTTATAATGTTAGAGTCTGAGAGGCTGGGCATATGGATCTGCTGTACTTGAACCTTGAGCCCTGACTCCAACTCTGGTGTATATCAATGTTCATTTTCCAGAAAATGTTCTCATAATTAGCAAATAGGAAAAGTACTTTGATTATCCCTCACTCTTTTTCCAGTTGTTTTTCTCATACTGAAGCCTGGGTGCTCTCCCTGAACCCTTCAGCTCAAGGCGAACACTCTACTACTTGAGCCACAGTGCCATGTGAGGTCTTTTGGTGATTCATTGGAGATAAGAGTCTAACAGGCTTTCCTTGTGTAGGCTGTCTTGGAACTGTGGTCTTCAGATCTCAGTCTCCTGAGAAGCTAGGGTTCCAAGAATTCCCTACCAGCAACTGGCCTATTGTTTTTGCCAGTCCTGGGGCTTGATCTAAGGGCCTGGGTACTGTCTCTGAGCTTCTTTTTCTCAAGCCTATCACTCTATCACTTGAGCCACTCCACAGCTTCTGGGTTTTTCTGAGTATGTGGCACTGAGGATTCAAGCCCTGGCATTCATGCATGTTGAGCAAGCTCTATACCACTAAGCCACATTTCCAGCCCCACTCTTAAAATTTTATCCCGCAACTTGCCTATCCTCAAGAAAAGGCTTCTGAGTATAAATCATCTAAAGGAATCCCTATAGTAAGTTGTCAAAAGATAACTAAGACAAAGCTCACACTTGGGAGAGACTCTAAACATGTGATGACTGTGACTAATGCCTCCATTTAATTATGTATCATTAAATGTTTCAACATTTAATATAGTATTAATGAATAACAAGTCAATGATCTGATTTATTGTGTATAATTTTATACTAGATGTACAAAACATAATAAATATTATGTGTATAATAATACTAAATACAATAAACTATAAAATGAATAAAATAAAATAAATACAAAATCAATAATTATAATAATCAATATATAATATGCATGCATATGTACATATATATCATATATTACACATGTATAGAAATATTTTTTACATTGCACGGCCTCAATGCAGGCCCTGGGAACTCTAGCTTGAATTTCTTTTCCTCAAGGACAGTGAGCTTCCCCTTCACCAATAGATTAAAAGAGTTACCTGGAAATGAGCTCAAATCCCTTCAATGGCAGAAATACTGGCTCCAATTCCAAGACAATGACTTTAATTTTTAATGGGAGCACTTACGTTTATTCAGTTCCATACTGAACATTAAAAAAAAGCAACGTAGAATTTTGTACAGTTATTCAGATATCCTTCCCTTACCCCCAAAGTGCTTCTTTGATCACTACATTATTTATGTATGTTTTTTATTATAAAAATGTTGTACAGAAGGGTTACAGTTACATTAACAAAGTAATGAGTACATTTCCTATTGAGCATTGTTGTTTCCTCCTTTGTTCTCCTCCTACCTGTTTGATCTTCATCTGTCCCGCGGAAAATGAATGGGGTCCATGGAAAGGTAAGTGTGCTGCTAGCCCATTCACCAGCCTCCCGTATCCCCGGACACAGTCAGATGCAGCAGGGAGTCAAGTCAAGCAGGAACTCGTTTATCACCATGCAGCAAGCAATTTTTAAAGCAAAAAACCGCGTGGCATGGAAGGGGAAGAAAAGGAACCAACCAATCACTGTAGAGGTCACCCTATCATGCACCTAAGCTTTCTCGACTTTCTCTGCTGTCTTTCTAGCTATTCAACTACAGACGTCACTTTGCCTGGTTGTGGTATACAGTCAGATTTTAACATAAACAACTCCGACTCTGCCCACTCAACTGCCTCTCAGCGCCACCTTTGCTGTCCATGTGCCCTACAGATTCCCCCTTTTATAATGGCAAACCCACCTCTTTGCTGAGGTTCAGGTCAGGGCACCTCTTATGAGGTTCGCCCAATTGGCACCTCCTCTTTCCGTGGTTCACCTAAAATATGGAGTAATCTTCAGCACTGAGCTTATCATAATAGACAGGGAGAGCCATGCGTTGGATCTCTTGGGCTCCACCCTTTTCGATATAACCGCAACCCCCACATCCTGCTCATCTCCCAGTTAGTTATCCTTTTTCCCTCCTCAGTAAAGTTAATAAACGTCATCCCCACCACAGTTAGAAATGTCCGTAGCAGTTCGATTACTTCTGGGACATATATAAAGTCACTATCTTATAAGGTTGACCTCTTTAAAGCATGGGAGCAGCCTGGATATTGGGGGTACCACACATGAGGCACAGTGCATCCTCGTGGGCCCCCACACTCAGGCCATCCTTGGTAAAGGGGGTCTTAATCTCCAACATCCCAGGATCCTCTAGCCAGGTCAAAGATGTCAAAATGAAGCCCAGGCCACCAGGTCGAAGGGACAGCTTCTCTATTGGTGCTGTTGATGATTTCTCCATTTGATCACTGCCCAGGTGAGTCATTGAGGTTGATGTGGATTCCGTAGCGCCATTGCCAGGACTAGGAGAGTCAGGACAGCCAACAGCTGGAGTATCACCATCTGCAATTGTTAAAGAACGCAAGAGCTTCTCAAGGGCTGATTGCCCTTGGAGATGGTCAGTAATTATCTTTTTAGCTTTCCCTCTTTTAAACACAAGCCTCGACCAGCATAGCCATTTTACTTTCCTTGTTGGTTAGTTTATCCTTGGGCTTCTTCCTGTATAGAAGAAATGAGTAAAACTTAAAGTTCCTGGCTGGGATCCAAATGGGGGCTGTCTCTCCTATGGGAAAAACATATCTGAATCCCCTGCCCATGGTAACTAGGGGGTCAGGTCTGCTCCATTGTTGTGTCAGGGGGTCCTTCCACCTGACTTTCACTTGGGGCTTAGGATTTAGTTGTCCCCAGTGCTTCTAAAACCTGGATTCAATTGCCCCTTTTGAAAAATTTAAAATGTTAATGGTAAAGAAAGCTATCTGTAACTATATATGGGGGTTAACTCTCACTTATTTCTATAATTGCTTGGCCTTGGAGATTATAGGGATTTCTGTATGAGTAATATGCCATCTGTCAAACAACTATGACATTGCTTTACTAACAAAACAATGTCCATTATAGTTTTAACTTGTGCTAGTAGACCCAAGGTAGCAAAGCATTGAAGAAAATGTGCTTCTGAATGTTTAGTTCTTTCTCCTGTATGTGCTGTAGCCCAACATGCTCCTGAATAGGTATCTATAGAAACAAATATATATTTAAGCTTACCAAAGGCTGGAAAATGAGTCACATCAGTTTGCCAGAGGACATTGGGTTTGAGGCTTCTGGGATTTATCCCTGGTGGTTGGAGCGGGGGTTCTTTTAAGAAGGGCTGGCATGTTTTACGGGTATGTACTATCCTTTTGAGGTCCTTTACAGGAATCTGAGGAAATCTATGTTGAAAACCTCTCCAATTATTGTGGGTTAAATCATGTAAATGGGTGGCCTCTTGTAACATTAGAGCTTGTGGGCCAGTAGCTAACTGGTCTGTCCAATTATTGCCCATAGATAGAAACCCAGGAAGTTTTGAATGCCCTCTCAAATGTTGAATATAAATAGGGGCTCCCCGTCCATCTAATAGGCAATTAAGGGTGTCAAAAATGGGAAAACAGGGTTTCCATCCAGCTTAATATGTCCCTGGGGAATATGAGGGAGCAAGTTAATCATATAAACTATCAGAATACAAATCAAGGGGTTTTTGAATGTCCTGAAGGACCATAATTACAGCAAACATTTCTTTTTATTGTGCTGACCCTTGACAAGGTTGAAATCTTTGTTGGCTTGGGGTCTTTTGCTCCTCCTCAAAGGCTGCATATGCAGAGCCTGTTTTACCTCCATCAGTAAAAACATGGAAAGCGCCAGGAATAGGTGTAGGAGAAAATAGAGAAGGCATTATGAGGGGAAGTCACCATAACATGACGGTCCATTTAGATGACCCATAATGGCAGTCAATTTGACCTAGAAACCCTTCCAGGGAGAGAGCAAGTTGAGCATTGGCTCAAGTGAACACTCAACGTCTGCCATCCAAATAGGAAAAACAATGGAGTGAGGGTCAAGGCCATAATGCCTTTGGGATTGGGTCCTTCCCTTGACAATAGCATCGGCAAGTTGGTCTGCCTGAGAGTACACCTGAGGTGTGCCCCCAAGGGGAGTGTGAACCCACTCTAATGGCTCCCCCCCTTTGACTTAAAACTGCAGAAATCAATGTAACACCTGCAAACAACGAGAGGGAAATGGGCTTAAGAATAGAATACCTTTTCAGGGAAACTTCATCTAGGGCTCTTTGGAACTGTAAAAATATTGCCCGATGGCTGCTTGTAATTATAATAACTTCTTGGGGTGTCCTGTCTTTTAGTAGGGTGAATAAGGGCACAAGACTATTTTAGGGATGGGAACCCATGGAAACAGCCAATTTATTTCCCCTAAAAGACTTTGAAGTTGGGTTAGGGACAGAGATGCTGGAATATCCAGCAAAGGCTTAAGGGGGCAGGCCTGAGTCAAGGTAAGGTGGGATCCGAACACCTAAAAGGAGGTACCATTTGAATTTTATTTAGGGCTATGGTAAAAACCCCCTTTTTTAATATGGTGAGAACCTGGGCTAGAAGGCCTTCCAGGCGGCCCAGGTCTTGGTGCCCCAGAATTATGTCATCCATGTAGGCATAGGCAAGGGAGGTGTCTGAACCCAGCACAGGCCCTAAAAGTGTGGCCAAGTATTGTTAGCAAAAGGCCAGGCTATTGGCCATTCCCTGTGGCAGCAACGTCCATTCAAACCCCCGATCAGGATGGGAAAAAATTAAGAGAAGGGATGGAGAAGGCAAATTTCTTGCAGTCATCCAGATGCAAGGGGATCAAAAAAAAAAACTATCTTTAATATCAATTACAACCAAGGTATATTCTGAAGCGGGAGTCCAGGGCATTCCTCTTAGGGAATTCCTACTAGCTCTATCCTTTCAGTTACCTTATGTAGATCTTGGAGCATGAACTAAGCCCGGATGCTTTTCGGATAACAAATATACAGGTGCTTTCCAAGGACTCACAGAAGGAAGTATGTGCCCAAGTTTTATCTGTTCCTCCACCAAAAAGTGGCGTGCTACAAGTTTAGGTTAGGTCAATGGCCACTGCTCCACCCAAATAGGGCTTCTAGGTTTCCACCTAATGGGAGGTACTTGGGGGACAATTGCCTTTAGGATTGGGGGTGCACCCAAGTGGGTTCCTTATGTTCTTCTCTGTACTTATGAAATTTAAAAAATTCTTTTTCTTAACTCCCTCTAGATCCTGTTTAAGTCTTTGTGATTTTACTCCATCCAGGATATCATCATAGGATGCTCGATGGTCTGTAGTGACCACAGCATCCATTTGTCTTAGCATGTCTTGCCCTAGTAAATTGGCGGTGAGGTTTTTTGTCACTAAAGGGCATATCTTTCCCTGCTCTCCATCTAAGCTAGTCCATTTCATAAGGGCGACCGACTCTTTGGACTGGGATTTGCCCCCTACACCCAATATCGGGGGCCCGTGTGCAAGCTTCCAGTCCTAGGGAACTTCCTCCTCCCTGAGTATGGTTCAATATGCCCTCACGTCAATTAGGCAGTGAAACTGCTTTACACCTATGAAAATACTCATTTTAGGGTGGAGTCCTTCCCTCAGGGGGATGGTTGAATGGGCCTGGGTCGTCCTGCCATGAGGCTGCCTGGGCCTTACAGCAGAGGGGGATCCTCCTTGAGCTAACGGGGCTGGAGGATGCCCCTCCCCTAGCTTAAAGGCTTCCTATCTAAATCAAATTTGGATCGACAATCCTTTTTCCAATGGTATCCCTTCCTGCACCTTTGGCAGGGTGTAGGGAGTGGTTTGGACCCCCTGGGCTGGTTGGCAATGGGTGGAGGGCAGGGGGGATTGTTTTGAACAGTCCCGCTTAAAGGAGACCTCCTGTCGGCATTTAAAACAAGTCCCTCTCACTGATGGCCTTGGGGTTCCTTGGCCCTGGGATGCCAGAGCCTGGGTAAAAGCCTGCAGATAGTGATTGGGCCTGAGGCTGTTGTGTTCCACATCCTGGGAGGCCACCACCCATGTGCTCAGGGAACACTCTCTCAATCTCATGTAGGCTGTGTGGTGGTCTGCATTCATCCCTTCCGAAACCAGTAGCTTTACAAACTGATCTCGGAGGTCCCCTGCTGGTGACTTGCGGTGAACACTCTGTTGGACTCGGTCTATAATATCAGGTAGAAGCTCACTCAGGTTTTGTCTCACTCCTGCTATGGGGAACTTAGTGGGTCCTTCATCCAATTAGTACCACTCGGCAAGTCTGTCCTGCCTCACGTGGTCGCAGTACGGGCCAGTTATTGAGTGATGTCTGTATCTTATTTTTATATATTATATTATTACCAATTTATTTGGTATAAAATTATACCTCCATTAATTAATCACAGAAGGAGACTTAATAAAGTATTAATTAATCAATGACCTATATTTATTGCTTACAATCATATACTGGAATGACTAGCTAATTTGTAATTTAATTAGTACATTTCAAACATTGTATTTGTATTCCTATAGATAGGAACAAGTTTCCTAGATCTTCAGCCGTGTGCAATCCCGGGATTGAACTCAGGGCCTAGGTGTCTGGGTTGGACTCAGGCTTCACTGACAGCCTCCAGCCTGGGACCATGCAAGGTCATGTACAATTTTCAAGCCAAGTAATTGAGACCCAGGAGGGTCACAGTACTAAGGAATCAAAGGTAAAACTGTTGTATAAAATTTCCTGGTCTTTTCCTCCTCCGTTTTTGTTGGTTGATGGGGTTTTTTGGGTTTTTTTTTTTGTTTTTTTTTGTTTTTGTTTTTTTGCAAGAACTGGGAGTTGAACTTGGGTCCTAGGATACCTGAATCATCTGTGGGTGTAAAAGCTGCACTCAGCCTAGGGTAATCATGGTTTAAGACACAATAAAATGCTTCCTTGAGCAAAAGATGCTCAGGGAAAATGTCTAGGCTCACAGTTCAAGCCTCAGGAATTGCCACAAAAAAAGAGCCAGTAGCTTCATGTGTCTGTGAATGTATCCATGTATTTGTATCGGTGAACATCCAGATTCTCAATGAAGAAAGGCACCCAGATAAGAAATTTGCTTTGAATAGAAAGATTTCATAGCACAGAGAGTACTTTCAAGATGGTGCATGTTCCTTGGCACCCCTCAATGTTCCCAGTGTAGCCTGAGGGGTTCTTCATACCCCAGGCTGCTGGAGAAAGTCTGCCTCATTGTTGGAACAGGCAGAGAAAAAGCCACACTCCTGTACAGCTCTGTAACAAACAATTCATGTGGGGCAATTAGTGAGGGTATGTGTGGGCAGGTTCTGAAGGTCAGGAGGAAAAGGCCACTTATTACCCCAATGTTGGGTCTTCGTCTATCCCACAAAAGACGGAAGGGGTCCTAGGAAAGGTAAGTGTGGCGCTCGCCCGTTCCCCAGCCTCCCTCAGCCCAGGAGACAATCAGACACAGCGGGGAGCCAAATCCAGCAGGAAGAAAAACTCTTTTATTCCATCCTGTAATGTTTTCAGAGTGTCTGCTTTGATTTCGAGGTCTTTGATCCATTTGGAGTTGATTCTGGTGCAGGGTGATATATAAGGATCTAGCTTTAGTTTTCTACATGTAGTTAACCAATTTTGCCAGCACCATTTACTGAAGAGGCTGTCTTTCTTCCATTCTATTGTTTTAGCTCCCTTATCGAAGATTAGTTGGCTATAGGTCTGTAGGTTCTTTTCTGGGTTTCAATTCTATTCCATTGGTCCTGATATCCGTTCTTATGCCAGTACCAAGCTGTTTTGATTAATATGGCTTTATAGTAGAGTTTGAAATTTGGTATTGATATTCCTCCAGGAGTGTTCTTTCTGTTGAAGAGCGTTTTTGCTATTTGTGGTCTTTTATATTCCATATAAATTTTTGGATTGCCTCTTCTATTTCCTTAAAGAATGAGGTTGGAATTTTGAGAGGTATTGCGATGAATTTGTAGATAGCCTTGGGAAGTATTGCCATTTCCACGATGTTAATCTTTCCAATCCAGGAGCATGGGAGGGTTTGGCTATTTTCTAAGTTCTTTGTCAAGATTTTAAAGTTTTCATCATAGAGGTCCTTCACTTTTTGGTTAAGTTAATTCCTAGGTATTTTATTTTTTGTGGGGCTATTACAAATGGAGTTGCTTTCCTAATTTCAGCCACACTTTTCTAATTGTTAACATACAGAAAAGCCATTGATTTTGGGGGGTTAATTTTATACCCTGCTACTTTGCCAAAGTTTTGAATCAGCTTGAGTAATTTGGGAGTGGAGTCTATGGGATTTTTTAAATACAAGATCATGTCATCTGCAAAGAGGGTTTTCTGAATAGAGACCGGAAACACAACAAATCAAAGAAAGTTTGGACAAATGGGATTGCATGAAGTTGCAGAGCTTCTGCATGGCAAAGGACATAGCTAGCAAGATCAACAGAAAGTCCACGGATTGGGAGAAGATCTTCACTAGCCATACAACAGAAAACGGTCTCATATATAAAATAAACTTGGAACTCAAAAAATTAAATCCCCCAACAACAAATCTTCAAAGAAACAACTGCCCAATAAATAAGTGGGCTAAAGACTTGAAGAGAAACTTCTCTGAAGAAGAAAGAAGGATGGCCAATAGACACATGAAGAAATGCTCAACATCCCTAGGCATAAAAGAAATGCAAGTAAAAACAACATTGAGATACCACCTCACTCCAGTTAGAATGGCAAAAATCAAGAACTCTAACAACAACAGATGCTGGAGGGGATGTGGACAGAAGGGAACCTTACTTCATTTTTGGTGGGAATGTAAACTTGTTCAACCACTTTGGAAAGCAGTATGGAGGTTCCTCAAAAGACTTCACGTAGAGCTCCCATATGACCCAGCAATCCCACTTTTGGGCATTTACCCAAATGTTTACACACAAGACCACACTAAAGCTACCAGCACAACTATGTTTATTGCAGCATTATTTACCATAGCTAAGATATGGAACCAACCCAGATGCCCCTCAGTAGATTAATGGATCAAGAAAATGTGGTATATATACACAATGGAATTCTATGCCTCCATCAGAAAGAATGACATTTCCCCATTTGTTACGAAATGGAAAGGCTTGGAAAAAATTATATTAAGTGAAGTAAGCCAGGCCCAAAGAAACATAGGTCCCATGGTTTCCCTTATTTGCAATATCTAGTATATGTATGAGTCAAGCAGAAAAGGTCAGATAATATGATGTTAGAAAAATGAACCCTTCGATATGTATTTTAATGTTTTTTTTTCTTTCATGCATTTGTTTCTAATGCATTTATAAGATTATCTCTTTGTTGCTTTGTATGTCCCTCCCCCACAGTATAACCCCTGTTTTCACTATATTTGATGTCAGTATAACTTGTGGAGGAGATGGGGAAAAACAAGTCGTTTAAGGTTACAGGTGGACCTGTTGCAACAATGAGAAGTACAAGTTGTCATGTCGAAAACGAGCTTTATAACGTTGGTGGGGGGGGGGAGGGGGGAGATTGGGGCGGAGGCTAGGAAGGGATGTGAAGGGTAAACAAAGAGTTGGCTGCAATGCTTGATAAGAAATGTACCCATTATGCTGCCGATGTAATTGTAACCCCTCTGTACAGTATGTTCACAAAAAATTAAATTAAATTAAACAAAAAAGAAAAACTCTTTTATTAACAGAGAGCAGCCCTTTTTAAAGCCAAAAATGGCGGGTGGCATGGCAAGGGTGGAAGACGAACCAATCACTGTCAAGGCCACCCCCTATCATTAACCTGAGCCTTCACGGGCTGGTTAGGCACTGATCGGAAGATCAATTGGGCTCTGCCCAATCTACTCTCTCTCAGCGCCATCTTGGCTGCCCACGTGCTCTACAGTAAATTTGGCTCTGCTCACTCTACTCTTTTCCAGTGCCATCTTTGCTGCCCATGTGCTCTACAGTAAATTAGGCTCTGTCCACTCAACCCCCTCTCAGCGTCATCTTTGCTGTCCATGTGCTCTACACCACAAGCTATCTTTCCTCCCAGTGCTCTGTTTTGACAGGAAGTCTTCATTTGTGCCATCTCTCATGGCAGGCAATGTTCTCTGCACTCATGCTGTCTTTGTAAGCCTATGTTTCAGTGTTGAAACAAACTGCTACCACTAATTCAAAAGTCCTTCTGGCAGACAATTAGGGAGCTGAACTTAATGAAATTATTCATTATTGGCAACGGTGCCTCCGTGTGTGTGTGTGTGTGTGTGTGTGTGTGTATGTGTGCATACACCAGTCATGGTGCTTGAACTCAGTTCCTAACCACTCTGAGTTTTTCTCCTGTACAAGGACAGCACTCTACCAATTGAGCCACACAGCCACTTCAGGCTTTTTTTTCCCTTGGGATGTGGTACTGTGAATTTAACCCTGGGTTTCACACATGCAAAGAAGTCTACCTCTAAGAAAATTTCCCAGTGCTCCACTTCTGGTTTCTTTCTTTCTTTTCTTGTAAGTTGGAGGAGTTGAAGTCTCGGCCTGGGTGCTGCCTCTGACCTCTTTAGCTCATGTGTAGTGCTCTACCACTTGAGCTACAGCACCCCTTTAGGCTTTCTGGTAGATTATTGGAAATAACAATCTCAAGGAATTTTCTGCCCAGGCTGGCTTTGGACCATGATCTGGGATAATTTTGAACCAAGATCTTCAGCATCCTGAGCAGGCAGGATGATAGACCTCAGCTAAAGACACCTAAGCCTTGACACTTTCCTGCAAAGATGTCCTAGGCTCCACATGGTAGAACGTTAGCCATGAGCCCAAGAAGAAAGTCAGCAACTAGGCTCTGAGTTCAAGGTTCATGATGGAGAAAACTAAACCAAAACAATTGTCTGCAGGAGACAAGTCACTAGAGCTCGGTGTACACATAAATTCGGCCCTGCCTTGGGGACATATATGAGCCTCTGCACAATTATCTTACTTCTGTAGCTCTTATAAGGACCAGATGAACCAATAAAACTCATGAAGGACTCAGTATATAGGACCCTGTGATTGATTCAGCACACAGTACCCCATGAACGACCTAGCACCCCTGGAAGGACTCATCACATAGCTGTATCCCACAAACTGTCATTAGAATTAGGGTGCTTTCATCAGTATCACCATTCTTTCAGATACATATCACAAACCACACAAGTTCACATCTAACGGTTTAGAAAGGTCTTTTTTGTGGATAGGGTCATCAGCCTCGGGGATTGCACTCATAGGTTGGAGGTACTGTCCTGAGATCTTTTCCTCAAGCCTACATCTCTACCACTTTGAGGCATAGCTTATAGTCTGGCAGACTTCCTGCCCGGGCTGAGTTTTCAAACTACCAGTGTCTGATCTCATCCCCCGAGCAGCTAAGGGTGAGCCAGCAGTGTCTGGTTCCATGGTGCTGGGTTGCAGCTGTTAACTTGTGGCTAAGTCAGGTTAGATGCCAACCATCAGCTTCAGACTCCCAGCTTGCTCTGTGATGAGATATTTGCAGTGTTATCCTTATATAGTTGGAGTCAGAACAGTCTATCTTTTTTTTTATGCCATTCCTGGGTCTTGAGTAAGAGTCTAGACACAGTCCCTAAGCTTTTATGCTAAGCTAATGCTCGGGTGTTTGAGTAACAGCATGACTTCTGGATGTTTCTGTGCACACAGTAGAGAAGAATAGAACCCAGGGCTTTGTATGTACTAGGCAAGCACTCTACCACTGAGCCCCAGGAATGACAAATGTAGAAACAGATATATATATATATATATATATATATATATATATATATATATATATATATATATCTGTTTCTACATTTATATATATATATATGCATGTATGTATAAAACAAGACAAGGATATCTGTATATTATTTGATTTTATATACTATATTACTACCACTTATCGATAAATTATTCCTTCCTTTATTTAAGAATGGTGGTTGAATACATAACAAAGTATTAATTGAAAATTAGTCAGTGTACTATAATTATTGTGCATAATTTTATAATATAATCATACACTACTAATGTAATTGTTACTTTACAACATTCTATTCGTATGGATGTATATCGGAATGTATTTCTTAGGATCTCCCACCATTCGTAGGTGGCAGTCCAGAGATTCGCACCCCGGGCCTAGGTTGCTGGTTTTGGCTATGGCTTCCATGATAGTCCACCAAACTTCAGCAGTACAAGGTCATGTACACTTTCTGGGCCCTTTCTGGGCCCTGTTATTTAGAAGCAGGATGGTTGCAATGCAAAGGAATAAACTATGTAAAACTGCCTTCTGGAAATTCTCAGTTGTATCCTTCTCCTTTTTCACTCCCACTCTCTGTTCTTCTTTTTTTTTTCGGTATTGGGCCCAGAACTCTGAATCTGGGTGCTGTCCATCAACTATTCAGCTCAAGACTATCGCTCTACCACTTGAGCCATAGCACTACCTCCACCTTTTTTCTGCTTATGTGGTGCTGAGGAATCAAACCCAGGGCCTTGTGCATGCAAGCTAATCACTCTATTACTGACCCACCTTCCCAGCACTTCTCCTTTTTTTTTTTTTTTTCCGAGTCCCAAGATTTGAACTCGGGTCATAGGGTCTTAGGATGGGCTGTGGGTCCAGAGGCTGCACCCCAGCTTAGGATGATAGAATTTGAGACAGAGTTGCCACGAGCTGAGTTCAAGCTCCAGACCTGGTCAAAAAAAATTAAGGCCCTGGCTTGGAATTTGCACCATTTTTCTGGAAGACCTGGAATTTGAACTCAGGGCCTGGGCAATTCTGTGTCACTGTGGGGCAGAAGAAACTCACTATCATTGAATACAACAATTTCAGCCCAGTCTCCAGGGCCTGAATTCAAGCCCCAGCACTGATAAATAATATTCATATATGAGGTCTATTTACATACATGGGTTTATTCCCTATGACATTTATTACCCTTATTTTTTCATGAAAAGGTCAGTGTAGAGAAAAAGCCCTTTGCAAACTGAGCTGCCAGCCAGTTCTGAGGACCTGAGAACAAGCCATAGTAGTGGTTGATAGATATAGATATAGATATAGAGATTGAGATTGATATAGAGATAGATAGATATATGTGTAGTTGGCTATATATGAGAGAGAGACTATGTGCGGATATTAAATTATATATATTATGAATTATTATTAAATTATACCTCCATTTAATGAAGTATCATGGTTGAATACTTATTGAAGCATTAATGTAAATGTAGTCAGTATTCCTTAATTGGGACTATCACACCGTGGTGCTAGAATGGAAGACATAATCCAATACTTTTTGTGTGGCATTGTATAAGAGAATCATGAATTAACTGCAAATATAATTATTACTTTTATAACACTCCATTAAACATTCACATGAATAGTGAAGATTTTCTCAAGATCTCCCTCCATTTGTAGGAGGCAGTCCTGGCATTCGAACTCCAGGCCTGGGTAGTTTACTTCAAAATGCAAACCATTATAATGACACTGTGAAGATTTCAGTTTGTCACAATGAAAAAAGAACAAGAAGAAAAGAAAGCCAGGTGTCATTTGTGCCTGCCTGTAATCCTAGCTCTTCATAAGTCTGAGAGGTAGAGAAAGCCAGTTTGAATTCAGCCAGGACAAGAAAGTCCACAGCACTGTTATTTCTGTGGGATCCCAGAAATAAAAAAAAATTGCCATGAGTGTGGCTGTGGCTCAAGGACAGAGCGATACCTTTGAGCAAAAGGAGCTCAGGAAATGTGCCTAGGCTCATAATACAACCCCTGAACCTGCCAAAAAAAAGTAACTCCCTGTCTCCCCATATATGTATGCATGTATTTCTATCGGTGAAGGTCCAGAATCCCTATGATGAAAGACACCAAACTAGGAAAATTGCTTTGAATAAAATGATTTGCTAGCACAGACAGTGCTTTCAAGACAGTGCATGTTCCGGGGCTCCCCGATACCAGTGTAGCCTGAGGTTTTCTCGACACCAGGGATTGCTGGAGGAAGTCTGCCTCATTGTTGGAACAGGCAGACAAAATCATCACACCTGTACAGCTGTGTAACAAACAACTCCATCTAGGCCAATTAGTGAGCAGGAGTGTGGGTGGGCTCTGAAACCTAGGAGAAAAAATGCCCCTTTGAAACTCAAGCTATCTCTCTCCTCAGTGCTATTTTGACAGGAAGCCTCCATTTGTGCCACCTCCTGTGGAAGGCCAAGTTCCCTGCACTTATCCTGTCTTTGTTAGTCTATGTTCCAGAGTTGAAATAACTTGCTACAATAAATTCAAGGGTCTTTCTGGCAGACAACAAGGAAGCTGAACCTTATAAAATGATTCATGATTGGCAACGGTGCCTTCCTAGTTTCTGGAAGCTTGCTAAATCTAAGCACATGTGTAATATCACAATACTTCCTGTCATCTAGAGCTGGTGAAGCTCATCAAGTTTTAAAACCTTTGACCTCTCCTAGTTGGGCCCTGGGTGGCTAGGTTTTGGGGTTGAACACAGGGCCTGGGTGCTGACCATGAGCTCAGAACAGAAGCTCAGTGCTTTACCATTTGGTGTCACAACATCACTTCTGGTATCTGTGTGTGTGTATGTGTGTATGTGTGTGTGTGTGTGTGTGTGTGTGTGTGTGTGTGTGCACGAATGTGTGTGCATACACTTGTCCTGGAGCTTGAACTCAGGACCTGAACACTGTACCTGAGTTTCTCCTGTACAAAGATAGCACTCTACCACTTTAGCCACAAAGCCACTTCAGGCTTTATTCTAGTGATGTGGTACTAAATAATCAAGCCCAGGTATTCATACAATGAAAGCACTCTACCCTAAGACACATTCCCAGCAATGGACTTCAGGTTTCTTTCTTTATTTTCTTGTAAGTCAGAAGAATTGAAGTCTAGGCCTGGGTGCTGTCCTTGCCCTCTTCAGCTAAATACAAGTGCTCTACCACTTGAGCTACAGCACCCCTGCAGGTTTTTGTTAATTCACTGGAGAGAAGCCTCTCAAGGAATTCCATGCCCAGGCTGGCTTTGGAAAGTGATCCTCAGCTCTCAGGCTCCTGAGTAGCTAGGATGACGGTGTGGGTTATTGGCACCCAGCTGCCACCTCAAGTTTCTAAGTGGTGAATAGGAGATAATAGTCTCATGGGACCATTTGTGTCTGGGATAGTTTGGAACCGAGGTTGTCAAATACCAGCTTCCTGAGTAGGTAGGATGACAGACCTCAGCTACAGATGCCTAGACTGTAACACTCTGTTGCTAGGGGGTTCTTGGCTCCACATGGTTCAGTGGCTAGGTCCTGAGTTCAAGGTTCACGACCAAGAAAAATAAACCAAAACAATTTTCTGCAGGAGACAACTCAGTAGAGTTAGGTACATACACAATTGGCACTGACATTGGGACATATTTGAGCCTCAAGATTCTCATCTGCACAATCATCTGACTTCTGGAGCCCTTACAAGGACCAAGTGAAAGAATTTACCCCGTGAAGGACTCAGCACACAACACCTCATGAAGGACTCATCACATAGCTGTATCCCACAAGCTCTCAGTGTTAGGGTGCTTTCCTCAGTACCACCATTCTTTCAGAAACACATAACAAACCACATAAAGTTCACATCTAATGATTAAGAGGGATGGGTTTTGAGGGGGAGGTGGAGTCAGCCACGGGAATTTCACTGAAAGTTTGGGAGTACTGTCCTATGATCTTTTGCTCAAGGCTAGAACTCTACCACTGTGTGCCACAGCTCAGAATTTCACCGACTTCCTATCACGGCTGGGTTTTAAACCCACCATTGTCAGATCTCAGCCCCCGAGTATCTTGCATGACAAAGGTGATGGAGCCAGCACCATTTGGTTCTGTGGAGCTGGGTTTCAGCCGTTTACCTCTGGCTAAGTCAGGTTAGATGGCAGTTGTCAGCATCAGACTTCTGGCTTGCTCTGTGATGAGGTATTTGCAGTGCAATCGTTATATAGTTGCAGTCAGAACATTCTATCTTTTTTTGGTGCCATTCCTGGGTGTTGAGTAAGAGTCTAGACACAGTCCCTAAGCTTTTATGCTCAAAGCTAGTGCTCCGTTGCTTGAGTGACAGCACAACTTCTGGATTTTTCTATGCACATTGTAGTGAGGATTGAACCCAAGGCTTTGTATGTACTAGGCAAGCACTATACCACTGAGCCCCAGTAGTGCCAGTAGTGACAAAAGGATAAACAGATCAATTGTGTAGATTGGTAGATAGATAGGTAGATAGAGAGATACATAGATAGATACATAGATAGATGTGTATATATATATATGCATAAAGAGAGAGGGAATGTGAGGATATTAAATTATATACATTATTACCGATTATTAGTTATGAAATTATGCCTTCATTTAATAAAGTATCCTGGTTTTATACTTATAGAAGCATTAATTAAAAAGTATTCAATATCCTTCCATTAGGGGAAATCACACCATGGTGCTACAATGGCAGATATAAATCCAATAATTTTTGCATGGCATTCTAAAATAGAATCATGAATTAACTGCAAATTTAATTATTACTTTTATAACATTCCATTAGCATTCACATGAATAGGAATGAGTTTGTCAGGATCTCCTTCCATTTGTGGGTGGCAGTCCTGGCATTCAAACTCCAAGCCTGGGTAGTTTTCTTCGAATGCAAACCATTGGAATAACACCGTGAAGATTTCAGATTGTTATGATTACAAAAAGAAGAAGAAGAAAAGAAAACTAGGACCCAGGGGCTCCTGCCTGTAATCCTAGCTCCTCAGGAGGCTGAGATGTAGAGAATGCCAATTTGAATTCAACCGGGGCAGGAAAGTCCGCGACCCTCTTATTTCTAAGAGATTACAGAAAAAAAAAAAAAAAACATGAATGGGGCAGTGGCAATACCCTTGAGCAAAAGGAGCTCAGGGACAGGGCCTAGGCTGATAGTACAACACGGAACTGCCCCCCCAAAAGGAGGCAATAACTCCATGTCTCTGTGTATGGAGGGATGATGCATGGATGATGGGCATTCAGCAAGTTGCCAATGCCCAGACCCCCAACCTGGGCAAGCTGAGACAAGCCCTGAAGAGTACTAAGTGTGAGCCGGCAGCTTGAACAAAGCATCCTTGTATGCCATTTAATAACTGAAGCTTGATGTTCTGGCTGAGGTGTCCCATTGGGATAATTAGAAGCCGGCCACTGCCTCCAGGGAGACCACAGTTCTTAGACTGTAGGAGTTGTCAATGTTTCTGGCTCCATATTCTCTATCCCTCTGTAGGCTGTCAGCCTAGACCTCTGGTGCCTGGTCACTATCACTCACTTATCATTCCTCATTGCCTAGTCACAGGCTGCTCCCAAATCTTAGTAAAGATATGAAATAGTCAGCGATTTCTATGCCGAAAGAGGTATGTCAATAAATCCCACCCTCATAACTCTCGTTAGAAGTGAGCCTTGGGCTGCGAATGTGGCTTAGTTGTAGAGTGCTTGCCTAGCATGCACTAAATCCTCGGTTCGATTCCTCAGTACCACAGAAACAGCAAAAGCCAAAAGTCGCATTGTGGCTTAAGTGATACCCTTGAGCAAAAGAAGCTCAGGAACTTGCCCAGACCCTGATTTTAAGCTACAAGACTGGCACAGAAAGATGTGAACCTGGTGAGACATATTTTTTCTGGGACTCAGAGGAAGGCCAAGGTTATATGTAAGAGGTAGGGTAGAAGGCAGGAGCTGGTGGCTCACCCTTGGAAGTTACTCAGGAAGCTGAGATCTAAGGATCCGAATTGCAGGCCAGAAAGTCTATATGAGAACCTTTTCTCCAATTAAACACACCCAAAGTCAGAAATAGAACTGTAGTTCAAGTAGTAAAGTGCTAGCCTTGAACACAAAAGCTTAGGGATAGGATAGCATCCAGGCCATTAATTCAAACCCAGGAGAGGCACACACACACACACACACACACACACACACACACACACACACACACACACACACACACACACACACACACCACACACACACACACACCAAGACAGAGCATTTGCCAGTCAGCCTGCAAAAATTCCATCTCTACCAACTCAATATAACAAAAGAGGTAGAAGGGAAGCAAAGACTTGTTCCAGGAGGTGATATATCCAGTGCCAAAATTCTACAGGAGTTCTAAGATGTGGATACAGGAAAGAGAGCCTCAGGCAGTAGGTACAGCATGGACAAAGGTCCTAAGGTGTGCTGTAGAGCAGGTGGTGTTGTTGGAATGAAGGCTCTGTGGCTTCAGAAAAGTCTGTTAGGACATTCAAGGCTGGGTCAAGGTTTGTACTTGAGTCACAGGGCAGAGGGTGGGGTCCTAGAATGGGGCTCAGGGGGAAGATTAGCTTGGCTTTACACCAGAGACCCCAGCCATTTCCTGTGGCTGGAAGCCTATTTTTCACAGCTCCTAACCCTCAGGCATCCATTGCATGGAGGAGTCAGGGCAAACGCAGGGAAGAACTCTTGCTTAAGAAAAGCTTCTAGCTCAATGCCACCAGTGGCTCAAACCCTGTAAATCCTAGTTACTCAGGAGACTGAGATAGAGATCGAGGGTCAAGCCAGATCAGGAAAGGAAAGTTAGTGAGACTCTTCTTGCAAATGAACTACCAAAAACCAGAAATGGAGCTGAGGCTCAAGTGGGAGAGTGCTAACCTTGAGGGAAAAAGTTAAGAGACCAGAGACCAGACCCTGAGTTCAAGCCCAGTACTGGCACAGAAAAATAAAGAATAGCTTTCAGGAGCTCCTAGTCCACTCTGGTGAAAGGCCAGATCAGCTGGGCACCTGTGGCTCATACCTGTCCTCCTACCTCCTCAGGAGGCTGAGATCTGAGGATCGCAGTTCAATTCCAGCTCAGGCAGGATAGTCCGGGAGACTCTGATCTTCAAGGAACCTCCAGAGGACTGGACGTAGTTCTGTAGCTCAAGTGGTAAGCTTAAGAGCTGGGACAGAGCCCAGGTCCTGAGTTCGAGCCCTGTGACCAACACCTGGTCTGCTTGGACCTCACTGTGTGGCTCTAGGCAAAGTAGTTTCCTGTTGGCCCTCTGAGGTTCTCCCAATGTGTAGGTGTTCTACAAGTCTTGAGTGGAGCCTGTTTGGAGGCCATTGCCTACAGAGCGGGCCACAGTAACAGAGAAAGATCGAGCCTTGGGGCATGGAGATCATCAGAATTGCATCTGTCATGGGTGCAATGTGGATCTGAGCAGTAAATCGCCATCTCAGACCAGGATTCTGGGCCAGGAGGGGCAGGAGGTGCAAGATGTCACACCAAGTAACGTCCACTCATTCGGGTATCACAAATGCGTGAATTTGTCAGGCACACCTTGGGCAGGTGTTGAGTTGGGCTCATGAAAGCCTTGTAGGCTCAGGAATCCACAGCCAACTGGCTGCTGCTTGTAGCAGTCGCTATCCCAGGAATCCCAGGGCTCGGATTCCTGCTTTCCTCACCAGTGCTTGGGTGCAGATTAAGATCTGAAATCGTGCGCCAACTACAAACGAGCATCCCTAGTGTCCTTCCCTTGGTCCTATGGCCCCATGCACAGATGGAGGGGTAGGTTCTATGGAACTTACTGCCATGGCCGAGACCCTTCAGCCCAAGAAAGACTTAGGGAGAAACCACTTGATTTGGCTTGAGAGTTTACTTTGACTATGCCTCAGGACTGCCCCCAGTTCTAGCTCAGCTCATTATTACTACCTTCCTCTGTATGTGTGTGTATGTGTGTGTATGTGTGTGTGTTTGTGTGTGTGTGGTGTGTGTTTGTGTGTGGATGAGCAAGTATGCATCTTGGTAATAAGGCTTGAACTCAGGGCCCAGGCTCTGACCCTCACTTTTTTCATTCAGAGCTAGCTCTCTACCACTTGAGCCACATCTTTTCTTCCAGCTTTCGGGTGGTTCTTGGGAGAGGAGAGTCTCACAGACATTTCTTGCTGCGCTTCCTCTGAATGGCAATCCTCAGATTTCAGACTCCTGAGGAGCTAGGAATATGAGACATGAGCTATTAGCATTTGGCCACACTTACCTTCTTGGCTAAATCAGACTACCTCTCTCTCAGCTAAGCACCAATCTACAGCCACCACTCCTATCCCAGGCTTCAGACGAAACATAACCTTCTCCCCTGAGGACAAAGAAATGGGATCAGTTTGACCTGATTGTGTGGTTTCCACACAATCAGGGGCTGGTGGGAGCTGTTATGGAGGTCAGAGATCTTGCCCAGGGCAAGTAGACAGCTGTTACAATAGAAGAGAGTATGAAAAGATACCCTTGCAGCTGGATGCCAGTGGCTATAATCCTGGCTACTCAAGGCTGAAACCAGAGGATCAACCAAGATTAAAAGCTAGCCTGGGCAGATTCTTATCTCCAATAAATCACCAAAAAGATGGGAAGTGAGCTACTGTAGTTCATGTGGCACAGCACCAACCTTGTGCAAACAAGCTAAAGGATAGCACCTAGGCTCTGAGTTTAAGCCCCGGGAAACCCCCCCCCCACACACACACACACTCACACACACACAACCTTAGCAGGTGCCCGTGGCTCATACCAGCAATCCTAGCTACTCAAGGGGCTGAGCTCTTAGGGTGGCAACATAAAGCCATCCCAGGTAGGAAAATATGTGAGAAACTTCTGTCTACTAAACTACTAAAAAAGATAAAAGGTAAGTTGTGTTTCAAGTGTTAGAGTGTTAGCTTTGAGCAAAGGAAGCTCAGGGACAGTGCTAAGCTCTGAGTTCCAGCTCTAAGATTTTTTAAAGACACCCCCCTCCACCAGACTCCGGCCATAAATCCAGATTTTGGTCATCTTAGATCTCATTTCTGATCCTGCCACTTCCACAGCAGAAGTAGCTGGTGTGTGGCCATGGGCTAAGAAGTGAACTTAAACAAGTGGGGCATAGCCAGGTCAAGGCTAATGCCCCAGTACATTGAGGTACTGGTACATACCAGTCCCTTATCCCACAGTTACCTGGTCCTGGAATCTAAAGTCTGTGCCTCTGTATTCTGAGCATCCGGAATTGTCTAGAAGGACCTGAGAGGCCCAGCTGGGCCCAGAAGATAGACTTGCCTGTGATAAGGTACCTTGACTTTTCTTTGATACTGACTAACACTTCCAAGCAACCTTGGCTTCACCTCCCATGTAGCCCCAGATCATCCTTGCTTGGGCAGCCTTCAGTAAGCTATCAAGGTCGATCTGGCCAGAGCCACTGGAAACCACCCTTCCCCCACTCCACTGCCAGCCTGCTGGGAGTGGGATATGCAGCCAGAGGAAAATGACTGAACAATGCATGACTGACCCTGTCACCCCAGAGGCAGGGGAGAACACATGCCAGCTGACCCTGCTGATTCAGAATCCCCTGGAGGCGGCCAAAGATATGGACAGCCGGACTTGGGCCCCAAAGAAAAGCTGGTATATGCAGGTCTCTGGCAATTTAGGACTCATTGTAGACCCTGATAGGGGGCTGAATGCAAGGTTGCTAGGGAGGAGGGGCACCATCCGAGTTCAGGAAGAGGCAGACAGGCACCCTGGAAGTGGACAGAGATGAGGGAAATACACACACACACACACACACACACACACACACACACACACACGAGTAAGGCAAGGCCTCAGCAGTCCCTGATCACCTGAACATCCTAACCCCCAGAAAGATGGCTCTACAGTCCTCATATCAAATGTAGACAAAACTCAGAGTCTCTCACACATCTGGAATGGCTCATAACTCAGCATGGCACTTCCTACTGTACTCACTGCTATGAAGAAAAGTCAGCCACCTTATTTTTGGTTGTCGGTCATGGGGTTTGAACTTTGGGCCTGTGTGTAGTCCCTCAGCTCTTCAGCTGAAGGTGTGCGCTCTACCACTGGAGCCATAGCATCACTTCCGATTTTCTGGTGGTTCACTGGAGATAAAGTCTCTCAGACTTTCCTGCCCAACCTGGCTTTGAACTGTCATCCACAGATCTCAGCCTCCTGAGTAGCTAGGATGTCATTTGTGAGCCACCAGCGGCGCCTGGCTTCAACCACCTTCTTAGACCCAGGGGAAACCCAACTTGTCAGGCCACAAAGCACATGCAACCCTTCACTTCAGACTTTGGCACCAGCATCCAAAACCATTCTTCCTTGGATGGAGAGAATAAAATTGACACTACCCTCCCACCCCTGCTCTCATTCGTCCACTCTTTAGGTAAGATAGGACACAACCTCTTGGGTTCTTGGTAAGGCAATGCACACCCTGCTGTGACTTCGCATTGGGGCAAACCTGGGGAGTTCTTAGAAATGTCTGTACAGTGAGGCCAGCACCTGTTCTTCCAACCACAGCAACCGCACTCCTTCACCATCTCTTGCAAGCAAGGGGTGCATTCTTTTTTGTTTTTTGTTTTTTGGTTGAGGGGATTGAAATCATGGCTTGGGTACTGTCCCCGATGATGATTTTTACTCAAGGACAGTGCTCTACCACTTGAGCCATGGCGCCACTTTTGGTTGGAGATTGGAGATGAGACTCTCATGGGACTTTCCTGCCTGGGCTGGGAAACAAGATCTTCTGGATCTCAGCCTCCCAAGTAACCAGGATGACAGGTGTGAGCCACCAGAGCGGGACTTATGGTTTCTCATTCCTTAGAATTTCCAACTCATTCTCCTCTAAACACTACCACCTAGACACTCCTCTACCTCCCTCAGGCATGGCAAATGGAGGCTCAGAATTGGGGTAGGGCCATGGGTATTAAAGGGCCCCCTTCACATCACTACCCCTCTCTAACATCTCATCCGCCTCCTCTGGATGGCCTGGTCTTCCGGGGCAGATCAGACCACTAGGTGTTCGGCAGCCTGCCCTGTATCCCCCACCGAACCCCACCAGTACCTGAGAATTTCTGGGGCCAGCTGCTCCATGTCCCAGTGGAAAATGGTGGGAAGGTTGCTGATATGTGGGTCCAGGAGTGCTCAGGACAGAAGGAGTGTCCAGATCCCCGCTGTCAAAGAAGGAGACACAATGCATGGATTGATCTACTAAGAGCTACAGGGCATAGCCATCCACCTGTCACCCAGGTCCCGTGGAATGCTGTTTTATATTGACAGTCCTGGGGCTTGACCTCGTGGCCCAGGCGCTGTCCCCGAGTTGCTTTTGCTCGAGGCCAGCACTCTTCCACCTGAGCCAAGGTGCGACTTCTGGCTTTTTCTGTGTATGCGGAACCTAGTAATCAAAACTAGGGTTTCCTGTGTGCCATGCAAGCCCACTACTGCTAAGACACAATCCCAACCTTGGAAAGCTGTTCTTCTGTGACTCCTTGGACTTGTCTCAGCACAGTCTTGCACACATTTACCGAGTTTCTCAACAGCAACCCTGGCTGGAAATGAACACACTCTGCTATGTTGTCCTTGATTTACAGCATCTTTGCTCTCTGTGCTTCTTGACAGATCCTCCTTGTTAAGCAATACCCCATTTCAAGTGCTGTCTCTATGAAGCCCACTCCAAAAACCCTGGCAGAGGAGGATCTTTTCCACTCTGCAAGCTGCCAGTATTGTCATGCTCTGCCTTCCAGTTGATGTGGGTTGAGAGCACACAAAGGGGAAGGCCTGGCTTCCACCATCCAATTTCTTTCTGAAGGCTCTGATATACTACCCAAGGACCGGTGCTGTATTTAACTCTGTGACAAGACACTCGAGGCCCAGGCAATCTGGGGGCAACAAATGGGGCCATTTCTTTGTGTGGACTTGAACTGAGGGTCTGGAAGCTGTCTCTCTGAGTTTTTGTGCTCAAGGCTGGTACTCTATCACTTGAGCCACAGCTCCACTTCTGGCTTTTTGGTGGTTCCATGGAGAGTAGAGTCTCACTGACTTTGCAGCTTATGGCTGGCTTCAATTTTTGATCCTCAGATCTCTGCCTCTAGAGTAGGCAGGTTGTTAGGTGTGATCCTGAGCCAGAGGTGACAGGCACCAGGGCCTTTCTTTTGAGATTTTGTTTATCTCATGTCAACTAGCAAGCCCTAGTTAAAATAATCATTTACAGGGGATCAAGTTCCTCTCCTAGGTCAGTTAATCCAAGGAGATAAAGTGCCTTTGGAAAAGGTTAGTCTGAGTTGGCTAGGTGAGTATGTGTATGTGTTTGAGTTTCGGGGATACCTACCCACATCACTCTGGTGTTTCATTCTCCCAGTGGTGAATATATCCAGGATCTCCACCCCAAGGAAGGTGGGTAGGATAGGGTACATAAGGTCACACCAAGTATGATGATCTGAATTCTATCCCAGAACTGAAGCCGGGAGAGATAATAGAGAGAAGGAGAGGTTTAGTGGAACATCAAGGGAAGCCCCTTACCTTTGGCTACAAGTACCGGCGAGAAGACTGAATCCATCCTTTTTGGTTGTAAGATAACAGGAGCCCATTATTCATTTATTTTTTTTTGTGAGTCCTAGGTCTTGAATTCATGCCCTGAGCTTCTTTTACTCAAGGCTGAGGCTCTAACCCTTGAGCGACAGCACCACATCTGCCTTTTTGTGGGGGAAGAGGTGGTTTATGGGAGATTAGAATCCCTCAGACTCTCCTGCCTGGGCTGGCTCTTAGTCATAACCATCAGTCCTCAGCCTTCCGAATAGCCAGGATGACGGGTGAGAGCCACTGGCACCTGACCGCCACCATCCATGTATAATCCCCTAGGGCCAGTGCCGGGCCACCCTCACTGCACCCACCTTGTTGTGAGTGGGAAGCAGACATGGATGGGTTTGATACTTCAACAGCCTACCTACCTTTGAGCATTGTTCTGGGTCAGTCTGATGGCGGGTTCTTCCTTATCCACAGCAATGACTTGGCTCTGTCACAAGAACAAATGTTCCCCAGGAGATATTAGTTCTCAGGTCTTTCCGCTACACACCGCCCCCCCTCCCCGAAACAACACACCCCAGCAAAGCGAAGTAGACATAGAGTGAATTCATTTTCTTATAATCAGGGTCTGGCCAGATAGGTGGCGGTGAAGATCAGAGGCCTGGGATCGTGCTGTGCAGTTGGACAATGGAACACTTCCTCATCCACTTTCCTTTAAATGTCTTAGCAGAGGGTATTGGGGAAGGTCTCACCAGATGGACTGACAAGGAATAACCATCACAGTCTATCCCGGGCTCCTCCTTGAGGAGCTTACCTCAAGGAGCTAGTTCAACAGGCTGAGTGAGACAGCTCCTAAACCACAGCCCACTTCCAGAATGAGAGGGACACCGTGAGGCACAGCCACATGGAGACCCTGGGCCACCTCCTCCAACACCCATTCAACCAGTTCCTGTGAGAGAGTGAGAGAGAGAGAGAGTCAGAAATACACTTTAGCCGGGTGTCTGTGGCACAGGCCTATAATGGTAACTACACAGGAGGCTGAGATATGAGGACCATGGTTCATAGCAGCCCAGGCAGGAATGTCTGTGAGACTCTTATCTCCAAAGAACCACCAGGAAACCGGAAGTGGTGCTGTGGCTCAAGTGGTAGAGTGCTAGCCTTTATCTGAGGAGCTTGGAGACAGCGTCCACGCCCAGAGTTCAAGCCCCACAACTGAAATTAAGTGGACTTCCCACCACAAGAAGTGGACTGAATAGCACTCATTGTCCTAGGGAGCATGGCAGAGAAGTCAGGCCGAGCTTCCTGTAAGCTGGGGGAAATGAGTAGGCCATCCAGCTTCTCCGTGCCTCGTTTTCCCCAGCTGCAAAACTGAACACACTGAAAGATCCTTTTCCTCATGAGGATAGGGTAAGGATGAAAGAGAGCCATGTTTTGTTTCATAATCCCATACCTGCATCACGATAAATAATAGGCCCCATCTGAGCTCTTTCCAGGTATCTTCCTGTCATATGCTCACATAATTGCCAAGAACCATATCTGATGACCACTCCCTCAATGCCTGGTTCTGCCCCACAGATCCCCCTGTATTGATCCCTTCTTTCCTCACAACTGTCCTGTGAGGAGACTGAGGTCAGAAGGTTGAGGCCCAATGCAGAGCTTCAACTGTGGTCAAGAATCAGCTGCCATGGATTAAGAGTTTGGGACAATCCATCTAACCAACCGATGACTGAGCATGGCGTTATATGTCTAGCATCCCAACTAGAGAAGGACCAGGCATGGTGACCAATTCCTGTCACAGGAGGACCACAATCCAGCCCAGCCTGAGCATATATTGAGTCTCTATCTCAGAAATGACCAAGACAGAAAGGCTTGGCTCCTGTGGTAGAAGACCTGACTGGAAAGCCTAAGGCCTTGAGTTCAAACCCTAATATACCGAAAATAATCAGAGGCCCTCTGCCAGAGGCTCATGCCTATAATGCTAGATACTTAGGAGGCTGAGATCTGAAGATCACAGGTCAATATTTAAAATAGGGTTGGCCTCTCCCATCAGACGTCATGATGAGAAGACCCAGAGTCTGACCCATGCAAATATGCTCCATAATAACGGGGCTCACATCCATACTAAGTGCTGGCCAGGTTCCCTGTTGCCCTGGGGAGCCACCCCCTGTCGGCCCCACCCCCAGGTCCTCCCAATCTCCCTCTGTCACCAACCAGGCCCAAGGGAGTGAACAGTTCCAGGGCACAAAAATCCCTTCATCTTATAATTTAGCGGTCCTGAGTCCCCTTCAAGTCTCACCCTTCCAGGCCCCCAGACCTCAGCCATAAAGCCCATTCACCCCCCCAAAGACAGCGGTTAGAAGTTATCAAAGATTCAGTTGCTCCTTGTTACAACCCACTTCTACACACACACACACACACACACACACACACACACACACACACACACAAAGCTAGCTCAAGTGGCTCCTGTCTGTCATCCTAGTTACTTAGGAGGCTGACATCTGAGGATCACTGTTCAAAGCCAGCTCATGCAGGAAAGTCTGTGAGGTTCTTATCTACAGTGAACCACCAAATAGCCAGAGGTGGAGCTGTGGCTCAAGAGTCAGAGCACTAGCTTTGAGCACAAACCTCAGGCACAGCACCTAGGCCCTGAATTCAAGGCCACTTTTTCTACCTCCAAACACACACAGACGCAGACACAGACAGACGGACACACACACACAGACATAGACACAGACACAGACACAGATACACACACACACACACACACACACACACACACACACACACACACACATATAGCCCAAGGCTTCAGCAGTCCCTGAGAACGGAACCATGAACTCCCTCCATTAGGGTCACATCCCATCCCCAAGAAGCTGGCACTCTCGACTTCAGACCCACTGTCGACAAAACAATGAGCCTCTCACATATCTGAAATATCTCACAACCCAGCATAGAATTTCCTACTATACACACAGCTATACAGAAAACTTAGTCACCTCTTATTTTGTTGTTGGTCATGGGGTTTGAACTCCAGGCCAGGGTAGTGTCCCTCAGCTCTTCAGCTGAAGATGAGCACTCCCCAATTGAACCACAGCACTACTTCCTGTTCTCTGGTGGTCCATTGGCCATCGAATCTCACAGACTTTCCTGCCCAAGCTGGCTTTGAACCATGATCTTTACAGCTTTATGAGTAGCTAGGATGACAGTTCTGAGCACCGGCGGTGCCCGGCTTCAGCCACCTTTATATACCCAGAGGAAACCCAATTTGTCAGGCCACAAACTTCTTGCAAACCGTCACTTCAGACTCTGACACCCAGCATCCAAATCCAACCTTCAATGGAGAGAATACAGACACAACAATCCCACCCCTGCACCCATTCACCCAATCCCTGCCTGCTACAGGCCACGTCCTCCTGAAGCTGTGGCTTCAAACTGGGGCAAAATTGGAGAGTTCATAGAAATGTCTGTACAGTGATGCCATCACCTAGTCTCCCAAACACAGCATCCGCCTGCCCCCCCCACCTCCCCCACCCTTTGCAGGCAAAGATGTCTTACTTTCTTCCTTGTTTTCTGTTGTGGGGGCTTGAACTCTGGGTCTGAGTGCTGTCCCTCATCTCTTCAGCTCAAAGCAAGCACTCAACTACTAGAGCCACAGCACCACTTCCGGTTTTCTGTCAGTTCTTTTTGACAAGAGTCTCAGGGTCTATCCAGACCCGGCTGGCTTTGACATATGGTCCTCAGATCTCAGCTCCTGAGTACCTAGGATGACAGCCATGAGCTACTGGCATCCAGTGAAAGATATTTTCCATGCTTGTCATCCTATCCCCTCAGGAGACTGAGATCTGAGGACTGTAGTTGCATGCCACCCTTGGCAGCAAAGTCCATGAGAACTCATTATCTTCAATTAAACACCCCAAAAAAGTTGGACGTGGAGCTGTGGCTCAAATGGTAGTGTGCTAGCTTTCAGCATCAAAGCCAAGGGATAGGACCCAGTTCCTAGTTTCATGCTTTTTCTAGCAGAGACCCACCCAAGGAAGAGAAGCAGTTGGGCACATGGGAGCTCAAAGTTAACATATAATACTCAAAACCCCCTAACAGGCCCCATCATGCCCTGATTCTTTAGATTGTATGTCCTACATCATGAAAGTCTTAGATGGGACTGACCATGGACCTAGTTAGGACATTCAAGTACAATCTCATACTGAGGATCCCCTGACCTTATCAAAGACTCAGGATCTCTCACTGTACTGCCTCAATACTGAGCAGTGAGGTGAGTTCTAGTTATCCAACCACAAGATGTGGGAACGAAAGGATTTCTGGGCCAATGGTCCCTCTCTCTTGGAAAGGAGAAAAGGGCTCATCCATCCCAGGAATGTTCCTAGGTGGTGAGTATCCTCAAAGAAACAACAATGCTCAGAGCCTAGTGCCTCTAGTTTTCCCACCAGCCTCTACCCAACCTTTCCCCACCTTCAGTTGGCCCTCTCTGAGTCCCAGATCTGCCATCTAGACTAAAGGCTGAGCCAGCAAAGACACCCACCTCTGCCTCTGAGAATGGCAATCATAGGGTCTTAACGCCCACTCGAGGAAGACTTGGGGCACCACTGAACCCGACTCCCGCCCTCATTCCCTGTCTGTCCTGTGCCAGTGGCATGCTTACCTCTTTCTCTGGTCGAGAAATGAACACCGGGGATGTGACCTTCAGATTGAGCCTGGAAATCCCAGTCCCCAAAGTCATACTGCACAGGCATCCTGAGGTGGATGATAGCCAGGAGGTCAACGGGCACCAAGACATTTAATTGCAATGTGGCTGGGTCAAAAGCTCTATCAGTGATGGTCTAGGTTGACAGGCGAAGTCCTGACACACCTGAACTGGGATCATCCTCTCTCTTCATCTTCCTTTTTATCCCTTGCTCCCCCCTCTTGACACTCCATTACCCCAACACCTCCCTAGCCCTTACACATTTCCTTCTTATCTGACCAGAAAATAAACTCCTTGGGGCCGGAGATGATTGAAACCTGGTGACCCACCCTGAGCCCAAGGGTCTAATCGAGGCTGCTTCCCTCTGCAGTCGGTGACCACCAGGCTTCTGGATGTTATGAAGTTGCTGAGGGGTCTGTGGTTTGGTCCTACATACTGCCTTTATGCTCTGAAACTGTCCCCACAGAGATGTGAATGGTTGGCTCCTTGATCCAGGGACTCCAAACCAAGGCTTGCATGTTCTTCCTTCTTCCTTCCTTTCTTCCTTTTCTCTCTCTGTAATTCCCTCCTCTTTCTCTTTCCTTTCTTTCTCTCACTCCTGGGCCTTGAACTCAGAACCTGGGTTATGTGACTGAGCCTTTTTACTCAAGGCCAACCGACTACAGCTTCAGCCACACATCCACTTCTGTTGTTTTCTTTTTGTTAGTTAGTTGGACATAACAGTCTTACAGGCTTTCCTGCCCCGGCCTTAAGCCTCTATCCTCCCATCTCAGCCTCTTAGTAGCTAGGATGACAGGTGTGAAGCATCAGCATCCAGCTCAAACCAAGGATTCTTCATGTACTGTGGAACCAGCACTGGAACCTTTCATTGTCTATGGACCCCCCAGAGCCTGGCTCACACTCTAACTGTTTTTTGGATAAATAAATGAGCATCTTCCTACGACAATACTACAGAAAAGTCCCATCTGATACAGCTAAGCATCCTGGTGGGGGGGAAGCCTGATGTAGCTCTCCCACAGTTCTCTGTCCTCCCACTTCCCGCCCTCCTGGTGCCACTGCACTTAACTGTTTTGGCTCCAAGGAAGTGAGCCACGATGTGCTTGCTGGATTCCGGGGCCTCTGGGATGCCTATCTTCTCAAAGATCTCTGTCCAGTGGCTGAACATCTCTGTGGCACTCAATTCCCCACACAGGTGTGAACGAGGTTGCCCTGAGCTGAAGGCCTGGCTGAAGGGGCCTCCTCTTCTCCCCCTGGGGCTAGCCAGGATGGTCTACCATATACGGCCCCCAAGATTCATGTTTCAGAGAAAGGATCCTCGAAGGATCCCGGGTTTCTGAATCTCCAAGAGTCCAGTCCAGATGCTGGGAATCATCTCTGCTCACAGCGGACAAGCTGGGGATGGTGTGGTCACAATCTCTGCCCCCCCTCGATGTCCTCGATTTTGGTGGTCACCCTAGAGAGAGCAGGAATAGAATCAACAGCTGCCAGAGAAAGGCAGTCAAGGCATGATGTTCATAGCAGGAGACCATCTGGCTAGGGAACTCTGCCTGTGGTGCTTTGAATGTCATTGTTTGGTGGCTGAAATGGTCAGTCTAATTTGTCCCATAATCCCAGGTGTTAGTGGAAATTGCCAGCTTCATGATAAAACCCTGGAAAACATGGTATTTAATTTGTCCCAATCAAAGGATTCCAAAGTCAGCTGTCCCCTTTTCCTTCTAGACAGCCTACAGCAGGTTACAGAAACTGGCATTCAGAGGAGTTCCTGGAAGATGGCGGAGGAGAAGCTTGAGGCTCAACAAGCTCTCGCATAGAAAGCAGTTTTAGAGTTCCAGTGAACAGTCCTTAAGCCAGAGAATCACACCAAGTGTGCCATCACAGGACAGAGAGTTAGGCCAGAGAGGGAAAATTCAGGCAAGGAGACAGATCTGAGCTCTTGCCAGCAGCGGCCACCGCTTCCGCTGCAGCGGTGGCCGTACCACCATACCTGAAAGAGAGAGTCTCGGACAAAAGAGCCAAACGTGGCCGGCGAGCGGATTCCACTCAACATCAGCAAGAACCGACAAGGACCAGCCATCTTCATCCTGCAGTTTGCAGACCAGAGACGACCCAGGAACCAAGACTCGGCGTGAATAGAAGCCTGACGTCCTCACTCCTTTGCAGGGAGCAGAGGAGGGAAGGCCACCCCTCCCCCCCCAGTACCGGAGATCTCCATCTTGGATACCAACAAAGCTTGGCGGAGCTGCTAGCTCCAACTCAGGCCTTGGAATAAAAGGAGTCATTTATCAGGTCACAAGAACTTAACGGCGTGAACTGCCAGACTCAGCTCCACCCAGGGAAAAGTCACCCAGTTCGGGTGCCAGCCCTAGGGTTGGTTTTCTTCACTGGGAAATCAGAACCAGAGGCTTCCCCTACCTTTAGCAGCCTCTACATCAGTAAACAGAAACCCTGAGAGTGTCTGCAGGCTGGGCTCTGTGAGTTTCTCACAAACTAGCCCCTGGGAAAAGCTACTGTTTGCTGAAAGGCCTCAACTCTACCCAGAACCTAGCCTCATCACAGCATCTCCAAACTTGAGGAAAAAGCCATCTCCCTCTTTTGTGATAATAGAAGCAGACCCCCCTCCCATTGAACTAACTTGGGAGGAGGATCGCAAAATCCTGGGTAAAATAGAGCATTTTTCTGCCTGTCCAAACAAACTGACTTAAGAAATCAACCAAGCCACAGGACCACAAGCAGACCATAGACTGCAACCAGAGGCTGATTACAGACACAAGGGAGATACAGGATATTTCCTAACGCTCCCCCAAAAAATCAAAGAACGTTTTTTTTCTTCTTCTTCTTCTTTATACGTTTTACAACAATTTTTTTTCTTTTCTAAAACTTTATTTTAATTTTTAACTTTTTTGAAAAAAATTGTTTTATAGAAACTTTTTTTCTCCCCTATAATCTTTATTTTAGTGATACATGTGTGTGTGCGTTTTTCTTTCTTTTTATTTCCCTTTAAAATTTTTTTTTCTTTTTGTTTTTTGCTTAGCTTGACTGAACTTCTGATCTTTTTTTTCTTTCTTCCTTATCTTTCTGACCTTCTTCTCTCTTTTGTTCTTCTTTATGGGACTTAATTGTTGTTCTGTATATCCGCACATAAACCCGTAATTGACTCTAAAACCCTATCCCCCATTGTGTACACACTTAAGCCACAAATTTATTACTCAATTCAAAACCTCTGAGACTTAAATTCCTTAATAGCAGTACTACCTCTTTATAACTATATAATATTTTAAGTATTTTTATTTTTAAGTTTTTCACATCTCCTTTATATCCCTCCCTTTCTCTCATTATATTCACGTTCTTTGAATAGTTTGTTCTCGTTTCTGCATATTATTAATTTTTATTTTTCTATTTTTTCCTGGTCTCTTTTTTTATTCCGTTCTTATTCTTCTTGCTTTCTATCTCTCTACTTTCATCCTATCCACCCTATTTCCTGCTTTGAGTCTAGGACTTAGTTAAGTTAACTCTCCCTGTACCTTCCCACATCACACTATTCCTATGTTTTACCCACAACTCTCCCTAACCCTAATAATTTCTGGTTTATCAAATTCTTAGTTGTGGTTAATTGCCCATTAATATATAGATGTTTGATGTTGAATAGAGGTATCGGTTGAACTAGATTGTATCTGCAGACTATTGACTGTGCAAATTCAGACTTTGGTTGATGCTTGCCTTAAGTTACTGTTCTAGCACAAAACTGGTGTTATTTTCATCGCAAATGGGCAGAGTAAGCCGGAAAACCACAAGAAAAATCGCATTATAATCAGGGGACAGATAATGAATAATCCAGAGGAGAGTTCCCAAATAGCTCTACAAACACTGCTGACAAACATGATAAATGAAAACATTGAAAACATACAAAGAACCCTGTATGAGCGTGATAGGGAGAGAGAGGAGGCAAACAAAAGGTCAATGCAGGAAAAGATTGAAAATCTACAAAAGACTCTGTATGAGTGTGATAGGGAGAGAGAGGAGGCAATCAATAGGTCAATGCAGGAAAAGATTGAAATCCTGCAAAGGACTCTGTATGAGAGTGAAAGGGAGAGAGAGGAGGCAATCCAAAGGTTTATACAGGAATGTCATGAGCGTGAGGAAGCTACTCAAAAACTGATACAGGATTTGCGTGAGCAGCTTGAGAATACTCAAAGAGAAAGGCAGGAATGGCGTGAACAGGCTGACAACATTCAAAAAGAACTACAGGAATGGCATGAATGGGAGGAAGCTAAGCAAAGAGGATTACAGGAATTGAGAGAGCAGTATGAGAATACACAAAGATCACTAAAGGCATTCATGGGATCCATTAACAAAGAGCTGAAGGAAGTCAGGGAGACCACAAAGGGAATGCTGAATGGAACCCAACAGAAGGAATGGGAGTCCAAGGAAACCATAACCAATCAACTAAGTGATTTGAGAATAAACACTAAAAACCAAATTAAGGAAGTAAAGAAGTTCATACAAGATGTAAAACAAAGCTTCAACAAAGAATTTGAAGCCATTAAAGCTGACCAATTGGAAGGAAAAGAAATAAAAAACAGAGTAGAAACTCTTGAGAGCAGGTTAGAGCATGCAGAAGATCGAATCTCAGGGATTGAAGACAGCCTAGATATTATAGAGAAAGAACATACATCCATCCAAGACAAGTCCAAGAAATATGATAGATCTATCCAACATTTGGAAGACACCATCAGAAGGCCTAATCTAAGGATAATGGGTGTAGAGGAGCACCTAGAAACAGAAGTTAATGGTCTAGGAAATTTGTTTAACAGGATCTTAGCAGAGAACTTCCCAAACATGCAAAAAGATAGGCCTATTCAGATACAAGAAGCTTTTAGAACTCCAAATAGACCAGATCAGAATAGGACATCCCACTGTCACATTATAATCCCCACAGGATCAACTCAGACCAAGGAAAAGATCCTTAAAGCTGGGAAGGAGAAAAGATTAATCACCTATAAAGGGAAACCAATTAGAATCACCTCAGATTTCTCAGCAAAGACAATCAAAGCAAGAAGAGCCTGGAATGATGTATGCCAAGCCCTAAAAACAAACAACTATCAACCAAGAATACTGTACCCATTCAAACTCTCCTTCATAATCTAAGGCCAAATAAAAGCCTTCCATAGCAAAGAATAATTGAAACAATATATCTCCACCAAACCAGCCCTACAAAAGATTCTTAAAGATGTCCTACATATAGAAAACCAACAAGACCAAAATAAAGGCCAAGAAACTGCACCCAAACTGAGAATCCAAGAACCATAGGAAGAACCCAGTTTTTGCAACGCCCAAGAAGGTGGATAACATGGCAGGAACTCCCAAATACCTCTCAGTCCTATCTCTTAACATTAACAGACTTAACTCTCCAATTAAGCGACGTAGACTGTCTAGTTTGATTAAAAACAAGATCCATCTATCTGCTGCTTTCAGGAGTCACATGTTGCCCATAAAAACAAACACAATTTCAATTTTAAAGACTGGAGAAAAATCTACCAAGCAAACGGCCCCCATAAACAGGCAGGAGTTGCAATCCTAATATCAGATAAAATAGACTTCAAATTAAAATTCATGAGAATAGATAAATAAGGTCGCTACATACTAATTTAGGGATCTCTCCTTCAGGAGGATATTACAATTCTAAATATCTATTCGCCAAACAATGGAGCACCAAAATTTATCCAAGAAACACTACTTTCCCTCAAATCCTACATAGATCCAAAGACATCAATTGTTGGGGATTTTAACACACCGCTCTCCCCACTAGAGAGATCAACTTGGCAAAAACTCAACAGAGAAACCGCAGATTTAAACACCTGCAAAATCAACTATATTTAACAGACATCTACAGAATATTTCACACAGTAACATCATAACACACGTTTTTCTCAGCATCACATGGAACATTTTCAAAAATAGACCGCATTTTAGGCCACAAAGCAAACTTGTCCAAATTCAGAAACATTAAAGTTAGACCTTGCATTCTCTCTGAATACAAGGAAATAAAATTAGAACTCAACAGCAAAAGCCACCAAAGAAAGTCCGGTAACACATGGAGGCTGAACAACACACTGCTGAATCACGAGTGGGTCATGGTAGAGATTAGAAAGGAAATTCAAATGTTCATGCTATTCAACAAAAATGAGCACACAAATTACCAGCTCCTCTGGGACACAGCAAAGGAAGTACTCAGAGGCAATTTTATAGCTCTGAGCTCCTATATCAACATATTGGAGAGATCTGAAACCAACAATTTAATGACACATCTGAAACTCCTTGGAAAAGAGCAGCAAGATAAACTCCAATCCAGTAGATGGAAAGAAATAATCAAAATTAAATCAGAATTAAATGAATTAGAATCCACAAAAACTACAGAAAGAATCAACAAAACAAAGAGTTGGTTCTTCGAAAAAATTAACAAAATTGACAGACTCTTAGCAAATCTTATCAGAAAAAGAAGAGAACACACTCAAATAAATAAACTCAGAGACGAGAATGGAAACATCACCACGGAAACAACCAAGATTCAGAACATCATAAGGGAATACTTCTCAAAACTTTATGCTAATAAGTTTGAGAACTTGACAGAAATGGACCTTTTCCTAGCAAATATTGACATGCCAAACTAAACCAAGATGAGTTAAACCATCTTAACAGGCCCATATCAAGCATTGAAATAGAAACAGCAATAAGAGACCTCCCAGGTAAGAAAATTCCAGGACCAGATGGTTTTACAGCGGAATTCTACAAGGCCTTCAAAGCAGAGCTCACAGCAATACTCCTCCAAATCTTCAATGAAATTGAAAGAGAAAGTTCACTACCGAACACATTCTATGAAGCCATCATAACTCTCATCCAAAAACCAGGCAGGGACTCATCAAATAAAGAGAACGATAGACCCATTTCTTTGATGAACATTGATGCAAAACTTCTCAACAAAGTTTTGGCCAATCGACTCGAACAATTCATCCAAAAAATCGTACACCACGATCAAACAGGATTCATTTCAGGGATGCACAGCTGGTTCAATATACGCAAAACACTTAATATTATTCAGCACATCAACAGGAGCAAGGATAAGAACCACATGGTTATCTCAATAGATGCAGAAAATACATTTGAAAAGATCCAACGCCCCTTTATGATGAAGGTTTTGGGAAAATTAGGAATCCATGGAACAATCCTCAATACAATAAAGGCTGTATATGACAAACCTACAGCCACCATTATACTTAATGGTGAAAAAATAAAGCCATTTCCTTTTAACTCAGGAACAATACAAGGATGACCACTCTCTCCACTTCTCTTCTTCAATCTAGTATTAGTATGCCTCGCTACAGCAATAAGACAAGATGCAAACATAAAAGGGATCCAAAGAGGGAAAGAAGAAAAAAAAACTCTCCCTTTTTGCAGGTGATATGATCTTGTATTTAAAGAACCCCATAGACTCCAATCCCAAATTACTCAAGCTGATTCAAAACTTTGGCAAATTAGCAAGGTATAAAATTAACCCCCCAAACTCAATGGCTTTTCTGTATGCCAACAATGAGAAAAGTGTGGCTGAAATTAGGAAAGTAACTCCATTTGTAATAGCCCCTCAAAAAATAAAATACTTAGGAGTTAACTTAACCAAAGAAGAGAACGACGTCTATGATGAAAACTTTACAATCTTGAACAAGGAAATCAAAACAGAACTTAGAAAATGGCAAAACCTCCCATGACCCTTGATTGGAAAGATTAACATCGTGAAAATGGCAGTACTTCCCAAGGCTATCTACAAATTCAATGAGATACCTATCAAAATTCCAAACACATTCTTCAAGGAAATAGAAGAGGCAATCCAAAAATTCATATGGAATAATAAAAGACCCAAAATAGCAAAAACGCTCCTCAAGGCAAAGAACACTGCTGGTCGAATATCAATACTAAATTTCAAACTCTACTATAAAGTCATAGTAATCAAAACAGCTTGGTACTGGCATAAGAGCAGACCTCAGGACCAATGGAATAGAATTCAAAACCCAGAAATGAACCTACAGACCTATAGGCATCTAATCTTCGATAAGGGAGCTAAAATAATAGAATGGAAGAAAGACAGCCTCTTCAGTAAATGGTGCTGGCAAAATTGGTTAAATACTTGTAGAAAACTAAAGCTAGATCCTTATATATCACCCTGCACCAGAATCAACTCCAAATGGATCAAAGACCTCGGAGTCATTGCAGACCCTCTGAAAACGTTACAGGATGGAATAGGAGAAGTCCTAGGTCTCCTTGGCTCAGGCTGAAATTTTCTTATTAGAAACCCGGACACACAACAAATCAAAGAAAGGTTTGACAAATGGGATTGCATGAATTTGCAGAGCTTCTGCATGGCAAAGGACATATCTTGCAAGATCAATAGAAAGCCCACAGATTGGAAGAAGATCTTCACTAGCCATACGATGGAGAAGGGTCTCATTTCTAAAATATACTTGGAACCCAAAAAATTAAATCCCCCAACAACAAATCCTCAAACAACTGCCCAATAAATAAGTGGGCGAAAGAATTAAAGAGAAATTTCTCTGAAGAAGAAAGAAGGATGGCCAATAGACACATGAAGAAATGCTCAACAACCCTAGCCATAAATGAAATGCAAATCAAAACAACATTGAAATATCACCTCACCCCAGTTAGAATGGCTATAATCAAGAACTCTAACAACAACAGATGCTGGAGGGGATGTGGACAGAAGGGAACCTTACTTCATTGTTGGTGTGAGTGTAAACTTGTTCAACCACTTTGGAAAGCAGTATGGAGGTTCCTCAAAAGACTCCACATAGAGCTCCCCTATGACCCAGCAATCCCACTTTTGGGCATTTACCCAAATGTTTACAAACAAGACCACACTAAAGCTACCAGCACAACTATGTTTATTGCAGCATTATTTACCATAGCTAAGATATGGAACCAACCCAGATGCCCCTCAGTAGATTAATGGATCAAGAAAATGTGGTATATATATTCAAAATGGAATTCTATGTCTCCATCAGAAAGAATGACATTTCCCCATTTTTTAGGAAATGGAAAGGCTTGGAAAAATTGTATTAAGTGAAGTAAGCCAAGCCCAAAGAAACATAGGTCTAATGGTTTCCCTTATTTGCAATATCTACTACATGTATGAGTCAAGCAGAAAAGGTCAGATAATGTGATGTTAGGAAAATGAACCCTTAGATATGTATTTCAATGTTCTTTTTCATGCATTTGTTTCTAACTCATTTATAAGATTATTTCTTTGTTGCTTTGTGTGTCCCTCCTCCAGAGTATAACCCCTGCTTTCACTATATTTGATGTCGGTGTAATTTGTGGAGGAGATGGGGAAAAACAAGTCGTTTAAGGATACAGGTGGACCCGTTGCAACTTTGAGAAGTAGAAGTTGTCATGTTGAAAACGAACTTTACAACTTTGGTGCGGGAGGGGTGGAGGGGGTTGGGTGGGGGGGCGGGGGGAGGTTGGGAAGGGATGTGAAGGGTAAACAAAGGAGGAGGCTGCAATGCTTGGTAAGAAATGTACTCATTATCTTGCCTATGTAATTGTAACCCCTCTGTTCAGTATGTTCACAAAAAATAACAATTAAAATTAAAAAAAAAGGAACTGGCATTCAGAGAGCCCTTGCTAACTGCCACGGCCTGATACTGGGCGGGCTCCGCAGGGGGAATGCACGTGCCTACCACTGCCCAGCTGGAAACTGCCCAGGCGGGACACAGATTGGAGTTTTCAGAACCCCAGAGATGATTGACCACTGGTACAATGCCGCGGGAGGGAATCCATGTCATCAGTGGGGGTCCAGAGCTCCCTGCCCAGATTCCCATTGACACAGTCAATGCCCTGGGTAAGTTTGCCTTCTCATCCTTGGTCGTGGTGAACCATGTGCCATGTCACACCGTTCACCACTCTCCAGACCCTCCTAGCCTCACAGCCCCTGCCCTCCTCACCCCCCCCCCCCCGCATTTAATTCCTTAATTATGTTTGGCAGACACATTCCCAACCCTTGAATTAGCTCCAACTATACACACGAGAGCAGACTGTCTGGCTAGAAGAGTACGGCTGCATTCACACTTGCCTCATGATCCTTCTGGCTGAAGACAGAAGGACAGGTGTCCACTCTGGTCTGCAATTCACACAGGCCTCCTAGCGGAGACCCACACAGGCCCAGCAGCTACTGTGGGCTAGAGGAAATAGGGAAGAGGTAGGTGGAAAGGAACGTCTAATGAAAATTTCTCCAAAGGAGCCATGAAACGTTCAAGGAGAAAACAAAAATTATGGCTGGACTCATACTTGGCATTGATGAAAAAAGAATACACACATACACACATACATATAAAATGTTTTTGTTATTTTTAGACACAATGACTTAAATATGTTTTCATTGTTCTCCCTGTTCTCCGAACACACACACACACACACACACACACACACACGCATACACACGTAAATCCAGACCTGTGACAGAAGACTCCTCCATGCAGCACCTGCAATTTGCCAACTGATCACTCACCTGAGCACAGACAGGCAAGTATAAGGAGAAAAATGATCTCTCTCTCCTTCTCTCTCTCCCTCTCTGTCTCTCTTCCTCTCTCTCTCTCACTCTCTCTCTCCCTCTCTCTCTCCCTCTCTCTCTCTGTCTCTCTCTCCCCCTCCATCCCTCTCTCTCTCTCTCTTGCATACACACACACACACACACAGAGACTCACACACAAATAGACCCAGCAGTGTCTCTCCTGAGTTTGTTGGTTCCTCCTCTGGGACAAGGTACAAGCTGGAGCACAGGGATTCCCTTGTCAAACTAGTGGCTCCCACCCAAAGGAGCACCGCTCTAATAACGCAGAACCACTCTGCCTCTCCCTTTCTCAAGGTTGTTCCCTTGGGAACAACCAGCATTTACTCACCATTCACCAAAATCGCAGGCCAGGATTCTGTGTGAAGGTGTCTTGAGATAGGTGGATCCTCAGAGCCAGGACTAAAAACAAGCAGGGGGGTCACAGTGTCCCAGAGGGGTGTCTGACCTGGGGTGGGGGCAGTGTTGGGAAATGCATGGGGTCCTAAAGGCTACATACATGGACAGACTCCCTATTTCCAGCCTAGATGCTTCTGGGTGACTTCGGGGATTCTTGTGAAGGACTAGGAGAGCAGATGGACTGTGAGCTAGCAGATGCTGGGAGAGCTAGGAAATGTGATCACCCTGTGAGAACTGTTGACAGCTGACGTGGTGGGCACAGGTCAGGTATATGTGTGTCAGATGGGGTGTGTTCTTCCCAGGTATTCACCTTCTACCTGACTCCAAGTGCCCTCACATAACTAGTGGGCTTTTCTGGGACCCTCCTCAGGTGAAAGGGTGACCGAGCACAGAAGACAACGGCTCACACAGCAAGGAGGGCCTATCTTTTGCATCCAACACCCACCACCCTCAGCAAAAAGCAAAAGACCCAAGAAGGCAGGTGTGGAGGTGCTGCTCCCCACCTCTGACTAAAGCCACCAGGTTCCCAACAGGAAGAGGAAGGGTGCAGATGAGCAGCTGTGTAGCTCCCACTGTTCCAGGCCACAAGCTCTGTGGCGACCCCTCCTCACCCATTCCTGCATCACTCCATTTCCTGGTACACCGTTTACTAGTGTGGGGGTGGGATCCCGGGGTCAACACCCACTCCCACTCTCCAACCCTGGGGTACATTTGTGGCAGGGACATGACAGGCTGTGGGGCATGGGGCACACAATAGCAGGACAGGAGAGGGGAGGCAGGAGGGGCGGGTCCATGTCAGCAGGAGAGGGTTTTTTGGCAGGAGGGTTCCCAGGGTGCAGGTCCATGGGGCAGCCACTCATGTGCGCTACTGGGAGAAGCTGTAGGCAGAGGCTCCAGAGGCATGCAGGCCCAGAGTACGAGGACAGGGATCCGAGACCTGCTAGGGGCTGCAAGCAAGCCAGGGGCGTGCCATCTCTGCTGGGCGACTTCTAGAGGCACCATGGGTCTGAGCCAAAAACACCATGTTTGAAACGCGATGCTGCAGGAAGTGGGCAGGCTGGCGTCTGCGGGGCATGTAGGGGCTGCACATGGCCTCTGCTCCTCCTCATCAGCCAACACTGCCCCTGCCTTAGCCACCTTCACGGCCATACTCCCTGGGCAGGGACCTCAGACTCAGGCCTGCCATGGCCACCACACCTCCGAGTAGCTGCCTGTGGCAATGTCCTGCTGCACAGGCTACACATGCTCTGTGCTCCTCGCCAGGATCTGCACTAAGATTTTGGAGGTTGCCAGCCTATAAAGCTGCTTGCCTTTGTGTGTGTGCTCACTCTTCGATCTGCTCTCTCTCTCTCTCTCTGCCCTCACTCCTCTCCTGGGCTGCCTTGCCCCCACGGAGTTCACCGGCCCCGCACTGCAAACACAGTGTGCCCTGGGTCCTACCCCTCCTCCCCTTGCCATGCTCCCTTCTCCTTTGCCCCCACCCCCACCCCTGCTGAAAGCCCAGCCCTGACTGGGCCCTAAGTCTTCCAGGCCACGCAATTGTAGCCTCACCTCAGCTCATCACACCCCCCTAACCCCAGTACCTGCCCGGGGGATCGAATCTCCCCTCAGCCCCACCACGGGAGGTGACTCTCCTCCTTCCCCCTCCACTCTACACACCAAGCAGGTGTACAGTGACCCTTGTGTGTGTGTGTGTGTGTGTGTGTGTTTGTGTGTGTGTGCTTGTTGGGGATAACTGCCTCTCAAGGACTCAGAACATAGCACCCTTTGAGATGACTCAGCACACAGCACACTTCAAAAAACAGCCCAAAGCACCCTGTGTAAAGGACTCAGTACACAGCTCCCTTTGAATGACTCAGTATATAGTACACTGTGTAGAGTACTCAGCACACAGCATCCTTTGAAAGAGGGAGTCCATAGCCCACAGTGTAAAGGACTCAGCACATGGCATGCTTTGAAAAACTCAAGCGTACAGCACTGTTTCCCAGGGACTCAGTACATAGCATCCTGTGTTAAGAAACACACAGCCCCCTTTGAAGGACTGAGTACATTGCACTCTGTGTAAAGCACTCAGTGCATAGCACCCTTCAAAAAACTGAGCAGATAGCACAATTTTGAAAGACTCAGAATATACCACAGTGTGGAAGGACTCAGTACATACCACACTGTCAAAGGACTCAGCCCAGAGCACCATTTGCAGGACAGTACAGAGCACCCTATTTTAAGGTCTTGGTACAAAGCACTTGAAAAATTCACCTCCTCCCTCACTTCTCAAAGGCTCAGCACATAGCAGCACCCTTTGGGGTGAATTAGCACACGGCACCTTTTGAAGGACTCAGCATATAGCACGTTGTGTAAGGGACACAGCACCCTTTAAAAAACTCAGCATGGCCCACTCTTCTCAGGGACTCAGCACATAGCACCCTTTGGGATGACTCAGAAAACAGCACCCTGTGAAGGACTCAGCACATAGCTGTCATTAGAATTAGGGTGCTTTCTTTAGTATCACCATTCTTCAGAAACACTTTACAAATCCTACAAGTTTACTTTAGTAAACCTGTGTTTTATGGGGCAGGGTCTTGAACTCAAATCTTGGGGCTCTGTCCCTGATCTCTTTGGTTCAATGCTAGAGCTGTAGCACTTTGACCCACAGCTCCAATTTTGTTTTTTTGGGGGTTGTTCTTTGTCAGATCTTATGGTGATCAGGAAGGCCATGTTGGGGTGTCTGTGGGCAAAGCCTCTTAGCTCGGCCTGGAGCTGACTTCTCCCTTCCTTGTGCCCCTGGGATCTGGGACTCCTGGCGCTCTCTTGGCCTAGGGTGGAGCAGATCTGCTCTGGCATCAGCACCCATGGTGAGCAAAAGTCCGTTTGTCCCTGGTCACTTCCCCCAATTGAAATCTAGAGGACAATGGCATGGCCTCTCATGTTCCACGTCTGGCCAGCAGGGGGCAGGAGTTGCCCACCATGGGGATTGTACCTGTGAGTTGTGTTTACTCTTTATTTTTTTTTTATTTGTGAACATACTGTGCAGGGAGGTTACAATTACATGGGCAGGATAATGCGTACATTTCATACCAAGCATTGCAGTCTCCTCCTTTGTTTACCCTTCACCTCTCTTCCCAGCCTCCCCCCTCCCCCCCAATCCCAATCTTTCTCCTCCCCCTCCCCCCCCCCCCCCCCCCCGCACCGACATTGTAAAGCTCGTTATGGACATGACAACTTTTACTTCTCATTGTTGCAACAGGTCCACCTGTATCCTTAAACAACTGGTTTTTCCCCATCTCCTCCACAAGTTATACTGACAGCAAATATAGTGAAAGCAGGGCTTATACTGTGGGGGAGGGACATACAAAGCAACAAAGAGATAATCTTATAAATGTGTTAGAAACACATGCATGAAAGAAAAAAACATTAAAATACATATCTAAGGGTTCATTTTCCTGACATCACATTATCTGACCTTTTCTGCTTGACTCATACATATACTAGATATTGCAAATAAGGGAAACCATGGGACCTATGTTTCTGTGGGCCTGGCTTACTTCACTTAATATAATTTTTTCCAAATTTTTCCATTTCCTAACAAATGGGACAATGTCATTCTTTCTGAGTTGTGTTTACTCTTGATCCAAGCCACCTTGGACAGGAAAGTGCTTGAGATTCCTACCTACAATTAACCATCATAAAGCAAGTGGAACTGTTTCTCAAGTGGCAGAGTACTAGGCTTGACCAAGAAAACTCAGGGATAGAGCCTAGGCCCTGAGTTCACACACACACACACACACACACACAGACACACACACACACACACACACACACACACACACACACACACACCACATGCATGCAAAATCAGAGATTTCTACACTGCAATCTTTGGGTATTCTCTACCTATTCCCCACTAAGCCTGATGGCTGTTGGCCTAGGTATTTGATGCCTACAACACCAACTGGCATCTTTAATTTTGGAGAACAGAATGGCTAGAAGGTGAGCCTTCCCCCATCCCAGCTCCTTGATTGGGTCATGGTCTATCCAGGCCATTTGAGACTCCTTTTACAGACTTGACAAAATGCCTTCAAAAGTCATCACAAGCTGGGCACTGGGGGCTCATACCTGTCATCCTAGATACTCAGGAAGCTGCGATCTGGAGGATCATGGTGCCAAGCCAGCTTGGGCAGGAAAGTGTGTGAGACTCTTATCTTCGATGAACTATCAGAAAACACTCAACTGGTAGAGTGCCAGCCTTAACCAATAAGAACTCAGGGACAGGGGCCAGGCCCTGAGTTGAAGCCAGAGGACTTGAAGAACAAATCTTTGTTGGAGGCTTTTCTTTCCTTTGAAAACAATTTATTGTTTGAGATAAGCATAACATGGGTCTCTTCCCTGGCCACCAATGGGCTATTAGATGTCCTTTGAATTCGGGCCCCTTCCCAGCAGCCTCTGCCCTACCTGACCTTCAGTTTACCCTTCCCATCACACTGCTGATGGAGGCCTGAGAGAAGGCTGACTGGCCACTTATTTCTGGTGGCTGACGTGGCTTTTGAGAATCAGTATGTCACATAGAAAGTCATCATCCACATCAGTCTACAGAAGAAAGAAAGGGAGCGCTCCTTGACCAAGCCTACCAGCTGTAGGTGGCTCTGGATGTGGGGCATCTGCTGCAGGATGTGCTCCACAGGGGAGTCATCTACAGGTTCGGGAACCCAGACCTCTCCTCTGGCAGTTTCCAAACTGTCTTGAAGTTGCAATTCTTCAAAACCTTTCTGTTCCTCCCTCATTTTGCCCACCCCAGAGCCTGAGGCATCTGAAGCAGCTGCAGTGGTGGGGGCTCATCCTGTGCCGGCATCTGGAGCCTTCTATCCGCTCTTTCCCCTGCAAGAAGGAACAGCAGCTCCCCCAGCTCTCTTTTCTCCATCTTCTCCTGGGAGAGCCAGCACACGCGCTTGGCTTTCTCCAGACACAGTTCATCCAGGATGAACATCTGCTCTTTACACGCCATGAGGGACTCCAAGACAGTGCAGATGTGTGCCAACAGCTGGCTGCATCAATGGTGGTGCTCATCCGCTGGACTATGGAAGTCCACGTCATCATGCAGGTCATGGATGAAGCAGATTTTGTTCTCGGATGCCCCCTGTCCCACTTCCCATCCCCACGCCTGCTCTGGTGGCAGCTCATGGGGCAGGAGGCCTGTGGTTCCAGCTCTGTCTGCCACTGAGCTGCTGTGTGGTGCTCCCTGCAAAGGGGTCACCACTCCTGCAGTGGGAGTTTCCCCCTGTGGATTTCAGCCTCTAAGAGTGCTCGCAGAGCCACATCCCTCTAGGTCTGGGGGATGTCTCCATCCTCTGCGATGCTCAATTTGTGCAGGTGTCACCTCCTCAACTTTTGCTTCTCCAGGGCTCACAACCTATGTTGTCATGCAGGACAATGGCTTCCACAATAACCCGCCATTAAAAAAATTAGCCCCCTGGTTTGTAATTCGTGCCATTTTTTCTGCCTGGTATTTCAACTCAAGGTCTGGCTAAATATGCAGCACTGTGAGAGCAGGGAATTTGACCATGCTTGAAGACAAGAAAGTCAGGCCTGTTCCCTAGGTCTGAATTCAAGCTTCAGGCTGGGAAAACATACTCTTTATATCCATTTTAAACATAGGATTTATAATTCCATACAAATATTCAGTACATATTGTGTTTGGTGTAGTTATTCATTGTATTTCTGGTTTTATTAATTTATTTAGCAATTATTTTATTGACTCTGATGACATCGCTACCATTTATTACATTGTTTACATCCTATCACAGCATCCAGATTTGTAGATATGATATCCATCATGCCTGACACTCAGGACTCTCCCAGAAAAGGAAAACATGTGTCATACTCGGCTTCTTACTGCAAGATTATATTTTTGGCAGTGCTTGGATCTGAAGTCAGGGCCTAGCAGTCCCAATTCATGAATGGATGAGTGTGAGCACAGCAGCCTCTAGCCAATGAAGCTCTCAGGTGGTTCCCAAGTGCTGAGATCTAGCCCCAGTTTTAGCCAAAACAGTGATACATGGATAGGCAGATCTTGGTATACAAATAAATACATATTGGAAAGGAGCACCAGATCTGTTTGTCTATGATTGAATGAAACCTACTATGTTCCTACCAACTTTTAGGCATTTATTATACTGCCACTGAAGGAATATTATTCTTTTTATGTTCAATAAACTATTAATTAAGATCAATCCGTATGATAGTATTATTGCTTCCAATTTTAGACTACACTGAAGCATGAAGTTCTCTTTCAATAGGTATTCCTATGCACAGGAATTAGTCTCTTGTGATCTCCTGCCATTGGTAGGTGTCCGGATCGGGATTTGAACCCAGGGCCTATGGTTGACAGGTAGGCCTATGGTTTCCCTGATAGCCCACCAGCCTTCAGCAATGGCTGGTCAGGTCCAATTGCAGCTGTGTCATTCAGAACCAAGATGGTCACCGTGTAAAGATAAAAAATGTAAATCCCCAGCCCTCTGCAGCTCGGTACTTTTTGTGGTATCCTACTTTTTTTTTCTTCGTGCATGCCCTCTGGGCCTAGGATCCCAAGATCGACTATGGGTCCAGAGATTGTACTCCAGCCTAGGGCGATTGAAGCTGAGGCAGTGTTGCACGACCTGAGTTCAACCCCTGTGTTGGCAAAATAAAGATTAAATTAAAAAATTAATTAATCATTTAACTAAATAAAAAATAAAGCTCCCTGGTTTGGAATTTCTGCCATTTTTCTTTCCTAGCTTGGAATTTGAACTCAGGGTCTTGGTAAATGTGTCACAATGTGAGGGAAAGTTCAGAGTTGCCACTACTTGAGATCAAACCCTGTGCAAAGCCAAAAATAATAAGTTAAGTCACTGAGATCGGCAGGGGGAGTAGATATGGAGATGGGAGGGAATGGATGGTATGGGGAAAACAAAGGAGGAGGCAACAATGTTCAATAGGAAATGTGCCTTGCTCATTTAACTGTAACCCATCTGTATGATATTTTTACAATAAAAAAATGAAAAAAGTCATGCTCAGAGAAGCCTTTTGGGGGTAAGGGAAAAATGTCTGAATAGATGTACAAAATTCTACACTGCTTTTTCTTAATGTTCAGTATGGAACTGAATAAGCATAACTGCTTGATTTTAAAAAATTTAGTCACTGTCTTGGAACTGGGGGCAGTATTTCCATCATTGCTGGGATTTGATCTCACATTCCAGGTAACTCTTTTGCACCATGGGTGAATGAAAAACTCACTGTCCTGGAGGAAAAGAAATTCAGACTAGAGATCTGAATGAAGGACCTGCAATAGAAAAAATATTTCTATATATGTGTAATGTATTATATATTTACATGTGTATGTTTATTACATATTATGATTTTAATTGATTTTGTATTTATTTTATTTTATACAGTTTATAGTTTATTGTATTTAGTATTATTATACACATAATATTTATTATGTTTTGTACATCTATTCCAAAATTATACAAAATAAATTAGGTCATTGACTCATTTTTCATTAATACTTTATTAAGTGTTGAAACATGATACATAATTAAATGGAGGCATTAGTCACAGTCATCACGTTTAGAGTCTCTCCCAAGTGTGAGCTTTTTCTTATTTATCTTTTGACAACTTCCTAAGGGATTTCTTTAGATGATTTACACTCAGAAGCCTTTTCTTGAGGATAGGCAAGTTGCGGGATAAAATTTTAAGGGTGGGGCTGGGAATGTAGCTTATTGGTATAGAGCTTGCTCAGCATCCATGAATGCCAGGGTTTGAATCCTCAGTGCCACATACTCAGAAAAACCTAGAAGCTGTGGAGTGGTTCAAGTGGTAGAGCGCTAGCCTTGAGAAAAAGAAGCTCAGAGACAGTACCCATACCCTAAGGTCAAGCCCCAGGACTGTGAGAAACAATAGGCCAGATGCCAGTGGCTCACAACTGGATACCTAGCTTCTCAGGAGGCTGAGATCTGAAGACAACAGTTCAAATACAGCCTAGGCAAGGAAAACCTGTTAGACTCTTATCTCCAATGAACCACAAAAAGACCACATGTGGCACTATGACTCAAGTGGTAGAGTGTTCACCTTGAACTGAAGGGCTCAGGGACAGTGCCCAGGTTTGAGTTACAGACAGACAACTGGAAAAAAGTGAGGGTCAATCAAATTACTTTTCTTATTTGTTGATTAGGAGAACATTCTCTGGAAATGAACGCTGATGTACACCAGAATTGGAGTCAGAGCTCCAGGTTCAAGTGTAGCACATCCATATGCCCAGCCTCTCAGACTCTAGAATTACAACATTGTGTCCTACAGGGTTCTGAAAGGTCCATTGTTGAAAGGTTTAATATGCTCCCCAAACCCTTTGTGATGAGCCTTGACTTGTATTGTCAATGTCATTACAGTTCTGAACCTAGCAGAGCACCAGTACCTCACACCTGTCATCCTAGCTGAGGTCTCAGGATCACAGGGTGAAGCCAGCCAGGGCAGGAAAGTCTATGACACTCAGACTTCCACTGCTGAAATGTCAAAAGTTCAAGAGTTTCCTGTGTTTCCGTTGGTGATAAGTACTTGCACTCTAAATGTTCTTAGAGCTCTCCAGCTATAGAAGCAGGAAAGAAACATTATTGACCCATCCTGGGTTCAAATGAAGTTCTCAGGATCTGAGCCCTAGCCTTGTTAGCAGGAAGAACTCCAGGGTAACATTGTATTTGAAGGTAGAAAACAGTTACGAAAGCCCTTCTTTCCTCCTGACATCCAAACCAGATTCATCTATCATCTTTCTATGTATCTATCTATGTTTCTATGTATCTATGTATCTACTTACCTACCTACGTACCTACCTACCTAGCTATCTCTTTGCCAGTTCTTGGGTTAAACACAAGGCCTTGGCACTCTCTGTAGCTCTCTACTACTTGAGCCACAGAACTAATTCTGGCTTTTTCTGTGTATGTGCTACTGAGGAATCGAACCCAGGTCTTCTTGCATGGTAGGAAATGACTATCAGTAATCCACATTCCCATCCCCTTCATCTTTTTTTTAATGGTAGTTTTTACATAAGTATGCTACCATTTTATGTTCCCAAGTTTAATTTTCTGAATATTGATTACTTCTAAGAAACCTCATCTTCTCTTTCCCTGCCTGGTTTGTGCTTGTTCCTGCATTGGCCTCAGTATAAAATGTAAATAAAGGCTGCTGAGGGTGACCTGCTTTAGCTGGATGGCTGCACAGATTGTTCTGTATGTCTGTTTGTTGCCAGTTCCAGATATTGAAATAAGGATCTGGGCACAGTCGATGAGCTGCTTTTGCTTAAGGCTAGCCTTCTACAACTGGAGCCATACGGCCTGACTTCTGGTTTGTTGGCACTGAAGTAGGAAAGGGAACTCCAGGACTTTTCTGCTTAGGGTGACATTGACAATGATCCTCCTATCACAGCCTTATAAGTATCAAGGAGGAATGCTGAGAGACACTTGTGCCTGCCTTATCACTGGTCTTGTTGATGTTCTTGCACAGACAGGTGAGTTCCCTATCCTCAAGTTTAAGTGGTGGGAGCTGGAGCCCACAGTTCGAATCCTGATCCTGCCACATTCAAATGGCAGGAGAGCCTAAGAAACTCATTCCTATCCATATGAATACCAATGGAATGTGATGTTTGTCCTGATTGAATGGGCACTCCTTGAATCATTCTAGGATAAAATCAAACACAATTATATTATAGGACACTGATTGATTTTAATTAATAAATTATGAAGGATTTAAACAATCACATTCATTAAATGGAGGCAGGATGAAATACCTAAGAATTGGGCATCACATAGTATAGAGATGCCATTTTTTCTTCCAGGACTTTCTTTTTTTTTTTTTGTTAGTTTAATTTTATTTTATTTGAGAACATACTGTACAGAGGGGTTACAATTACATGGGCAGGATAATGCGTGCATTTCTTACCATGCATTGCGGCCTCCTCCTTTGTTACCCTTCACATCCCATCACAGCTTCCCCCTTCCCCCCCCCAATCCCAATCCTTCCCTTGCCCCTCCCTTCCTCCTCCCTCGCCCCCCCCCCCGCACCGATATTGTAAAGCTCGTTTTGGACATGACAACTTGTATTTCTCATTGTTGCAACAGGTCCACCTGTATCCTTAAACAACTGGTTTTTCCCCATCTCCTCCACAAGTTATACTGACAGCAAATATAGTGAAAGCAGGGGTTATACTGTGGGGGAGGGACATGCAAAGCAACAAAGAAATAATCTTATAAATGCATTAGAAACACATTATAGCCATTCTAATTGGGGTGAAGTGGTATCTCAATTTTACCCCAGTTGCAATACGGCTTACATGATGACTTTTCTGGTTATATGTTTAGTTAGGTCTTGAAATTTAGTTGTAGAAGTTATGTCCTTTCATATATTTATTTGTCAGATCAAAGAGGAAATGAATTCCTTGCCAGAGTCAACATCCATAGAAATGTTACAGATGTATCCTGCAACTTTGCCAAAGTTTCAAATCAGCTCGAGTAACTTGGGTCTTTTTCAGGATCTAACTAAATAGGAGTGCAATTTTTTCAGTACTAGAAAGATTTTGACCACCATTTATTAAACTAGTATTTTCCAGTAACTACTTCTCTCTTTTCATGAGATTTTTATTTCATTTATATCATGTGTTGAAGTTTTCCTTTAGATAACCCACATTCAGTCTTCTACAAAGTGTAATTTGGAGTAGTTTATGTAGACTCATGTACACTGCTCAGATTGTATAGTTGCATATTTTTTTCTTGTTAAATCAGTACGAATCAGTTTTCAATATGGATATTATTGGACTTATTCATTGCATTTCTGAATTTTTTAAATATGTCATGATTTTGTTATTTTATTCTTTTAATTTTGTGCCGATCTCAATTCTCATACAGTCACATTTGTTTTAAACAATTTTATCCATTCAAGGGATTTGCTATATTAGGTTCATCTAGATGAATTTAATTACAAATTAACACAACCGTATTTTTGAGACATAGTTATCTTTATGGCTGTACTCCAAGTTAATATGTATTTGAGTTATTTGTACTTTCAAAAAAAAACTGGACACAACATGTTTTTGTTCCTGGGGGAGTTCTACTTTGTTGGTTGTTTTTTCAGTTGTGGTGACTTCAACATATGTGTGCATTATATATAAATTGTTTTGTGTCTATATTTTGTTTCATATAACAGAAAGTACAAAAAGAATCAGTGATTGAGAACTTTTCCAAATAGAATTCTAAGAGAGACACTTGAAGCTTTGTGACAACTGGGAATTGGCAGGTCATCAAAGAGGAGGGGTTAGCAGAATAACGGAGATGTTGTTTGCCATGATTTTAATTCTTCCTCCTCTTGCATCACTATTTCTAATAGTGTTACTTCAAAGTCTTTAGTGGAAAGAAAATAATTTTGTCTGTATGAACTCATAATTTTAGGTTCAGTTGGGACACACTAGACATTCATATTTCATTTTAACTTGAAAAATTTTCTTTCCTTCGTTTAAAATCACAGATGTGAATTTATAATGCTAAAATAGCATCTACAAATTTATATGAAATGGTTCACTTCACACTGTATGTAATATAGACTCTAACAATAATAGTGAGTAATATAGTATGTAATAATTGACTTTGGGGGAAATCAATTAGAGTGGATTTTTGTGAGATACTTAGTAATAATAAAACTTATATTTGATTCTATTGAAAAACTCACAGTTACATCTAAAAGTAACTCATAGTTATAAACTAATGCTGATAAAGTAAGATTGTTTCTTGGAAAAAGCCAGAAGTTTCAATAAGCTTGCTTTTTTAATTGTCTTGGATCTGCGCTTTGTTGACTCATGCCTGTAATCCTAGCTACACAAAAGTCTGAGATCTGAGGATAGTGGTTCAAAGCCAGCCTGGGCAGAAAAGTCTGTGAGACTCTTATCTCCAACATAACTCTTGAAAACTAGAAATGGTTCCGTGGCTCAAGTGGTATAGTGGTATCCTTGAACTGAAGAGCTGAGGGACAGTGCCAAGGCTCAGAGTTCAAGCCCCATGACCGACAAAATAAAAAGTGACATGGATTTTTACTTTATAATTTCATGATTTTTATTGTAAAAATACACACAGAGGGTTTACAATTACACGAATAAGGTAATGAGTACATTTCTTATCAATCATTGTTGCCTCCTCCTTTGTTTCCCCTTCCCATCCCTTCCCATCTCCCCCTCTGCACCTCCCCACCCCACGCCAAAGTTATAAAGTTTGCTTTTCGACATAATATCTTGTACATATCATTGTTGCAATGGGTCACCCTGTATCCCTATTTGTTTTTCCCTTCCCCTCCCAAAATTATACCAATATCAAATATACTGAAAACAGGGGTTAAACCGTGGAGTAGGAACAAGCAAAGCAACAGAGAAATAATCTTATAAATACACTAGTAAAAAGAAAAGAAAAACAATTTGAGTCCTTACCAAGGGGTTCATTTCGCCTAACATCAACATATGTGACCGTTTCTGCTTGTCTCAGACATAAATTAGTTATTGCAAATAAGCGAAACCATGGGACCTATATTTCTTTGGGTCTGGTTTACTTCACTTAATTTTTTCCAAGTCTTTCCATTTCCTAACAAATGGGGAAATGTCATTCTTTCTGATGGAGGCTTAGAATTTCATTGTGTATATATACCACATTTTCTTGATCCATTCATCTACTGAGGGGCATCTGGGTTGGTTCCATAGCTTAGCTATGGTAAATAATGCTGCAATGAACATAGTTTGCTGGTAGTTTTAGTATGTTCTTGTTTGTGATCACTTGGGTAAATGTCAAAAGTGGGATTGCTGGGTCATCAAGGAGCTCTATGTAGAGTCTTTTGAGGAACCTCCATACTACTTTCCAAAGTGGTTGAACAAGTTTACAATCTCACCAACATCCCGTCCAGGATCTGTTATTATTAGAGTTCTTGATTATAGCCATTCTAACCAGAGTGATGTTGTATTTCAGTGTTGTTTAGATTTGCATTTCTTTTATGGCTAGGGAGGCTGAGCATTTCTTCATGTGTCTATTGGCGATCCTACTTTCCTCTTCGGAGAAGATTCTCTGTAAGTCTTTAGCCAACTTATTTATTGGGCAGTGGTTTCTTTGAGCATTTGTTGTTGGGGGATTTAATTTTTTGAGTTCCAGGTATATTTTAGATATGAGACCCTTGTCCCTTTTATGGCTAGTGAAGATCTTCTCCAAATCCATGGGCTTTCTATTGATCTTGCCAGCTTTGTCCTTTGCCATGCAGAAGCTCTGCAATTTCATGCAATCCCATTTGTCCAACCTTTCTTTGATTTGTTGTATTTATGGGTATCTATTAAGAAAATTTAGTCCTGTTCCAAGGATATCTAGAGTATCTCCTATTTTGTCTTGTAATGTTTTTAGGGTGTTTGCTTTGACTCCGAGGTCTTTGATTCATTTGGAACTGATTCTGGTGCGGGGTGATATATAAGGATGTAGCTTTAGTTTTCTACAAGTGATTAACCAACTTTGCCAACACAATTTACTAAAGAGGCTGTCTTTCTTCCATTCTATTTTTTAGCTCCTTTTTCCAAGATTAGGTGGCTATAGTTCTGTGTGTTCATTTTCTGGGTGTTCAATTCTATTCCATTGACCCTGAGGTCTTTTTTTGTGCAAGTACCAAGCTGTTTTGATTACTATGGTTTTGTAGTACAGTTTGAAATTTGGTATTGATATTCCTTCAGCACTGTTGTTTCTGTGGAGGATTGTTTTTGCTATTCGGGGTCTTTTATTGTTCCATATGAATTTTTGGATTGCTTCTTCTATTTCCTTGAAGAATGAGTTTGGAAGATTGATAGGTATCACATTGAATTTGTAGATAGCCTTGGGAAGTATTACCATTTTCATGATGTTGATCTTTCTAATCCAGGAGCATGGGAGTTTTTTTTTTTTTTTTTTTTTACCACTTTCTAAGTTCTGATTTGATTTCCTTTTAAAGTTTTCATCATAAAGATCCTTCACTTCTTTGATTAAGTTAATTCCTAGGTATTTTATTTTTTGTGGGGTATTATGAATGGAGTTGCTTTCCTAATTTCAGCCACGCTTTTCTCATTGTTGGCATACAGAAAAGTCATTGATTTCTGAGAGTTAATTTTATACCCTGCTACTTTGCCAAAGTTTTGAATCATCATGAGTAATTTCTGAGTGGGTCCATGGGATTCTTTAAATACAAGATCATGTCATCTCAAAGAGGGAGAATTTTACTTCATCTTTCCCTATTTGGATCACTTTTTTATTTGTATCTTTTCTTATTGCTGTAGATAGTCATTCTAATACTAGATTTAAGAGAAGCAGACGGAGTGGACATCCTTGTCTCCTTCCTATGTTAAGAGAAAATGGCTTTAGTTTTTCACCATTAAGTATAATGCTGGCTGTAAGTTTGTCATATACAGCCATTATTGTTTTGAGGAATTTTCCCTGGATTCATAGTTTTCCCAGAGCCTTCATTATAAAGGGGTGTTGGAGCTTGTCAAATGCTTTCACTGCATCTATTGAGATAACAATGTGGTTCTCACCCTTGCCCTTGTTGATGTGATGAGTTACATTAACTGATTTGCATATATTGAACCAGCTTTTCATCACTGAAATAAATACTGATTGATCGTTGTGTGTGAGTTTTGGATGAAATGTTGATGTCGATTGGCCAAAATTTTGTTGAGGTGTTTTACATCAATGTTCATCAAAGAAATGGGTTTATAGTTCTCTTTCTTTGATGATTCCCTGCCTCGCTTTGGGATGAGGATTATGATGGCTTAATAGAAAGATTTCTGTAGCGAACTTTCTCTGTCAATTTCATTGAAGAGTTTTTGGTGTATTCGTGTGAGCTCTGGTTTGAAGGCCTTGTAATATTCCTTTTTAAATCCATCTGGTCCTGGGCTTTCCTTAGATGGGAGGTTTCTTATTGCTCTTTCTATTTCTATGCTTGTTATGGTCATGTTGCTTGATTTATCTCATCTTGGTTGAGTTTCTGCAAGTCGATATTAGCTAGGAAAATGTCCATTTCTGCCAGGTTCTCAAACTTATTAGCATAATGGTTTGAGAAGTATTCCCTTATAATGTTCTGAATCTTGGTTGTTTCTGTGGTGATGTTTCCATTCTCATCTTTGAGCTTATTTGGGTGTTTTGTCTTCTTTGGTAAGAATTGCTAAGGGTCTATCAATTTTGTTAAATTTTTTGAAGAACCAATTCTTTGTTTTGTTGATTCTTTATATGGTGTTTTTGGATTCTAATTCATTTAATTCTGATTTAATTTTAATTATTTCTTTCCATTTCTTGGATTGGGGTTTATCTTTGCTGCTCTTTTTTAAGGAGGTTCAGATGTCTTATTAAATTGTTGGTTTCAGATCTCTCTAATTTATTGATGTAGGAAATCACAGCTATAAACTTGAATCTCTGTACTGCCTTTGCTGTGTCCCAGAGGAGCTGGTAATTTGTGTGTTTATTTTTGTTGATTATCATGAACATTTGTATTTCCTTTCTAATTTCTTCCATGACCCATTTGTGATTCAACAGTGTTGTTCAACCTCCATGTGTTACAGGACTTCATTTGTGGCTTTTGGTGTTGAGTTCTAATTTTATTCCCTTGAATGCAGTTTCTCACCCTTTACTGTGGTCTTGTTCATTTTCTATGTGTAGGACATCTTTAACTATCTTTTGTACAGCTGGTTTGGTGGAGATTTATTGTTTCAATTTTTCTTTGCAATGGACTCTTTTTATTTGACCTTCAGTTATGAAGGAGGGTTTAGCTGGGAACAGTATTCTTGGCTGATACTTACTTATCTTTAGGGCATGGCATACATCATGCCAGGCTTTTGCTTTATTCATCTCTGCTGAGAAATCTGAGGTTATTCTAATTGTTTTCCTTTTAGAGGCGACTGACCTGTTCTCCTTGACAGCTTTAAGGATCCTTTCCTTGGTATGAATTGATCCTGTGCAGATTACAATGTGACGGTGGGATGTTCTGTTCTGGTCTGGTCTACATGGGGTTCTAAAAGCTTCTTGTATCTGAATAGGCCTATATTTTTGCATGTTTGGGAAGTTCTCTGCTAGGATTCTCTTAAATAAATTTCCTAGACCATAAACTTCTGTCTCTAGGTGCTCCTCTACACCCAGTATCCTCACATTCGCCTTCTAATGGTGTCTTCCAAGTATTGAATAGATCATATTTCTAGGATTTGTCTCGGATAATTGTATGTTCTTTCTCTATAATATCCAGACTGTCTTCAATCCCCGAGATTCGATATTCTGCATGGTCTAACTTACTGTCAAGTCTATCTACTTTGTTTTTTATTTCTTTTCCTTCTAATTGGTTTACTTTGATGGCTTCAAATTCTTTGTTGGAGATTTGTTTTAGATATAGTTTCAACTTTACTTGCTTAATTTGGTGTTCAGTGTTTACTCTCAAATTACTTAGTTGATTGGTTATGGTTTCCTTGGACTCCCATTCCTTATGTTGGGCTCCATTCATCATTCCTTTTGTGGTCTCTCTGAATTGTTTCAGCTGTCTGTTTATGGATTCCATGAATGCCTGTATTGATCTTCGTCTATGCTCATCCCGCCCTCTCAATTCCTGTATTACACTTTGATAAGTTTCCTCACATTCACACAATTCCTGTAATTCTCTATGACTGTTTTTAGCCTTCTCATGTTATCCCTGTATTTCTCTTTAACCGTTCTCAACCGGCTTATGCAATTCTTGTTTTAATCTTTAAGTAGCTCCCTAATGCTCACAAGATTCCTGTATTAATTTTTGTTTGCCTCCTCTCGCACTCTATCATACTCACACTGAGTCCTTTGCAAGTTTTCAATTATTTCATTCACCGTGTTTACCAGCAGTGTTTGTAGAGCTTTTGATAACTCTCCTCTGAATTATTCATTAACTGTTCTGTCACCTGATTATCATGAGTGGGAGTTCAGACACCTGGACTTGCCATTTTTCTTGTGTTATTCCAGCTTATTCTGCCAATTTGGTATGAAAGTAACACCAATTTTGTGCTAGAATACTATTTTAAGGTAAGCATCAACCAGAGTCCTGTAGTCGCACAATCAAAATGGCTTCAAATACAATATAGTTCAACAGATACAATCTATTCAACATCAAACAACCATGGATTAATGGGTTACAAACAGCAAAGAAGGATTTGGCAAACCAGAAATTATTAGCTTTAGGTAGAAATGTGGGGAAAAATAAGACTAGAGGGATGTGGATAGATTAAAGGAGAGTAAATTTAACCAAGTCCTAATCTCTGAGAGGGAAATGGATTGGGCAGAATTATAGGAGAGATATTTTAAAGAAAAAATGGGAAAACAAAAATTCAAGTTTAAGAAGTGAAACACAATTTATGTAAGTTTAAAGAAATGATATTAAGAGAAGAAAAGAATAGGACAAGAAGAGGGGAGGAGAGAAAGGAGACATGAAAAATTAAAAAATAATTTTTTATATTGGTTACTAGAAAATTATGTAGATATAAAGAGATAAGACTGCTCGTAAAGAATTTAAGCCTAAGAGGTTGTGAATTGAGTAATAAATTTCTGTATTAATTATGTACAAAATGGGGGATAAGGTGTAATAATTGACAACAGGTATATATCTGGGGATGAGCAGAACAGCAATTAAGCCATGCAAAAAGAAAGAGAAAATATGAAAATATTAAAAAGGACCAAAAGGTCAAAAGATATTAAACACACATACACACATACACCAAAAAAAATTATGAGAAAAATATTTACAGAAAACACTTTAAAAATTCAAATTTAAAAAAATCATAAAAGAGTTCTTTGGTTTTTTGAGTTTTTTTAGGGGGGTGGGGAATGGGAAGAACCTGTATCTCCCCTGTGTCCATAACCAGTCTCTTCATCGAGTCTCTGGTCTGTTTGTGGTGTTTGGTTTTCCTATAGCTTGATTGGTTTCTTAAGTCAGTTTGTTTGGGCAGAAAATGCTCTGTGTTAGGCAGGATTTTGTGATCCTCCTCCCAGGCTAGTTCAATGGGAGGGAGATCTGCTTTGAGTATCCCAAAAGAGGGAAATGGCAATTTCCTCTAGTTTGGAGAAGCTGTGATGAGGCTAGGTTCTGGGTAGATTTGAGGCCTTTCAGCAAACAGTAGCTTTTCCCTGAGAGGCTAGCTCCTGAGACACAGAGTCCAGCTTTGAGCCATTCTCAGGATTTATGTTTACTGAATTTCAATTGTTTGTCTAGGCTTCTGTAGGGAGGGACAGACTCTGGCTCTGTTTACATGGTGAAGAAAGTCACTTCTCTGAGGGCCGAGCTCTCCCTGCCTGGGCGGGGTGACTTTTCCCTGGGTGGAACTGAGCCTGGCAGGTCCCTTCTAGTTCCTGTGACTTGCAAAATGACTCTTTTGTTTTCTTCCAAGGCCTGAGTTGGAGCTACCTGCTCAGTGGGGCCTTTGTCAGTATCAAAGATGGAGATTTCCAGTGGTGGAAGGGGAGATGGCTGGCATTCCCACCTCTGCTTCCTGAGAAGGTGTGAGTATTTCAGGGTTCTACTCCTGTCAGAATCTTAGTTCCTGGGCACTCTCTGGTCTGCAATCTGAAGGATGAAGGTATCTGCTCCTTCTCAGTTCTTGCTGGTGTTGAGTAAAATCCCCTGTCCCCTGTGTCTGGCACCTTTGTCCTGGGATCTCTCTGCTGTAGAGATGATGGCTATGGCCGCCGCTGCTGCTGCTGAAGACACAGCAGATAGCAAGTGCTCAGATCTGTCTCTTTGATTGGATTTTCCCTTTCTGGACACACTCTCTGTACTGTGATGGCACATTTGGTGTGATTCTCTACCCTAGGATTGTTCACTGGAACACTAAAACTGCTATCTATGAGAAAGCTTGCTTAGCTTCCAGCTTCTCCTCCACCATCTTCTTCAGAATTTCCTTAACACTTTATTATGACATGATATTGTGACATCATATTGACATTGTGATATTACTCTACCATTTTGTTTTCACACACCTATTATGACATCACATGTTAGAAAACTCATGGGTTTTAGGACTTCTATCTCCTTCCTTGAATTCTTTCCCTCATTGTAAACTAGTAGCAATTGAAATCAGACATGTGATTGTAATATTACAAACTCATAATGACATCGCTATTCCATGGGTGACCTCATGACCACAGTGATATCCCAGACCTATTGCATCATCACATTGCCATTGTGACATCATCATCACATTGTGACGTTTTAATCAGTTATGACCTCTTAGCATCTCTGAAACAGCATATGGCTTTTGTGACAAAAAAAATTCAGTTGTTTACCCATGTATTCATTGTGGTCTAACAATTGAGATCAGTTATACCATTGTAATATTACAAACCCTTCGAAGCAGAATCACCAGTGTGACATCATTAACCAGTCCTCTCCTCATAATTTTGACATGATGCCCTTGTGATACATAAACCCTTTTTGATCTGATAATCTGTTTTTTTTTACTTATTTCAGGTATGACATGTGATATTAGAAATGCACTCTGATATCATGAAAATTATGTCATCACTTTGTCAGATATCATGCACATTGTAATCCATTGTGACATTACATACTTGTTGGGAGTTCATAACGTTTGGGCTAATGCATAACTTTGTAGATCTCACAATCCCATTCTGGATTCATATTCTCATTTGAAGTTAAGGAAAATTGAAGTCTAGCATGCCATTGTGACATCATCAATCCATTGTGACATCATAAACCTATTGTGACCTCACCACCATTATGGCATCACCAACTAATTATGACATCAAAATATTATTATGACTTGATATTGTGACATCATATTGCCATTGTGATATCATTGTCCCGTTGGGTTTTGCAAACCTATTATGACCTCATAACATTTTACTAAATTCGTGGCCCTTGACACTATTAACTTGTAAACTCGTATACTTACGTTGCATAAAACACAAGACAATCTAATAAGGCACATTGAGGATAACTTTATTTACGCTAGTAATGGGCCTGCATTTACCTTGTCCTGCGCTGTACAGTCATTGACAAGCCAGCCCCAAACACCACATCTCAGACCTTCAATGGGCAGCCCTGCACATAGTTAATTAGTGTGCAAACCACCAACCCCCCAAATTATCATCTCGAAACTCCACACTTCAATAGGTAAGGCTTTTTCCTTTTCTCTTACTCCCTCCTTCTTTATAGACATGTCCTTCATTTCCCTTTTCCCTTCCATCACTTCCTTCTTCTCTTTAGGCCTCTCCATTATCCACAGGCCTATACTTCTCTGGCCTGGTGGCCAATTGGCATCCTTCTCCTCCTGCACTCCCTCAAATTCCTCTTCTCCCAAGTCTTTCCCCTCCTGCTATCTCACCACTTCCTTCCTTCAAGGTCTTCACTTGATTTTCTCCAATTCCATTGTGCTGACCATGCAGCCTATATATAGGTTGAACCCCTCCCAGACCCAGTGGGTCTCTTGCCTAACAGTTTTCAACCATCACTTCATTAACTGCACATTCCTCAATAACTTCTTCACAGCTCATTTGAGGATGACATCCTACCTCTTCCAGCAGCATGCCCTGTCCCCGTTTGTGGCATGACCCATGCTCTCCTGTGGGCCAGGACATGGGGCCACATTGATTAGTGGGTCATGCTGATTATTAGGGCTTTGCTGCTTTATACATCCCCTACTGGTTTTCATGTCAAATCAAATCCTTGATTCCTTCTTACCAAATCCTAAAAATTCCCATCCCTCCACCCAATGAACAGCCTTAAAATGTAAATTTAATTGTAAACAAGTAAATTATAGAAACCACACTAGTTATTACTAATTAACACTTAGTAAGTCTTATCCTTAAGGGATCCTCTGAGTGTCTGCACAGTCCATCTTGTAGCCTTCTCTGTATATGGGTCCACTGCCTATTTCACTAGAGACTGATGGATCTAATGCTGTTTTTCGTGGTAATATAATAGGCAACAGTGAAGTTAGCACGACCAAGTAAGGTCCTTGCTACTTCAGTTCCAATTCAGGAGTATGATGCAGTTTTACACACACCAACTGTCCAGGCAAGGAAGAGTGGGTGGAGTTTCTTTCTTTTCTTTTTTCAACTCAATTTCTTAGTTTATTTCATTTACTTGAGGTCTAGCTTTTGAATTTAATGCTGAAGTGAGACTTGCTATAGAATACACTACATTACTCTCCCCAAAGAAATTTTCCTTCCAACTGGATTTAATTTCTTATTTTATATTTGAGCTTTTTTATCGTCATCCTAATGTTTATTTATTTTTAAACAGTTTTCATTATTATTATCTTTAAGTAGTTTTACAAAGAAGTTCCCATCCTACAAAACAGTACATGAATACAAGGTGTCTGACAAAATTGTCACTCATCCCTCATAACCCTTCCCTTCTCACACGTTTTGGAAAATTGAGATAGGTGATTACATATATTTCACAGTATTGGGGAATTGTGATACTTAGTAAAGTCACAAACACTTTTTAATCTTGACAAGGCAAATTATTGTTATCATGGTCTAAAGTTTGTTAATTCTATGAGCTTTGACAATCCAAATTATTTTTCCCACCTCAGATGATGTTTACATTTTTTCCTTTTGCTTAGTGTAGGCTATTCCCTCTTTCCCTCTTTCCCACTCATTCCTCCCTTCCCATCACTGTGTTTGGGTTGGTTAGTTATTTTTCTTCTATGTCCAGTGCAGCTGATGGGCCACTTTGTTGTATGTTGTTCCATTTTCCACTTATTGTGTTCCTCCTCCTGGCTTCCCTCCATTGTGTGCATGTTTCTACCATCTACATGGTCAAGAACATGGAGTCATTAATGGTGATACAACAAAATGAGTGGCTGTCCTTTGTTTCTCGAGTCCTGTTTACTTTGTCATACCTTCTTGCATTTTGGCTTTAGCATCCACATATCAGGTAGACCCTGTGCCGTTTGTCTTGTTGTTCTTGGTTTACCTCACTCAAATAATTTGGTCTAGTTCCATTCATTTCCCTGCAAATGCCATCATTTTGTCCTTTTTAAAGGCTGTATAGTATTCCATTGTATATAGGTACCACAATTTTTGGAAACACTTATCAGTAGTGGCTCATCTGGGTTGTTTCCAAATCTTGGCTATTGTGAACAGTGCTGCAATAATCAATGAGTTGTGTGTCTTTGCATACTGGTTCCTGTTGTTCATAGTAGATGCCTAGGAGTGGTATGACCAGTTCATAGGAGAGGTCGATATTTAGCTTTCTGAGGTACCTCCAGACTGCTTTCCAATGTGGTTGTATTAATATACATTACCGCCAGCAATGCAGTAATGTTTCTCTTTCTTTGCATCCCTTCCAGCATTTGTCATTGGCTAAATTTAGGATATGGGTCATTCTGAATGGAGTAAGGTGGTATCTCAGATTTGTTTTTATTTGCATTTCTTTTACAACCAGGGATTATGAACATTTCCTCATGTGTTTCTTTGCTGTTTTTTATCTCTTCTTCTGAGGAGTATCTGTTTAGCTCCCTTGACCATTTTAAGATTGGTTTGTTAGATTTATGAAGAGTTAATTTCTTAAGTTCATCATATATAATGGCTATTAGACCCTTGTCTAATATATTGCTGGCAAATATTTATTTTATTTTATTTTTATTGTGAAAAAACTGTACAGAGGGGTTACAATTACATGGGCAAGATAATTGCTCGTAAATATTTTTCCCCAATTATTTGGCTTTCTTTCTAGTTTGGTTGCTATTTTTTATCTGTGCAGAAACTATTTATTTCAAGGTAGTACCATCAAGTCATTCTCAAATTTGTAGTGACCCTGGAAATCTTTTCTGGAAGTTCCTGCCTATGCCTATAAGCTCAAGTGTCTCTCATACTCAGTCCTGAAGTAGTTTCAGAGTTTCAGGCTTGATGTTAAGATCTTTAATTCATTTTGAGTTGATGTTAGTGCATTGTGATAGGCTAGGATCCACTTTTAGTTTTCTGCATGTGGCCAGTTTTCCCAACACCAGTAGTTGAAGAGGTTGTGCTTCTTCCACTGTATGTCTTTGGCTCCTTTGTCAAATATCAACTGACTGTCCATATGTGGCTATATTTCTGGTTCCTCTTACCTGTCTCATTTATTTTTGGGTCTCTTTTTGTGCCAGTACCAAGCTGTCTTTGTTAATATGGCTCTATTGTATAGCTTGAAGTCCTGTATCATGATCTCTCCTGCATTCTTTCTTTTGCCTAAAATTGTTTTGGCTTTGCTAGGTCTTTTGTTGTTCCATATGAATTTTTGGACTATTTTCTCTATTTCAGGAAAGTAGGTCACTGGAATTTTCCTGGAAATAGCATTGAATGTGTTTATTAATTTTGGCAGTATGACCATTTTCACCATATTAATTCTGCCTATCTAGGAATACGGGAAATCTTTCGATTCCTGGTATCCTCTATTGTCAAGGTTTAGTGTGTTGGGATCCCTGGGTAAGGGTCAGGAAATCACCAGGACACAGGGGATACAGAGTGAAAACAGCAATTGCCACTGCATGCTGTGCTTTATTGTTACTGGGTATTTAAAGACAAGCAAGCATGATCTTTGCCAAGATTTGGTCAGAAAACATTCACACAAAAATTTCAACAGATATATTTTTACTTGACATATGAGACAATGTCTTGGTATATTATTATCTAAACTATTTAAGAGCAAGCTCAAACCACTTCTCCAATCTCAGGAAAATGCTTGACCAGCTGTTTATCTATGCTTAAGCAAGCAGAAAAGCTACTTCCTCAGCTTCCAGGAGTCTGTGACATGTGTTTTGAGATAGGGAGAGAGAAAATTTTCCCTCTCTAGCCTGGCGTGCCAAGAGCTTTCCTAATCCCAAACACAGTCCTCAGATAATCCTGAGGCTGGGGCCTGTATCATTCTGCCCCCTCAACATAGACCCTGAGTCTTCACAATTTCCTTCTTTTTTCTTTTGTTTTAAAAGTAAAGCTTTCCACAGGGTTATCATAGAAACTTGCATTGGGTTCATAAAAATAAAATATAACAGCACAAGTGCAAACAGAATAATCACAATCATAATTCCCATACCACTAGCAGTATGTGACTTGGTTTGTAGCATTCCTTTCAGATCCAATCCTTCCAACTGTTTAATAAATGTATCAGCAATATTAGAAGCATCATCATTGGCAAATTATTTACCAAAAATACCATGTACTTTAAATTGTAACTGAGCAATCAATTGAGCAGCAGTAGAATTTCCAGATAAATACTGCTGTAGTCCATTTCAATCATGTATAGATTTATTATATTTTACATTAGTAATTCAAAAGGTTGTAGAATTCCAATCACATTTTAACAATAACTATTTTTCCAAAACCAATAACTTTTTCCTAACCATCCCACTGTCTGTTTAAGAATATTAATCTGTGTTTGTAATTGAGCATCAATTTTTGCCTGTAAGACCCACAATTTATGTGAATCCCGGTGCCATTCTTTCACAAAGTGTTTAGTTTGTAAGGAAGTGTGTAGGTCAATTCCAGACACCACAGCAACAGTGGTAATAACAATTTGGCTTAAAAACACAGCTATAATGGCTCCAATCATATGCTTTGTACGTTTTAGTAGTTTGGTAAAAAATTCATTAACAACACTATCCAAAGGATTTTGAGACCATTCTCTTCCTAATTTAACAGGTAGCCAAATATGACTTCTTTGTGGAGAATCATAATACTATCACTGTCATTAAAATTAAGAGAGGAATTAATGCAAGAATATAGGCGACAATTAAAACAAAAAATAGTAGGATAACATGTAAAATTTCCCACTAAAAATACATAAGGCAGAGGTACACAAGCAGTTACATTTTAATATTTGTACAAAGTAAAATTATAAGTGGATGCAGAGTTCGCCATCCCCGAAAACAATCCATTTGGTAGCATCACGGGTTTCAGCGCCGCTGCGACCTTCCAAAGATGTGTTTGATAAGCAGTGGGTAGACATGAAAGCCCATCGAGCATCTATAATGCCCCCATCTCCCCAGGCCATCAATTGAGCTCCAGTAAGCGATCCATTAATGGCATCTGGCATCCTAGTAACGTTTGATAAATCACATCTGGTAATATTCCATTCTCAACATGTGTTAATAAATTGTCCAAAAGTTCCCCAATTAATACAATTATTGAACATTTTTCCAAATGTTCCTCTACACTCTTGCCACACAAAAGGCTAATATTTTAAATCAATATAAGTAAAATCAGGGCACATTGGTAAGGATAACTCGCCATCAAAGGTGATGCTTTCCCAGCTACTATTAATGGACTAAGTAGTTAATCGCTGCAGCTGTGTTTTAGAATTGGAAGTGTGTTTCCCAGGTAAAACCCAATGTTGCCAATTCATAAGTAAACTTGGAGGAGGCTCCAGAAAAACAGGCAAGGAATGAGTATAGTAAGTAAAATTTAAAAAGCTATCATTATCCTTATTGTAAAGTGTCAAATTATTCCAAGGAGGAGATAAAACAGCAGGAACAGTATAGACGGTTATATCCATGTCTCCCCAAACAACAGGTTCCAATAAAGGAGGGTTAGGAATAAAGGCCCAATAATTTACATTAGCATTATCATGGACAGAATTTACAGTAAGCAGGGCACACATGGCCAGAACAAGTTCTCAGCTGTGACTGGTTTACCAGTGTGTTGTAACGTCTTTTGTCCTTCTCCAGTCAACTTTTAAACCTGCCCCCAGGTGGGCAGTGGCGATTTATTCTTCCTCAACTGGTGGCCGATTCCTTGCAGGATATGGGGCTGTCCTCACTGGGCCGCGTCTGTATCCATCATGCAGGAAGCCAGTATTGTTTGCCATCCCGTGTAGACACAAAACTCTCTCCTCGCCCGTTATGTAATAATTTTCCTAGTTGCCATTCTGCTTTCAATGTAATCTTAATCCATGTGGGAGCATTTAAATAATGTTTTTTTTGATATTTGTTCAAAATGGCACTCAGCTCTAGTTAAAATATCTACTTGTGGTAAGTTTAAAAGTTAAGAACAAAAAGAGCTTGATGTAAAATTATTTTAGGTTTTTGCATGGAAAACCACAAGTTATTCATACCTTCATCCAACCTTTTCCTCCTTTTTAATTTTTTAATTTGTTGTTTTAGTGTGCCATGAACTCGTTTAATAATAGTTTGTCCTTGGGGGTTATACTCTATTCCTGTAATATGTACCACATCATAAAGTTCTCAAAATCTTTTAAATTTGATATTTTTAGGCTGGTCCATTATCAGTCTTTATTTTGGCAAGCAATCCCATAATGTCAAAAGCTTCCAAGAAGTATTCTATTACATGGTTAACAGTTTCTCCAATAAGGGCAGAAGCCCAAACAAATTTGGAATAAGTATCTATTGTAAGATGTACAAACGAAAAACGGTCAAAGGCTTGTACATGGGTTATATCCATTTGTCAGAGCTTGTTAGGTGGTAATCCTCGAGTATTTACTCTAGCAGGTACAACTCTCAAATGCATTGGTCTGCAGATAGGACACCTTTTAATAATTTGTTTAGCTTGAGAATAAGGTATTTTATAATGCATATGTGAATGGCCAGCATTTGTATGTAAATGAGCATGATCCTGTTCAGCAGAAGCAAAACTAACTAATTTATCAACCTGATTATTGCCATACACAAGGTACCCAGGTAACGAAGAATGACCCTTAATGTGAGTTACAAACCCTTTGGCTTTACATTGTTTCAGTAATGCTTGTAATTGTTTAAATAACTGATTTAGCTGGGGTTTAGATGAATATGTAATAGCAGTGACTATATTAGTCACATCTACTACAGCATAGGCAGAATCAGTAACAATATTAATATGTCCCACAAAATCTTGCAACACCTTAACAATAGCAAAAGTTGATTTTGTTGAACTGATGCTAAAGTAGTTGTTTGTACCCAATATTTATTTGTTGCACAATAAGCACTTTTTGTTTTGGAGCCATATGTAAAACCGGTAAGAGCAGTGGGAATAGGGGCCTTGGTAATTATATCATTAATGACAAATTGTTGTTTATGCAAGCAATCCCACAATCTACCTTTAGGAAAATGATAGGAAAATTGTCCACTAAACTTTACTAATGCTATTTGTAGCATTTCAGACATGTTTAACAAATATTTTACTTGGTCTTTTGGCAAAGGAAAAATAATTTTAAATAAATCATACCCCGATAGGGTAAATACCCGTTGCCTGGCCTGTTGAATAATAATTGTCAACTGTTGTTCATAAGGCATAATATTCTTTGTAAATCTATGCCGTGTATAAATCCATTCTAATCGTAGCTCATTTTGTCCTATAATTCCTGTTGGGTATTTCCATGTATCCAAAATATATAAATTTATGGGTTGATTCAGTGTTACTCGATGTAAAAACATTTCTTTTTTATTTTTTGCTCTACAAATTGTAATTTATTTTTAGCCTCCTTAGTTAAAGTTTTTTGCTATGTAAATCAGGCTCCCCTTGTAACAATTAAAACAAACTATGTAATTGATAATTAGGAATTTCTAAGGCTGGTCGCATCCAATTAATATCTCCTAATAGCTTTTGAATATCATTTAACGTATGTAATTGATCATGTCATAAAGATATTTTTGAGGTGTCACATTTTGTCTGGAAATAACATATCCTAAATATTTAACCACTGTATCTTTTTGTATTTTTTAAGTGTTATTTTAATTGTGATAAAAATTTAACACAGGGTTTATTAGTTTTTTTAATTACTTTAGTCCAAGAGCCATAATGCTCTTCTACTGTCCGAATCCTTTCCCATGCTATGTCTTGTAATTGCTCATGGATCTCTTTCAGAGAGTTCACTTGCATACAAGCATCCACATATTGTTCTGTTACACTCAACATGGGAAAGGTTATGACCTGTAGGCGTGGATTACTGCTCTGCGCATTTTGTCTAGACCTTTCTGTACATAACTAAGTAAACCACATTAGCCATTGTAGGTATTTAGGTTTCTTAAGCAAGGCTCTACAAAGCATCTTCCAATCCTCGGGAGCAAAATTATTGTAATGTCGAGCAAGCCCATTAAGCAATTTCTTAACATAATGATACTGAGGTCTATACAAATCGCTGCCTTTTTAAGTTCACCAATATCATAAACAGCAACACCTTCATATCTGGCTGGTTGAGCTATACCATTCATAGGGGGTGGTTGAATTACAGCATAAGAAAAAATAGGCATTTCATCATCAAACTCACTGTCTGTGTCCTCTGTTTTGTGAGGGAGTGACGCTGTAAAAATTGTATCAGCCAGTGGAGGAGCCGAAGGCTGCTTTACTTTCACTTTATCAGGTTCTTCTTTCACTCTGCTAACTTCCAACTCCATATGTTGTAATTTTGATAAAATCAATTCCATTTGCCCAGACATTTTATTTACACTTTCAGTTTGTTCCTATTCAGCCCATATTTACCTCTAGTTTTTTCTCTGTTAATTGCAATGCATCCTTATCTATTGAGTCCTTAACCTCAGAGTCCAATTGTAAATCTACAATAGAAGGGGTGGCCTCTTTCTTTAAGTCTGCTATTAATGTTTCCTCAATCAAAGCTTTAAAAAGGGTATGTAAAATAGCCCAAATGGACCAAAATCTAATCTCTTCCCCTTCTCGAACAGCTCTTTCTACATTATTCTTCACTCTTTCCAATTATCAACATCTAATGTTCCTTTATCGGGGAACCAAGGATTCCTTTCCCTAAGTACATTAATATACATTTCTATGTAAAAAGAAGAAATATTTACGCCATAGGCCGCAAGTAAATGTTTAAGCATATGTAAGTACAGAGTAGATTTAACTTGTCCCATCACCCTGCAATTAAAAGTACTTACCTGAATATCCCTTCCTGAATTCAACAATGCATGGTCCCTGTTTGGGCGCCAATTGTCAACGTATAGTTCACTGGGGTCCCTTGGTAAGGGTCAGGAAATCACCAGGACACAGGGGATGCAGAGTGAAAACAGCAATTGCCACTGCATGCTGTGCTTTATTGTTACTGGGTATTTAAAGACAAGCAAGCATGATCTTTGCCAAGATTTGGTCAGAAAACATTCACACAAAAATTTCAACAGATATATTTTTACTTGACATATGAGACAATGTCTTGGTATATTATTATCTAAACTATTTAAGAGCAAGCTCAAACCACTTCACCAATCTCAGGAAAATGTTTGACCAGCTGTTCATCTATGCTTAAGAAAGCAGAAGAGCTACTTCCTCCGCTCCCAGGAGTCTGTGACATGTGTTTTGAGATAGGGAGAGAGAACATTTTCCCTCTCTAGCCTGGCGTGCCAAGAGCTTTCCTAATCCCAAACACAGTCCTCAGATAATCCTGAGACTGGAGCCTGTATCATTCTGCCCCCTCAACATAGACACTGAGTCTTCAAACTCTATGATTCATTTTTTAAGGCTTTTACACTTTCCATGAAATAGATCCTTTACATCTTTGGTGAGTTTAATTCCTAGATACTTTTTTGTTGTGAATAGGGTTGTTTCCTTGATTTCCATTTCTGCTTGTATATTGTTGGTGTGCAGAAAGACGACTGATTTTTGTGGGTTAATTTTGTATCCTGCTACTTTGCCAAATTGGTTTATAAGCTCTAAGAGTTTGGGGCTGAGCTTTAGGGATCATTAATTTATAAAATAATGCCACCTGAAAAAAAATAGATAGTTTGTCTTCTTCCTCTCCTGTGTGGATCCCTTTAATGTCTTCTTCTTGCCTTATTGCTCTGGCTAAGAATTCCAGAATTACATTGAAGAAGAGTGGAGATATTGGGCATCCTTGCCTTTTTCCTGTTTTTAGAGGAATTGGTTGTAGTTTTTCCTCATTATAATATTGGCCTTTGATCTGCCGTGTAAGACTTTTATGGTCTTTTCAAATGTTCCATATATTCCTATTTTTTTCCAGAACTTTTAGCATGAATGAGTGCTGAATTTCATCAAAAACCTTTTCTGCATCAATGTTGATATTCATGTGGTTCTTGACCTTGGATCTGTTGATGTAATGGATTACATTTATTGACTTACATATGTTAAACCATCCCTGCATCTCTGGGATGGAGCCTACTTGGTTATAATGTATGATTTTTTTGTGAGGTTTCTGGATTCTGTTGTCTGCAATTTTATTGAGGAGCTTTGCATCTGTCTTAATAAAAGAGATTGGTGTATAGTTCTTTTTTTGTTGAGTCTTTGCCTGGTTTGGGTATGAAGGTGATATTGGCTTCATAGAATGAGTTTGGGATTACTCCCTCTGTTTCTATTTCTCTGAAGAGCTTGAGGAGTATGGGAATTAGTTCCTCTTTAAAGGCCATATAGAATTCTGTAGTGAATCCATCAGGTCCTGGGCTTTTACAGTTGGAAGACTTCTGATTACTTCTATTATCTCTTTGTAGGTTATTGACATGTTTAATTGATTTATTTCTTCTTGTTCTGTTTGGGCAATTTTTTTTTCAGGCAGGAAAAGAATTTATTTACCGAACTGCTGCCCCCACAATGCATGGTTAAGAAGCATGGCTGAAAAGGAAGGGGTGACCCACCTTTGGACCAGGACTTATCTAGGCCACGGACAGGAGAAGGTGTGGCCAGGTGGGGGAAATGTGTGGCCACACTGGATCCAGATGTGACCTCAGGGTCTGGTACCCTCTTAAGATAAGATGGGAGGCATGTGACCACAGGTGGCCCAGAATGTGACCTAGCAGGAGGGGAAAGTGACTGCTTCCAGGTCTGCCAGTTACCTATGTAACAGATACTGGGCTGAAACTTAGCCATGAGGGAGGAAGGTGTCCCTGTTCCGACCTTATATTCCAGCCTTTTGATAATTATGAAAAAAGGGTGAAGATTCTCTCTGGCTACTTCCTGTTTTCACGGGTGTCAACAGTAAGGGTAAAAGGCTGAGATATGGTCCCCTCTAGGAGAAGGCAGCAGGAAACAGCTGTCACTTGGACATTGAGTGCTTAGATGAAGTCGAGAGGAAGCAAGTCTCTTGGATGAAGTCTGGAGAAGACTCAGGCATTGAGGGACTGAAAAAATACTATAGAGCAAATAAATAACAAGAGGAAGGACTTGGGGCTGAAAATGTTGGTACAAATGTCGCTAGCTATTTCTGACATCTGGTGACTAGGTAGAGGGTAAGTCAAGTAACAAAGACAAGAATATAAATTCCTTTCCAGTTGAAAGTTAGACAGGTATTGACATTAGATGGGCAGTCTTCTTTCTTCTATTGATCTCCCGGCTCTGGTTAATTTTCAAAGGGCAGGCACAAAATGAATGATGTGATAATATCTCCTCCTTTCCATTTTTCCTTGTTCCCCAGACTGGCTGAATCTAGGTGCTTGTTACTGGGATGGTTTGTCCAAGTTAGTGTTCAAGGAGGTTTGAACTCAAGACCTGGCACTGTCCCTGAGCACTTCTGCTCAAAGCTAGCTCCTACCACATTGAGTTATAGTACCACTTGCAGTGTTTGCTGGTTAGAGATAAGAGGTTTGAGCAAATGCTTCCTGCCTGGCTGATTGCAGGTTATTTGGGAGATGGAGTCTGAGGGATTTTTCAGCCCAGCCTGGCTTTAAACTGCAATCTTTGCCACAAAAACCCTTTGTTATTTCCAACTAAAGTAATAAGGAGATCAAATAGAATAAGTAGAGCTTACCTGGTCCTTGTCAAGAATTGACCAAATATTCTGCAATGAAAAAACTCATTAGATGAAAGAATCTTAGGACACATATGCCCAATATTTTAGAATCATGTTGTCAGTACTAGAACACAACACAAAACAAAAAAGGCAAAATGCAAAACCTAAAAATTTTGGCAGAATTTTTTAGACATCTTTGCTAACAAAGCACATCAGATGGTTGGGCCTCAGTTACCAGAGTCTGTGAAAAGAGCAACTTGATAGCAAGGCACATTAGAATAAGTGGTTGGAGGAGTAGTAAGCTTGGTGGAGCGGTAAGTGTTGGATGGGGCCAAACCCTTAATCCACCATGTGGCCAAGATGGTGAACTCAAGATGGCGAATTTCGGAAAAAAAGCAAAGAAAGCCTAAACAAAAATCAAGCTTAGTTTGGCAAGCCTTTGAGAGGGAACCCAGAGGGGGTCCCTGGAACCCAGCCCATATTCCATTCTTCAGGACACAATCCAAAAAGTTGTAGAAAAGAAAGACAGAGATATAGAAGTTGGACATGAATAGCAGAGAGCATAGAGAACCTGAAAGTAAACAGACTTCTGACCATGCACCATTGCAGAGGCAATAATTGTCTAAATCTGAGAATAGCATTAAAACATTAGGTGCTCTGGCTATCCAGAGAGCACAGGGGACATATCAAAGGGGTTTCACGGCTCGGGCATGACTCACAGCACCCAGTAAATGTGTAGGAGAGTCAGTCTGGTGAATGAAGAAGAGCTGACCAGGCAGAAGCAGCATCTCGACTTTCCACAGAGACCTCTAAAGAGAAATGGCCAAGCCCCACAAACCTAGGATCCTCAGCTTCATAGGTGACCAGCCTTTCGTCTAAAGACCATACGAGCTACCTGTCATGGTGCCACATCTGCAGAGAGATTGGCCAGCCGAGAGCCATAGAGAGTAGTTTCACTCACCAGACTGGACAAGTAATGCGGATGTGCATGTGAAGGCCAACAATGGTATTGGTTAAAAGTCTCAAGGCAGTTTGGTTCACAGAAAAGTGGTGGTTAGGAAATTCTAACATTTCTGACTCAAAAACCACATCCGAATCATGACACCATATGTAAGGTATATGAAATAGGTAGGTTTCATTAGGAAGCCAATGAAGAGAACACCACATGCTATTCAGGCAGGAAAAGATGTTTGTTTACCGAACTGCTGCCCCCACAATACATGGTAGAGAAGCATGGCTGAAAAGGAAAGGGCGGAATAGAAATTTGAATTTCTGTAGAAATTTATCCCTCTCTGCTATGTTTTCCTTCCTTTGTGATTAGAGTCTGGAATTACTTCTTTACGATTGTTTGGATATCTTGGATGTCTGTTGTAATTTTCCTGGGATATCTCTGGTATTATTGATTTGGGTCTCCTCTCTTATTTTGTTAGTTACTTTTGCCAGTGGTCCCTCAGTTTTATTGACTTTAAAAAAAACTTTTCATTTTATTAATTTTATTTATAATTTTCTTAGTCTCTACTTCATTAATTTCAGCTCTTATTTCAGTTATCTCTTTCTGTCTAGCAAATTTAGGTTCAAATTTTTCTTGTTTCTCTAGCAGTTTTACTTGCATCATAAGATTGTTTACTTGATCTTTGTTTTCTTTTTTTCTTTTTTCTTTTTTTGGAGGGTGGGGTCTGGTCATGGGGCCTGAACTCTGGGCCTGGGCGCTGTCCCTCAGCTCTTCAGCTCAAGGCTACCACTCTACCACTTGAACCACAGTGCTACTTCTGGCTTTTTTTCTTTTTGCTTATGTGGTGCTGAGGAATTGAACACAGGGCCTCATGCATGCAAGACAAGTATTCTACCACTGAGCCACTTTCCCAATCCGGTCTTTGTTTTCTTGATATGTGCACTGAGAGCAATAAATTTGCTCCTCAGGACTGCTTTTGCTGTGTCCCATAGATTTCGTTGTGATGTTTCTTCATTTTCATTGAATTGTAGGAAGTTTTTAATTTCTTCTTTAATTTCTTCTGTGACCCATGTATTGGTCAACTGAGTTCTGTTTAATTTCCATGTGTTTAAGTTTTTTCTACTTCATGCCATATTATTGAGAACTAGTTTGATTCCAGTATGAACTAAGAAATGATCTATTTCAGAAAAAAATAGGGGGTTGGCAAGAATAAGACCTTGCTGGTGTGAATGCCTGTAATTCTAACTATTCAGGCGGCTCAGATATGTGTATTCAGGTTCAAAGCCAGTCCAGGCAGGAAAGTTCACGAGACTTTTCTGGGGTTGTTCAGCACCACACCCTGCCTCTAGTCTGGGGTTGTTCACCCCCTTTGCCACCATTGGCCTGGCTGGGCTGCTTATGAAAACCAGTATGGAGGAGCGCTGCACCCCACTATGGGTCCGGAGATGTTCGCTGCTGCTGTTGATGCCGCTGCTGCTGCCACAGCTTTTGCCACTGCCTCAGCTGCTGCCACTGCCCCAGGATCAGCTGGGCAACTTATGCAAGCCAGGCACCCCACCACAAGTCAGGTGTTAACCACTGCTGCTGCCTCAGGTTAGGCTGGGCTCCTTATGTGGACCAGTATGGAGAGGCACAAACCGTCACGGATGTGGAGTTGTTCACTGCAGCTGTCCCCACCCCATTCACTGCTGCCGCCCCGGGCTGGTCTGGGCTCTTCCTGTGGGCTAGTGTCAAGAGGCATTGTGCCCGGAGTCTGGGTTGTTTGCCAACACTGCCAGCTGCCGTTGCTTCTCCAGGTTAGGCTAGGCTGTTTAAACCACCAGGACAGAGGTGCCACGCTGCCAGTCTTGGGTCATTCGCCACTGCTGACAGCTGCTGCTGCTCCTGATTGGAATGGGCTGCTTGTACCAGCCAGGAAGAGCTATGCCAGGGAGGGTGAGGCGAGTTTTCGTGCTGGCTCTGCCTTCTGAGATTTCTGCTTGTATTCTCTAGGTTGGCACCACCTCTTGGCAGTCTTCTGAGAGCCTTGGGATGCTTGTGAGTGTGTGGTCCACAGACAGTCCAGTGCCTGGCCACTTATGGAGCCTGGCATGAAACCCCACCAATTAAGCTGCTTAGAGTGGAGCCCCATCACCAACTACGGGTGGGGGAAGGGTCTTCCCACTTTACTGTCTGTGTAGGGTTTTCCCTTTTCTTTTTTCACTTCCTGTATCTCTCTGAGTAATTGCCTTTTTTGTGGGTCATTTGGAGAAACAGAGCATTGAAATCTGAACTCTTTATTTGGTTGGAGAGAGCTGAGGTGTTTCTCTGCTGTTCCATCACCATCTTGGCCCCTCCCTTTCAGGTGGAGTTTTTCTTAGGTGGCCAGTGGGCCTTGATTACCAAAGGATAGGTACATAAAAGAATATGTTTTAATGCCTGCAGTCTGTAGTTAGACATTTCTGTTAATATAACCTTCCCAAGTTTAGGAACCAAAGGGGGTGGTCTACACTAAAGTATTTCAAAGGGATTAAATCCTTTAACATAGAAGCTACATCTTGCTCAAAGGAGAGCAAAGTGGAGGAGGCTTACATAGCCATGGCCAGTATCTGTATTTAATTTAGTTAGCTTCCTTTAAGGTCATATTCATTCTTTCTAGTGTCTTGGACTCTAAGGTCTATAAATGGATTGTAACTTCCAATTTATTCCTAGGATGTTAGTTAATAATTAAGAACTTGGACCATGAATGCAGGGCCATCTCTGGATCCCAAAGCTAAGGGTAAGCCAAATCAAGGAATTATTACACACCTCAGCTCAGCCTGAAAAATTGTCCACTATTACTAAGAGATACCAATAGCTGTACTTTCCAGGCTTTACATCTGTGGAGTCCACTTTCTCAAATTCATTATCTGAGGTTCCTCATATATGAATTCTTTCCATAGGTTCCAGCTTTTCAGCATTTACCTGATGGAAATTACCTACACGCATTACAAAGAATTGTCAGGCTGAGGGCCCACTGGTTTTCAGAAGTTTTAGGCAGTGGCCTCATTCAATTTACTTGGGTGCAAATATCTATATGTAAACTGACAGAAAGATTGAACCTGTATGTTATTTTCACAAGTTCAGTATCAACATTTGCACACTTATTAATACTGTGTTTGCTTCTTCTTTTAATCTTAACGACTAGTAGTTTTAGAGAACCAACTGGTTTTGGAGTGGTCTCCCAAGCTACTTGATCAGCTCAGATGTTTCCCTGTATCTTAGGGTCTCTAGTTTCTTTACTTCCTGTATTGTACTCTGAACCTTGGAGTCTTCTTCCATTTTATTCTCCTCCTTTTCTCTCAAACTTGCTTTCGTGATCCCACTCTAGTTCTCAATGTGCTCCGTAACCTGCAAGTGTTTTGGCAGGGTCACAGGAGAGTTCCTTTGACTAGCCAACTGCTGCTCCTTCTCACAACACCTTTGCTTGCTCTTCAGCTCCTCCTTTAAGTTCACAAAGGTGCTATTGAGAGGTAATTTTTCCCACCTCCACCTGTTCCATTGGGACATGAAGTTTCTGCATTACATTTATGGTGAAGATCTCAGCAGTCTTTTTGGCTTTTTATTCTAGTAGTCTCTCTTTCTAGTTTTCCACTTTAGTGTATTTCTGTGACAGATCTTCCAACTGTTTGTTTAGCTCTTCTGTTTTTGTTCCTAATGTTCTTTTCCTTTCCCCGGCCCTCTCTGTCAGAGCATGTGGTCCTTTAACTCTTTCTGAATAGTACCAATCTCTTTCTTGAGCCTAATATTTTCCAGTTCACTTTTCCTGACCTCCTCTTCTATGACACAGCACTTCCCCGTCTTCTCTGCTAATTACTCTTTCCTTCTTTCTCTGTTGCTTTGAATTTCTGGTGACACTCTTCAAAGCTTATAATCAACATGTACTTCAGCCTAATACATTCTTATATCAGGTCCAGCTCCTTTGTCATGGCGATGATTTCTTAATGCATCATTAGGATCTCTTCTTGGCCTCACTTGTGGTTAGCAAGGATGGCAGCATTGCTGTCCTGTGCTTGTTTGCCTCTGACCTGTGGTCCCCTAATTTGCCTCATGCTCACCCAGGCTAATGTACTTGAATTTCATTTAATTTTGAGTGTTTTCAAGGTTCCTTTTGAGGATTTTCTTCTCATTTTTGACTCGCACATGTTCCTAATTTATATCTTCAAATCTTTTCTTCACGTCAAATAATTTTCTCTGTTTTCTCCAATGTGCTCTTCTATGTGCTTTTAATCTCTTGGTGGGTTTTGACTGGTACATATTGGAGACTCAGTCTTTTATTAGACTATGTTTTGAGATAGAAGGGTGGAATTTTTTCTTTGCCACATTTCTTAAGTTCAGAGGGCTGCCTTTTAAATTGAACATAGTTGGAATTCACAGCCCCAAGCTCCTTTGCATGTTTCTCCAGAGATATGAACACATTTTCCAGGTGGTTAATGTGATTAATTAACCTGTCCTTTTCTATCTTTCTCCTCCTTGGGCATTCCTTTTCCCAATGTCTATTTTGTTTGCAATAAGCACACTGATGTAGTCCTAGAGGTTCCCTATTGCCATTTGCAAATGAATTGTACTGTCTTTGCCAAAGGTTTCTTGATCCCTATTTTGGTGCTCCTACCAAAACTCAAACCCTCTTCTTAGCCTCTTTTTCCCGGGTATCTCTGTTAACAAACACCCTCTGTGTGACTAATTCCAAATTAGAATAAACTTTTCCCTCAAAACCTTCTAACTTTTGAAGCTATCTTCTAATATTTGGGGCTGTCTGGGTAACAAATGCCATATTTAGGAGGACTCTTTCATTCTCCAGGGCTTCAAGATCTATAGGCCTATATATCCTATAGGCTTCTGGGAGAAGTTTCATAAAAGCATTAGGGTACTCACTGGGGAACTGTAAAATCTCACCCACCTTAGATTGGTGATTTGGCTTTTTAGCCACTGCGGTATCCCTGCTAACAGAACCTGACAATAATAGGTAAGCAGCTCCATACCTCAATTGTTGTTAGTCTCAGCTTGGGTAAGTATGTGCAAAGACTTGCTGGTTCAATAGTGGGGCTACTCTCTGGTCGAAGGACCACCTTCAAATCACCAAGCAGGATTCATTCCTTTTTCTACCAGGTGAAAAGTGCCTGTAAAATTTGCTGACACTCATCCCAGATGTGCTTGTGTTTGAAAATTATGGTCTCTAATGAAGTAATGAGCCCCTTTTTGCTGAAAAGGATGGATTTTGCTGTTTCCAGTTATACAGGTCACTAGTTGTAAAGGGAACATATATTAGAAATGGGGCTTGCCCAACATCTCCTCCATGTTCCTATCTCAAAGGTAATAAGGGTAACATACCACATTGTAGCACCTCAGACTGGTACAAGTAACCACTTTTGGTATGGGAGGTTTAACATTAGAGGTGCTGATGGTAAAGAAAAGGAGAGAGAGAACATCAGTGCACCTTCCTCTGAGGAATTCTGTAAACCTGGAGGAGAATATGTTTTGGATATGACACCTTTAGGCCCATCCTGAGAAAAGGAGTAAACAGAGGTGCATACAGGACACAGAACTATCAGCATACACACACAGACCAATAGCCACAGACAACCCACATGTCCCATACCTCTCAATGTTGACCTCTACAGGAGGTCCCAGATGACAGAGAGAATGTCCCAGATTGTCTCTTGAGGAGGCCACAGATGATCTTTGGAGGATGTCACATATGTCATTCCTAGGAGGCCCTAAAAGACCTCTCATGGAGGTTTCAAATGGCTTCCCAAGGAAGTGTTAGATGACCTCCAAGGGATGTCCCAGATGTCCTCTCAATGTGGCTGAGATTACCTCTCGAGTAGCTCCCAGATGGCCACTCACAAAGGCCACATATGAACTTCAGAGGAGGTTCCAGATAACCCTCTTGAGAAAGCCACAAATTACATCCAGAGAAGGTCCTATATGGCTTCTCAAGGAAGTCCCAGATGATGTCCGAAGATAGTCATACATTTCTCATCAAAGTAACCCGAGATGACCACCCAAAGAAGCTCCAGATGACCTCAGGTGGTGGTCCTAGATTGCCTCATAACGAAGCCCCAATGACTACTTTTGAAGAGGTCTCAGGTGGCCTCCTGAAGAAGCCCCAGATGACCTCTGGAGAAAGTCCAAGATGGCCCATGGAGAAGGCCCCAGATGAACTCCAGAGTAGGTCTCAGATGGCTTCTTAAGGAAATCGCAAATGTACTCTTGATGAGGTTCCAGATGGCTTCCTTTGGAAACCCTACACGGCCTCTCAAAGAGTTCCCTCTAGAGGGGGTCCTCAAAACAGGCTGGCAAGCCTGCCCAGACTTGTCCTTAGTGATACCTAAATGACTTTTGTCCATGTTGGTTCTTTGCAGACAAACACTCGAGGTAGACTCTCAACCCTGAGTGCTGACACTCTCTCCTATGGGGATTTTTCTCTGGGTCCAAGGCCTGATGCAATCCAAATGGATTATGTCAATGGGGTCTCTAAAAATTAGGACTTCTATAGTTGAAGAGAATCCATCGAAACACAGTTAATATAATAAATGTTCTCCAAACCATCAACCCCCAAAATTATGATATCGAAAGCTCCAAACATCAAAGGGCAAGCCTTTTTCTCCCCTTCCGTTGTCTCTCCTTCAGAGTCCTATACTTCTTTCGAGGTCTTTCCCTTTTTCTCTTCTACCAGTTCTTTCTTCTCTTCAGGCCTCTCCACTCTCCACAGGCCTGAACTCCTTTGCCTGGGTCGTCAGTTGCCATTCTTCACCTCCTGCTCTCCCTCAACATTCTCTCCTCCGAGGTTTTCCCCTTATGCTATCATACCACTTTTTTCCTTCCAGGACTTTTCCCTTCTATTGAAGTCTGTTCCCTTTCTCCACTCCAACTGCCTAACATTTTTCAACTGTCACATCCCAAACTGCCCACAGCCCAATAAATTCTTAACAGCTCAACACGTGGAGATTAATGCACCAGCCCGTCCCACCGAATGTCCCACCTTCTTTGGTGGCATATTTTGTCTGCTCCAGCTTGCCAGGAGATGGGGCCACGCTGATTATTGGACCCTATATATTACTGGAACCCTGCTGATTATTACAGTCTCTTCCTTGTGAACTGGTAGCAATTGAAATTGGAAATTTGATTGTGATATTACAAAGTTGTTGTGACATCACAAACCCATTTTGACACAATCACCACCACGACATCACGAAGCTATTGTGACAACATTGTCATTGTTACATCATGATTCCATTGTGACATCTCAAATCTATTATGACCTCTTAGCTCCTTTGAAAAATCACATGCCCTTTTCAACATCACAGTCCATTTGTGTACCTATATCCTTGTTGTTAAGTAATGACAATTGAGATCAGACATGCCACTATAACATCAAAAAGTGTTTGTGACATCCTCAACAGTGTCACATCACTTTTTCATTATGGAAACATCACCTCATTGTGACATCATCAAACTCAATTCATTGTGACATCATCAAACTCAATGACATATTGCATTATGACAACAATTCTCATTCTAACATCATAGACATATTGTGAATGCCTATTCTGTGATTCTGTGGTATGAGAGTTGATATGAGAAACGCACTTTTGTGCCTACATAACCATTTTGACATCATTATCATTTTGTGACATCACAGTGCCATTGTGCTATCACTAACACAATGTGACATTACAAATTTCTCTTGTCCTCGTAACTTTTGTGACATGCTGACATTGTGATATCTTAGAACTTTTGCCCTCATAATTTGCTTTCAACCTCATATTTCATGTATGACATGAGATAGCAGAAATCCACTGTGACATCATGACCATTGTGATATCACACTGACAGATGTCATGATCATCATGTCATATTGTGACCTCACAAAAAGTTTTGTTGTCACAGTTAGTTTCTGATGCCATACAGATAAGGGGTAATCGTAGGTCTATGATGTCATAATTGGTTGGTGATATCAAAATGGTATAAAGGATCCCATTTGTCATGAAATCACAGAGAATAAGAGTTCACAAACAGACTGTGGTGTCTCCAAAGGCAGGTGTTGTCACAAATGTGATGAAGTCCTAAAAGGCTTGTGATGTCACAGTGTGACACAATGTTCATGATGTCTGTCAGTATGATGTCATAATGATCATGATGTCACAGTGGATTTCTGATGTCACATATCATAACTGAAATATTATAAGGTTGAAAGCAGATTACAAGCTTATAAAGGGCCTAAGACATCACAATTGCAGCACATCTCAAGACTTATGAGGACAGGGCAGATTTGTGATGCCACGGTGTGTTAGTGATATCACCATGGCACTATGATGTCACAAAGTGATTATGATGCCATAAATTTATGAGATCATAATGGTTTTCTGATATCAACCCACATGCCACATTTCAAATAGAATGAAATAAGAGAATAGGCATTTACAATGTGTCTGTAACATCACAATGACAATATAATGTCATAATGCTATGAGGTCAATGTAAATTGGTGATGTTGCAAGGAAATAATGGTGTCATAATGAATATGTGGTAATGGGGTCACAAAGGTTTTGTGATGTTACAATGGCATATATGAATTCAATCGTCATGTGTTCACAATGAGGATATGGGTACACATATGGACTGTGATGTCACAAATGCCATGTGTGTTTTCAAAGGTTCTTAGGGGTCATGATAGCTTTATGATACAGTTGTGATGAGGTCACCATGGGTTTTTGATATCATGATGATTTTGTAATATCTCAAACACAGGTCCCATTTCAATGGCTAGTATTTCACAATGTGCATAAATTTCACAGAAGGAGCTTGAAGTCTTAATGGACATGAATTTTTAAAAATGTTATGAGGTCATATTAGGTTTGTGAATATACAATGGGACAGTGATATCACCATGGCAATATCAACTCACTACATCATGTCAAAATATTCTTTTGGTGTCACAATTAGTTGATGATGCCACATTGGTGATGAAGGCACAAAAGATTGGTGATGTCACAATGTGTCGGGCATGTCACAATTACATGATGGTTCTCAATTGTCTTTAACTTACAATGAGTATACGAATTCACAAAGGTACTGCAGCTTCTCCAAAAGTATGTGTTGTCACAAATATATTGAAATCCTAAAAGGTTTGTGATGTCAGAATTTGGCACAATGGTTATGACATTGTGATCTCACCATGGTCATGATGTCATGGGGAATTTGTGATATCAAATGTCATATGTGAAATCTAACGAAGTCAAAGATTATGAGGACAAAAAGGCCTAAGGTATCAGAATTGCAGCGCACAAAAGTTATGATGACAGGATAGGTTTGGGTTGTCACAGTGGGTTAGTGATATCACAATGGCAACGTGATGTACAAAGGGATTGTGATGTCACAATGGTTATGAGTTCACGATTTGGTTATGATATCAACCTACAGGCACATTTGAAATAGAATAAAATCAGAAAAGGCATTCATACTGTGTCTATGATGTCACAATGACAATGTGAAGTTCTAATTCTATCACATCATTTTTGTTTTGTGATTTCACAATAAGCAGATGGTGTCAAAACTTCAATGTGATGTCACAATTGTGATGATCTCACAAACTGTTTTTGATGTTAAAATGTCATGAATGATTCTCAATTGTTAATATTTCACAGTGGGGATTTGGGTATACAAAGGGACTGTGAAGTCACAGAGCTATGTATTTTTCAAAGGTTATAAGAGGTCATAATAGATTTGGGATGTCACAATGTGATCCTGGTGTCAAAACAGCAATGTGATTTCACAATGGTTTTGTGATGTCACAGTGGTGATGAGGTCACAATGGGTTAGTTATGTCACGAGTTTGTAACATCACAATTATTTGCCCAATTTCATTGTAATAACTATCAGTGCCCCTATAATCCACGGGAACAGATAGTCATCATGGCCTCCTGGTCTAGACCACAGGAGAAGGGAGTGCATGCCACAAGTGGGGGAAGGACATGCTGCTGAAGGAGATAGGATATCAAGCCCCACATGGTGAGCTGCCAAGAAGTGATTTGGCATGGACATTTGGGAAGTTATGTTTGAAAACTCTTATGCAGGAAATATATTCCAGTGGGGGAAGGGTACAGCCTATATGTAGGATGCATGTTCAGAGCAACAGAAGGGGAGAGAAAAGGGGGAAAGTCCTGGAAGGAAAGAAGTGATGAGACTGCAGGAGGGTAAAGACCTGGGAGGGAAGGAAATTGAGGGAGAGCAGGTGGTGAAGGACGGCAACTTGCCACCTGGACAGGGCAGGGCAGGTCTGTCAAGAATAGAGCAGCCTGAAGAAAAGAAGGGAATGGTTGAAGGAAAAAATGGAAAGACCTGAAAGATAGGACAGGTCTGGAGAGAAGTAGGATGAAGAGAAAGGATAAAGCCTTGTCCTTTGAAGTGTAGAGCTTTGGTGTTCATTAGGCTGGTTGTTTGCAGACCAGTTAACAAATGGCTGGGTTGATCTTGGGAGGTGTGAGGATTCATGGTTGAGGCTGCATTTAGCTCTGGGCATCCAGCCCAGGTCAAGGTAGTCGCTTATTACAAAATTTGTAAGATCAAGACAGGTTTGTGATGTTACATTGCATTAATAATATCACATGGTCAATATGAGTTCACAAAGGGATTAGAACATCACAATGGCGATGTGGTCACAATAAGTTTCTGAAATCAACCTATATGCCGCATTTGAGATAGAATGAAATCACAGAATAGGCAATCACATTGTCTCTATGACCTCACAATGAAAATGTGATGTCATGATGCTATGATGTAATTGTCATTTTGGGATGTCACAATGGGCAGTTGGTATCATAACGTGATCTCACTCGAGATGATGTCACAAAGCATTTGTAATGGTACAATGGCATGCCTGATGTAAGTTGTCCTTTGTTCACAATGAAGACCTGGTTACACAAAGGGACTGTGATGTCACAAACACCATGTGCTTTTTCAAAGGTGCTAAGAGGTCACAACAGGTTTGGGTTGTCACAAGATGGTCATGATATCACTGTGGTAATGTGATGTCACAATGGGTTTGTGATATCACTGTGGTGATAAGGTCACATATGGATAGTGATGTCACAATGAATTTGTAATACCACCATTACATGTCCAATTTCATTCTACTAGATCACAATTAAATACGAGTTCACATAAGGAGCTAGAAATCAGAAAAGCCATGAATTTTGTAAAATGCAATGGTGAAAATCCCATTGAAAATGTGATATTACCATTACATGAGATAGTATTTTTTTGAAGTCACAAACAGTTGGTGATGCCATACAGGTGAGGAGGTCACATAGGTTTGTGATTTCACAATGGGATGGTGGATGATGTCACAGTCTCATGCCAGATCTCTAATTGACAATGAATATATAAGTTCACAAGGGTTAATGATGTCTCCAAAGGAATATATTGGCACAAGTTTAATGAGTCGTAACAGGTTTGTGATGTCAAAATGTGACTCAGTGGTCATGACATATGGCTGTGTGATATCACAGTGGTCATGATGTCACAGTGGATTTCTGATATCACATGTCATACCTGAAGTATTATGAGTTAAACAATTTATGAACTCAGAGAGGCCAAAGATAACACACTGGCAGCATGTCAAAAAATTTGTGAGGATAGGACAGTTTTATGATGTCACAGTGGGTTAGTGATATCATTATGCCAATATGGTGTCATCAAGGTATTGTAATGTCATAATGGTTATGTGGTCACAATGGATTTCTGATATCAACTCACCTGCCACATTTGATATAGAATGAAATCACAGAATAGGCATTCCAAGGTATCTGTGACATCACAATGACATTGTAATGTCATAATGCTACGATGTCATTGTTGTTTTATGATGTCACGATGGGCTGATGTTGTAATAATGACAATGTGATGTTGCACTGGTGATGATGTCACAAAGATTTTGAGATGTTAAAATGGCATGTCTGAACTCAATTTTCATTAGCTCAAAATGATATGGGTACATAAAGGCCTGTGATGTCACAAAGGCCATGATTTTTTTCAATGCTTTTGAGATCACAATAAGTTTGGAAAGTCACAATGTGATCATGGTGGCACAATGGCAATGTGATATCACAATGAGTTTGTGATGTCACCGTTGTGATGAGGTCACAATGTGATAGTGATGTCTCATCAAGATTGTAATATAACAGTGACATATACAACTTCAATTTCTTCTAATTCACTATGAGGATACTGTAATAACCAGTGGGAACAGAATTATCTGTGGGAGCTGATTATCATTTTAAATTCTTGGCCTGGCCCCCCAGAGAGTGTGAGGAATGCTGTCAAAGGTGGAGGTGTCAAACCTCACATGGTGAGCTGTGAAGAAGTGATTGAACATTGGGCAGTTTGGGAAGTGATGGTTGAAAACTGTTAGGCAGGAGACCCATTGGAGTGAGGAGGGTTACAACCTATATCTAGGTTGCATTTTCAGAGCACTGGAAGGGGAGATAAAAATGGGAACTACCCGGATGGAAGAAAGTGGTGGGACAGAAGGAAGGAAAAAATCTGAGAAGAGAGGAAGTTGAAGGAGAGCAGAATGTTGGCAAGTGGTCACTGGCACAGAGTAGGGCAGGCCTGTGGAGAGTGGAGTGGCCTGAAGAGAAGAAGAAAGTGGTGGAAGGGAAAAAGGGAAAGACCAGGAAGAAAGGACAGGTCTGTGGCGAAGGAGGGAGGAATGGAAAAGTAAAATGCCTTGCCCATTGAAGTTTGGAGTTTTGGAGATGATAATTTTTTGGATGTTGGTTTGCAGACCAATTAAGAAAGGGTGCCCATTGGAGGTCTGAGGTTTTGTGGTTAAGGCTGCTCTTGGACCTGGGTATAAAGTCCAGGATAAGGTAATCACAGTCCCCTTTCTAGTGTAAATTGGTTTATTATATTAAATGTGACTCGATGGTTTTTCTCCTTGCCTTAGAGGTCGTAAGTACAGGAGTTCACAGAAAGAGATGGAAGTCTCAAAGACCATGAATATTCTAAGATGTGATGTGGCCATAATAGGTTTGTAAAACACAATGGGACAGTGATATCACACTGGCAATACCACAATGTCATGTCAATGCTTTAAGACCACAATTAGTTGTTGATGCCATTCTCATGATGAGGTTACAATAAGTTTGTGATGTCACAAGGGGTTCATGATGTCAGAGGGGCATGACAGATCTCAATTGTCATTAATTGGCAATGAATATATGAGTTCAAAAAGGGACTGTAATGTCCCCAAAAGCATGTGTTGTCACAAATGTGATGCCATTCTAACAGTTTTGTGATATCACAATGTGACACAATGGTCATGACCTCTGGCAGTATGATGTCACAGGGGATTTCTGATATCACATGTCATACCAGAAACATGAGATTGAAAACAGATTGTGAGCTCACAATATATATGACAATGGCTTAATATATGACAATGGCAACATGTCACAAAACTTATAAGGACAGGACTGGTTTGTGATGACACAGCAGGTTAATGATATCACAATGGCAATGCGATGTCACAAAGGATTGTGATATCATAATGATTATATGGTCAAAATGGGATTCAGAAATAGAATGAATTCCTAGATTAGGCCTTCACACTGTTACATCTATGTTGTAACAATGTCACTGTGATTTATAATGCTATGATGCCATTATCGTTTGGTGATGTCACAGTGAGTTGATGGTGTGATAATAAAATTTGATGTCATTGCTGATTTATGATGCTACAATGGTTATTAGGTCACATTATGTTTCTGATATCAACACACATGTCAAATTTGAAATACAATGAAAAAGTTGGGCCCCGGTGGCTCACACCTGTAATCCTAGCTACTCAGGAGGCTGTGATCTGAGGATAACAGTTCAAAGCAAGCTCAGGCAGGGAAGTCCATGAGACTCTTATATCCAATAAAAACCACTAGAAAACCAGAGGTGGCGCTGTGGCTCAACTGGTAGAGTGCTCGCCTAGAGCTGAAGAGCAGGGAGAGCACCCAAGCTCAGATTTCAAGCTCCACGACCCACGACCCCCACACGCAAAAAAATGATTAAAAACAGACATTCACAATCTGTCTATAACCTCACAATGAAATTATGTCCTCATAGTGCTATCTTATCACTATAGTTTTGTGATGTCAAAAGTAGTTGATGCTGTCATAATGAGAATGTTATGTCACATTGGTGATGTCACAAAGGGTTTGTTATGTTACAATGCCATGTCTGATATCAATTGTCAGTTCATAATGAGGGTATAGTTACAAAAAGGGATTGTGATGTCACAAAGGCCAGGTGTTTTTTCAAAGGTGCTAAGAGGTCCTAATAGGTTTGGGATGTCACAATGTGATAGTGATGTCAAATGACAATGAAAGCTCACAATGGGTTTGTGATGTCACATTGCTTATGAAATCCAATAGTTTTGTGAACTCACATCTCATAATCACATGTCCAATTTCAGTTGCTACTATTTCACAGTGAGGATATGAGTTCATAGAAGAAGACTGAAATATAAAAGGCCAAGAATTTTCTAAAATGCTATGAAGACATACTAGATTCTTAAAACACAATGGAACAGTGATATCACAATGGTAATGGATGTTGCAATATGATGATTTAATAATGTTTTGATATCACAATTGGTGAGGCCACATTGGTGATGAATTTACAAGAGGTGTGTGAGGTCACAATAGGTTGGTGCTATCAAAATGATACATGTGATCTCAATTGTCATTCACTCTCAATGAGTATATGAGCTCACAAAGGGACTGTGATGTCACCAAAGGCATGCATTGTCTCAAAAGTGATGCAGTCCTAACAGGTGTGTGTTGTCAGAATGTGACAAAATACTCATAACATCTATCAGTGTCACCATGATCTAGATGTCAACTGAATTCAGGTATCACATTTCATTCCTGGATTGGGTGTGAGAGGATTGCAATTTCACAGTGGGCTAGTGATATCACAATGGAAATGTGGGATCACAAAGGTATTGTGCTACCCCAATGGCTATTAGAACACAATGTGTTTCTACTATAATAGGTTTATGTTGTCACAATTGGTTGGAAATGTCACCATGCCATACAGAATCTCAAATGTCATTAATTCACAATGAAGATATGAGTTCAAAAAGGGACTGTGTTGTCTCCAAAGTCATGTATTGGCACAAATGTGATGAAGTCCTAACAGATTTGTGAGTTCACAATATGATACCATGGTCTTGATATCTATCAATGTGATGTCACAATGTTCATGATGTCAGAGTCAATTTCGAATATGGTATGTCATACCAGAATTATTATGAGTTTGAAAACATTATAAGCTTACTAAAGGCAGCATATCACACAAGTTATGATTAAAAACTCAAGGTCTTTGGAGCTTAAATTTCTTTCTTCGAAATTGTATCCTCATTGTGAACTAGTAGAAATTGAAATTACACATGTCATTTTGATACTACAAACTCATAGTGACATCACAAACTCATTTGGCCTCATCACCACTGTGACAACACAAACCCATTGTGACATCACATTGCTGTTGGGCCTTCGCAATCACATTGTGACATCACAAAGCTATTGTGAAATCTTAGCACCTTTAAAAAAAACACATGACCTCTGTGGCATCACAGACCCTTTGTGTATCCATATCTTCATAGTGAACTAATGGAAATTGTGATCACACATAGCATTGTATCATCACAAATACTTTGAGCAATAATTATGACTGTGAAATCACATTGTCATCATGATATCATCATCTCATTGTGACATCACCAAACCCCAATGACACCATACCATTTTTTCTTTTTTTTCTTCTGTATGTTATTTATTGTAATTATAGTGTACAGAGAGATTGCAGTTACATTAGCAAGGTAATGAGTACATATCCTATCAAACATTGCTGCCTTGACATCATATTGTCATTTGGATGTCATAGACGCATTATGAATGCCTATTCTTTGATTTCATTCAATTTCAAATGTGCCATGTGAGTTGATATCAGGAAACCATTGTGAACCCATAACCTTTGTGACATCAAATCTCTTTGTCACAGCACATTGCCTTTGTTATATCACTAACCCACTGTGACATCAAATTCCTCTCCTGTCCTCATAATTTTTGTGACATGCCATTGTGATATCTTAGGCCCTTTGTGAGTTGAAATACTGTGTTCGACCTCATATTTCAGATATGACATGAGATATCTAAAATCCAGTGTAACATCATGATATCACACCACTGGACATCATAACCATTGTGTCACTTTGGACATCTCAGATCTGTTAGTTCTTCACCTTTGTGACTACGTATACTTTGGTGACATCAGAATCTCTTCCCAAACTCATATACGCATGATGAGTTAATGACAATTGAGATCCTACAGGCCATTGTGATATCACCAACCCCTTGGGACATCTCAAATCTATTGTGACGCCTCATCAGTATGGCGTCACCAATTGTGACCTCAAAACATTATTATAACATGATGTTGAGACATCACATTGTCATTGTAAAATCACTGTCCTATTGGGTTTTCACATGCTATGACCTCATACTATGAAGCTTCTTTTATCACCTTGTATCCTCACATTGAATTATGAGTAATTGAAATTGGATATATCATTCTGATATTACAAATAAACTGACATCACAAAACCATTGTGACCTCATCACCACTGTGACATCAAAAACCCAATAAGACATCTCATTTCCATTGTGACATCTCATTTCCACTGTGACATTATGGATCATATTGTGCCATCACAAACCTATTATGACCTCTTACCACCTTTGAAAACACACGTGACCTCTGTGACATCACAGAACTTTTTTTGTATCCATATCCTCATAGGGAACTAATGACAACTGACATCAGACATACCATTGAAACATAACAAATCTTTTCTGACATCATAATTGTGACATCATGTTGCCATTATGACACCATCAGCTCATTTTGACATGTAAAATTACAATGACATCATAGCATTGTAACATCACATTGTCATTCTGATGTCATATACACGTTGTGTTTGCCTATTATGTTATTTGATTCTATTTCTAATGTGGCATGTTGGTTGATATCAGAAACCAATTGTGAGTTCATGACCATTGTGATATCAGGGTGCCTTAGTAGCATCACATTGCCTTTGTTATGTCACATTGCCAAATTGATGTCACAAAGGGATTTTGATGTGACAATGGTTATGACATCACAATGAGTTTCTGATATCAACCCATATGCCCATTTCAAATACAATGAAATCACAGGTCAGGCATTCATAATGTGACTATGATATCACAATGACATAATGGCAAATGCTATAATGTCATTGTCATTTTGTGATGCCACCATAAGCTAAAGATGTCATAATAACAATGTGATGTGACACTGGTTATGATGTCACACAGGGTTTATAATGTTACAATGGCTATGAGGTCACAATGTGTTTCTGATATCAACTGATATGCCACATTTGAAATATTATGAAACCACAGGATATACATTCACAATGTGTCTATGACAGCAAAATGGCAATGCTATGATGTCACTGTAGCTTGGTGATGTCACCATGAGCTGATGGTGTCATAACGACAGTCTGATGTCAAATTGGTGTTGATGTCACAAAGGGTTTGTGATGTCACAATGGCATGTCAGATCTTAATTGTCATTAGTTTATAGTGAGGATATGAGAATGAAATCATAATGACATACACAAATGAACTGTGATGACACAAAGGCCATGTGTTTTTGTTAAAAGTGCTAAAATTCCTAACAGGTTTGAGTTTTCAAAATGTTAATGATATAAAAATGGATTAGTGATGTCAAAACTAGTTTGTAATGTCACATCTTATTTCAAATTTCAATTGCTACAAGTTCACAATGAAACACGTTCATAGAAAGATCTTGATATCCCAAAGGCCATGCATTTTCTAAGATGTGATGAGGGCATAATAAATTTGTAAAAGTATGATGGTACAATAATATCACAATTGCAATATGATGTCAAATTATGTCATAAGAGTGTTATGTGACAATTAGTTGGTGATGCCATAATAGTGATGAGTTCAAAATACCTTTGTGATGTCGCAGTAGATTGCTGATGTGACAATGGCATGCCAGACCTCAATTGTCATTAACTCACAATGAGTATATCATTTTAGAATGTGATTGTGAGGATTCCAAAGGCATTTGTTGGCACAAATGTGATGAAGTCAGAACAGATTTGTGATGTGACAATGTGACACAACAGTCATTACATCTAGCAATGTGATGTCACAATATTTATAATGTCACAGTACATTTCAAATATTGCCCTAATTCTAATGACAGCTTGTGGAATAGAGCTAAGTACTGAGTCCTTCATAGGTTGCTCTTTGCTGAGTCTTGCACAGGGAGCTATGTGGAGAGTCTTTCACAGGGTGCAGTATGCCAAGTCCTGCATTGGGTGCTGTTTTCTGAGACTTTCACAGGATGCTGTGTGCTGAGTCATGTGAAAAGTGCCATGTGCTGTGTCCTTCTCAGGATGCATTCTTTCATTGGGTCCTTGTAAGAGCTACATACTGAGATGATGATTATGCAGACAAGAGATTTGAGCTCAGATATGTCTCCATGGTAGGGACAAAATTATGTATTACTGAAGACTAGAGACTTGTCTTCTGAAGACCTTGAACTCAGGGCCCAGGCTCTGACCATTACCTCTTGGGCACATGGCTACCACTCCAACATGTGGAACCACAGACCCCCTTACAGCAGAGTGCCATGACCTAGGGGGTCGATAGCTGCCTTCTCAGGAAGCTGAGATCTGAGGATCTGGGTTCCAAACTATCCCATACACAAAAAGTCCTACGAGACTATTATTTCCAATTGACCACTAAGAAACCTGAAGTGGAAACTTGGTACTTTTGGCTCATGCCTGTCATACTAGCTACTCAGGAGGATGAGATCTGAGGATCATGGTTCAAAGCTAGTCTGGGGCAGGAAAGTCCTTGAGACACTTAGCTCCAATGGGCCACCAGAAAAACTGAAGTGGCTCTGTGGCTCAAGTGGTAGAGCACCAGACATCAGCTGAAGAACTCAGGGACAGCACACAGGCCCATACATCATCTCCTACAACCAACAACAACAAAAGAGCAGAAACAAACTAACAAATCTGAAGTAGAGGACTGGGAATGTGCCTTGGGGTAGAGTGCTTTGCATATATGAAACCTTGGGCTTGATTTCTCAGGACCACATCACCAGAAAAAGGACTGAAATAGCTCTGTGGTTCAAGTGGGAGAGAGTTATCCTTGTTAAAGAAAAACAAGGTACAGTGCTGAGTTCAAGATCCAGGACTGGTGTATGCACGCACACACAGGGACACACACACACACACACACACACACACACACACAGACCAGAAGTGAAACTGAGACACAGAATGGTAAAGCACTGGGCTTCTGCATTGAGCTCATGTTCAGCACCCAGGCCCTGTGTTGAACCCAAAACCTAGCCACCTAGGGCCCAACAAGGAGAGGTCAAATGTTTCAAAACATGATGAGCTTCACCAGCCCTAGATGACACGAATCTTTCTGATATGCGATATGTGCTTGGATATCCCAAGCTTCCAGAAACCTAGGAAAGGTATCATAGGCCCATCATCACCTGCAATTAAACATTTCATTAGGTTCAATATCCTAGTTTTTGGTCAGAAGAACTCCTGAATTATATTGAGCACTGTATCTGAACACCGGAATATAGTCTCACAATGGCAGGATAAGTGCAGGGAACTTGGCCTGCCAAGGGAGGCTACACAATTGAAGGCATCCTGTCAAAACAGAGAACTAGGGAGAGAGATAGCTTGGGGTACAAAGAGGCCTTTTTCTCCTGGCCTTCAGAGCCTACCCACACTCATCCTCACTAATTGGTCCAGATAGAGTTGTTTCACCGCTGTACAGGGGTAAGGCCTTTTTTGTTTGCCTGTTCAGACAATGACTGAGACTTCTTACCACAGCATGGGGTGGGGAGAAACCCTCAGGCTACACTGGGAACAGTAAGGGGAGTCCCTGAACATGCACTGTTTCAAAAGCACTCTCTATGCTATGAAATCATTGTATTAAAACAAATTTCCTAGTTTGGTGCTGTTCATTATAACTACTCTGGAAATACACCTAAAGGAACATCCATACACACGCAAAGACATGGAGGTACAGGCCCTTTGTGCGGGGGGGCAGGTCCTGGGGTTGGATTATGAGCCTAGGCATTGTCCCTGAGCTGCTTTTGCTCAGGTAATGCATTAACCTTCAGTCGCAGCCACACATCTGGGCTTTTCTCGGATCTCTTAGAAATAACAGTGTCATGGACTTTCTAATACTGGCTGGATTCAAACTAAGGTTCTCTACATCTCAGCCTCCTCAGAGCTGAGATTAGAGTCAGCAGCCACTGGCACTTCCCTTTCTTTCCTTCTTCATGTTTTACTCTGGACAAGCTGAATTCTTAACAGGGTCATTCCATTGGTTTGAATTTATAAGTAAACTACCCAAGTTCTTTATAGCTGCTTTCTCTGAAAACGATTTTCTCTCATCATCTTCTCCTTTGGTCACAGGTTTGCAGTCAAAAGTGAGAAATGAGTGTTACAGGATTTGGGAGCAAATGTCCACAGGACATGCCAGTTCAGTCACTTAGTATTGAGCTGCAGTAAATTTACTGTCTCAGGATGAGTGGATCGAAAGCTGGAACGATCCTCATGCAGTCTGCACTGCTCCTTTTGCCTATAAAATGACCTAATAATTATGAGTGTTTCCGAACTTAAGTATCTAGAACACACTATAAACATCTTCCTGTTTCTGTTTTTCTCTAGTACCTCTCGAGATTTAGACTAACGGTTTGTGAGGAGCGGTTCCTCAGCGAATCCCTGAGGAAAGTTGCTTGAATCCTCCTCAGGAGATCGCCGTCCAAAGCCAGCCTGAGCAGGAAGTTGTGAGCCTCTTTCTCCAATAAACCACCAGAAAACCAGAAGTGGAGCAGTGGCCCAGAGGGTAGAGCTCCAGCTTTGAGAGAGAAAGCTAAGCAGGAGATACTGGCCAGAGCAGGCAGGAAAGCCTGAGAGGTGCTTATGTACAATTTTTATCGACCAGATGGCTGGAAGTGGAGCTGTGGCAGTGGTAGAGCCTCAGCATTGAGTAACACAACTCAGGATTGCATAAGGCCCTGCGTTTAAGCCCTGGGATGGCCACAAAAAATTCAAAGAGAGAAGGCCAAGTTATGTATCCGTGCCTTACCTACTTATGTTTGTATTACCTCCCTGAGTGCAAACAGACCATATCCAATGCTTCTGCTTTTATTTACTGATTTATTTTTCAGAGATGTCTGTTGCACAAACTGCATCATAATCTTCATTTCAGGCCCATCGCTTTTCTCTTCCAGGGTACCAGGCCTGTGTCCTTATATGATGCACACTTAGGCTCTCAGCAGGGTTTATTTACATTTTACTATGAGGCCAACACAGGAACAATCACAAATCAGGCAAGGGAAGACAAGATCAGGTTTCTTAGAAGTAACTGGTATTCACAAAAATTAACTTGGGGACGAAAAACGGCAGCCTACATATGTACAAAATACCATTAATAAAAAGATGAGGGGGTTGGGAATGTGGATTAGTGAGAGACTGTTTGCCTAGCATGCAAGAAGCCCTGGGTTCGATTCCTCAGTAGCACATACACAGAAAAAGACAGAATTGGTGCTGTGGCTCAAGTAATAGAGTGCTACAGATAGTGCCCATGCCTTGAGTTCAACCGAGAACTGGCATAGTTAGGTAGGTAGGTAGGTGAGTGGGTAGATAGAAAGATAGATAGAGAGAGAGAGAGAGAGAGAGAGAGAGAGAGAGAGAAAGAGAGAGAGAGATACAAAGATGATAGATGAATCTGGTCTTGGACGTCAAGAGGGAAGAAGGGAACAATTAGCAGTCATGAGGCCTTCGGCAGTGTGCCAGTATACCAGTATTGCATTCACATAACCACAGAGCAGGAAGACTGTCTCTCTCCCACTTCTCAGGCAGCTGAGGGCCCCAGAGCCAAGAGGGGAGAGCCAGGTGCTTGGAGAGAGAAGAGAAATGGCCCTGCTTCTCCTTGGACTGGGGATTGGCATTAATGATTTGCAGAATGAAGGAAGGAGAATGGATTCACCGAGGTAGAAGAAGGGCCTTCAAATCTGACAGATGGAGAGTCAAGAACCCACTTCCTAAGACCAAAAAGCAGGATTTTTCTACTCTGTTCCTCCCCTCTCCCCCACTAAACTGTCTCTCTATTGGTAACCTAAAGATAGCCTGAGGCTGCCTTAACCTGAGGGAGGAAGGTTAATCAGTCATTGTTTGAAGAGGTTGAGAAAAGCCTGACCCTGGTGTAACTCTAACAAATGTTTGAAGTTCCTCCCCCTGCCCGTTGCTGGTTGTGCCTGGAATGAATGAAGTGGTTTTGCAGCTCACTTTCCTGTTGAGTGTGTACATTCTGCCTCCTAATCCTGCAGGCCTTGGTCTCTTCACCTAGCCTGGCTTTTGCAACTATTTTCTGTCCTTCATATACAGTGATACAATGGAGTTCTTCCTGCTAACAGGGCTAGGGCTTGGACCCTGAGAACTTCATTTGAACCCAGGATGGGTCAATAATGTTTCTTTCCTGCTTCTACAGCTTGAGAATTCTAAGAACATTTAGAGTGCAAGTAACTTCTCATCACCAAGGGAAACCCAGGAAGCTCTTGAACATCTCACCTTTCAGAAGTGGAAGTCAGAGTGTCATAGACTTTCCTACTCTGGCTGACTTTACCCTGTGATCCTGAGACCTCAGCCTCCTAAGATAGGGTGATGGGAGTGAGCTACTGATTCTCTGCTAGGTTCACAACTGTAATGACATTTTCAGTACAAGTCAACTGCTTATCACAAAGGGTTTGGGGAGCATATTAACCCTTTCAACATTGGACCATTCAGAACCCTGTAGCACACAAGGTTATAAGGCTAGAGTCTCAGAGGCTGGGTATATGGATCTACTAAACTTGAACCTTGAGCTCTGACTCCAATTCTGGTATACATCAGCATTCATTTTCCAGAGAATGTTCTCTTAATTGGCAAATAGGAAAAGTACTTTGATTAACCCTCAGTTTTTTCCAGTTGTGTGTCTCGAACTCAAGCCAGGGTAATGTCCCTGAGCCCTTCAGCTCAAGGCAAACAGTACCACATGAGCCACAGTGTCTTTTGGTGGTTCATTAGAGATAAGGGTCTAACAGGCTTTCCTTGCTTAGCCTTTCTTTGAACTGTGGTCTTCAGCTCCCAGTCTCCTGAGAAGCTAGTTTTCCAGATGTGAGCCACCAGAATCTAGCCTATTATTTTGAAAGTCCTGGGGCTTGATCTTAGGACCTGGGCACTCTCTCTGAGCTTCTTTTTCTCAAGACTAGAGCTCTACCACTTGAGCCACTCCACAGCTTCTGGGTTTTTCTGAGTATGTGGCACTGAGGATTCAAACCATGGCATTCATGCATGCTGAGCGAGCTCCTTACCACTGTCACATTTCTAGCCCCACCCTTACAGTTTTATCCCTCAACTTGCCTATTCTCAAGAAAAGGCCTCTGATTATAAATCATCTAAAGAAATCCCTATAGGAAGGTGTCCAAAGATGAATAAGACAAACTCATCTGTGGGAGAGACTCTAAACATGTGAAGACTGTAACAAATGCTTCCATTTAATTATGTATCATGTTTCAACACTTAATAAAGTATAAATGAAAATGAGTCAATGTCCTAAATTATTGTGAATCATTTTATAATAGATGTAAAACATGTACTAAATATTATGTGTATAATAATACTAAATACAATAAACAATAAATAAATGAATCAAATAAAAAATAAAATACAAAATAAATAATAAAAAATAATATGTAATAAACATACATATGTAAGTATATATCATATATTACACATGTATAGAAATATTTTTTTCCATTGCAAGGTGTTCATTTGGGCCCTCAGAACTCTAGCCTGAATTTGTTTTCCTCAAAGACAGTAAGTTTCGCCTTCACCTATGGTGCAAAAGAGTTACCTGGAGGGTGAGATCAAATCACAGCAATTACAGAAATACTGGCCCCAGTTCCAAGACAGTGGCTTAAATTTTTTAATGAAAGCAGTTATGTTCATTCAGTTCCATACAGAGCATTTAAAAAAAAAGCAGTGTAGAATTTTGTACAGCTTTTCAGACATCCTTACCTTACCCCCAAAGTGCTTCTCTGAGCACTACATTGTTTCTTTTTTTGTACATTTTTATTGCAAAAATGTTGTACAGAGGGTTCACAGTTACATAAGCAAGGTAATGAGTTCATTTCCTATTGAGCATTGTTGCCTCCTCTTTTTTTTGTTTTCCCCCTACCATCCCTTCCCTCTCATCTCCACAACTACTCCCCCTGCCTAGTTCAGTGACTTTTTTTTTAATTTTTGGCTTGGCACGGGGTTTGAACTCAAGTAGTGGTAACTCTGCACCTTCCCTCACATTGCTACAGATTTACCAAGACCCTGAGTTCAAATCCCAGGCTTAGGAAGGAAACTGGCAGAAATTCCAAATGAAAGAGCTTTATTTCTTTTTAATTTAGTTAAATAATTAATTAATTGTTTTATTTATTCTTTATTTTGCCAACCACGGGGCTTGAACTTAGATTGTGGCAACTCTGACTCAGCTTCCATCACCCTAGACTGTGGTGCAGTCTCTGGACCCATAGCTGATCCTGGGATCCTAGGCCCTGAGGATTTGCAGGAAGAAAAAAAAGTAGGATACCACAAAAAGTGGCGAACTTCAGAGGGCTGGGGTATTACGTCTTTTTCTTTGTACCATGGGTCTGCATGACAAGGCTACAAAGTGGACATGACCTGCTGTTGCTCAGACATGCAAGGCAAGCACTGTACCACTGAGCCAGCTTCTATTTTCTCATTCCTGGAAGAAGCTGTACATGAAGACAACACTGATCCTTATTTTCAGTCTGTACCTTTGAATAAGGAGGAGCATCTTTCCTCTGCTCTCCATCAATTCCCTACTTTCTAGTTAGAATGACTTAGAATAATAAAAATGTAAAAAGAGAAAATAAATCATCATGAAAAAAAAACAGATGCAGAAAATTCATTGTATTTTTCCCAATATGAACTATTGGGGAAATACATGGACACCTTATTCCCACTGGCACTGAAAGTCCCTAGTTAGGCAATTCTGATGAAGATGAGTAACAAAATGAAAAAGTGAGAAATCGTATCAATTGCAAGAAAAAAAATGGAGTAGGATCCAAGAAAATTTCTTCTTTGGGCTGCTGAAAATAATCGGCTTACTAGAGTGTGGTGACTACTTTCCATAAAAGCTACTCATGTGAATACTAGGGATGACAATGAATATACCCCTCTTCATCGGGAAGCCTACAGTGGACACTTAGACATTGTCCATGAGTTGGTGGCTCAAGCAGCAGATATTCATGCAATAATTGTTAATGGCTGAACACACCTGCGCAGTGCTTACTCGTGGAATAATACCAGTGTGGCGTCTTTCTTACTTCATCATGATGCAGATACAAATGCCCAAACTAAACACCCCTTGACTCCCTTGCATCTTGCTGCTGGGAATATAGATAGCAAAGATACAGTGGATCTCCTTCTGTTGAACCATTATATCAAACCAGGTCTGAAGAACATCTTGCAAGAAACTGCCTTTGATATTTCCAAAAGCATAAGTATGTATCACTACCTCTTTGAAGTTGTGGAAGGCTGTACAAATTGTTCTATTAAGTTGTAATGTTTAGGTTAAGTTTCTTTTCTTTTATCTTTTTTTTGTTGAATTTTATCATTTTACTGTGAAAACACCATACAGAGGGGTTAAAATTACATGGGCAAGGTAATGAGTACATTTCTTATCAAGCATTGTTGCCTCCTCCTTTATTTCCCCTTGCCATACCTTCTCATATCCCCCCCACTCCCCTCCACCCTCCCTACCCCTTCTCCCCAGCCAAAGTTGTAAAGTTCGGTTTTTTACATGACGTCTTGTACATCTCATTGTTGCAATGGGTCAACCTGTATCCCTATTTAAATAATTTGTTTTTTCCCTTCCCCTCCACAAATCATACCAACATCAAATACAAATAAAGCAGGGGTTATACGGTGGTGGAGGGACATACAAAGCAATAAAGAAATCATCTTATAAATATGTTAGAAACAATTGCATGAAAGAAAAAAAAAATTGAATCCTTATCTTGGGGTTCATTTCGACTAACATCAACTTATCTGACCATTTCTGCTTGTCTCAGACATATAGTAGTTATTGCAAGTACGGGAAACCATGGGATCTATGTTTCTTTGGGCCTGGCTTACTTCACTTAATATATTGTTTTCCAAGTCTTTCCATTTTCTAACTAATGGGGCAATGTCATTCTTTCTGAGGGAGGCATAAAATTCCATTCCATAGACTTCTATTTTCTTAATCCATTCATCTACTTAGGGGCATCAAACAAGACCATACTAAACCTACCAGAACAACTATGTTTATTGCAGAATTATTTAGCATAGCTAAGATATCAGTTATGTTTCTTAAACATCAAAATGCCAGTCCATTCTTTGTGTCCATATAAAATATTTTCACAATCCAAATAACAGCAATATCTTACTGTAAAAATTCCGTGGAATTTTTACAAGTGAATTGAATGACTTTGATGTCAAAATGTATTTGAGTTGTTTGTGTACATCTATAATGATTTCTGCAGATTTTGTGATTTTTTAATCAGAAATAATTTGATCTTATCTGTTGAAATGAGTGTTATAGAAACTAAAGATATTTCTGGTTCTTCCCTGAAAAAAGTATATTTTAAAATATTCTATATTCTGTGTTTGCATAATATCCATAATCTATTTCATTCTTTCCTAGATATATTTTGAATTCAACATTGTTTTATAATATATATATATATATATATTTATTAATGAATTCCTTAAGAAGCAGGAATTAGCAGTAAGCAATAGTCAAATGCAAGTCAACTTAAAATGAAGGACGAGATCACAAAATCTAAGAGAAAGTACTGCGATTCAAACTTTCAATTTACAGATGACCAGCCCATATGAGTGAACAAGATCACAAAGTGTCACAAGATTATTTTTAATACCCCTCCCCTAATGATTAATGAACGATTTCAGTCCAGCATAAATGGGCCAGAAAAATAGCTCCTGGAAGGATAGATCCACAATTTGTCTATAAAGGCCAGGAAAACTTGACTTAGAGGTCAAATGTAATTAAAAAAAAAATTAATTGAGAAGATCCTTAGTGCTTAATAACACTATGAGATATACAAGTTGCCATGTCAAAAACAAAGTTTACAACTTTGGTGCGGGGCGGGGGAGAGGATCGGGGTAGGGGGCAGGGGGAGGATGCAAAGGAATGGGAAGGGGAAACAAAGGAGGAAGCTACAATGCTTGATAAGAAATGTACTCATTATCTTGCCCATGTAATTGTAACCCCTCTGTACAGTATTTTCACAATAAAAAAATACACAGGTACTTCAGTAAAACTTGGTTCTGTGGTATGAAAATGTCATTCTCAAAATATTTAATCTCCTGAAAGTGTATTCTTTTTCAAGTAATCTTTGAAAAATCAAATTCGCAAACCAGGCGCTAGTGGCTCACGCATGTAATCCTAAATACTCAGGAGGCTGAGATCTGAGGATCACGGTTCAAAGCCAGCCCGGGCAGGAAAGTCCGTTAGACTCTTATCTGCAATAAACCACTCGAATATCAGAAGTGGCACTGTGGCTCAAGTGGTAGAGTGCTCGGCTTGAGCTGAAGAGCACAGGGACAGTGCCCAAGCCCAGAATTAAAGCCCCATGACCTAACCCCAAAAAAATCACATTCGCCAAAATAACATTTGACAAATAGATGATACTTAGTGGCAATAGAGTTACAATAGAATTGATTTGCTTACCCAGCACTAATGCCAAACAGGTTCAACCATTCATTAAACTGTAGAAATAGTACCACCCATCATTTGTATTATTCATTAGGTGCCTTTCAAAATTTGTTAAATATATCAGCCTCCCATATTTCAAACCCAAACGTTAGCTAATAAAGTAAATTTCATCATTTAATAAGGCACATTTTAAAAAGTCACAAATAGTTGCCTTATCATATGTTATTTTATGTTTTCCCTATCTGTCTAACATAGTAAGTCTTGAATATGGGTACTCGTCAGAGATGTGAAAAACATAAAATCTGTCTTCTATTTCTATCATATTCCTCTATAATAATAAATTTTAATTTTCTTTTTTTTCCGAAACTTAAATGTAGTAGAAAATATTATCCCATGTAAAATAAAATAATCACACACCATTGTACAAAGCCATTTGTAAAAATTGGTAATTTGGAATACATTCTAAACCATTTTTAAACTTTCTTGTTGACTAAAGATTAATCTTCCAAATGGATGAGAATTACATCATGTCTAGGTGCTTCACGCCTCCAGTCTTGCAAATTATTATTGCAGATGAATGAATTATGGAAATATAAGCTGACATAAGTTCAAGTATATGCAGGATTGAAACTCCATGGAATGTATATAAACCTTTCAAACTATTAACAGACAGTTTAACAGAATGACTATCAGGAAGTTGAAGCCAGAGAGGAATAATAGTAAATACATAGAATGAATGAAAAATGGAACAAGGGGCAAATACAGCTAGAATTTCAATATACACATGTGATAAAGGAAGTGGTAAAAATGAAATAAATCTTGGAGAGGGAGTTGGTTGACAATGATAGAAGGAGTGAAACTGATCCAGGAGCATTGGACAATTAGATGGACATATTTAATTTTAACACACTTGCACAACCTTTTGAAATTCAGTGAAAAAACACACAAAAATTACAACCAAACAGCAATCTCTAGAGAGTATGAATATAACCTCTCAAAATTTTAAGCAGTTAATGAAGGGCTGTCTTGGGAAAAGCAAACAAAACTATTCAAAGAGGGCAATTTGGGGTAGGGGAGAAATTTGAACAGATTTAAATAGATTGTCTCAGGTTATAAATCACCTATATATGCTGCAAATGTTATGTTCCTTCTGCGAGTTCCCTCTGTCTGAACTGGATACTCCAGTCCTGAGCCACACTTGATAGCTTGTGAAGATAGAATGCAAGAGAAAAGATCAAGAACCCATTACTCGGCTGGGGAGAAAACAATTCTCTATGTTTTCTTTAATCTCTCTTCACTACTCTTTCTTCATATTTTTAAGTCAATTGATTTTGAGTTATATATTTCCTTCTTTGTTCTGGAAAAGTAATTGGTGAAAGTAATTCACTAAATAGTATTTGCCATTTTTTTTTTATCATGCGGTTTACTTGTTCAAGGGAGTCCATTAAACTTCACCCCTGCATTTGGTTGCCATAAAAACCCAACATTGATGTTAATCAGGACAAACTGTAATGTAAAACTTTGTCTACAAAAAAACCAGTCCAAGAAACTGTGATCACAAATATTTGGATATCCGTTTTTCTTTTTACTTTTACCTTGAAAGTCTTCTTGTGTCGGGCTGGGAAGTGGCTCAGTGGTGGAGCGCTTGCCTTGCATGCTTGAGGCCCTGAGTTCGATTCCTCAGCACCACATAAGCAAAAAGAAAAAAACCGGAAGTGGCATTGTGGCTCAAGTGGTAGAGCGCTAGCCTTGAGTTGAAGAGCTGAGGGACAGTGCCCAAGCCCAGATTTCAGGTCCCACGACCGGACCCAAAAAAAAAAAAAAGAAAGGAAGAAAGAAAGAAAGGAAGAAAGAAAGAAAGGAAGAAGGAAAGAAAGAAAGAAAGAAAGAAAGAAAGTCTTCTTGTGTCTAAAGTGCCCACAAACATAAGTACTCCACCATTTTTTGGTTCAATCACTTCTAACCTCAAAGATATATTTTGCTAACAAGACGCTTAGAGGAAACTGCATAATACTCCACTTTTATCTTCTCTCTTAAGACTCTCCTTAGATACCACATCAGGAACAGTGAAGTTATTCTTTGCAAAATTATTTCAATAGATTATTTTTCTCTTAATCTTGCATTTGCTCAACAAGATGTATGGAAGAGAATAAAGTTAAATCACCCATACTTTGGAAGACAATGTCTGTTACAAAGGACAATGCTTCTATGTCCTACTTCTATGTCCTCCTCTTAGCTCTTGCCTGATTTCCAATTAACCACAGCTTCTTGGCTCCAAGTGTAGTGAAGCTGAAGGACTCTAAGGCCTCCCCCACTGCTACATCTTCATGGTTTCTCCTTTAAAACTCTTTTAAGTTTCCTCCTTTGGATGTGGGATTTATTTTCATGTCTTCATTAAATCAGTTCTGCATTGTAGTGAGCCAAAACGGCTCTGTAAAATCACTTTAGGTAGCAAAAATATTACAATCTATATCAAAAAGTTTTGGCCTCCCTCCACTGCTGAAGCCAATTTGCTCAGCTAGGGCTTCTAAGAACACTGTATTCTTACTTTTTCCATGTGCTCAGTTCTTTTCTGAACCCAAAACTTTTTGGCTTATGTAATAAGAGATGTCTTCACTATCTCATTTTAATAAGGATTTATATTTGTGAGCCACTTAGAAATGTGAAATCACTGGTTTGAAGTATCCAATCAGATTTTTTTTCTGTGTTTCAGTGCTTCAGTGCAAAGGCATTGTGGAAAGTATTACAAACAAAAAGTGTAAACCCAATACCTTTTTTCATTGTGGAGGGCACTTTCTCCCTAAATATTTTGACCCAAATTATCTTTTTCAGAGAATTACTGTTTGGTAATTAAAGGTCAATTCACAAATTTTGATGTCTCTTTTTAAAGAAATTTGAATTAAATTGCACTATAACCTTGTTTCACACAGTGAGAGAATATTTCCTGGGTAAGGACAGTTTTCAAGGGAAGCTACAGGATTTATAGCAAGGTTTCTGAGGTTTGTTTGTTTAGTGTGAAAATGAGCCATCTTCACTCACATTGCTCCCTCTCCACTAATTATCCATGGATTTTTTGCATTAAAGCCTATTTTCCTAGGCAACTTTAAATTTTCTTAATAGGCTATGTTGTTTAAAAGTTTGAACAATTAAAATTTACGTGTCATATTTTTAAAACTCTTTTGAAATTCCTATATCAAAACCGTGAATTGACCAATCCTAATTCCACCTTTACCATCAAAAACAGTTAACACGTTGTTTTCACGATATAGTGTCCATGCAACTATTATTTTCCAGTGGCTTTGTTATGCATATATATGACCACATAAGCTGATGTTGAACAAAATGAACTCCAAGATATGGAATCAGAGATTTTTATTTGCGGTTGTTGGTTTTTATGTATTATGTGATTTCTATTTTCTTTGATTTTTCCCCTTTGATTTATCCCTTGCTGTATTTGATTTTGGTACCCTGTGTATTGTGTATACATTTACCTACATTAGGGAAGGGAAGAAGAACATCACAATGGTGACACAAATGACAAAGGCCAAACCAATGCATTAGCAATACTCACAAGACAATACGTTGGAAATATACATTACAACTTGTGAGGGGTACATAGGTGAAGGAAAACTGTGAGAAAAGTGAGGGAGGGGGTAACAAGTTGGAAAAGTTATGTATTCACTACCTTACAATTACTGTAACCCGACTGTACATCACTGACAATAAAATTAAATTTAAAAAATAAGCTGCATAAAATAAAATTTCACTATAATGGTATAGTTAATATTGTTCTTTATATAGTAAAATTTTAAAAATCAATACTATTTGGCATCTAATTTGATTTAATTACCCTTTCTTTATCAGAAGATCGTCAACTTGAATGTTATCCAACTAGACAATATTTTCACAATATACTTGTATATTTTGGAAAAAATAAATTTAGCACTTTCACACACATAAAACCGAAAACAATTTAATTCTATGGAAACCCATAACTTTTAAAATTAAATAAGTTGTTAGGACAGAATATATGTGTTGTTCAAAATTCCTATGACTAATAACTACTCATTTTCAAATTCTGAACTTTCCATACCTGAGAGATTCAAAACGGTACTTGTTTTCATGTTATATAATTCTGCAATAGATGCAGTTTCCAATGGAATATTAGAGATTGAGAAGTCAACAGAAAAATAGCCACATTCTTATAGATGATAAAACTATGGAGCATCTGTAATAATTCTTCAAGGGTAAGCATTCCCCAGCTTTATGCCATAAAGTCATCCTAGCCCAACAGTTTCCAACTTGTAAGGTCCACCTTAAAATTCCGTTATTTCACATCATGAATAGCTTATCTTTACTGTGAAAAAATACTGCACCTCTGGTATTGTGTTGCCCTCCTTGTTCGGCAAAGAACACCACAATAAACTCAGTTGAATCAATTTTCCCCCTGTGGTATTCTTGAGATCAGAACTCTTGCAAATATTATTTATATTTATATTTTTTAACTATCATAGATATTGAGGATACTAAGTTAAGAAGATTATGGTTCAAAGCCCATCCAGGCAGGAAGATCCCTTAGAATCTTATCTCCAATAAACTTCTCAGAAAAAGCCAGACACAAGTGGCACTGAGGTTGAAGTGGTAGAGAAGGAGCCTTGAGCTCAGAGACAGTGTCAAGGCCCAGAGTTCAAGCCCTAGGTCAAACCAATAAAACAAAAACAAAAATTGGGCTGGGAAGTTGGCTCAGTGGTAGAGCGCTTGCCTTGCATGCATGAGGCCCTGGGTTCGATTCCTCAGCACCACATAAGCAAAAAGAAAAAAGCCAGAAGTGGCGCTGTGGCTCAAGTGGTAGAGCGCTAGCCTTGAGCTGGAGAGATGAGGGACAGCACCGAGGCCCAGAGTTCAGGCCTCACGACCTGACTCCCCCCCAAAAAAATAAAATAAAAATGAACCCAAACCTAGCATTTTTTCTCATTGTATACAGAGGCACATAACTAAGGAAACTGCTTCCTGTGTAACATATAAGTAGAAGAAAGAAGATGTCACACAATTATTCTCTTCATACCATGTTATACCAAACCCTCAAAAATGCTTTTTCTAAATTTATAAATTAATATCATCCATTTGTTGGCAACTCTGTCTAAATTATTCACATTATCATTTTATACACGAACTGTTGGAATGATCTATTAACTAAGTTCTGATTATAACTCTCTTGAAAGAATATTCTAGGCACAGAGAATGCCAGAATCATTTGTGAATTTGTCAGTTAAAATCTCTACTTAAAAAGAATTTTATAGTATCCAATGGAATATGGAATTACAAAAAAAACTATTTATTTTGAATCTAAATTCTAATTTTGCAAGGTCCACAAAGTCCTACATTAGATGAACTGTGCTATTTCTCCGGGCTTAAATTTTGTAAACCTTCATCATTTCTTTGGCATCCAACAGAATGATGCTTACTTACTTTTTCAAATTTTGGATGGGAATCATGAGCTATTTTGCATCTAAGAATGTTCTGTAATGAAGAGAGATTAAAACACAACTGAGGATTATATATCAGTTGCATTTGAATAGGAAATTTGAATTCTCAAATCATAATGACAAAATTAGCCCAAACTTCCAACTGTGTATTCCTTTCTTGTAATTTGGTTTGTTTTATTGAGACAAAAATTATACTACCTGGTCCAGTGAAGGTATCACTATGTAATTCCACTCTCTAATCTCCTTTCTTAGTCTGAGTGCTAGAATTCCAGGCTTGTATCAGATTGCCCTGCCATAGTTTGTTGGTTTATTTAATCTAGAAACACACTAGCAATTCTGAACTTCTCTGATGATCTTATCCATTGACTGCTCAGATTGTTTATGTACAGTTTTGAAAGATGTTCTAACATTTGACACAGTATATGAACATTTTCAGATGCACATGCAGGAGTCTCTGATTCATTCCTCCATGGATCTGATCCCTTTAATAATGATTACTTGACTTTCTTACTATCTCTGGTCCCTACCTATGTAATAGTCTCAAACTTGTTTGAAGAAAGTTCACTAGAGGACTTTTTAATATTAAAATTTATCACTTGATTATAGTTTTACTCAGAACATATTTTCTATTGCTTTCTAGCTTTTCTACATATTCTGAGAGTTGTTTCATTTGTGTATTCGTGGGTGCACATATAAGTGCCTCTGTGTGTATGCATATGTTTGTATGTATGTATGGAAAACCTCAAGCTCTTATTCAACAATCTTACTCATGAGTGGTATTTCATCACTTGAACTGTTCTTCCAATGCAGCTTTGGCTGGTTAATTATAGATAGTGTCTAAAGACTGTTCTGCCCAGGCTGGATGCAAACTGAATTTCCCAGACTCCTTTACATTCTTAAGTTTTATTTTTCCAGGAGTATCAACTTTTAAACTACAAACATTTTTGTGAGTGTTGTCTAACCTGTAGCCCAGATTTTTAACTCAAGAATTCATATAAAGATAGATGAACATATGCATTACATATGCTGAAAGTACACTGTTAGAAATGTGATCTTAAGCTGGGTGGCGGTGAGATCTGAGGATTGAGGTTCAAAGCCACCCCGCATAGGAAAGTCCCAGAGACTCTTTCCTCTAACTACAAGAAAACTGGAAGTGGCACTGTGGCTCAAGTGGTAGAGCACTAGCCTGGAGCTGAATAGCAGAGGGACAGCGCCCAGGGTTCAAGTGCCACGACCACCACCACCAACAACAATATATATATATATATATAAAGAAATATGATCTTTGCCTCCAGGTTCATTGCTAGTATAATCCCTGCTCTTTCAAGATGGACTTTTTTCCAGTTAAGTCCATTCTCTTATATCTGAATTGCATGGAATCAGAATCATACTTCTATTCTACTTTTTACAAATTTGCACAATTGGAAGTGTGATTTAGAAAGGGAGTGGCCTCATACTTCATTTTCCACTTAGGAGAAATGCTTTCTTTATATCACTTCTGTAAATCTACATACTGAACTTGGCTTCATTGTTTCAATGTTGTCTTATTTGTAGATCCTTCTATATTGTATTGAACCCTAAAACACAGAACTTCTCTTTCTCCTATTATTGCTATTGTTTCTCTTACTGTTAACTCTTGTACACTTGGAAAATAATGCACAGCACATACACTCCCAAAAAAATGATCTGAGAACCCTCTTCCCATTTAAAATTCACCTTAATTTACAGAGCACTTATGAAGTTTGAACTCAATGTATAATGCATTTATAAGCAATATAAATTTCATATTTTATCTTTACTAAGTTGTCTCTGAAACACTGCTACATGATGTCCAAAGGTGTCCTTGTGCGTTTTCAATGAAGCCAGCAAACATTCATTATACCTCAAGCAGCACCATAAATTGTTGCTAGAAGTAACTATTACTGGAGGCGGAAACTGATCCCAGGGGAGGAATTGAACATAGAGATATGACAAAGTTCAAGTTAATTTGTGCTTTCCTTTTTACTGTACAAGAAAAGGATCCAAGGCTTGAGGGAAACTCTGTCCCTGACTTTTCGAGTGTGATTTTTACTCATATAAAACTAGCTTATAAAGTTCTGGTTGAGAGTATTACAAAAGGAAATAATGTGCCATTTGAGGGCCAGCATAGAACAAAAGGAAATAACGTTGTTTTAAAAGTGTTCTACTGCAAAGAAAAAAAGACATGGAGATTTTAAAGTGCTTTATGGATGGATATTTCACTTCTGAGATGATTCGTTTGTTGCAGGATTTAGTTATCCATCCCTCTATTCTGGTCCTGAGTTCTCCATAGGAATAAGGATTCCAAAAAGGCAGGATCCAGTGAGTATAATCAGCAAAAGCAGTCTCTTCTCATACCAGTACTCCTTTAAGGATGGTCCCAAAGAAATACCTGGGTTTTTTTTTTGTTTGCTTGTTTGTTCAGTTTGTGCTGGTTCTGAGGCTTGCTCTTGGAGGCTGGAACATGTCACTGAATCGATGCTTTTCCTGCCCACCTGTCCCCAAAGCTAATACTTTACTGCTTGAGCAAAATCCTCACTTCCGGACTTTTTGGTGGTTAATTAGCGATAAGAGATTGACAGAATATCCTGCCTGGGTTTGTTTTGAACTGAAATAGTAAGAAAGCCAAGTGATGGGCTGAGAAGGTGGCTGAGGAGTAGAGTGCTTGCCTTGAATGCATGAGGCCCTCGGTTCGATTTCTCAGCACCACAAGAGCAGAAAAAGCTGGATGTGGTACTGTGTCTCAAGTGGTAGAGCACTAGCCCTGAGCTGAAGAGCTTAGGGACAGTGCCCAGGCCTAGAGTTCAGGCACCATGACTGCCAAAAAAACGCCAAGTGACATCAACTGTAACAAGACTTATTTTTTGAACCAAGAAATACTAAATGATGTTTATTATAAAGCTAATATTTGACAATTTTTAAAAGAAGAGAATATGTCCAGTGAAGAAGCCATAACTTAAATAACAGCAAAAGTAAGTGCACTGAATCATTTTGGTATTATTTTTTTCTGCTTTGGAAGATTACTATTGACCTTGTCCTTCCTTTGGGGGAAACTTAAAGTCATATTTGCACTTTTTGTTGGTCGTGGGGCTTGAATTCTGATCCTGGGTGCTGTCCTTCAGCTATTCATCTCAAGTTCACTGTTCTACCACTTTAGTTATGGCACCACTTCTGGGGTTCTGGTGGTTAATTGAAGATATGGTTCTCATTGACTTTCCAGAGCAGGCTGGCTTTGAACCGCAATCCTGTGGTCTCAACCTCCTGATTAGTTAGGATTACAGGCTTAAGCCAACAGCACCCAGCTCATATTTCCATTTACTGCACTTAATGACACTATGTGGACAAAGAATGTAAATTTGAATCAAATGATGACATGGCAGCTTTTCAGAAAAAATTGAGGTAGCAATAAATAGTCCTCCTATTCCATTTTGTTACATTAATGACTCCTGAGCTATGCAACCCTTACATTAGCAACCCCTTGCCATCTGTATAGGTGTATTTAGTATCAGGAGAGACGTAGATTTTGAGAAACCAAAAGGGATCAGGTCTGGAAAAACAACATAAGAGAAGATACATTTATCACACAGAGATTAAGAACTAGCCTAAGAGATTTAAAATGCTAAAGGCAATGAAGAATAAACCTGGTTGATAACTAGTTCTTCAATAACCAAGAATGGTTCCCCAGAATGATTTCTGGTATGCGTTAGTTACTATCATTTGTTCCTTCCTTCTAGAGTTATTCCTTCTCTTGTCCCAACTGATAATTTGCCTCTGCCTTTTTGGTTCCATGACTGACCAAAAAGATTTCCAAATCTCACTTAGACTATCCTTCTCATTGTGATTAGCAGTGACCTCTCAAATGCCTGGAATCTTTGAATTTCCAGAATTAATCTTCACCTGACATCTAAGCACATTCCTAGCATTAATTGTCGGGACCTAATGAACAAAACTTTTTTTTCAACACAGTATCCTAATATAGGTAAAGTACATGAATTAGGGAGTATTGTCAGGTATTAGTATGGAAGGAACAATATATATTCCAAGTATGGATTATTTATTTTGCATTTACTAACTAATTTTTTTATGTTTTTTGGTTTTTTTTTTTTTGCCAGTCCTATAGTCCTGGAACTTAAACTCAGGGCTAGGGAATTATTCCTGAGCTTTTCCTTTCTCTCATGGCTAGCACTCTACCACTTGAGGCACAGCACCACTTCCAGTGTTTCTTTTTCTGTTTATGTGGTACTGAGGAATTGAACTCAAGTTTTCATGCATGGTAGGCAAGCACCGTACCATGAAGCCACATTCCCAGAGCTCTAAATGACTTTCTTAAGATGGTATTATATTTTCTTTCCATAACTATGTATCATAATTTTGGCCAGTTGCTAGAAAAGGGCGTAGAAAACAATATTAAGTCCAATAAGGCTGGATGGACAATGAATAACTGTCACGGTCTAGCCAGGGCAAAGAGGGGCTTACCTCATAGGGCTGGTTCAACAGGCTGAGTGAGACAGTTCCTGACCCACAGCCCACCTCCAGAATGAGAGGGCCACCTTGGGTTCCAGCCACATGGGGACACTGGGCTACCTCTTCAGCACCCATACAACCACTTCCTGTGAGAGAAAGAGAGAGAGAGAAAGAAAGTCAGAATTACAATTAAGCTGGGTGCTTGTGGTTCAGGACTAAAGTCCTATGAGATATGATGAACATGGTTCATAGCCAGCCCAGCCGGGAACGTCCATGAGACACTTATCTCCAAAGAACCACCAGAAAACTGGAAGTGGCACTGTGGCTCAAGTGGTAGAGTGCTAGTCTTGAGCTGAGGAGCTCGAGGACAGCACCCAGGCCCAGAGTTCAAGCCCCACGACTGACAAGAAGTGGACTTCCCACCACAAGAAGTGTGCTGAATACCACACATTCTCCTAGGGACCATGGCAGAGAAGTCAGGCTGAGCTTTCTGTCAACTGGAGGTCATGAGATGGTCACCCGCCTTCTCCGTGACTCATTTTCCCCAGCTACAAAACTGAACACAGTGAAGGATCTCCTTCCTCATGGGAATAGGATAAGGCTGAAAGAGAACCATGGTTTGTTTCATAAACCCGTACGTGTCACATGACTAATAACAGGCCCCATCTGAGCCCTTTCCCAGTTATCTTACTGTCGTATGCTCACAGAATTGCCAAGAACCGTATCTGACAGCCGCTCCTTCTGTGCCTGGCCCTGCTCTAGAGATCCCCCTGTATTGATCCCTTGTTTCCTCACATCTGTCCAAGGAGGAGACTGAGGTACAATGGTGGAGGCCCAACCCAGAGCTTTATGGCTGCTGTAAACTAAGTTTGGGATAATCATCTAAACCGATGACTGAGCATGACACTATATGTCTACCATCCCAACTAAGGAGGACCGGGCCTCGTGGCGCACACCTGTCACAGATAGGAGGACCACAATCCAGCCCAGCCTGAGCACATTTTGAGTGAGTCTCTATCTCGGAAACGCCCAAGACAGAAAGGCTTGGATACCGTGGTAGAAGACCTGACTGGCAAGCCTAAGGCCTTGAGTTCAAACCCTAATACACCAAAAAGAACGAGAGTCCCAGTGGCAGAGGCTTATATGTATAATCCTAGCTACTCAGGAGGCTGAGATATGAAGATCACAGCAAAAGATTTAAAATAGGTTTGGCCTCACCCATCAGAAGTCATGATGAGAAAACCCGGAGTCTGACTTATACTGGTGCACTCCATACCAGCAGGGCTCACATCCTTACTAAGTGCTGGCCATGCTCTCTGTCCCCCTGGGAAGCCAACCCCTGTGGGCCCCATACTCAGGTCCTCCCAAGCTCCAGCTGCCACCAACCAGGCTCAAAGGAGTAGAAAGCTCCAAGACACACATGTCCCTTGGTCTTATAATTTAAGGTTGCTGAGTCCCCTTCAAGGGTCTCACACTTCCAGGCCCCAAGACCTCAGCCACAAAGCCCATGCATCCCCCAAAGGTAGCAGGCAGAAGTTACCAAAGGACCCAGCCTCCATATTACAATCCACTTCTACACACACACACACACACACAAATCCAGACCAGTGACAGAAGACTCGCCCATGCAGCACCTGCAATTTTCCAAATGATCACTCACCTGAGTACAGTAAGGTTATACAAGGAGGAAGATGATATATCTGTCTCTCTCCTCTCTCATGCACACACACAGACACACACAGACACACACACACACACACACAGACACACACACACACACACACACACACAATCTCAGAGCAGTGCCTCTCCGGAGTTTTTTGGTTCCTCATCTGAGACAATGTACAAGCTGGAGCACAGGAGTTCCTTTAGAAGAATCAGGGGTTCCCACCCAAGTGGAGCACCATTCTAATGATGCAGCACCACACACACACACACACACACACACACACACACACACACACACACACACACACACACACACAGATTCCGAGCAGTGCCTATCCAGAGTTTGTTGGACAATATACAAGCTAGAGCACGGGGGTTCCCTTGGAGGAATCAGGAGCTCCCACCCAAGGGGAGCACCACTCTAATGATGCAGCATACTGTGCCTATCCCTTTCTCCAGGGCCAGTCCCTTGACTCCCTAATCACCAAAACTCTAGGCCAGGACGCTGGGTAAAGGAGTCCCAAGACAAGCAGGGGGTCATGGTGACCCCAGAGGTGTGTCTGACCTGAGGTGGCGGTGGTATTGGGGAAATGGATGGGGTCCTAAAGGCTACATACTTGGACTTATTTCCAGCCTACATGCTTCTGGGCCACATGGCAGATTCTTGGGAATCCAGGACCACATGGACTGGGAGCACCAGCAGAAACTAGCAGAGCTGGGAAATGTGATCACTCTGTGAGAGCTGTTGACAGTTGGGGGAGGGGACAGGCTGGGTGTATGTGTATGTGTGTTTAGGGGGGTGTTCCTCCCAGATATTCACATTCTGCTCTGACCCCCAGCACTCTCATTTCCCTAATGGGCTCTTCTGGGACCCTCTCTTCAAGTGAAAGGGTGACCAAGCACAGAGGACAAGGGCTCACACAGCAAGAGAGACCTATGCATCCAATGCCCCAACCCCCAGAAAAAAGGAAAAGAACCAAGAAGGCAAGTGTGGAGGTGCTGCTCCCCACGTCTGACTAAAGCCACCAGGTTCCCACCAGGAAGATGAAGGGTGCAGATGAGTGGCTGTGTGGCTCCCACTGCTCCAGGCCAGGGGCTCTGTGGTGCCCCCTCCTCACCCATCCCTGCATCTCCCTGTTTCTTGGGACACTGGCAACTAGGGATGGGGGTGGGATACTCTGGTCACCACCCACTCCCACCCCTGGGGCACATTTGTGGCAGAGCCCAGGCCAGACTGTAGTGTATGGGGGAGCTGGAGGTCCAGTGGGGGGGGGATCTCATGGTGTGGGGGTCACAGGGTATGGGCCCAGGAGGAGGCCACTCACATGTGCTATTGGGAGAAGCTGTTGGAGGCAGCTCCGGGTGGATTCGAGCAGCGAAGGCAGTAGCAGGGCAAATACTCATGCCTGGAGCAGAAACAGGGGGACCTGGACCAGGTCGGGGCCACAAGCCTGCCTGTGGAGTGCCATCACTTGAGGACTCCAAGAGGTGCCATGGGTCTAAGCAAGCAGTGCTCGGTTTGAAATGCAGTGCCACATGGAATGCTGAAGGGGACCAGGGCGTGGGCATGTGCGTGGCAGGGCTGAGCAAGACCTCTCCTCCTACGGCTTCAGTCTCTTGATCACCACTCAGCCACCTCTACCTTCTTCAACTGTTGGTAGTGGTGTCAACCAACAGAGGAATCCCAGTGCTATCAGGCAGCATAGAATGTGGGTGTGACCACCATTCTTATATCCCATTGGTCAGAAAGAACCATGAAAGAATGGGTGTGTGGCCGGAATCCTGTGATGCAGACAGAATGGGCAGAGTGAAGATGACAGTGGCTCCCCCAGCCCCTTTCCCAGGGAACTCTGTCCAATTCAGTTGGGGACAAGAGGGTGACCGGCTTTAGATTGTTGTGTATGTGTGTTTGTTGCCAGTCCTGGACCTTAAACTCAGTATCTGGGCAGTCTGTAAGCTGCTTTTGCTCAAGACTAGCCCTCTACCACTGGAGCCACACAGCTCTACTTCTGACTTTGTTGGCATTGAAGTTGGACAGGGGTCTCAAGGACTTTCCTGCCTAGGGTGAGTTTGACCATGATCCTCTTTTCATAGCCTTGTAAGTATCAAGGCGACTGCTGAGAGCCACTGGTGCCGGCCTGATAATTGGTCTTGCTTATGTTGTGGCACAGACCTGTGAGTTGCCTATCCTCGGGTTGAAGTTGTGGGAGCTGGAGCCCACAGTAGGAATCCTGGTCCTGCCACCTGCAAATGGCAGGAGAACCTAAGAAACTCATTCTTATCCATAAGATTAAAAATAGAATGTGATCAATGTCAAGATTGAATGAGTAGTTCTTGAATGATTCTAGGATCAAATTATACACAATTATATCCTAGGACACTGATCGATTTTAGTTAATACTTCATTAAGTATTTAAACAATCACATACATTAAATGGAGGCAGAATGAAATACCTAAGAATTCGACCTCACATAGTATAAAGGTGCAATTTTTTCTGCCAGGATTGGGATTTGAACTTATTGTCTGGGTAACTCTGTTGCACTGTGTGTTAAGGGGAAGCTTGCCTCCTTGAAATCAGGAAATTCAAGTCTGTTCCTTAGGCCTGAATTGGATCCCCAGCACTAAAAAACATCCTATTCATGTACATTTTAAATATATGATTTATATTCATGTACATATGTTCACTCCATATTACACTCAGTATAGTTATTTTTTTTGTCTTTTTCTTGTATTGACCGTTTATTTTATTGACTATTATGACACATAGAACATTGATTACATTGATTACGTAGGATTATAGGTCTGCATATGTATTCCACTTTATACTTGACACCCAGGACTTTCACAGAAAAGGGAAAAAAAATGTTTCACCATCAGCTTCTTACTCCACGATTAATTGTTTGGGAGTCCTGGCATCTGAATGCATGGCCTACAAGGCCAAATTCATGAATGGGTGAGTGTCAACACGCCATCCTGGGGCAAATTGAGCTGACAGGCAGTTCCCAGGAACTGAGATCAAGCCCCAGGGGTTGACAAAATATGAACAGATTGACTTGCAGATGACAGTACAATAATAAATATATATGTTTATATAGTGCCAGAGATGTCTATACATTATTCAGTTATATAGAATACATTCCTACAAATTTTGGGGTATTTATTATGCCTCCATGTAATTAATGTTGCTGTTTCATCCTTAATAAACTATTAATTAAATCAGTGTCCTGAAATTATTGCATTCCTGTAAGTAATAATATTCTTTTAATGCTTCATAAATATTAAATAAAATCAATCAGCTTCTTCAAATCATCTTGTCTAATTTTATAGGAGAATCATTCACGATCAGCTCATTCAACCTGACATTGATAACATTCCTATGGATGGGAACGAGTCTCTTAGTATCTCATGCCATTGGTAGGTGTCAGGATTGGGATTTGAAATCAGGGCCTATGTTGCCACATGGTCCTATGGCTTCCCCGATAGTCCACCAGACTTCAGCAGTGCAAGGTAAAATACCCTTTGCAACAGTGTCATTTGGATCCAGGAGGGCCACCTCACAAAGGAAGAAAACATAAAAAGGCCATCTCCATATTTTCCTGTGATTTTTTTTCCCTTCAAGGCCTAGGGATCTAGGATCCCAGGATCAGCTGTGGGTCCAGTGGCTGCACCTCAGCCTAGGGTGATTGAAGCTGAAGCAGAGTTGCCACAACCCGAGTTCAAGCCCTGCTCTGGGAAAAAATAAAATAAAATAAATTTAGCTCCCTGGCTTGCAATTCCCAACATTTATTCTGCCAGGTTTTGGATTTGAACTCAGGATCTGGGTAAATCTGCAGTGGATGAAGGGGAAGCTCACCGTACTTGAAGATAAGAATTTCAGGCCTGTTCACTAGGCCTGAATTCAAGCCCCAGCCTTTGAAAACATACTATTTATATAAAGATAGGCTTTGTACTTACCTATAGATGTTCAGTCCATACAAGTTTGGCGTGGTTGTTCCTTGTATTTATTGTTGTATTCATTTATTTACCATTGATTTTACTGTCTATGATAACAACCATTCCATTTATTACATTAATGACATCCTATCACATAGCATCTAGATTTGTAGAAGTGTTTTCCATCATGCCTGACACCCAGGACTCTCAGAGAAAAGGAAAACAAGTTTCACACTCAGCTTCTTACTCCATGATCCAATTGTTGGTAGTGCTGGAATCTGAACTCAGGGCCTAGCAGGACTAAGTGGCAAATAGGTCAATATGAACACACCATCCTGTGAGCAACTAAGGAGGAAGCCCATTCCCAGGATATGACATTGATCCCCACGGTGGGCCACAATAGTTATAAATTCATTGTTTAAACATAGGATCTATATTTACATATATGTGTGGATAGCATCTTGTGTTCGGTGTACTTCTTATTTTGTGACTTATCCATGGAGGTATTATTTATTTTACTGAGTAGTAACAGATATAACAGTGTTTACATGGATGACAACCTATTGCCATGTCTATAGGGTTTCTTATACTTTCTCCATCCTAGTTGAGACACAGGACATTCGCAACACAGGAAAATAGGTGAATCGATTGTCTTCTCACATCAGGATTCATATTTTTGCTGTGTTGGGATTTCAACTCAGAGCCTAGCAGGCCCAATTCAGGAAAGGGTCAAGGTGAGGACACAGGCCTGTGAGCAATGAAGGAGATAGGCCATTCCCAGGACCTGACATCGAGTGCCAGGGAGGGCCAGATAGTCATAAATTCATAATTTAAACATAGGATCTATATTTACATACATGTATGGGCAGCATCTTGCATTTAGTGCACTTCTTCTCCTTATTTTGTTCCTAATTCATGCTGGTATTGTGTATTTTATTGGTGACAGGTAGTAACTGTGCTGACATGGATGACAACCTGTTCCCATGGTTATAGGGTTGCATATGCTTTCATTCTACATCCTAGATGAGACCCAGAACTTTCACAGGAGAGGAAAACATTTGCAACGACTGGCTTCTGACATCAGGATGAAAATTTTGTCCGTGCTGGGAAGTGAATTCAGGTCTGGGTAGCTCTGTTGAACTGTGATGGAAGGGGAAGCTCACCATCCTTGAAGACTAGAATGTCAGGCCAGGTCCAGGGCCTGATTTGAAGCCCCAGCACTGGACAAAATAACAAGCCCACCTTTTTTAAACATAGGATCTCTCTTTACCTACAGGTATGTTATGCAACTTGAATTCAGTGTAGTTATTCTTTTTATTTTGTGTCTTATTCATGGATGTATTGTATGTTTAATTGAGTACGATGACAGATATAACTGTGCTGACATGGATGTCAACATATTCCCATGGTTATAGAGCTGCCTATATAGTATTCTCCATCTGCGCTGAAAGCCAGGACTTTAACAGGACAGGAAAGCAGATGGATCAATTGGCTTCTCACATCAGGGTGAAGCTTTTGGTAGTGCTGGGATTTGAACTCAAAGCTTAGCAGGCCCAATTGGTGAATGGGACATGATGAGCACACCACCCTGTGAGCCACTAAAGAGCTGGGCCGTTCCCAGGACCTGAGATTGATCTCCCCAGGGTGGGGGCCAATATAGTCATAAATTCCCAATTTAAACAGAGGACCTCTATTTCCATACATGGGTGGGCAGTACCTTGCATTCTGTGTATTCATTCTCATTATTTTGCCTTATTCATTGATGTGGTGTGTATTTTCTTGAGTATAGAATGACAAATATAACTGTGTTGACCTGGATGACAATCTATTCACATAAGTCGAGAGTTGCCTATGCATTGTCCATCCTAGCTGAGACCTAGATCATGCACAGCACAGGAAAGAAAAAAAAAAGGTGCAAATACTGGCTTCTCACATCCGGGTGAATTTTTGGCAGTGCTGGGATTTGAACTTGGGGCCTAGGAGGCTCAACTGGCCAATGGGTCCACGTCCAGCCTGTGAGCCATGAAAGAGCTGGGCCGTTCCCAGGAACTGAGATCAAGCCCCAGGGAGGCCACAATAGACATCAATGCATCATTGAAACATGGGATGTATATTCACATCTGTGTGTGGACTGCATTGATCATTTAGTGTAGTTATTCTCTATTTTGTATGCTATTCATGTATGTAGTGTGTATTTTCTTGAGTACATGATGACAGGTATAACGGCGCTGACATGGATGACTACCAATTCCCATGGCCACAGGGTAACCCATGCATTCTCCATCCTAGCTGAGACCCAGAACTTGCACAGGAAAGGAAAACAGGCGCAACGATTGGCTTCTGACATCAGGATGATTCTTTTGGCAGTGCTGGGTTCTGAACTCAGAGCCTAGCAGGCCCAAGAGGTGAATGGGTCCACGTGAACACAACAGCCTGTGAGCCACTAAGGAGCGGCCTTTCTCAGGACCTGAGATTGAGCCCCCAGGTAGGGGTAGGGGGAGGGTTCACAGCAGTCATCCATTCATAAGCTGAAGGTAGTATGCAAGTAAGTACATATAGAGAGAGAGTAGGAGAGATGGCCACCTGTGATGGAATTGAATCTACTGTGTGACTACCGATTCTTGGATCTTTCCTGATGCCTCCATTTCACAACTGATGATTATTGTCATGCTTCATCAAATCTTCATTGCAAATAAGCAATACCCCATGATTCTTGCCTATCATTTCCTACTCCCATCACACATGAACTACTGATTCAAAGATGACATCAATCGCATTCCATAACTCTTCCTAGGTCCATAAACTTGGGATCTCCCTCCATACCATCTTAGTATGGTGGCTGAATTCAAGCCTCAGGCCTGGAAAACATACTCCTTATATACATTTTAAAAATAGCACTTATACTTCCATACAGATTTTCAGTCCATATCGTGTTTAGTGTGATAGGGTTTATACTTCCATATAGATGTTCAGTCCATACCGTGTTTTGTGTGATTATTCATTTTATTTCTTGTTTTATTCATTTATTTACCATTTATTTTATTGACTCTGATGACACCTATACCATTTATTATATTGTTTATATCCTATCATATAGCATTTAGATTTTTAGATGTGTTCTCATCATGCCTGAAATGCAGAGCTCTCCCAAGAAAGGGAAACATGTGTCACACTCGGCTTCTTAATTCAAGATTAAATTTTCACAGTGCTAGGATATGAACTCAGGGCCTAGCAGGCCCAATTCATGAATGGGTGAGTGTGAGCCTGGCAGCCTCTGGCCAATGAAGCTGTCTGGTGGTTCCCAGGTGCTGAGATTGAGCCCCAGGTTTGGCCAAAACAGTGATACATGGAAAAAGTGCCAGAGCCGACTATGTATTATTAAACGACATCAACTACTTTCCTACCAACTCTTAGGTATTTATTATACTTCCATTGAAGGAATATTATTCTTTTCATGCTTAATAAACTATTAATTAAGATCAATCAGCATCCTAGGATTCTTGCATCCAATTTTAGACTAACAATACACGAACTACTCTTTCAATCAGTATCCTATGCATAGGAACGAGTCTCTTGGGATCTCCACCACTGGAAGGTGTCAGGACAGGGATTTGAACCTGGGGCCTAGGTTGACAGGTGGGCCTATGGTTTCCCTGATAGCCCGCCAGCCTTCAGCAATGGCAGGTCAGGTCCACTTTGCAGCTGTGTGATTCAGAACCAGTAGGATCACCCTGCAAAGAAAAAAATTATAACCACTCCCAACCCTCTGCGGCTCACTACTTTTGGTGCTGTTTCACTTTTTTTTTTTCTTCCTTAAAGCCCTCTTGGCTTGGGATCCCAGGATTGGCTATGGGTCCAGAGGCTGCAGCCCAGCCTAGGGATATCAAAGCTTAGGCAGTGTTGCCATGATCTGAGTTCAAGACCTGTGGTTGGCAAAAAAAGAACAAACAAACAAACAAATAAATAATTTATTTTTTTTAACTAAATTAAAAAAATAAAGCTCCCTGATTTGGAATTTCTGCTAGTTTTATTTCCTATCCTGGGATTTGAACTCAGGGTCTTGGTAAATCCAAACCAATGTGAGGGAAGGTGCAGAGTAGCCACTACTTTAGTTCAAACCCCATGCCAAGCCAAAATTAAAAAATTAAGTCACTGATCTTGGCAGGGGGAGGTAGTTGTGGAGATGGGAGGGAAGGGATCGTAAGGGGAAAATAAAGGAAGAGGCAACAATGCTCAATAGGAAATGTACTCATTATTTTGCTCATATAACTGTAACCCCCTGTACATCATTTTTACAATAAACATCATACAAAAAATAAACAATGTAGTGCTAAGAGAAGCACTTTGGGGGTAAAGGAAAGATGTCTGAATAGCTATACAAAATTCTACACTGCTTTTTTTTTTGAAATGTTCAGTATGGAACTGAATAAACATAACTGCTTTCATCAAAAATATTGTCTCTGTCTTGGAAATGGGGCCAGTATTGCTGCTATTGCTGGGATTTGATCTCACATTCCAGGTAACTCTTTTGCACCATAGGCAAAGGCAAAGTTTACTGTCCTTGAGGAAAACAGATTCAGGCTAGTGTTCCCAAGGCCTGCAGTATGGCCTTGCAATGGAAAAATACTTATGATATATACTTACATATGTGTGTTTATTACATATTATGATTATTGTCATTGTTTTTTATTCATTTTTTAATTTTAATTTTTAATTTTTATTGTGAAAATACTGTACAGAGGGGTTACAATTACATGGGCAAGATAGTGAGTACATTTCTTATCAAGCATTGTAGCCTCCTCCTTTGTTTACCCTTCCCATCCTCCCTCCCCCCTACCTAGTCCTCCCCCCCAAGTTGTAAAGTTTGTTTTCGACATGACAACTTGTACTTCTCATTGTTGCAACAGGTCCACCTGTATCTTTATTTATTTTATTTTTATTTGATTTATTTATTCATTGTTTAATGTATTTAGTATTATTACATACATATTTATTACATTTTATAAATTTATTATAAAATGATACACAATAATTTAGGACATTGAGTCATTTTTCATTAATACCTTGTTAAGTGTTGAAACATGATACATAATTAAATGGAGGCATTTGTCACAGTCATCACATGTTTAGAGTCTGTCCCAAGTATGAGCTTTGTCTTATTCATCTGTGGACAACTTCTCACAGGGATTTCTTTAAATGATTTATACTCAGAGGCTTTTTCTTGAGGATAGGCAAGTTGAGGGATAAAATAGTAAGAGTGAAGCTGGGAATGTGGCTTATAGGTAGAAAGCTTGCTCAGCATGCATGAATGCCAGGGTTTAAATCCTCAGTGCCACATACTCAGAAAAAGCCAGAAGCTGTGGAATGGCTCAAGTGGTAGAATCCTAGCCTTGAGAAAAAGAAGCTCAGAGACAGTACCCCGGACCTACGTTCAAGCCCCAGAACTGGCAAAATAATAGGTCAGATGCCGGTGGCTCACACCTACAACCCTAGCTAATCATGAAGCTGAGACCTCAAGACCACAGTTCAGAGACAGCCTAGGCAAGGAAAGCCTGTTAGACTCTTACCTCCAATGAACCACCAAAAGACCCCACGTGGAGCTGTGACTCAAGTGGTAGTGTTCACCTTGAGCTGAAGGGCTTAGGGATACTGCCCAGGCTTGAGTTCGAGATACATACCTGGAAAAAAAGTGAGGGATAATCAAAGTACTTTTCCTATTTGTTAATTATGAGAACATTTTCTGGAAAATGAATGCTGGTGTACACCAGAATTGGAGTCAGAGCTGAATGTTCAATTATAGAAGATCTAAATGCTCAGGCTCTCTGTCTCTAGGAGTATAACCTTGTGTGACAGGGTTCTGAAAGGTCCAATGTTGAAAGGGTTAATATATTCCCCAAGCCCTTTATGATGAGCAGTTTACTTGTATTTTCAATGTCATTATAGTTCTGAACTTAGCAGAGCAAGAGAAGCTCATGCTTGTCACCCTTGCTTAGGAGTCTGAGGTCTGAGGATCACAGGGTGAGGACAGCCAGGGCAGGAATGTCTATGAGGCTCTGACTTCCACTTCACCACAGACAAAGCAGAAAGGGACTCATATGGCAGAGCGATAGCCTTGAGCCAAAGGAGCCCAGGGAAAGAGCCTAGATCCACAATTCAAGCCCAAAGACCTGCAAAACATTTAAAGCAAAGGACAGAGAAAGAAGGAAAAAGACAGCAACTCCCTTTGGGTTTGATCAATCTATTTCTATCTTGGAAGCTCCTGAGGAGCTAACAGGACAAGCAACAAAGAAGGACATGGACTGGGAGAGCAGGCTGAGTTCAAGGCTCAAGTGTAGCAGATCCATCTGCCCAGCCACTCACGTGAAGATTGTAATCATCTTGTGTCCTCGAGTGGTCTTCTGAAAGATCACATGTTCAAGAATTCCTGGATTTCCTTTGGTGATGAGAAGTTACTTGCACTCTAAATGTTCTTAGAGTTCTCAAGCTATAGAAGCAGGAAAGAAACATCATTGACCCATGCTGGGTATAAATGAAGTTCTCAGGATCTAAGACCTAGCCCTGTTAGCAGGAAGAACTCCAATGTAACACTGTATTTGAAGGACAGGAAACAGTTTCAAAAAAACGGACTAGGTGCAGAGATCTAGGCCTGCAGGATTAGTAGGCAGAATGTACACACTCAACAGGGAAGTGAGCTGCAAAACCACTTCATTCATTCCAGGCACAGCCAGCAATGGGGGAAACCTGAAAAATTTGTTAGAGTCAGAAACCTGAAAAATTTGTTAGAGTCACACAAGGGTCAGGCTTTTCTCAGCCTCTTCAAACAATGACTAATTATCCTTCCTCCCTCAGGTTAAGGGAGCCTCAGGCTATCTTTAGGTTACCAATAGAGAGCCAGTTTAGTGGGGGAGAGGCAAGGAACAAAGTAGAAAAATCCTGCATTTTGGTCTTAGGGAGTGGGTTCTTGACTCTCCATCTGTCAGATTTGAAGGCCCTTCTTCTACCTCTGCCAGTCCATTCTCCTTCCTTCATTCTTCACATCATTAATGTAAATCCCCAGTCCAAGGAGAGGCAGGGCCCTTTCTCTTCTGCCTCCAAGCACCTGAGTTAGAACCTGGCTCTGCCCTCTTGACTCTGGGGCCCTCCACTGCCTTAGAAGTGGGAGAGAGACAGTCTTCCTGTTCTGTGGTTATGTGAAGGCGATGCTGGTGTCCTGGCACACTGCAGAAGGCCTCATGGTTGGGAAGTGTTCCCTTCTTTCCTACTGAGATCCAAGACCAGATTCACCCATCATATTTCTATCTATCTATCTATCTATCTATCTATCTATCTATCTATCTATCTATCTATCTATCTATCTATCTATCTATCTATCTATCTATCTATCTATCTCTCTGTCTATCTGTCTATCTGTCTGTCTGTCTGTCTGTCTGTCTGTCTGTCTGTCTGTCTGTCTACTTACCTGGTATCTCTGTGGCAGTTCTTGGGCTGAACTCAAGGCCTTGGCACTGTCTCTAGCACTCTGCTACTTGAGTCACAGCACCAATTCTGGCTTTTTCTGTGTATGTGCTATTGAGGAATCAAACCCAGGGCTTCTTGCATGCTAGGCAAACACTCTCTCACTAATCCACATTCCCAGACCCCTCATCTTTTTCTTAATGGTACTTTTTACATAAGTACCCTACCATTTTTCATCCCCAAGTTAATTTTTCTGAATACCTGTTATAAATATGAATCCTGATCTCTTCCCCTGCCTGATTTGTGACTGTTCCTGCGTTGGCCTCATAATAAAATGTAAATAAAGGCTGCTGAGAGCTTAAGTGTGCATCATATAAGGATGCAGGTGTGGAGCCCTGGAAGAGAAAAGCGATGGGCTTGAAATGAAGAGAATGGTGCAGTATGTGCAACGAGCATATCTGAAAAATAAATCAGTAAGTAAAAGCAGAAGCATTGCCTATGATCTCTTTGCACTCAGGGAATATACACACGTAAGTAAGTAGGACACTGATACATAACTTGGCCTTCTCTCTTTGAATTTTTTGTGGGCATCCCAGTGCTTAAACACAGGGCCCAATGCAATGAGCTGTTTTGCTCAAGGCTGAGGCTCTACCACCGCCAGAGTTCTACGTCCAGCCATCTGGTCGATAATTGGACATAAGCGCCTCCCAGGCTTTCCTGCCTGCTCTGTAAAGTATCTCCTGCTTGGCTTTCTCTCTCAAATCTGGAGCTCTACCCTCTGGGCCACGGCTCCACTTCTGGTTTTCTGGTAGTTTATTAGAGATAAGAGGCTCACATACTTTCCTGCTCAGGCTGGCTTTGAATGGTTATCTCCTGAGGAGGATTTAAGCACCTTTCCTTGGGGATTCGCTGAGATGCCACTCCACAAAACCTTTAGTCTAAATCTTGAGAGGAACTAGAGAAAAACAGAAACAGGAAGATGCTTCTAGTGTGTTCTAGATACTTAAGGGTGTAGACAAAAACATTCATAATTATTAGGTCATTTTATACACAAAAGGAGCAATGCAGACAGTCTGAAAATCGCTCAAGGTTTCAGTCCTCTCGTCCTGAGATAGTAAATTCACTGCAGCTCAATGCTAAGTGACTGAACTGGCATGTCCTGTGGACATTTGCTCCCAAATCCTGGGACACTCATTTCTATTTTTGGCTTCAAACCTGTGGCCAGAGGGGAAGATGAGGAGAGAAAATCCTTCTCAGAGATTGCACCTATAAAGAACATTGGGTAGTTTACTTATAAATTCAAACCATTGGAATGACCCTGTTAAGAAGTCAGATGTCCAGAGTAAAAAATGAAGAAGAAAAGAAAGGCAGGTGCCAGTGGCTGCTGACTGTCCCAGCTACTCAGAAGGCTAAGATGTAGAGAACCTTAGTTTGAATCCAGCCAGTGTAGGAAAGTTGACAATATTATATCTATGAGATCAGAGAAAAACCCAGAAATGGGGCTGTGACTCAATTTTAATGTGCTACCTCTGAGCAAAAGGAGTTCAGGGACAACAGCTAGGATTAATGTCCAACCCCAGGACCTGTCCCCCACCAAAAAAATACCGTGTAGCTCCATGTATTGTACATGGATGGATGTATCCCTATAGGTGAATCTCCAGAGTAGCTATGATGAATGGCACTGAACTAGGAAATTTGTTTGCAATACAATGATTTCATGGCACAGAGAGGGCTTTCAAGACATTGCATGTTCCAGGGCTCCCCTCACTGTTCCCAGTGTACCCTGAGGGTTTCTCTGCATTCCAGGCCTGTTGGAAGAAGTCTCTCATTGTCTGGACAGGCAGACAAAAGGCCTCACTCCTGTACAGCGGTGAAACAAACAACTCCATCTGGGCCAATTAGTGAGGATGAGTGTGGGTAGGATCTGAAGGTCAGGAGAAAAAGGCCTCTTTGTACCCCAAGCTATCTCTCTCACCAGTGCTCTGTTTTGACAGGAAGCCTTCATTTATGCCACCACCCTTGGCAGGCCAAGTTCCCTGCACTTGCACTTATCTTGCCTTTGTGAGACTATATTCCAGTGTTCAGATACCATGTTCAATATAATTCAGGAGTCCTTCTGGCAGAGAACTAGGGCACTGAACCTAATGAAATGTTTAATTTCAGTCGATGATGGGCCTATGATGCCTCTCCTAGGTTTCTGGAACCTTTGGAAATGCAAGCACATGTCGGATATCACAAAGCTTCCTGTCATCTAGGGTTGGTGAAGCTCATCATGTTTTGAAACGTTTGACCTCTCTTAGTTGGGCTGGCTAGGTTTTGCGGTTGAACACAGGGCCTGGGTGCTGAACATGAGCTCAGTGCAGAAGCCCAGTGCTCTACCATTTGGTGTCACAGCTTCACTTCTGGTCTGTGTGTGTGTGTGTGTGTGTGTGTGTGTGTGTGTGTCCATGTGCATGCATGCATACACCAGTCCTGGAGATTGAACATAGGATCAAAGCAGTGTACCTAGTTTCTCTTGTACAAAGGTATCTCTCTCCCACTTGAGCCACAGAGACACTTCAGGCTTTTTTCTAGTGATGTGGTCCTGAGAAATCATGCCCAGGGTTTCATATATGCAAAGCACTCTACACCTAAGGCACATTCCCAGCCCCCTACTTCAGGTTTGTTAGTTTGTTTCTGTCTTTTTCTTGTTGTTGTTGTTGTCTGTTGTAGCAGTTAAAGTATGGACCTGGGTGCTGTCCTTGAGTTCTTCAGCTCAAGTCTAGTGCTCTACCACTTGAGCCACAGCACCACTTCAGGTTTCCTTGTGGTTCATTGGAGTTAAGTGTCTCAAGGACTTTCCTGCCCCAGACTAGCTTTGAACCATGATCCTCAGATCTCATCCTCCTGAGTAGCTAGTATGACAGGCATGAGCCACAAGCACCAAACTTCCACTGCATGTTTCTTAGTGATAATTGCAGAAAATAGTCTCATGGGCCTTTTGTGTCTGAGATAGTTTGGAACCCAGATCCTCAGATCTCAGCTTCCTGAGATGGCAGGATGACAGACCTCAGCTATAGACCCCTAGGCTGTGGCACTCTGTTGCAAGGGGGTCCTTGGCTCCACTTGGTGGAGGGCTATCCCTGAGCCCAGTGGTAAGGGTCAGTGCCTAAGCCGCAAGTTCAAGGTTCATGACTGAGAAAAACAAGAACAAAACAATTGTCTGCATGAGACAACTCATTAGCCTTCAGTAATACATAATTTTGTCCATGCCATGGGGACACATCTGAGGCACAATATTTTTTTTTAATCAGACTTCTTTTTTATTTTTTTTTTGGTCGGTTGTGGGGCTTGAACTCTGGGCCTGGGTGCTGTCCCTCAGCTCTTCAGCTCAAAGCGAGCACTCTACCACTTGAGCTACAGTGCCACTTCCGGTTTTCTGGTCATTTATTGGAGATAGGAGTCTCACAGTCTTTCCTACCCGGGCTGGCTTTGAACCGCGAACCTCAGATCTCAGCCTCCTGAGTAGCTAGGATTACAGGCGTGAGCCACCAGCGCCCGGCTTTTTTTTTTTTTTTCTTTATTGTGAAAATACCATACAGAGGGGTTACAATTACATTGGCAAAGTATTGAACACATTTCTTAGTAAGCATTGTTGCCTCCTCCTTTGTTTCCCCTTCCTATCCCTTCCCCCTCACTCCCCCCCACCAAAGTTGTAAAGTTCGTTTTTAGACGTAATGAATTCTACATCTCATATTGACAATGGGTCCACCTGTATCTCTATTTAAACGATTTTCTTTTTCTCTTCCCCTCCACAAATTATACCAACATCAAATTCAGTGAAAACAGGGGTTATGCTGTGGGGGAGAGACCTACAAAGCAACAAATAAATCATCTTACAAATATGTTAGAAACAACCGCATGAAAGAAAAATCATTTGAATCCTTACGGTGTGTTTCATTTCACCTAAGAACAACATATCTGACATTTTCTGCTTGTCTCAGGCATATACTAGTTATTGCAAATAAGGAAAACCATGGGACCTATGTTTCTTTGAGCCTGTCTTACTTCACTTAATATAATATTTTCCAAGTCTTTCCATTTACTAACAAATGTGGCAATGTCATTTTTTCTTATGGAGGCATAGAATTCCATATTTTATATATATGTATATATATATACATATATATATAATATGGAATTCTATATATATATATATGTATATATACACATATATATCACATTTTTTGTCTGCAAAATCATCTGTTGTGGAGCTCTTACAAGGACCAGATGAATGAATGCACCCTGTGAAGGCCACAGCACGTGACACTCTTTGCATGACTCAGCACACAGCACCCTGTAAAGAACTCAGCACACTGCACCCTGTAAAGGACTCAGCACATAGCACCCTGTGCAAGACTCAGCACAGAGCACCCTATGAAGGGCTCAGCACATAGCTCTATTCCACAAATTGTCATTAGAATTATGGTGGTTTCATCAGTATCACCCTTCTTTGAGGAACATTTCACAAACCACAAAAGATCACATCTAATGGTTTAGAGGGGTGTTTTTTGTGAGGGGGGTTACCCATGGGGCTTGAACTCAAAGCATGTGCATACTGTTCTAATAACATTTGCTCAGGGCTAGAACTCTGCCACTAGGAGCCACATTTTAAAGAGTCTCACAGACTTCCTGCCACAGCTGGATTTTAAAGCCCCCAAACAGCTAGGATGATGGGGTTAAGCCAGCCATTAGCTTTTGGTTCCGTGCAGCTAGGTTCCAACGGTATACATATGGCTAAGTCAGGTTAGGTGACAGCTGTCAGCGCCAGACTCCTAGCTTGCTCTGTGATGATGTATTTGAAGTCCTGTCCTTATATCATTGCAGGTAGAACATTCTACCTTGTTTTTGGCGGCAGCCCTGGGGCTTGAGTAAGGGCTTAGAAAATGTTCCTAAGTGTTGGTGCTCCAGGCTAGCATTCAATTGATTGAGAAACAGCAGAACTTCTGGATTTTCTGTTTATGTAGCACTGATAAGCTGCAGGAGTAAGTGAGGTATAAATAGATAGAGCTTCCTGTATATAAGTATTATATACACAAAAGGAGAGATGTCTGTATATTATTGAATTATAGATAATATTACTACCAATTATTGGTTTTAAATTATGTCTCCATTTAATGATGTGTCCCAGTTGAACAATTAATAAAGCATTAATGAATAATTACTCAATATCCTGCTATTATTTATCATATATGTGCATACATCCATACATATAATTACATATTTCATAAATGAGACAAATTAACTTATGTATCGTGTGTTACTACTAATTATTAGGTATTTAATTATGTCTCCATATAATTTTTATTCTCTTAATGCTCAATAAAATATTAATTAAACTTAATCCAAGTCCTATAATTATTGCGTCTAATTTTATCCCAGAATGATTCACTACTAATTCAATCTGTTTTTCTTCCACCTATTTCATTTCTTACATTTATGACATCCTATTGCATAGCATATAGATTTGAATAAAATTTATACATCCTACCTGTCACTGAACACTTTCAAAGAAGAGGAAAACATGTCACACTCGGCTTCTCACTCCATGATTACATTTTTGGCAGTGCTGGGATCTAAACTCAGGGCCTAGAGGCTCAGTTCATGAATGGGTGACTGCCAGCACAGCAGCCTCTAGCCAATTCAGCTGCTAGGCAGTTCCCAGGCCCTAAGATCGAGCCCTGTATGTTGATTCCATATTGCACTTAGTGTAGTTATTCATTTTATTTTTTGTTTTATTCATTTATTTACCATTTATTTTATTGACTCTTATTACACATGAAACATTTACTACATGTATTACATAGGATATAGCTTTGCCTATGTATGAAACTTCACACCTGACACCCAGGCCTTTCACAGAAAAGGAAAACGTGTCACCTTAGGCTTCTTACTCCACCATTCAATTTTGTGAGTGCTGACATCTGAACTGATAGCCTGCAAGGCCCAATTCATGAATGGGTGAGTTGCAGCACACCAGCCTGGGGCATATAGAGCTTACAAGAAGTTCCCAGCACCTGAGATCGAGCCCCAGGGGTTGACAAAATAAGAACAGATTGACATGCAGGTGGTACTACACACATAAATACAGCTCTTTAAAGAGTGCCAGAGATGTTTATACATTCTTCAGTTATATAAACTACATTCTTAGCAAGTCTTGGGTATTTATTATGCCTCCATGTAATTAATATTTTCGTTTTCATCCTTAATGAAATATTAATTAAATCAACTACTGTCTTGAAACAATTGCATCCATATAATTAATAGTATTCTTTTAATGTGTCAAAAAATATCCATTAAAATCCATCGCTTCCTAAAATCACTCTGTTTAATTTTATAGTAGTATCATTCAGGAACAACTAATTCAACCTTGACATTCATATCCTTCCATCGGTATTTCTATATATAGGAACCAGACTCTCAGGATCTCCCTCCATTAGTAGGGGTTAAGACCGGGCTTCGAACACAGGGCCTATGTGGCCGTGTTGGCCTATGGCTTCCTTGGTAGCCTGCCAGCTTGCACCAATGCCAGGTTAGAAACATTTTTCAGCCATGTCATTCAGACCGAGTATGGTCACCTTGCAAAGAAAACAAACGTAAAACCGGAAGCCATCTGAAAGTTGCCGATTTGTTTTTGTTTTTATTTTTATTTTTTCTGTAAAAATACCGTACAGAGGGGTTACAATTACATGAGCAAGATAATGAGTACATTTCTTTTTTTTTTTTTTTTTTAATTTTATTTTATTTTATTTGAGAACATACTGTACAGAGGGGTTACAATTACATGGGCAGGATAATGCATACATTTCTTACCAAGCATTGCAGCCTCCTCCTTTGTTTACCCTTCACCTCCCTTCCCAGCCTCCCCCCTCCCTCCCAACCAGTCATACCCCCCCTCCCCCCCCCCCACCGACATTGTAAAGCTGGTTTTGACATGACATTTTGTACTTCTCATTGTTGCAACAGGTCTACCTGAATCCTTAAACGACTTGTTTGTCCCCATCTCCTCCACATGTTATAGTGACATCAAATATAGTGAAAGCGGGGGTTACACTGTGGGGGAGGGACATACAAAGCAACAAAGAAATAATCTTATAAATGCGTTAGAAACACATGCATGAAAGAAACAAAAACATTAAAATACATACTTGAGGTTTTGTTTTCCTAACATCACATTATCTGACTTTTTCCGCTTGACTCATACCTATACTAGATATTGCAAATAAGGGAAACCATGGGACCTATGTTTCTTTGGGCCTGGCTTACTTCACTTAATATAATTTTTTCCAAGCCTTTCCATTTCCTAACAAATGGGGCAATGTCATTCTTTCTGATGGAGGCATAGAATTCCATTGTGTATATATACCACATCTTCTTGATCCATTCATCTACTGAGGGGCATCTGGGTTGGTTCCATGTCTTAGCTATGGTAAATAATGCTGCAATAAACATAGTTGTGCTGGTAGCTTTAGTGTGGCCTTGTTTGTGATCATTTGGGTAAATGCCCAAAAGTGGGATTGCTGGGTCGTTGGGGAGCTCTATGTGGAGTCTTTTGAGGAACCTCCATACTGCTTTCCAAAGTGGTTGAACAAGTTTACATTCCCACCAACAATGAAGTAAGGTTCCTTTCTGTCCACATCCCCTCCAGCATCTGTTGTTGTTAGAGTTCTTGATTTTTGCTGTTCTAACTGGAGTGAGGTGATATCTCAATGTTGTTTTGATTTGCATTTCTTTTATGGCTAGGGATGTTGAACATTTCTTCATGTGTCTATTGGCCATCCTTCTTTCTTCTTCAGAGAAGCTTCTCTTTAAGTCTTTCGCCCACTTACTTATTGGGCAGTTGTTTCTTTGAGGATTTGTTGTTGGGTGGTTTAGTTTTTTGAGTTCCAAGTATATTTTAGATATGAGACCCTTGTCCGTTGTATGGCTAGTAAAGATCTTCTCCCAGTCCGTGGGCTTTCTATTGACTTGCTAGCTATGTCATTTGCCCTGCAGAAGCTCTGCAACCTTATACAATCCCATTTGTCCAGCCTTTCTTTGATTTGTTGTGTTTCCGGGTCTCTATTCAGAAAATTTCGGCCTGAGCCAAGGAGACCCAGGGTTTCTCCTATTCCATCCTGTAATGTTTTCAGAGTGTCTGCTTTGAGTTCAAGGTCTTTGATCCATTTGGAGTTGATTCTGGTGCAGGGTGATATATAAGGATCTAGCTTTAGTTTTCTACATGTAGTTAACCAGTTTTGCCAGCACCATTTACTGAAGAGGCTGTCTGTCTTCCATTCTATTGTTTTAGCTCCCTTATCGAAGATTAGATGGCTATAGGTCTGTAGGTTCATTTCTGGGTTTTCAATTCTATTCCATTGGTCCTGAGGTCTGTTCTTATGCCAATACCAAGCTGTTTTGATTACTATGGCTTTATAGTAGAGTTTGAAATTTGGTATTGATATTCCTCCAGCAGTGTTTGTTCCGTTGAGGAGCGTTTTTGCTATTTGGGGTCTTTTATTGTTCCATATGAATTTTTGGATTGCCTCTTCTATTTCCTTGAAGAATGAGGGTGGAATTTTGATAGGTATTGCGTTGAATTTGTAGATAGCCTTGGGAAGTATTGCCATTTTCACGATGTTAATCTTTCCAATCCAGGAGCATGGGAGGTTTTGCCATTTTTTAAGTTCTGTGTTGATTTCCTTTTTCAAGATTTTAAAGTTTTCATCATAGAGGTCCTTCACTTCTTTAGTTAAGTTAATTCCTAGGTATTTTATTTTTTGTGGGGCTATTACAAATGGAGTTGCTTTCCTAATTTCAGCCACACTTTTCTCATTGTTGGCATACAGAAAAGCCATTGATTTTGGGGGGTTAATTTTATAACCTGCTACTTTGCCAAAGTTTTGAATCAGCTTGAGTAATTTGGGAGTGGAGTCTATGGGATTCTTTAAATACAAGATCATGTCATCTGCAAAGAGGGAGAGTTTTATTTCTTCTTTCCCTATTTGGATCCCCTTTATGTCTGCATCTTGTCTTATGGCTGTAGCTAGGCATTCTAATACTAGATTGAAGAGAAGTGGAGAGAGTGGGCATCCTTGTCTTGTTCCTGAGTTAAGAGGAAATGGCTTTAGTTTTTCACCATTGAGTATAATGCTGGCTGTAGGTTTGTCATATACAGCCTTTATTGTATTGAGGAATGTTCCATGGATTCCTAATTTTTCCAAAACCTTCATCATAAAGGGGTGTTGGATCTTGTCGAATGCTTTTTCTGCGTCTATTGAGATAACCATGTGGTTCTTATTCTTGCTCCTGTTGATGTGATGAATAATATTAATTGATTTGCGTATATTGAACCAGCTTTGCATCCCTGAAATGAATCCTGTTTGATCGTGGTGTATGATTTTTTGGATGAATTGTTGAAGTCGATTGGCCAAAATTTTGTTGAGAAGTTTCGCATCAATGTTCATCAAAGAAATGGGTCTATAGTTCTCTTTCTTTGATGAGTCCCTGCCTGGTTTTGGGATGAGGGTTATGATGGCTTCATAGAATGTGTTCGGTAAATGTTCATGCTATTCAACAAAAATGAACACACAAAATACCAGCTCCTCTGGGACACAGCAAAGGCAGTACTCAGAGGCAAGTTTATAGCTCTGAGCTCCTACATCAACAAATTGGAGAGATCTGAAACTAACAATTTAATGACACATCTAAACCTCCTTGAAAAAGAGCAGCAAGATAAACCCCAATCCAGTAGACGGAAAGAAATAATCAAAATTAAATCAGAATTAAATGAATTAGAATCCAAAAAAACTATAGAAAGAATCAACAAAACAAAGAGTTGGTTCTTCGAAAAACTTAACAAAATTGACAGACCCTTAGCAAATCTTATCAGAAAAAAGAAGAGAACACACCCAAATTAATAAACTCAGAGATGAGAATGGAAACATCACCACGGAAACAAGCAAGATTCAGAACATTATAAGGGAATACTTCTCAAAACTTTATGCTAATAAGTTTGAGAACTTGACAGAAATGGACCTCTTCCTAGCAAATATTGACATGCCAAAACTAAACCAAGATGAGGTAAACTATCTTAACAGGCCCATATCAAGCATTGAAATAGAAACAGCAATGAGAGACCTCCCAGCTAAGAAAAGTCCAGGACCAGATGGTTTTACAGCGGAATTTTACAAGGCCTTCAAAGCAGAGCTCACACCAATTCTCCTCCAACTCTTCAATGAAATTGAAAGAGTACATTTCTTTTCAAACATTGTTGCCTCCTCCTACGTTTCCCCTTCCCATCCCTTCCCATACCCTCCTTGCCTCCCCACCAGATCCTCCTCCCCACCAATGTTGAAAAGTTCGTTTTTCGACATAATGACTTGTACATATCATTGTTGTAATAGGTCCACCTGTATCCCTATTTAAACGATTTGTTTTTTCCCTTCCCCTCCACAAATTATACCACCATCAAATACAGTGAAAGCACGGGGAAGGGACATACAAAGCAACATAGAAATCATCTTATAAATATGTTAGACACAATTGAATGAAATAAAAAAATAAAACCTTTTGAATACTTATCTTTGGGTTCATTTCCCTAACATCAACTTATCTGACCTTTTCTGCTTGACTCAGACATATACTAGTTATTGCAAATAAGGGAAACCTTATCTGTGTCGTTTTATTTATTTTTATTCCTGTCAGTCTTTGGAGCACAGGAACCCAGGTTCGGCTGTGAGTCCAGTGGCTTCAACCCAGCCTGGTTTGATCGAAGCTGAGGCAGAGTTGCCATTATCTGAGTTCAAACCCTGTGCTTGACAAAATAAAAATAAATAAATAAATACATTAAAATATTTAAAAAATTATGAGGCGCCGTGGCTTGGAATTGACGCCATTTTTTCTGCCAGGCCTGGGATTTGAACTCAGGGTCTGGGAAATCTGCAGCATTGTGGGCGAAGGGGAAGCTTACCATGCTGGAAGACAAGAAAGTCAAGCCTGTTCCCAGGGCCTGAATTCAAGTCCTAGCACTTGAAAACAATAATATTTGTATAAATTTTAAATACATGATTTATATTTACAGGTTTACTGCATATTGTGGTTCAGATAGTTATTGATTTTATTTTGTGTTTTACTTATTTCTTGTGTATTTTAGTGAGTATGATTACACATATAATATTTTTTACATCCTATTATATAGAACACAGATTTGCCTATGTATTATCCATCATTCCTGAGACCCAGGACTTGCCGATAATGAAAACAAGTGGGACAATTAGCTTCTTTCACCAGGATTTTTGGCAGTTCTATGATTTGAACTCTGGGACTACAAGACCCACTTCATAAATGGGTCAACGTTAGCACACCAGTCTGATGCAAGTGAAGTTGGCGGGCAAATTTAAGGACCAGAGATCAAGCCCTAGGAGTGGCAATATATAAACAGACAGATGTGTAGATTGCAGTGTGTGTGTGTATTTACATATGTATATGCATCTATAAATAAATATATACAGAGACAGATAGATATTTGTGTAGATTCTATTGCATAACTCTATATATAATGTGATGTCTATAACTTATTCTTATATATTCTACTGTTACCAATTTTTTGGTCTAAAATTATGCGTCCATTAATTAATCACGGTGGAAGACTTAATAAAGTATTAATTCAATTAATCAATGACCTGTATTTATTGTGTACGATCTTATACTAGATTGACTAGCTAATTAGTAATTCAATTAGTACATGCCAAACATTCTATTTGTCTTCCTATAGATAGGAATAGATAGGAATGAGTTTCCTAGCATCTTCAGCCATGTGTAGGTGGCAGTCCCAGGATCAAACTCAGGGCCTAGGTGTCTGGGTTGCGCTTAGGCTTCACTGAAAGCCCACAGCCTTCAGCCAAGCAAGGTCATGTACAATTTTCAAGCTGAGTCACTGAGACCCAGGATGGCCACAGTGCAAAGGAAACAAAGGTAAAATGGTTGTATAAAACTTCCTTGATTTTTCCTCCTCCATTTTTGTTGCTTTGATGGAATTTTGCCAGTGCTAGGAGTTGAACTCCGGTCCTAGGATCCCTGGATCATCTGTGGGTGTAAATGCTGCACCCCTGCCTAGGGTATTCATGGTTTAAGACACAATAAAGTGCTTCCTTCAGCAAAAGGACCTCAGGGACAATGTTTAGGCTCACAGTTCAAGCTTCAGGAGCGGTCAAACAAAAAATGAGCCATTAAGTCTGTGTGTTTGTGTATGTATGCATGTATTTCTATCAGTGAACATCCAGAGTCGCTATGAAGAAAGGCACCCAGCTAGGAAATTTGCTTTGAATAGAATGATTTCATAGCACAGAGAGTGCTTTCAAGACAGTGCGTGTTCCTGGGATCCCTTCACTGTTTCCAGTGTAGCCTGAAGCTTTCTGCACACTCCAGGCTGTTGGAGGAAATCTGCCTCATTGTTAGAACAGGCAGGAAAAAAAGCCTCACTCCTGTACAGTTGTGTAACAAACAATTCATGTGGGCCAATTAGTGAGGATGAGTGTGGGCAGGCTCTGAAGGCCAGGAGAAAAAGGCCTCTTTGCACCCCAAGCTCTTCCTCTCCCAGTGCTCCATTTTGACTGGAAGCCTTCATTTGTGCCATCTCCCAAGTTTCCTGCACTCATCCTGTCTTTGTTAGACTATGTTCCAGTGTTGAAAAAGAACTACAACTACTACAATTAATTCAAGAGTCCTTCTGGCAGACAACTAGGGAGCTGAACCTAATAAGATTCCTAATTGGCAAAGGTGCCTCCCTAGGTTTCTGGGAGCTTGTTAAATCTAAGCACTTGTGCAAAATCATAATGCTTCCTGTCATCTAGGGCTGGTGAAGCTCATCATGTATTGAAACCTTTCCCCTCTCGGAGTTGGGCCCTGGGTAGGTAGATTTTGGGTTAAACACAGGGACAGGGTGCTGACCTTGAGCTCAGAGAAGAAGCTCTTTGCTTTACCATTTGGTGTCACTGATTCATTTCTTGTATCTTTGTGTGTGTGTGTGTGTGTGTGTGTGTGTGTGTGTGTGTGTGTGTGTGCGTGCGTGTGTGCGTGCGTGCGTGTGTGCATGCGTGTGTGCGTGTGCATACACCAGCCCTGGAGCTTTTATTCAGGACCTGACCACTGTACCTTAGTTTCTCCTGTACAAGGACAGCACTCTACCACATGAGCCACACAGGCTTTTTTTCTAGGGATGTGGTACTGAGGATTCAAACCCAGGGTTTCATACATGCAAAGCATTCTACCCCTAAGGCACATTCCCATCACTCCACTTCAGGTTTCTTGATTTCTTTTCTTGTAAGTTGGAGGAGTTGAAGCCTGGGCCTGGGTGCTGTCTCTAAGCAATTCAGCTCAAGTCTAGAACTCTACCACTTGAGCTACAGTGCTCCTCCATGCTTTCTGGTGTTTCTTTGGAGATAACCATCTCAAGGAATCTCCTGCCGACGCTGGTTTTGGAACATGATACTCAGCTCTCAGGCTCCTGAATAGCTAGGGTGAGAGGTGCGATTCACTGGTGCCCAGCTTCCACTTTAAGTTTCTAAGTGGTGAATAGGAGATAATAGTCTCATGGGACCTTTTGTTTCTGGGATAGTTTGGAACCCAAATCCCAGCTTCCTTAGCAGGCAGGATGATAGACCTCAGCTAAAAACAACTAAGCGGTGACACTTTCTACAAGGGGGTTTTTGGTTCCGCATGGTAGAGTGCAAGCCATGAGCCCAAGAGGAAAGTCAAGCGCCTAGGCTCTGGGTTGAAGGTTCATGATGGAGAAAACGAAACCAAACCAATTGTCAGCAGGAGACAAGTCACTAGAGTTCAGTACATACATAAATTTGGCCCTGCCTTGGGGACATATCTGAGCCTCAACTTTCTCATCTGCACAAACATCTTACTTGTGGAGCTCTAACAAGGACCAGATGAAAGAATACACCCCATGAAGGACTCAGCACATAACACCTCAGCAGCCTGCGCACCAGAAGGACTCATCACATAGCTCTATCCCACAAGCTGTCATTAGAATTCGGGTGCTTTCATCAGTATCACCATTCTTTCAGAAAAACGTCACAAACCACAAAAGTTCACATCTAATGGTTTAAAGATGTGGTTAATGGAGGGGAGGGTCCTCAGCCTTGGGGATTGCACTCATAGGTTGAGGGTGCTCTCCTAAGACCTTTTCCTCAAGGCTAGGACTCTACCACTTTGAGCCTCAGCTCAAAGTCTCACAGACTTCCTGCCAGGGCTGAGTATGCAAACCACCAGTTTCAGAACTCATCCCCGAGCAGTTAGTGGTGAGACAGCAGCATCTGGTTCCATGGAGTTGGTTTGTAGCTGTTGACCTCTGGGTAAGTCAGGTTAGACGTCAGCCATCAGCTTCAGACTTCTTGCTTGCTCTGTCATGAGGTATTTGAAGCCCTGTCATTCTATAGTTGCAGTCATAACATTCTAACTTGTTTTTGGTGCTTCAGTGACAGCACGACTTCTGGCTTTTTCTTTGCATGTGATAGTGTGGAAATGAACCCAGAGCTTCATACATCCTAGGCAAACACTCTACCACTGAGCTCCAGTAGTGACAAGTGTAGAAATAGATATGGTTTGTTTTATATATATATACATATATATATATACATATATATATATATGTATATATATATAAAACAAGAGAGAGATGTCTGTATATTATTAAGTTATATATGCTATATTACTACCAATTATCAATAATTAAATTATTTCTTCCTTTATTGAGGTATCATGTTTGAATTCATAAAGTATTAATTGAAAATTAGGCAATGTACTATGATTATTGTGTATAATTTTATAATATAAACATACACTAAGTACTAATGTAATTGTTACTTTTACAACATTCCATTCATATGGCTGTCTATTGGAATGCATTTTTTAGGATCTCCTGACATTTGTAGGTGGCGGGGATTTGAACCCCGGACCTAGTTTGCTGGTATGGGCTATGGCTTCCCTGATAGCCCATCAAACTTCAGCAGTGCAAGATCACGTACACTTTCTGGGCCCTGTCATTTAGACCCAAGATGGTCACAATTCAAAGGAAAAAAACTATGTAAAACCACCTTCTGGAACTTCCCAGTTTTATCCTTCTCCTTCCTTCACCCTCTTTTTTTTGTCAGTTGTCAGGCAGAAGTCTGAGTCTGTACACTGTCCCTCAACTCTTCAGCTCAAGGCTATCATTTTACCACTTGAGCCATAGCAACACTTCCGGCTTTTTTCTGATTATGTGTTGCTGAGGAATTGAACTCAGGACCTTATGCATGCAAGGCAAGCACTCTACTACTGAGCCACCTTCCCAACACTTCACCTTTTTTGCCACTCCAAAGATTTGAACTCAGGTCCTAGGATCTCAGGATGGGCTGTGGGTCTAAAGGCTGCACCCCAGCCTAGAGTGATCAAGGCTGAGGCAGAGTTGCCACAAGCTGAGTTCAAGGCCCGGGCCTGGCCAAAAAAATTAAGGCCCTGGCTTGGAATTGGCACCATTTTTCTGGAGGCCTGGGATTTGAACTCAGGGTCTGGGGAACTCTGTGGCACTGTGGGGGAGGGGAAGCTCACCGTCTTTGAAGACAAAAATTTCAGACCAGTTTCAAGGGCCTGAATTCAAGCCCCATCACTGGAAAAATAATACTCATATATGAGATCTTTTTACATACATGGGTTTACTCCATATGACATTTATTACCCTTCTTTATTCATTGCTTATTTTATTTAGCATTATTACATATATAATTTTTTTCATTTATTATATCTTATCACATGGATATATTTGCATATGGATTATACATCATACTGAGACACAGGACTTTTACAGAGAAGGAAAAAATGTGTCAAAATTGACTTCTTACTGCACATATAAACTTTTGGCAATCCTGGGATTTGAACTCACAGGCCACAATGCATAATTTATGAATGGGTCAGTTGTGGAACAAAAGCCATTGGCAAACTGAGCTGCCAGCCGATTCTGAGGACCTGAGATTAAGCCATAGTAGTGGGCTATATATATATATATATAGATACATTGTTAGATATAGACATAGATATAGACATAGAAAGATAGATAGATATAGATAGATAGACAGATAAATAGATAGATAGATAGATAGATAGATAGATAGATAGATAGATAGATAGATAGATAGATAGATAGAAAGACAGTAGATAGATAGATAGATAGACAGATAGATAGATAGATAGATAGATAGATAGATAGATAGATAGATAGATAGATAGAAAGACAGTAGATAGATAGATAGATAGATAGATGTGTAGTTTGCTATATATATGAGAGAGACAATGTGAGGATATTAAATTATATATATTAAAAATTATTAGTTATTAAATTAGGTCTCCATTTAATGCAGTCTCATGGTTGAATACTTACTAAAGTATTAATGTAAAAGAAGTCAGTATTCTTTAATTAGGAGAACCAAACCAGGGTGTTAGAATGGAAGACATAATCCAATAATTTTTTGTGGTATTCTATAAGAGAATCATTAACTCTCAATTTATTTGTAACTTTTATAAATTCCATTAAGCATTCCCGTGGATAGGAATGATTTTCTCAAGATCTCCTACCATTTGTAGGTGGCAGACCTGGCATTTCAACTCCAGGCCTGAGTAGTTTACTCAGAAATGCAAACCATTAGAATGACAATGTGAAGATTTCAGATTGTCATGAGAAAAATAGAACAAGAAGAAAAGAAAGCCAAGTGTCAGTGGATCCTGCTTGTAATTCTAGCTCTGCAGGAGTCTGAGAGGTACAGAATGACAATTTAAATTCAGTCGGGACAGGAAAGCCCAGGACAATTTTATTTCTAAGGAATCACAGGAATCAAAAAATAAACATGAGTGGGGCTGTGGCTCAAGGGCATAGCACTACCTTTGAGCAAAAGGAGCTGAGGGACAGTGCCTAGGCTCATCGTATAACCCCCAGACTTGCCAAAAACCAAAAACAGTAACTCCATGTCTACCCATGTATGTATGCATGTATTTCTATCGGTGAAGATCCAGAGTCCCTATGTTGAAAGGCACTCAGCTAGGAAATTTGCTTTGAATAAAATTTTTTCATAGCACAGAGAGCGCTTTCAAGACAGTGCATATTCTGGGGCTCCCCTCACTGTCCCCAGTGTAACCTGAGGGTTTCTGCAAACCTCAGGCTGCTGGAGGAAGTCTGCCTCATTGTTGAAACAGGCAGACAAAAGGCCTCACTCCTGTACAGCTGTGTAATAAACAACTCCATCTGGGCCAATTAGTGAGGATGAGTGTGGGTGGGCTCTGAAGGCCAGGAGAAAAAGACCTCTTTGTATCCAAAACTATCTCTTTCCTCAGTGCTCTTTTTGGACAAGAAACCTTCATTTGTGCCACCTCCTCTGGCAGGCCAAGTTCCTTGTACTTATCCTGTCTTTGTTAGACTATGTCCAAGTGTTGAAACAAACTGCTACAATTAATTCAAGGGTCCTTCTGGCAGACAACTAGAGAGCTGAACCGAATTAAAAGATTCCTAATTGGCAAAGTTGCCTCCTTAGGTTTCCAGAAGCTCACTGAATCTAAGAACATGGGTAATATCACAATGCTTCCTGTCAGCTAGGGCTGGTGAAGCTCATCAGGTTTTGAAACCTTTGACCCCTCCTAGTTGAGCCCTGGATGGCTAGTTTTTGGAGTTGAACACAGGGCCTAGGTGCTAACCATGAGCTCAGAACCGAAGCTCATTGCTTTACCACAATTTGGTGTAACAGCTTCACTTCTGATATCTCTGTGTGTGTGTGTGTGTGTGTGTGTGTGTGTGTGTGTGTGCATACACTTGTCCTGGAACTTGAGGACCTGAGTTTCTCCTGTACAAGGATAGAACTCTACCACTTGAGCCACAGGGCCACTTCAGGCTTTTGTTTTAGTGATGTGGTACTGAGGAATCAAAACCCAAAGATTCATACATGCAAAGCAGTCTAACGCTTCCTCTTCAGGTTTCTTTCTTTCTCTTCTTGTATGTTGGAGGAGTTGAAGGTCTAGGCCTGGGTGCTGTCCTTGATTCTTCAGCTAAAGCCAAGTGCGCTACCACTTGAGCTACAGCATTTCTTCAGGTTTTTGTTGGGTCACTGGAGAGTAGCATCCATCTCAAGAATTTCCTGCCCAGGCTGGCTTTGGACCCTAATCCTCAGCTCTCAGGCTCCTGAGTAGCTAAGATGACAGGCGTGTGTTAGTGGTGCCCAGCTTCCACTTCAAGTGTCTAAGTGATGAATAGGAGATAATATTCTCATGGGACGGTTTGTGTCTGGGATAGTTTGGAACCCAGATCCTCAGATCTCAGCTTCTTGAGTAGGCAGGGTGACAGACCTCAGCTATAGATGCCTAGATCTAACTCTCTGTTGCAAGAGGGTCCTTGGCTGCACATGGTAGGGCGTTAGCCATGAGCCAACAGGGAAGGGTTAGTGCCTAGGCCCTGAGTTCAAGGTTCACGACTGAGAAAAATAAATAATTGTCTGCAGGAGACAACTCACTAGATTTCAATACATACGTAATTTTGGTGAGCCTCAAGTTTCTCATCTGCACCATCATCTTACTTGTGGAGCTCTTACAAGGATCAGATGAAAGAATGAACCCCATGAAGGACTCAGCACACACCTCATGAAGGACTCATCACATAGCTGTATCCCACACGCAGTCATTAGAAGTTGGGTGCTTTCATCGGTATCACCATGCTTTCAGAAACACGTCACAAACCACACAAAATTCACATCTAATGATTTAGAGGGATGGGTCTTTTTGGGAGGGCTGGGAGTCAGCCACAGGGAATGCACTGGAAGGTTGGGGGTACTGTTGTAAGATCATTTGCTCAAGGCTAGAGCTTTACCACTGTGAGCCATAGCTCAGAGTTTTGCAGAATTCCTTCAAGGGCTGGGTTTTAAACCCACCAGTATCAGATTTCAGCCCCTGAGTATCTTGGATGACAGGGCTGAGTGAGCCAGCAGCATCTGGCTCCATGGGGCTGGGTTGCAGTGGTTTACTTCTGGCTAAGTCAAGTTAGATGTCAGCTTTCAGCACCAGACTCCCTGTTTGCTCTGTGATGAGGTATTTGCAGTCTTATCCTTATATCGTTGCAGTTAGAACATTCTATTTTCTTTTTTGGGGTGCCAGTCCTGGGTCTTGAGTAAGGGTCTAGACACAGTCCCTAAGCTTTTATGCTCAAAGCTAGTGCTCGACTGTTTGATGGACAGCATGACTTCCAGATTTTTCTGTGCACGCGGTAGTGAGGAATCAAACCCAGGTCTTTGTACGTCCTAGGCAAGCACCCTACCACTGAGCCCCAGGAGTGACAAGAGTATGAACAGATAAATGTATAGATTGGTTGACACATAAATGGATGTATATGTATACAACAAGAGAGAGATGTCTGTATACTATGTAACTGCATATAGAATATTACTACTGATTATTGGCAATTAAATTCCTTCCTTTTTAAAGTATCATGATTGAATACATAATAAAATATTAATTGAAAAATAGTCAATGTAGTATAATTGTTGTGTATAATTTTATAATATAATCGTACACTAACTACTAATTTAATTGTTACTTTTATAACATTCCATTCCTATGGATGCATATAAGAAAGGGTTTCTTAGAATCTCTCGCCATTCATTAGTGGCAGTCCTGGGATTTGACCTCCAGACCTAATTTGCCTGTTCCAGCTATGGCTTCCTTAATTGCTGCCAAACATCAGCAATGCAAGGTCATGTACACTTTCTGGGCTTTGGCATTTAGACCCAGGATGGTTACAATACAAAGGAAATAAAAATGTAAAACTACCTTCTTGAACATCTCAGTATTATGATTCTCCTTTTTATTTTTTATAGGTTTTGCCTGTCCCGAGATTTGAACTCAGGTCCTAGGATCCCAGTGCTGGCAGTGGCAGAGATGCCAAGACCTGACTTCAAGTCCCGTACTTGGCAATAATAATAATAATAATAATAATAATACCCTGGCTTGAATTTGCACAATTTTTCTGGCAGGAACGGGATTTGAACTCAGGGTCTGGGTAACTCTGTGACATTGTGGGTAAAGGGGAATGGCTCACTGTCCTTGAAGACAAGAAATTCAGACCAATTCCTAGGGCCTGAATTGAAGCCCCAGCACTGGAAAAAATAATGTTCATATATGAGATCTATTTACATACATGGGTTTACTGCGTTGACATTTATTACCCTTATTTATTTAGTATTATTACACATATAACATTCCTTTTATTATATCATATCACATAGAATATATTTTATACATCATACTGAGACCAAGGACTTTCGCAGAGAAGGAAAACAATGTGTCAAAATTGGCTTCTTATTACAAGGAATAAATTTTTAGCCATCCTGGGATTTCAACTCATGGACTACAATGCCCAATCCATAAATGGGGTCACAGTCTTAGCAGATCGGACTCTGGCAAACTGAGCTGCCAGGAAGTTCTGAGGACCTATGATCAAGCCACATTTGTCCCATATATATGGGACTAGTACATATATATATATATATTTTTTTTTTTTAATTAGACTAGTACATATATATATATATATATGGGACTAGTATATATATATATATGGGACTAGTGTGGCTTGATCATAGGAATCATGATTCATGTATATTATATACAAATATACATATATGTTGATAGATGTGTAGATTGAGATATATATATGTATATATAAATATAATACATATATATATATAGAGAGAGAGAGGGACTGTGAGGATATTAAATTATATATATTATTTCCAACTATTAGTTATTTGTGCTTCCATTTAATGAAGTATCCTGGTTGAATACTTATGAAGGCATTAATTCAATATCCTCAATCATACCATGATGCTAGAACGGAAGATATAAATCCAATAATTATTTTGTGGCATTCTAAAATAGAATCATGAAGCAACTGCACATTTAATTATTACTTTTATAGCATTCCATTAGCATTCACATGAACAAGAATGAGTTTGTCAGGATGTCTCTCCATTTGTGGGTGGCAGACCTAGCATTCAAACTCCAAGCCAGTGTAATTTAACTTGAATGCAAACCATTGGAAGGACACCATGAAGATTTCAGATTGTTATGATTTAAAAAAAGAACAAGAAGAAAAGAAAGTAAGGTGTCAGTGGCTCCTGCCTGTAATCCTAGCTCCTTAGGAGCCTGAGATGTAAAGAATGCCAATTTGAATTCAGCCGGGGTGGGAAAGTCCATGATACCCTTCTTTCTAAGCGGTCACATGAAGAAGAAAAACCATGAATGGGTCTATGGCTCAAGGGCAGAGTGCTACACTTGAGCAAAAGGAGCTCAGGGACAGAGCCTAAGCTCATAGTACAACCACAGACCTGCCAAAAAAAAAAGAGGAGGCAATAACTCCTTGTATCATTGTATGGATGATGAACATTCAGCAGGTTGCCCATGCCCAGACACCCAATCTGGGCAAGCTGGGACAAGCCCTCAGAGAGTACTAAGTCTGAGCTGGCAACTTGAACAAAGCATCCTTCTCTGCCATTTAAAGAACTGAAGCATTATGTTCTGGCCGAGGTGTCCCATTGGGACACCTAGAAGCCAGACACTACCTCCAGGGAGACCACAGTTCTAGGCTATAGGAGTTGTTGAAGGTTCTGGCTTCATATTCTCTATCCCTCTGTATGATGTGAGCCTAGACCTCCGGGGCTCATTCCTCATTTCCAAGTCACAGGCTAGTCCCAAATATTGGCAAAGATATGAAATAGTCAGTGATTTCTACAACAAAAGGAGTAAGCTAATAAACCCCACCTTCATAACTCCCATTAGAAGTGAGCCTTGTGTTGTGTATGTGGCTTAGTGGTAGAGTGTTTAGATAGCATGCATGCACGAAGCCTTTGGTTCTATTCCTCAGTACCACAGAAACAGAAAAAGCCAAAAGTGGCACTGGGGCATAAGTAGTAGAGTGCTAGCCTTGAGCAAAAGGAGCTCAGGACCATGACCAGACCCTGAGTTCAAGCCCCAAGACTGGCAAAAAAAAGTTAGCCTGGTGAGATATATTGTTCTGGGACTCAGAGGAGGGTCGAGGTTATAGGTTAGAGGTAGGGTAGAGGGCAGGTGCTGGTGGCTCACCCCTGTAATCTTAGTTACTTAGGTGGCTGAGATCTGAGGATGACAATTGCAAGCAGGAAAGTCTTTATGAGACACTTTTCTCCAGTTAAACACCCAAAAAGCCAGAAGTAGAGCTGTGGTTCAAGTAGTAGAGCGCTATCCTTGAGCACAAAGGCTCAGGGATAGAATAGCATCCAGGCCATGAATTCAAACCCCAGGAATGGCACACACATGCACACACACACTCACACACACATACACACACACAACCTCACACATACACACACACACACACACACACACACACACACACATCAAGACAGAGCATTTGCCACTCAGCCTGCACAAGTTCCATCTCTAGAAACTTAATACTAAAAAAAATAGAGGGAGATTGGAAGGAAAGACTTGCTCCATGAGGTGATATAACCAGTGCCAAAATTCCACAGGAGTTCTAAGATGTGAAAGAGGACAGAGAGCCTCAGGCAGAAGGTCCAGCATGGGCAACGGTCCTGAGGTGTGGTTTAGAGCAAGTGGTGTGGGTGGAATGAAGGTTCTGTGGCTTCAAACAAGTCTGGCAGGACATTCAAGGCTGTGTCAAGGTTTGTACTTGAGTCACAGGTAGGGCAGTGGTTAGGGTCCCAGAATGGGGCCCAGGGGGAAGATTATCTTGTCTTTTCACCATGGACCCCAGCCATTTCCTGTGGCTGGAAGCCTATTTTTCACAGCTCCTGACCCTCAGACCTCCTTTGCATGGAGGAGTCAGGGCAAATGCAGGGAAGAAATCTTGCTTAAGAAAAGCTTCTAGGGGCTGGGAAGGTGGCTCAGTGTAGAGCGCTTGCCTTGCATGCCTGAGGCCCTAGGTTCGATTCCTCAGGACCACATAAGCAAAAAAGAAAAAAGCTGGAAGTGGTGCTGTGGATCAATTGGTAAAGCACTCGCCTTGAGCTGAAGAGCTGAGGGACAGCGCCCAGGCCCAGAGTTCAACCCCCAGGAATGGACACCCCCCCCAAAAAAGAAAAGCTTCTAGCCTAATGCCACCAGTGGCTCAACCCCTGTAAATACTAGCTACTCAGGAAACTGAGATCAGAGGGATGAAATTACTGAGACTCTTCTTGCCGATGAACTACCAAAAGCCAGAAATGGAGCTGTGGCTCAAGCCCCAGTACTGGCACCAAAAAAATTTAAAAAAAGCTTTCAGGAGCTCCTAGTCCACTGTAGTGAAACTCCAGATCAGCCCGGCACCGGTAGCTCACACCTGTCTTCCTAGCTCCTCAGGAGGCTGAGACCTGAGGATCACGGTTCAAAGCCAGCCCAGGCCAGAAAGTCTGGGAGACTCTGAACTCCAGAGAACCTCCAGAAAACTGGAAGTGGCGCTGTGGCTCAAGTGGTAAGCTGAAGAGCTGGGGAACAGCAACTAGGCCCAGAGTTCAAGCCCCATGACCAACAACTGGCCTGCTTGGACCTCACTCTGTGGCAGAATATTTTCCAATGGGCCCCTGATGGACTCGCAATGTCTAGGTGTCCCACTAGTCTTCAGAGCAGCCTCTTTGGATATCTTTCCCTACAGAGTAGGCCACAGTATTAGAGAAGGGTCAAACCTTAGGGCACGGAGGTCATCAGTCGAGTCATCAGAATGGCATCTATCATGGGTGCAGTATGGATCTGAGACGTAAATCTACGTCTCATACCAGGGTTCTGGGCCAGGAGGGGCAGGAGCTGCAAGATGACACAACAGATAATGCCCACTCACACAAGTATCACAAAAGTGTGAATCTGTCAGGCACACCTTTGACGGGTGTTGAGTTGGGCTCATGAAAGACTTGTAGGCTTAGGAATCCATGGGTGGCTGGTTGCTGCTTGTAGCAGTCACTACTCCTGGAGTCCCAGGGTTTGGAGCCTTGCTTTCCTCACCAGTGCTCAGGGGCAGATGAAGGTCCGAAATCGTGGGCCAACTACAAAGAGCATCCATAGTGTCCTTCTCTTGGTCCTGTGGCCCCGTGCATGAATGGAGGGGCAGATTCCATGGAACTTACTGCCATGACCCAGACCCCTCAGCTCAAGAAGGACTTAGGGAGAAACAACTTGATCTGCCTTGAGAGTTTACTATGATTATGCCTCAGAACTGCCCACAGTTCTACCTCAGCTCATCATTAACACCTCTGTGTGTGTGTGTGTGTGTGTGTGTGTGTGTGCATGTGTGTGCATGCATGTGTGCGTGCACATATTTGTACAGGGGTTTGAACTCAGGACTCAGGCTCTGTCCCTGAGTTTTTTCATTGAGGGCTAGTACTTTACCACTTGGGCCAGAGCTTTTCTTCCAGCTTTCTGTGGTTATTTGCAAAAGAGAGTCTCACTGGCTTTTCTAGCTGGGCTGCCACTGAATGGCAATCTGCAGATCTCAGCCTCTGAGGAGATAGGAATATGAAAGAATGAGCTATTAGTATCTAACTGGCCACACTTTCCTTCTTGGATAAAACAGAGTACCTCTCTGTCCCAGCCGAGCACCCATGTTCAGCTACTTCTCCAACCCAGGCTTCAGACAAAACATACCCTCCACTGAGGACAAAGAAATGGGATCAGGTTTGAGCTTTATGTTCTCCACACAGTCAGGGGCTGCTAGGAGCTGATGTAGAGATCAGAAGTCTAGGCCAGGGCAAGTAGACAGCTGTAGAACAGAAGAGCATATGAAAAGACATCCTTGCAGCTGGGTGCCATTGGCTTATGCCTGTAATCCTAGCTACTCATGGCTGACACCTGAGGATCGATCAAGATTCAAAGCTGGCCTGGGTAGACTCTTATCTCCAATGAATCATCAAAAAGCTGGGAAGGAAAGTTACACTAGTTCACACGGTACAGCACCAACCTTGTGCAAACAAGCTAAAGGACAGCACCTAGGCTCTGAGTTCAAGTCCCAGTAAACACACACACACACACACACACACACACACACACACACACACACACACACACAAACATCTTTAGCAGATGCCAATGTCTCATACCAGCTATCTAGTACTCAATAGGCTGAACTCTTAGAATGGCAGCTTGAAGCCAGCCCAGGCAAGTAAATCCGTGAGACTCTTCTCTCCACTAAACTACTAAAAAAGATGAAAGGTGAGCTGTGATTCAAGTGGTAGAGTGTTAGCTCAGGGACAGTGCCTAGGCCCTGAGTTCCAGTTCTGAGATTTTTTTTGGGGGGGGAGGTCCAGTCATGGAGCCTGACCTCTGGGTCTGGGCGCTGTCCCTCAGCTCTTCAGCTCAAGGCTAGCACTCTACCACTTGAGCCACAGCGCCACTTTCGGCTTTTTCCTTTTTGCTTATGTGGTGCTGAGGAATCAAACCCAGGGCCTCAGGCATGCAAGGCAAGCGCTCTACCACTGAGCTACCTTCCAAGCCCTCTGAGATTTTTTAAAAAATAAATACCCTTTGCCATCCCCAACCCCACAGGCCATAAATCCAGATTTTGGTCATCCTAGATCTCACTTCCGTTCCTGCTACTTCCACAGCACTGTCACAAGTAGCCTGTGTGTGGCTAGCTCTGGGTTAAGAATTGAACTTACACAAGGGGGACATAACCAGGTCAAGGCTCATGCCCCAGAACATTGAGGTACTGGCCATACCAGTCTCTCACCCCCTCTACCCTGACCCTGGAATCTAGTCTGTGCTCTGTATTATGGTTATCCGGAATTGTTTAGAAGGACCTGAGAGGCTCAGCTGGGCGGGAGGGGGGGTGGAGGGGAGATCGACTTTCCTGCGATAAGGTACTTTTACGTTTCCTAGACACCAATGGGTACTTCGAAGACAACTTGGCCTCACCTTCCATGTAGCCCCAGGTCCTCTTTTTTGGGCGGCCTTCAGTCAGCTATCAGGCTGATGTTGGCCAGAGGCTTTGGCAACCACCCTTCCCCCACTCCATTGCCAGCCTGCTAGGATGGACATGCATCCAGAGGCCCAGCTGAGGAAAAGGAAAGGACATGCATGACTGAGCCCCTCTCCTCCATGGGCAGGAGAGAACCTATGTCAGCTGGCCCTGCTGACCCAGAAGCCTCTGGAGGTGGCCAAAGTTATGGACAGCCAGACTTGGGCTCCAACAAAAAGCTAGAATATACAGGTCTCTGGCAATTTAGGACTCATTGTAGACCTAGATAGGGGGCTATAGGCAGGGTGCCATGGAGGAGGGGCTCCCTCTGAAGTCAGGAAGAGGCAGACAGGTGCCCAAGAAGGGGACAGAGAAAGATGAGGGAAAAATACACACACACACACACACACACACACACACACACACACACACACAGGAGTAGCCCAAGGCCTCAGCAGTCCCTGAGCACCTGAACATCCCAACCCCCGAGAAGGTAGCACTATCATCCTCAGACCAACTGTAGAAAAAACACAGAGCATCTCACATGTCTGGAATGGCTCATAACACAGCATGGCATTTCCTACTTTATACACTCCTATGCAGAAAATTCAGCTACCTTATTTTTGGTTGTTGGTCATGGGGTTTGAACTTTGGGCCTTCACACAGTCCTTTAGCTCTTCAGCTGAAGGTGCGCGCTCTACCACTGGAGCCATAGCACCACTTCCGGTTATCTGGTGGTTCAAAGCCAGCCTAAGCTGGCTTTGATCTGTGATCCTAAGATCTCAGTCTCCTAAGAAGCTAGGATTACAGTTGTGAGCCACTGGCAGCACCCGGCTTCAGTTACCTTCTTATACCCAGGGAAACCCAACTTGTCAGGCTATCAATCACATGCAGTCCTTTGCTTCGGACTTTGAACCAGCATCCAAAACCATACTTCCATGGATGGAGAGAATAAAATTGACACTACCCTCCCACCCCTGCTCACATTCACCCCACTCCCTGCCTAAGACAGGAAACATCCTCTGGAGTTCTTGGTAAGGCAACACTCACCCTGCTGTGATTTCATAATCGGGCAAACCTGGGGATATCTTAGAAATTTCTGTACATTGAGGCCAGCACCTGGTCTCCCAACCACAGCACCCTCACTCCTTCACTATCTCTTGCAGGCAAGGGGTGTCTTTCCGTTGGGTTTTTTTTTTTTTTTTGGTTGAGGGGCTTTAACTCAGGGATTGGGTACTGTCTCCGATGATTATTTTTGCTCAAGGCCAGTGCTCTACCATTTGTGCCATGGAACCACAACCAGTTGGAGATTGGAGATGAGAAGTTTCCTGCCTGAGCTGGGAAACGGGATCCTCTGGATCTCAGCCTCCCAAGTAGCCAGGATGACAGGTGTTGGACACCAGCCCAGGGCTTATGGTGTCTCATTCTTTAGAATTTCCTCCTAGTCCTCCTCTAGACACTACCAACTAGATACTCCTCTACAGCCCTCAGGGACAGCAAAGGGAGGCTTGGAATCTGGGTAGGGCCATGGGCATTAAAGGGTCCCCTCCACATCTCTACCCCTCTCTAAGTTCCCATCTGCCTCCTGTGGATGGTCTGGTCATCCGGAGCAGATCAGACCCACTAGGACTTCTGGGGCCTGCCTGTATCCCCCTGCCCCACCCAACAGGTACCTGAGTATTTCTAGGGCCAGCTGCTTCATGTCCTGGTGGAAGATGTTGGGAGGGTTGCTGATAACCGGGTCCAGGTTTTCAGGGCAGAAGGAGTGTCCAGTTCCCCACTGTCAAAGAAGGAGACACAAAGCATGGATGGATCTACTAAAAACTACAGGGCATAGCCATCCACCCATCACCAAGGACCCTTGGAGTGCTGTTTTATGTTGACAGTCCTAGGGCTTGACCTCGGGGCCTGAGCACTGTGTAGGAGCTTCTTTTGCTGGAGGTGAGTGCTCTTCCACCAGAGCCAAGGTGCCATTTCCTAATTTTTCTGTGTATGTGGTACCTAGGAATTGAATCAAGGGTTTCCTGTGTGCTAGCGAGCCCAATACTGCTAAGACACAATCCCAACCTTGGATAGCTGTTTATCTGTGACTCCTTGGGCCTGTCTCGGGACAGTCTTGCACATCTGTACCGAGTTTCTCAGCAGCAGCCATGGCTGGAAATGATCATGCCCAGCTATGTTGTCCTTTATCTACAGCATCTTTGCTGGGGAGAGGGAGAGAGAGAGAGAGAGAGAGAGAGAGAGAGAGAATGAGTTTCAGGGATACCTACACCCATCTCTGTGGTGCCTCATCCTCTCAGTGGTGAGTCCATCCTGGATCCCCACCCCAAGGAAGGTGGGTAGGGAGGGTATGTAAGGTCACATCGAGTGGAATGATCTGAATTCTATTCTGCAACTGAAGCCTGGAGAGATAATGAAGAGAAGGAGAGGTTTAGAGGAACATCAAAGGAAGCCCCTTATCTTTGGCTACAAGTACCAGAGAGAAGACTGAATTCATCCTTTTCGGTAGTAAGATAACAGGTAAGATAACATTTATTTTATTTTATTTTTTGTGAGTCCTAGGTCTCGGATTCAGGGCCCGGGTGTCATCCCTGAGCTTCTTTTTCTCAAGGCTAAGGCTCTACCACTTGAGCCACACCACCACATCTGGCTTTTTTGTGTATGGGGAGAGATTGTTTATTGTTTATAAGAATCTCACAGACTCTCCTGCCTGGGCTGGTTCTGAGTCACAACTCTCAGACCTCTGCCTCCCAAATAACCATGATGACAGGCAGGAGCCACCAGCACCTGACTGCCACCTTCCATTTATAATCTCCTAGGGCCAGTTCTGGGCTACCCACACTGCACCCCCTTGTGGTGAGTGGGAAGCCGACATGGGTGGGTTTTATACATAAACAGCCCGTGAGCATTGTTCTGGATCAGTCTGATGGCAGCTTCCTCCTTATTGACAGCAATGACTTGGCTCTGTCACAAGAACAAATGTTCCCCAAGAGGTATCAGGCCTAGGGTCTTTCCTCTACATACTGCCCATCCACCCCGAAACAACACACTCCAGCAAAGCAAAGTAGAAATAGAGTGGATTCATTTTCTTATAACCAGGGTCTGGCGAGATAAGTGGTGGTGAGGATCAGAGGCCCAGGATCGTGCTGGGTGGGAAGACAAAGTGACACCTCCTTATATCCACTTTCCTTTAACTGTCTTAGCAGAAGGTAGTGGGGAAGGACTCGCGGGAGGGACAGACGATGAATATCCGACACAGTCTAACCCAGGCACAGAGGGGCTTACCTCAGGGAGCTAGTTCAATAGGCTGAGCGCGGCAGCTCCTGACCCACAGTCCACCTCCAGAATGGGAGGGCCACCTTGACTCCCAGCCACATGGGGACCCTGGGCCACCTCCTCCAGCACCCATTCAACCAGTTCCTGTGTGAGAGAGATAGGTAGGGAGAGAGACAGAGACAGAGAGAGACAGAGAATGTGAGAGAGAGAGAGAGAGAGAAAGAAAGAAAGAAAGAGAGAAAGAAAGAAAGAAAGAAAGAAAGAAAGAAAGAAAGAAAGAAAGGAAGGAAGGAAGGAAGGAAGGAAGGAAGGAAGGAAGGAAGGAAGGAAGGAAGGAAGGAAGGAAGGAAGGAAGGAAGGAAGGAAGAAAATCTGAATTACACTTTAGCCGGGTGTCGGTGGCACAGGACTATAATGCTAACTACACAGGAGGCTGAGATATGAGGATCATGGTTCATAGCCAGCCCAAGCAGGAATGTCTGTGAGACTCTTATCTCCAAAGAACCACCAGAAAATTGGATGTGATGCTGTGGCTCAAGTGGTAGAGTGCTAGCCTTGATCTGAGGAGCTCGGGGACAGTGCCCAGGTCCAGAGTTCAAGCCTCACAACTGACAAGAAGTGGACTTGCCACCACAAGAAGGGGACTGAATAACATTCACTGTCCTAGGGAACATGGCAGATAAGTCAGGCTGAGCTTGCTATCAGCTGGGGATCATGAGAAGGTCACCTAGCATCTCCATGCCTCGTTTTCCCCAGCTACAAAACTGAGCACAGTGAAAGATCCTTTTCCTCATGGGGATAGGGTAAGGATGAAAGAGAGCCATGTTTTGTTTCATAATCCCGTACCTGTTGCATCATAAATAACAGGCCCCATCTGAGCGCTTTCTGGGTATCTTCCTGTCATATGCTCATAGAATTTCCAAGAACCATATCTGACAGCCTCTCCCTCTATGCCTGGCTCTGCCCCAGAGATCCCCTTATATTGATTCCTTGTTTCCTCACAACTGTCGCTGGAGGAGACTGAGGACCAATGGTGGAGGCCCAACGCAGAGCTTCACCTTAGGTCAAGAATCGGCTGCCATGGACTAAGAGTTTGGGACAATCCATCTAAACCAATGACTGAGCATGGCACTACATGTCTAGCATTCCAACTAAAGAAGACCAGGCCTGCTGGTGCATGCTTGTCACAGATAGGAGGCCTGTGATCCAGCCCAGCCTGAGCATATATTATCTATTTCGGAGATGCCCAAGACAGAAAGGCTTAGCTCACATGGTAGAAGACCTGATTGGCAAGCCTAAGGCTTTGAGTACAAAACCTAATATACCAAAAAGAATCAGAGGTTTTGTGCCAGAGGCTCAAGCATGTAATTCTAGCTACTCAGGATACTGAAATCTGAAGATCACAGGTCAAGATTTAAAATAGGGTTGGCCTCACACATGAGACGTCATTATGAGAAGAACCGGTCTCTGACCCATACCAGTGCACTCCATACTAACAGGGCTCACATCCTTACTAAGGGCTGGCTATGCTGTCTGTCTCCCTGGGGAGTCACCCCCTGTGAGCCCCACCCCAAGGTCCTCCTGAACTCTCTCTGCCACCAACCAGGCCTAAGGGAGTAGACATCTCCAGGGCACACAGATCCTTTGGTCTTATAATTTAATGGTGCTGAGTCCCCTTCAAGTGTTCCACCCTTCCAGGCCCCTAAACCTCTGCCAAAAAACCCATGCATCCCCCAAAGATAGCAGTTATAAGTTACCAAAGGGTCCAGTGCTCCGTGTTACAACCTACTTCTACACACAGACACACACACACATACACACAAAGCCGGCACGGGTGGCTCATGTCTGTCATCCTAGCTACGCAGGAGGTTGACATCTGAGGATCACGATTCAAAGCCTGTCTATGCAGGAAGGTCTGTGAGGCTCCTATCTACAGTGAACCACCAAATAGCCAGAGGTGGAGCTGTGGCTCAAGTGTCAGAGCACTAGCTTTGAGCACAATAGCTCAGGAACAGCACCTAGCCCCTGAGTTCAAGGCCCAGTTCTTCTACCTCCAAACACACACAAACACAGTCACACACACAGACACAGACACACACACACACACACACACACACACACATACACACACATACACACACACACACACAGATGGACAGCCCAAGGCTTCAGCAGTCTCTGAGAAGAGAACCATGAACTCCCTCCATTAAGATCACATCCCACCCCCGAGAAGATGGCACTCCCGACTTCAGACCCACTGTAGACAAAACATTGAGCTTCTCACATACCTGGAATGTCTCATAGCCCAGCATGGCATTTCCTACTGTACACACTGCTATGTGGAAAACTTAGTCACTTCTTTTTTTTTTGTTGTTGGTCATGGGGTTTGAACTCTGGGCCAGGGCTCTGTCCTTCAGTTCTTCAGCTGAAGGTGAGCACTCTCCCACTTGAGCCACAGCGCCTCTTCCTATTCTCTGGTGGTCCACCGGACATCAAGTCTCACAGAACTTTTCTGCCCAAGCTGGCTTTAAACCGTGATCCTCAGATCTCAGTTCCTGAATAACTAGGATGACACACATGAGTTACTGGCAGCCGGCCAAAGATACGTTTCCATGCCGTTCATCCTATCTCCTCAGGAGACTGAGATCTGAGGACTGCATTTGGATGCATCCTTCTCAGCAAAGTACATGAGAACTCTTTATCTCCAATTAAACACCCAAAAAAGTTGGAAGTGGAGCTGTGACTCAAATGGTAGAGTGCTAGCTTTAAGCATCAAAGACAAGGGATAGGACACAGTATCTAGTTTCAAGCTTTTTCTAGCAAAGACCCACCCAAGAAAAGGAAGCAGATGGGCACACTGGAGCTCAAAGCTCACACATAATACTCAAGACTCCCAGAACAGACCCAATCCTGGTCTGATTCTCTAGATTCTATCTCTTACATCATGGCAATCTGAGATGGAACAGACCATGCACCAAGTTAGGACGTTCAAGTACTATCTCATACTGAGGATTCCTGACCTTATAAGAGACTCAGGATCTCTCACTGTCCTGCATTGACACTGGGCAGTGAGGTGAGGTCTAGTTATCCAACCACAGGATGTGGCAACAAAAGGATTTCACAGCCAAGGGAAGCAGACAGGAGGGATCTATGTCCCTCTCTCTCAGGAAGGAGAAAAGGCCTGATCCATCCCAGTAATGTTCCTGGGTTGTGAGTATACTCAAAAACAACACTGCTCAGAGCGCAGGGCCTCTGGTTTTCCCACCAGCCTCTACCCAAGCCTGCACCACCTTCAGCTGGCCCTCTCTGAATCCCAGATCTGCCATCTAGACTAAAGGCTGAGCCAGAAGAGAAACCCACCTCTGCCTCTGAGAATGGCAGTCAAGAGGTCCTAGTGCCCCCTAGAGGAAGTCTCCGGGCTACATGGGTCCCTACTCCCATCCTCATTCCCTGTCTGTTCTGTGCCAGTGGCACACTTACCTCTGTCTCTGGTGGAGGAATGAACACCGGGGGTGTTGTAAAGCCTAACTCGGAAATCCTTACCCAAAAGACCACCAGAGACTATCACCAATGTAAAAGCAAAGGAATCTTTATTGGAAGCTTGAGCTTGGTCCCCCCAGTGTTCATGGCAGAAGCCCATGATGTTGAGAGGCCCCGAGCCCATAGTTACAACACTTTTCATACACTTTTTCGGGAAGGTAGGGCTTTGTGTACATCATAATTTCTTGTAACAAATCACTACAAACCCCAGGAAAATCACCAAATAACTCTATAGTATGATTGGCACACTAAAAAGTGGGAAAGGACCAGAAACAAGTTGTTGGTTAGATCAAGGGGGCCGACGTTCTTTAAACTGGTTGGCATGCACCACAGGAGAGTCTCAAGAGGATACATGCTAAACTGCAGAGTTCCTTTTTTAAACAAACACTACCTGTGGCCTGACTGCAGGGTCACCAAGCACTCCAGCACCTGCCTGCCTGCGGTTTTCCCAAGGATTGTTTATGTTCCTAGTCCCCTGGGAATTGCTTCTTCTGTTCATTCCCAGGTCGGGTTCATTGTCAGCTGCATAACTCATACCTCAGAAGATGCTCACTAGCTCAAGATGGAGTCACCCAGGCCTCAGTCTTCTCAGTATCATCTTCAGATTGAGCCCGGGAATGTCCAAGTCCCCAAGGATGTACTGCACAGGCATCCTGTGGCAGATGACAGCCAGGTGGTCAGTGGTGAACCCAAGGTGCCAGGACTTTTAATAGCCATGTGGCTGGGTCGAAGGCTCTATCACTGACGGTTGAGGTTGTCAGGCGAGGTCATGGCTCCAATGTCCTGACACACCTGACCTGGGATCGTCGTCCCTCTTCATCCTCCTTGCTCCACCTCCCCCGCCTTGACACTCCCTCACCCCAAAACCTCCCTAGATCTTGGACCAGAAAATAAACTTGTTGGGGCTGGGGATGTTTGAAACCTGGTGACACACCCTGAGCCCTATGGTCTACCTGAGGCTGCTTCCCTTTGCAGTCGGTGACCACAACGCTCCTGGATGTCATAAAGTAGCTGAGGGGTCATTGTCTTGGTCCTACATACTGTCTTTAAGCTCTGAAACTGTCCCCACAGAGATTGTGAATGGTTGGCTGCCTTGATGCAGGGACTCCAAACCAAGGCTCACATTCTCCCTTCTTCCCTTTCTTTCTTCTTTTTCTCCCACCATCCTCCTCTCTCTTTCCTTCCTTTCTCTGACTCCTGGGCCTTGAACTCGGAGCCTGGGTGCTGCCCCTGAGTCTTTGTACTCAAGGCCAATGGACTAAGGCTTGACCCACACATCCACTTCTGGCATTTTCTTTTTGGTAGTTAGTTGGAGATAAAGTCTTACAGGCTTTCCTGCCCAGAACTTAAGCCTCGATCTTCCCATCTCAGCCTCCTAAGTAGCTAGGATGACAGGCATGAAGCACAGGCATCCAGCTCAAACAAAGGTTTCTTTATGTGTTGTGGAACCAGCACTGGAAATTTTCATCATCTATAACCACCGCCCCCCCCAGAGCCTGGCGCACACTTTAACTCTGTGTTGGATAAATAAATAAGCATCTGTCTATGACAATACTACAGAAAAGTCCCATCTGATTCTGGTAAGCATCTTGGGTGGGCAAAATATGATGTAGCTCTCCCACAGTTCTCCCTACTCCCTCTTGCTGTCCTTCTCGCGCAAAGCATTTAACTCTTTTGGCTCTGAGGACGTGAGCCACGATGTACTCGCTGGATTCTGGGGCCTCTGGGATGCCTAGCTTCTCAAAGATCTCTGTTCAGCTGCTGACCAGCTTTGTGGCACTCAATTCCCCACTCAGGTGTGAACAAAGTTCCCGTGAGCTAAACGCCTGGCTCAAGGGGCATACTCTCCACCACCTGGGGCCAGACAGGATGGTCTACCATATCCGGCCCCCAAGTTTCATGTTGCAGAGAAAGGATCCTTGAGACATCCCAGGTCTCTGAATCTCCCAGAGTCCAGTACAGGTGCTAGGAATCATCTCTGCTCACAGCTGGCAGGCTGGGGATGGCGAGGTCACAATCTCTGCTCCCCACAACATTCTAGACTGTGGTGTCCACCCTAGAGAGTGCGGGAGCTAATCAGTAACTGCTGGAGAAAGGCAGTCAGGGCACAACGTTCATAGCAGGAGACCATCTGGCTAGGGAACTCTACCTGTGCTGCTTTGAACATCATTGTTTGGCAGCTGAAATGGTCCGTCTAATTTGACCCATAATCCCAGGTGTTAGTGGAAATTGCCAAATTCAAGAAAAAACTTTGGAAAAGATGACATTTCACTTGTCCCAATCAAACTTAAAGGGTTCCAAAGTCAGTGGACCCTTTTCCTTCCAGACAGCCTACAGCAGGTTACAGAAACTGCAGTCAGAGAGCCCTAGATAAAACTGCCATGTCCTGATACTGAGCAGGCTCCAGCAGAGAGAACACACTTGCCTACCACTGCTCAGCTGGAAATGGCTCAGGCGGGACACAGACTGGAGTCTGCAGGACTCCAGGGAGGACTGCACAACAGTGCACTGACCCGGAAGGGAATCCGCACCACCAGTGGGGGCCTGGAGCCCCCTGCCCAGATGCCCACAGACACCATCAATGCCCTGGGTATGGTTTCCCTCTCATCCTTTATCGTGGTGAGCCATCTGCCATATCACACCATTCACCACTTCCCAGACCCTCCTAGCTTCACAGCCCCTGCTCTCTTCCCCCACATCTCATTCCCTAATTATGTTTGGCAGACACATTCCCAAGCCTTGAATTAGCTCCAACTATACACACGAGAGCAGAGTGTCTGGATGGAAGAGTGCGGCTGTGGTCACACTCATGAGCCTTCTGGCTGAAGACAGAAGGACAGGTGTCCACTCTGGTCTGCGTTTCCCACAGGTCTCCTAGTGGAGACCTACACAGGCCCAGCAGCTACAGTTGGCTACAGGAAAGGGGAAAAGGGAGGTGGAAAGAAGTGGAAAGGAAATCTACTGAAACCTTCTCCAAAATGATGGAGAAAACAGAATTTGTGGCTGGGCTTGTACTGGGCATTCATGATAAAAGAACAACAAATACACACATACACACAAATAAAATGCTTTTGCTCTTTTTAGATACGATGACTTAAATATATTTTCATTGTTCTCATCTCCTTACTCTCCCAACACACACACACACACACACACACACACACACACACACACACACACACACACAATCCAAACCGGTGACAGAAGACTAATCCATGCAGCACTTGCAATTTACCACCTGATCATTCACCTGAGCACATTCAGTCTGTACAAGGAGAAAGATGATCTCTCTCTCTCTCCCTCTCTCTCTCTCCCTCTCTCCCCCATCTCTCTCTCTCTCTCTCTCTCTCTCTCTCTCTCTCTCTCTCTCTCTCTCTCTCTCTCTCTCTCTCTCACACACACAGACTCAGAGCATTGTCTCTCCCGAGTTAGTTGGTTCCTCATATGGGAAATGTACAAGCTCTAGCATGGGGGTCCCTGGTCAGAACCAGGGGATCCCACCAAGGGGAACATTGCTCTAAAAACACAGAACCACCCTGCCTCTCCCTTTCTCCAGGGACAGACCCTTCCCATTGGGAACAACCAGCATTGAGTCCCCATTCATTAAAACCCTATGCTAAGACTCTGGGTGAAGGCATGCTGAGACTGATGGCTCCTCAGAACCAGGAGAGAAAACAAAGAAGGGGTCATGGTGCCTCCAGAGGGGTGTCTGACCTGGGGTGGGGGCATTGTTGGGGTTCCTAAGGGCTATATACATGGATGGACCTCCCTACTTCCAGACTAGATGCTTCTGGGTGACTTGGTGGATTCTTGAGGAGGACGAGAAGACCAGATGAACCAGGAGCACTAGCAGAGCTGGCAGAGCTGGGAAATGTGATCACCCTGGGAAAACTGTTAACACCTGAGGTGGGGGGGGGCAGGACAGGTGTATGTGTGTTGGAGGAACACGCCTCCCAAATATTCACCTCCTATCTGACCCCCAGTGCCCTCACCTCCCTTCTGGGCTCTTCTGGAACCTCCTCAGATGAAGATGTGACTGAGCACAGAAGACAGACAAGGGCTCCCACAGCAATAAGGGGGCTTATCTTCTGCATCCAACACCCTCCACCCCCAGAAAAAAAGGAAAAGACCCGAGAGGTGCTGCTAACCACCTCTGACTAAAGCCATCAGGTTCCCACCAGGGAGAAGAAGGGTGCAGATATGTGGCTGTGTGGCTCACACTGCTCCAGGCCAGGGGCTCTGTGGTGTCTCCTCCTCACCCATTTCTTCATCTCCCCTTTTCCTGGGGACACTGGCCGCTAGGGATGGGGGTGGGATCCTAGGGTCGACACCCCACCCCAGCAACTAGGTCTCATTTGTGGCAGTGCCAGGGTGGACTGTGGGACACGAGGCAGGTGCGGGTGGGACAGGAGAGGGGAGGCAGGAGACGCAGGTCTGGATCCACTGGGGGGGGGTGACAGGGAGTCATGAGGTACAGGGGTCACGGGGTGTGGCCCCAAGGGGCAGCCACTTATGTATGCTACTGGGGAGAAGCTGTAGGTGGCGGCATCTGGTGCTTGAGGGCCCTGGAGTCTGAGGTCGGGGCTGCAAGCAGGCTAGGGCCGGGCCATTTCTGCCAGGCAACTGAGAGAGGCACCAAGGATCCGAGCTGGCAGCACCATGTGTGAAATGCGGCACTGCTGGGAGGGGGTGGGGGCGTCTGAGGGTGCATGCACCAAGCAGGTGCATGGTGACCCTCATGTGTGTATATGTGTTTGTGATTGTGTTTGTGTGTGTGTGTGATTGTTGGGGATAACTACCACTCAAGAACTCAGAACATAGCAACCTTTGGAATGACTCAGTACACAGCACAATTCCAAAAACAGCACAAAGCACCCTGTGTAAAGGATTCAGCACACAGTTAACTTTGCTCCTCCTCCTCAGATGCTGCTGCTGCCTGTTCCTCAGCAGACTCTGCCACCACCTCAGTGGCCTCCTCCCCAGGAGACAGTACTTCCACCACCGCCACAGCCTAAGCAGCCACCATCTCCATTGCTGCTCCTCAGCCACTACCACCTTGCTCCCCCCGCCAGGATCTCAGACTCAGGGGCGCCATGGCCGCCTCTTCTCTATGGGGCTGCTCGGCAATGTTCCTGTCATGCTGGCTCCACGTGCTGTCTGCTCCTGGCCAGGATCTGCACTATGATCCAAGTGGCCACCAGCTGCTGAAGCCGCTTCCCCTCCTGCATGTGATTGCTCTTCTCTCTGACTTCATTCTCTGCCCTCCACTCCTCTCCTCGGCTGCCCCACCCCCGCCCGTGCATTTGCGCCCACCCCCTCGGGTCCCTGGCCTTGGCTGCCACTGCACTGTGCCCCTGGGACCCCCTTCCCCTGGGTTCTCCCCCTCACCCCTGACTGCAATCGCAGCTCTGGCTGGGCTCTGAACCTTCCAGGCCAAGGAAGCTTCCTGGCCATGGCAATTGCAGCCTCAGCATAGCACTCCCCACCAACCCCAGTACCTGCCTGGGGGGAACTAATCTCCCCTCAGCCCCATGGCTTGAGGAGACTCTCTTCCATGCCCACCCACTCTACACACCAAGCAGGTGCATGGTGACCCTCGTGTGTGTATATGTGTTTGTGATTGTGTTTGTGTGTGTGTGTGATTGTTGGGGATAACTACCACTCAAGAACTCAGAACATAGCAACCTTTGGAATGACTCAGTACACAGCACAATTCCAAAAACAGCACAAAGCACCCTGTGTAAAGGATTCAGCACACAGTTAACTTTGAAGGACTCAGCAGATAGTATCCTTTGTAGAGTACTCAGCACACAGCACTTTTTGAAGGAGGGAGACTATAGCCCACAGTGTAAAGGGTGCATGACATGTTTTGAAAAACTAAGCATGTAGCACTCTTTCCCAGGTACTCATTACATAGCACCCTGGGTTAAGACTCCAAACACAGCACCCTCTAAGGGCTGAGTACGTAGAACACTATGTAAAACACTCAGTGCACAGCACCCTTTGAAAAACTCATCACATAGCACAATTTTTAAGGACTCAGCACAATCAAATTTTGGAAATTCTTAGCACACAGCACCATTTGAAGGACAGTACAGAGCACCCTGTGTAAAGGACTCAGCACACAGCACTCGAAAAACTCACCTCATCCCTCTCTTCCCAATGGTGCTGCTATGTGCTGAATGGAATGAATTAGCACACCACACTGTTTGGAGGACTCAGCATACAGTACATTGTGTAATGGACTCTGCACACAGTACCTTTGGAAAAACCAGAACAGCCCAACCCTCTTAGGGACTCAGCACATAGCACCTTTTGTGATGACTCAGCAAACAGCACCTTTTTGAGGACTCAGCACAAAACCCCCATGGGGGAAGGACCCAGCAAACAGCACCCTGTGAAGGAATCAGCACATAGCTGTAATGACACAAGTTCAGCTGTCATTAGAATTAGTGTGCTTTCTTCAGTATCACCATTCTTCAGAAATACTTCATAAATCCTACTAGTTCACATTTAGCTAACCTGTATTTTATGGAGGAGGGTCAGCTGGGGGTCTTGAAGTCAAAGCTTGGGAGCCTTGTCTCTGAGCTATTTGGTTCAATGCTAAAGCTTTACCATTTTGAGACACAGCTCCAATTTTGATTTTTTGGGGGGTGGGGGTTGTTCTTTGATAGGCCTTACAGTGATCAGAAAGGCTAAGTAGGGGTGTCCGTGGGCAAAGGCTCCTAGCTTGGCCTGGAGCTGACATCTCCCTTCCTTGTGCCCCTCGGAGCCGGGCCTCCTGGAGCTCTCTTGGCCTAGGGTGGAACAGACCTGCTCTGGCATCAGCACTCATGGTGATCAAAAATCAGCTTGGACCTGGTCACTTTCCCAAATTGAACTGTAGAGGACTATGGCGGGGGGGGGGGGGGGCTGGGCGATGTCCCGTGTCTGGCCACCAGGGAGCAGGAGTCTCCCACCATAGGGATTGTACCTGTGTTGTGTTTACTCTTGCTTCCCTGGGGCCCCCGTCATGCTTCAAAGCCACCCTGGACAGGAAAGTCCTTGAGGCTCTTACCTACATTTAACCATAGAAAAGCAAGTGGGGTTGTGACTCAAGTGGCAGAGCACTAGGCTTGACCAAGAAAACTCAGGGGTAGAGCTTAGGCCCAGAGTTCACACACACACACACACACACACACACACACACACACACACACACACACACACACACACACACACACACACACACACCACATGCATGCAAAATCAAGGATTTCTACACTGCAATCTTTGGGTATTCTCTACCTTTTCCCCACTAAGCCTGGTGGTTGTTGGCCTAAGAGTTTGATGCATACAACACTACCTGGCATCTTTGATTTTAGGGAACAGAATGGATAGAAAGTCAGCCTTCCCCCAACCCAGCTCCTTGGTTGTGTCAAGGTTTTTCCAGGCCCTTTGGGGCTCCTTTTACAGACACGACAAGAAGCCTTGAAATGGTATCACATGCTGGACACTGGTAGCTCACTCCTGTCATCTGAGCTACTCAGAAAGCTGAGATATGTAGCATTATGGTTCCAAGCCAGCATGGGCAGGAAAGTGTGTGAGACTCTTATCCTCGCTGAACCTTCAGAAAACAAGAAGTGGCCCTGTGGCTCGTGATGAGTGCCAGCCTCGAGAATAAGAGTTCAGGGACAATTCTCACAGCCAACAACAACAAGGAGAGGTATTGCATGTTGGCTTTGGGATTAGCATGGGCCAAATGTAATTGGAATTTTCAAGTGCCCCAAGAAAAAGCAGTACCTCCTTTAGTCCTATGCTCCTCCATCTCATCTCACCCCCTGACCTTGGCCATGCTTTGGATCAGCTTGGTCCTGGCTGGACAGGAGTACTTCAAGGAGGAAGATCCCAGAACAATCTCCCCGCCTCCTTCTGCCCTGCTCACCCTGCTGTTTCTGCTCTTTGCCATAGACCTTCTTCCTGGAATCCATCTGTGAGGTCATCACCACCAACATAGTGGTGAGTGGTGGTGGTCCAGGCTAACACAGGCAGTCAGAGGTGGAAGTGGGTCTGGGACTAAGACCTTCCACCCTAAGTATGGGCTGAGGCCAGGACTGACCTTTATTTCATCCTGAGCCTTGCAGGGGTGGGGAGTCAGTGTAGACTACACATAGAGTCAGGTAAGATTGGAATCTGGAGAACCATTTGTTTGGGGAAAGATGTGGGGCTCAGGGGGGCACTGTTGTTGGTACTCCTCTCTCAGGACTCCCCTCTCCCTCTCTCATCCCTCAATGGTAGAAGAGAAACTTCAACTAAGAGTGTAGGAAGCGAGGGCGGAGGAATATTTCTGTGTGAACCAGACTTGTGCTTCATAGTCATCCTAGCCCTACTTCCTATTTATCTGAGGAATGGCCATATGGGTTTGGGAGGACAGGGTATCATCCTAGCTGAGAATGTGTCTTAGCTGTAGAGTGTGTGCCTAGCATGCCTGAAGCCCTGGGTTTGGTTCCACACAGAAAAAGGCAGAAGGAGAGGTGGCGCTCAACTGGTAGAGCAACAGCCTTGATCAAAAAGAGCTCAGGGACAGTGGCCAGGCACTGAGTTCAAGCCCCAGGACTGGAAGAACAAATCTTTGTTGGAGGCTTTTTTCCCTTTGAAAACAAATTATTCTTTGTGATAAGCATAATATGGGCCTCTTCCCTGGCCACCAATAGTCCATTAGATGTCCCTTGAATTTGGGCCACCTCCTGGCTGCCTCTGCCCTACCCGACCCGCAGTTTACCCTTCCCATGACCCAGCAGATTGAGGCCTGAGAGAAGGCAAACTGGCAACCTACTTCTGGTGACTGCTGAGGATTTTGAGAGTCATTATGTCACATAGAGAGTTATCATCCTCATGAGTCTACAGAAGAAAAGGAGGGAGTGCTCCTTGCCCAAGCCCTCCAGCAGCCTACAGCTGTAGGCTGCTCTGGTTGTGGGCCATCTGCCGCCAGACGTGCTCCGGGGGGAGTCCTCTATGTGGTCGGGAACCCCGACCTCTCCTTTAGCAGTTTCCAAGCTGTCTTGAAGTTGCAATTCTTCAAAACCTTTCTGCTCCAGCCTCATTTCACCCACTCTGGAGCCTGAGGCGTCTGAAGGAGCGTGGTGGCAGGGGGCTCAGCCTGTGCAGGCATCTGGAGCATTCTGTCAGCCCCTTCCCCTGCGAGGACCAACAGCAGCTCTCACAGCTCTCTCTTCTTTCTCCATCTTCTGGGAGAGCTGGCACACATGCTTGGCTTTCTCTAAACACAGCTCATGCAGGACGAACAACTGCTCTTTACACGCCACTAGAGACTCCTCTATGGTGCAAATGTCTGCCGACAGCTAGCTGCATCGATGGTGGAGTTAATCTGCTGGACTATGGAAGTCCACCTCATCATGCAGGTCATGGACGAAGCAGATTTTCTTCTCGGATGCCCACGTGTCCCACTTCCCATCCTCATGCCTGCTGTGGTAGCAGCTCATGGGGCGGGGTGTTTGTGGCTCCAGCTCTACCTTGCATTGAGCTGCTGTGTTGGGAGGGTGCCTGCGATAGGGCTGCCGCTCCTGCAGGAGTTTCCCCCTGTGGAACTCAGCCTCTGAGAGTGCTCGTAGAGCCATGTCACTCTAGGTCTGGGGCATGTCTCCGTCTTCTGCGATGGTCACGTTGGGAGAAGTCACCTCCTCACATTTTGCTTCTCCAGGGCTCACAGCTTCCCCTCCCCAAGAAAAGCCAGGAAGCTCAGCAGGGCCTGCAGCCTCTCCTCCTGTAGTCTGGTCACTTCCAGGCACTTAAAAGTGTCCTGCCACTTTGGGGGCACCACCTGGTCCACCCTGTTGTTTGGGCCATGCACTTGCTTCAGCTGCTCCAGCAGCTGGGTCTGCCTCTGCAGGATCTATTGTAGGGCCTCCTCAGAGTTCAGCCACTCATTGGAGGCAATGTGCTGCTCACAGGTGGCTCTGAGCTCCTGCAGATGGGCCTGGGACTGCTCCTGCCGCTGTTGCAGCTCCCAAGATGCTTGGCTCTCTCTCTCTCTCAGCCACCTCTTTACATTTGTCTATCTTATCCTCTGAGTGGACTAGCTGTTCCCACAGATGTTTCTTCACCTGCTGCTCTGAGTCCAGGATGCTGATGAGCTCCTCCTTCTCACCACTTACCCTGTGGAGAGCATCGCACAACAGAGCCAGCTGTTCCTCTTGCTATGGGTTGCACACACATGTGCATCTTGGGGTCTCGGGGATCTCCTGCCAATCCTTGGACTTCTCCTCCAGGCTCTATAATTGCTCCTGCTGCTCAGCATTCTGGAGACAGAGCCGTTAGTTTTCCTTGACCTGGATGTGAAGTTGTTTCTCCAGGTTTTTCAACTCCATCTGTCTATGGTATTCCTGGGCCTGCAACTGCCGCTCAGCCTGAGATGGTTCTGCCAGCTTCCTCCTCAGTTCCCCCAGCTCATTCTCTAGGTCCAGAACCTGCCTCATCCTTTGCTCCTTCTCTTCTGTCAGTTGGTTCACCTGGTCGGTGAGCCAAGTAACCTCCTCCTTCCATGCAGACCTGTCAATGCTCAGGTCCTCTGTGAAGGAGTCTCTCTCCAGATTTGCTGAGTTCACCATCCAGCTCAGGTTGTCCAATAGTCTCTTCAGTACCCACGCCCCGCCAGCACTTGTTGGAACTTGCAGATTCTGTTCTTTCTGTTACTCTTCTGTGTCCAGAGCACTTCCAGCTTCTCCTGAAATTCTGTGTTCAATTGCTCCAGGTCATCAAAACTACTGGTCTTTTCCTCGAGCTGAAGTGTCACATCTTTCAGCAGTTTGAAGAATATTTCTATCTCCTTCTGTGCAGTAGTGACCACAGAAGCTGCCATCTCCAGCTCTGCCATGCACCGCTTTTGACCTACAGGTGGCTGGTGAGAACTCATTGCTCTATTTTTCTGCCATTGGCTGCCTGCTTGACTTGGGCTGGTGCAGATTGTAAATCGCTTTCTGCTGAAACCAACCTCTGTATGGGTGGCTTGTGGATCTCTAGCTTTGTTTTTGGTGCTTCCTGCACCTGAGCTATCTTCTCCCTCTCTTTCTCCAGTCAGTCCCTCAGGTCTGTCTTTTCCTGCTTCAGTGGTTGTACCTTGGCATAGAGCGCCTGGTTTCTTTTGTTGCAATCCAGATGAGCATCACATGTGGCCAGCACCTCTGCAGATCCTTGGTAGTATCGGGAACATTGACACTCTGACCGTGGTGACTGTGACTGTGTCCAAAGGCAAGGGAGGCCAGCAATCAGCATCAGCTTTGGCCAGGTGCTCCGTTGAATCACGCTCTTCAGTGGTGTTTGTCTTGGGGATCCCTCCCTTTTTTGTGTTCTTTGTTTTTTTGAATGATGCAGGTCTGATGGGAGGATTCTTCTGCCGGTGTTCTGGCAGTAGTTTCTTGTCTGCAGCTCTCTCATGGAGTCTTGTTGTTTCAGACATCTGAGCACTGGGATGGGAAAGATGGGCTGGCCACATTACCAGGCTCTGGGAAATCCTCTATTCTCCCACTCACTGACTAGGTCGTCAATTTCCTATTCTACTCCAAAGTCTCCTCCTTGAGTCTCCTGCTCACCACTCAGCAACCTCTACCTTCCTCAACTGCTGGTGGTAGTGTCAACCAACTGAGGGAATCTTGGTGCTGGGCAGCATGGAATGTGGGCATGGCTACAATTCTTGTATCGCATTGGTCAGAAAGAACCATGAAAAAATGGGGGTGTGGCCAGAATTCTGTGATGCAGGCAGCATGGGCGGAGTCAAGATGACAGTGGTGCCCCCAGCCCCTTTCCCAGGGAACTCTGTCCAATTCAGTTGGGTACAAGAGGGTGACCTGCTTTAGCCGGATGGTTGCACAGATTGTTGTGTATGTCTGTTTGTTGCCAGTCCTGGACCTTGAACGCAGGATCTGGGCACATTCCATGAGCTGTTTTTGCTGAAGGCAAAAGCACTACCACTCTACCACTGGAGCCACACAGCTCTACTTCTGGCTTTGTTGACACTGAAGTTGGACTTGGGTTTCAAGGACCTTCCTGCCTAGGGTGAATTTGACCATGATCTTCCTATCACAGCCTTGTAAATATCAAGGAGGACTGCTGAGAGCCACTGGTTCCTGCTGAATCATTGATCTTGCTGTTCTTGGACAGACCAGTGAGTTCCCTATCCTTGGGTTTAAGTGGTGGGAGCTGGAGCTCACAGTTTGAATCCTGGTCCTGCCACCTCCAAATGGCAGGAGAGCCTTAGAAATTCATTCCTATCTATACGAATATCAATGGAATGTGATGTATGTTATGACTGAATGGGCAGTTCTTGAATGATTCTACGATAAAATTATACACAATTTTATTATAGAAGACTGAATTTTATTCAATACTTTATGAAGCATTTAAACAATCATATTCATTAAATGGAGGCATAATGAAATACCTAAGAATTGGGCCTCACATAGTATAAAGGTGTCATTTTTTTCTGCCAGGACTGAGATTGGAACTCTTAGTCTGGGTAACTCTGTTGCACAGTGTAGAATGGGGAAGCTGGCCTCCTTGAAGTCAAGAAATTCATGTGTACACCTCAGGTCTGAAATCGATCCCCAGCACTAGAAAACATCCTATTTATGTACACTTTAAATATGTGATTTATATTTACATACATATGTTGACTCCATATTGCTTTCAGTGCAGTTATTCATTTTATGTTTTGTTTCATTTATGTAGTGACTGTTTATTTTATTGATTATTATGGCACATAGAACATTGATTACATTTATTACATAGGATATAGGTCTGCATACGTATTACACTTATACCTGACACCCAGGATATTCACAGGAAAGGAAAACATGTGTCACCATCAGCTTCTTACTCCACGATTCATTTTGTGGGAGGGCTGGCATCTGAACTCACGGCCTACAAGGCCCAATTCATAAATGGGTGAGTGTCAACACACCATCCTGTGGCAAATTGTATTGACAGGCATTTCCTAGGACCTTAACACAAGCCACAGGTTTTGAAAAAATAAGAACAGAGTGACACCCAAATGGTAGTATGCTAATAAATATATGTCTTTATAGAGTGTCAGAGATGTCTATCCATAATTCAGATATAAAGACTACATTCCTATCAATTCTTGGATATTTATTATGCCTCCATGTAATTAATATTATTATTTTCATCCTTAATAAACTATTAAGTAAATCAGTGTCCTGAAATTATTGCATCCCTGTGAGAAATAGTATTCTTTTAATGCTTCATAAGATAATTAAATAAAATCAATCAGCTGACTGAAATCATGAAGTCTAATTTTATTCAAGTATCATTCATGAACAACCTATTCATCCGTGACATTGATAACATTCAAGCATTATTCCTGTGAATGGGAATGCATCTCTCAGGATCTCCCACCATCCAGAAGTGGCATGACTGGGATTCGCACTGTAGGCCTATGTTGCTATACGGGAACTATGGCTTCCTCAAAAGCCCACAATTAAAAAAAAATATTTAGCTCCCTGGTTCGCAATTCATGCCATTTTTTCTGCCAGGCCAAGGATTTGTACTCAAGGTCTGGGTAAATATGCAGCACTGTGAGGGATGGGAATCTGACCATGCTTAAAGACAAGAAAGTCAGTCCTGTTCCCTAGGCCTGAATTCAAGCCTCAGGCCTGGAAAACATACTCCTTATAACCATTTTAAAGATAGAATTTATATTTTCATACAGATATTCAGTCCATATTGTGTTTGGTGTGGTTATTCATTTTATGTCTTGTTTTATTCATTTATTTACCAATTATTTTATTGACTCGGATGACACCTCTACCATTTATTACATTGTTTACATCCTATCACATAGCATCTAGATTTGTAGATATGCTCTCTATCATATCTGACACCCAGGACTTTCCCAGAAAAGGAAATCATGTGTTACACTCGGCTTCTTACTCCAAAATTAAATATTTGGCAGTGCTAAGATCTGAACTCAGGGCCTAGCAGGCCCAATTCATGAATGGATGAGTGTGAGCATGGCAGCCTCTAGCCAATGAAGCTGGCAAGTGGTTCCCAGGTGCTGAGATCCAGCCCCAGGTTTGGCCAAAACAGTGATACATGGATAGGCAGATGGTGCTATACAAATAAATACATATTGGTAAAGAGCACCAGAGCTGTCTATCTATGATTGAATGACACCTACTACAGTCCTACCAACTCTTAGGCATGTATTATACCACCATTGAAGGAATATTATTCTTTTCATGCTTAATAAACTATTAATTAGTATCAATTAGCTTCCTAGGATTATTGCATCCAATTTTAGACTAGACCGAAGCATGAACTACTCTTTCAATTGGTATTCCTATGCATAGGAACGAGTCTCTTGTGATCTCCTGCCATTGGTAGGTGTCAGGACCGGGATTTGAACCCGGGACCTATGTCTTCCCTGATACCCCACTAGCCTTCAGCAATGGCAGGTCAGGTCCACTTTGCAACCATTTCCTTCAGACCCAGGATAGTCACTGTGCAAAGAAAAAAAATGTAAAATCCCCAGCCCTCTGCAGCTCACCACTTTTTTTCTATGCTACTTTTTTTTTCGTCCTGCAAGCCCTGTGGGCCTAGGATCCCAGGATCGGCTATGGGTCCAGAGGCTACACTCCAGCCTTGGGCGATCGAAGCTGAGGCAGAGTTGCCACGACCTGAGTTCATGCCCCCTGTTGGCAAAATAAAGAATAAATTAAAAATTAATTATTTAACTAAATTAAAAAAGAAAGAAAGCTCCCTGATTTTGAATTTCTGCCAGTTTTGTTTCCTAGCCTAGGATTTGAACTCAGGTCTCAGTAACTCTGTAGCAGTGTGCACGAAAGTGAAGAGTTGCCACTTCTTGAATTCAAGCCTGGTGCAAAGCCAAAAATAAAAATTAAGTCACTGAGCTCGGCAGGGGGAGTAGATGTGGAGATGGGAGCGGGGGGATGGTAGGTGGAACACAAAGGAAGAGGCTACAATCCTCAATAGGAAATATAATCATTACCTTGCTCATTTAACTGTTATCTCTCTGTACAAAATTTTTACAATAAAAAATGAAAAAAAAGTAGTGCTCAGAGAAGCAGTTTGGGGGTAAGGGAAAGAGGTTTGAATAGATTTACAAAAATCCACACTGATTTTATTTTAATGTTCAGTATGGAACTGAATAATCATAGCTGCTTCCATTAAAAAGAATTAAGTCACTGTCTTGGAAATGATGCCAGTATTTCCTTCAGTGCTTGGATTTGATCTCACCATCCAGATAACTCTTTTGCACCTTGGGTGAAAGCAAAGCTTATTGTCCCTGAGTAAAAGAAATCCAGGTTAGAGTTACCAGGGTCTGAATGAAGGACCTGCAATGGAAAAATATTTCTATATGTGTGTAATATATTATATATATTTTCTTATGTATGTTTATAACATATTATGATTTTTATTATTGATTTTGTATTTATTTTACTTTTTACTTGATTCATTTATTTTAGTTTTTACTTGATTCATTTACTTATTGTCTATTGTATTTAGTATTTTTGGTGGGGGAGTCCAGTCGTGGGCCTAAACTCTGGGCCTGGGCGCTGTCCCTCAGATCTTCAGCTCAAGGCTAGCGCTCTACCACTTGAGCCCACAGTGCCGCTTCTGGCTTTTTTTTCTGCTTATGTGGTGCTGAGGAATTGAACCCAGGACCTCATGAATGAAAGGCAAGAGCTCTACCAGTGAGCCACCTTCCCAGCCCCTATTTAGTATTATTATACACATAATATTTAATATATGTTGTACAACTATTATAAAATTATACACAATAATATAGGGCTGAGTTCTGGGAAGATGGTGGAGGCGAAGCTGGGGGCTAAACAACTCTCCCATAGAAAGAAGTTTTAGTGCTCCAATGAACAGTCCTAAGCCAGAGAATCACAAAGTTTGCCATCACAGTAAAGAGTGTTAGGCTAGAGGGGAAAATCCAGGCAAAGAGACAGATCTGAGCACTTGCCAACAGCCGTGGCTGCGGTGGCAGTGGCAGTGGCATTGGCAGCAGCGTTGGCGGTGGCCATAGACCCCATACCTGCAACACAGAGAGTCCAGGACAAATTTTGCCAGATGCGTAAAGTGAGTGCATTCTACTCAGCACCAGCAAGAACCGACAAGGAGCACACATCATCATCCTGCAGTTCACAGACCAGAGATGACCCAGGAACCAAGACTCTGGCTCGAGTAGAAGCCTGACATCCTCTCAGGGAGCAGAGGAGGGAAGGCCACCCCTCCCCCCCACTATGGGAGATCTCCAGGCTGAGCAGCTAGCTCCAACTCAGTCCTTGGAAGAAAACAAAAGAGTCATTAAGCAGGTCACAGGAACCTAACTTGACCTGCCAGGCTCAGCTCAACCTAAGGAAAAGTCACCAAGCCTGGGCCGCCAGCCCAGGAGTGTCTTTCTTCACTGGGTAAACAGAGACAGAGGCTTCCCCTCTCTACAGCAGCCTTGACAATCAGTTGAAATTCATTAGACATAAACCCTGAGAATGGCTCCAGGCAGGGCTCTGTGAGTATCTCAGAAGCTAGCCCCTCAGGCAAAAGCTAATGTTTGCTGGAAGGCATCAACTTTACCCAGAACCTAGCCTAATCACAGCATCTCCAAACTAGAGAAAACAGCCATCTTCCTCTTCTGTGATACTCAAAGCAGATTTCCCTCCCATTGAACTAGCCTGGGAGGAGGATCACAAAATCCTGGGTAAAGCAGAGCATTTTTCTGCTTGCTCGAACAAACTGACTTAAGAAACCAACCAAGCCACAGGAAAATCAAACACCACAAGCAGACAAGAGACTCCAACTAGAGACTGGTTACAGACACAAGGGAGATACAGGATCTTCCCATTCCACCCAAAAAACTCAAAGAACTCTTTTTTTTGTACCGTTTATAAAGAATTTTTTTCTAAAACTGTTTTCAATTTTTAATTATTAACTTAAAAATTTTTGTTTTCTTTTAACTTTTTTCTTCCTCATATAATTTTTATTTTAGGGGTATATGTGTGTGTGCTTTTTTTTCTTTTTTAAAAATTTTTTGTTTAGCTTTATTGACCTTTTGATCCTTTTTTGTTCTTTCCTTCTCATTCTTTTCACCTTTTCTTCTCTTTCATTCTTCTTTCCGTGACTTAATTGATGTTCTGCTCATCCTGAGATATACTCGTAGTCGATTATTAGACCTTATCCCTCATTGTGTACACATTTAATCCAGAAATTTATTACTCAATTCAAAACCTCTTAGACTTAAATTCCTTAATAGCAGTACCATATCTTTATACTTATATATTTTAAGCATTTTTATTTTTAAGTTTTTCACGTCTCCTTTCTATCCCTACCCTTCTCTTATCCTATCCATGTTCTTCTCTAAATATTATGTTTTTAAATTTGCATAATTTTTTATGTGTTTCACTTTTTAACTTTTAAATTTTTTCTATTTTCTTGTCTCTTTTTTCTCTTTCTCTTTCTTTTTTTCTCTCTCTACTAATATTTTATCCAACTTATTTCCTGCTTTGAGATTAGGACTTAGTTAAGTGAACCTTTTCAGCCTGTCCACATCCCTCTATTCCTATTTTTACCCACATCTCTCGCTAAACCTAATAATTTCTGGTTTGCCAAATTCTTCTTTGTAGTTCGTAACCCATTAATACATAGTTGTTGGATGTTGAATAGATATATCTGTTGAACTAGATTGTATATGCTGACTTTTGACTGTGCAACTACAGAGTTTGGTTGATGCTTCCCTTAAGATAGTGTTCTAGCACAAAACTGGTATTAATTTCATCACAAATGGGCAAGGCTGAGAACACTCAAAGAGAATTACAGGAATTGCGTGGGCGTGAAGAAGCTAATCAAAGAGTAATACAGGAATTGAGAGAGCTGGAAGAGAATACACAAAGATCACTAAAGGCATTCATGGAATCCATAAACATAAAGTTGAAAGAAGTCAGGGAGACCACAAAGGGAATGCTGAATGGAAACCAACAGGAGGAATGGGAGTCCAAGGAAACCATAAGCAATCAACTAAGTGATTTGAGAATAAACACTGAACACCAAATTAAGGAAGTAAAGAAGTTCATACAAGATCTAAAACAAAGCTTCAACAAAGAATTTGAAGCAATCAAAACCAACCCACTGGAAGGAAAAGAAATAAAAAACAAAGTAGAAAGTCTTGATAGTAGGTTAGACCATGCAGAAGAACGAATTTCAGAGATTGAAGACAGCCTAGAGAAGAACGAATTTCAGAGATTGAAGACAGCCTAGATATTATAGAGAAAGAACATACAACCATCTAAGACAAATCCAAGAAATAGGATAGATCTATTCAACACTTGGAAGACACCATCAGAGGGCCTAATCTGAGGGTAATGGGTATAGAGGAGCACCTAGAGACACAAGTTAACGGTCTGGGAAATTTAATAGGATCCTAGCAGAGAACTTCCCAAACATGCAAAAAGATAAGCCTAGTCAGATACAAGAAGCTTTTAGAACTCCAAATAGACCAGACCAGAACAGGACAACCCAGCATCACATTGTAATCCTCACAGGATCAATTCAGACCAAGGAAAACACCCTTAAAGATGTCAAGGAGAAAGGATCAATCACTTATAAAGGGAAACCAATTAGAATCACCTCGGATTTCTCAGCAGAGACGATTAAAGCAGGAAGAGCCTGGAATCATGTATGCCATGCCATAAAGACAAACAAGTATCAACCATGTATATTGTACCCAGATAAACTCTCCTTCATAACCGAAGGTCAAATAAAAACTTTCCATATCAAGGAAAAATTGAAACAATTTATCTCCACCAAACCAGCCCTACAAATGATTCTTAAAAATGTCCTACACATAGAAAACCAACAAGACCACAAAAAGGCAAAGATACCGCAGCCAAACTGAGAATCCAAGAACCATAGAAAGAACCCCGTTGCCACAGCTCCCAAGAAGGTGGATAAAATAGCAGGAAATCCCAAATACTTCTCAGTTCTATCTCTCAACATTAATGGATTTAACTCTCCAATTAAGCGACAGAGACTGCCTAGTTCGATGAAAAACCAAGATCCTTCTATCTCCTTCCTTCAGGAGTCACAATTTGCCCCAAAAAACAAACACATTTTCAATGTGAAAGGCTGGAACAAAATCTACCAAGCAAACGGCCCCCATAAAAAGGCGGGACTTCCAAACCTAATATCAGATAAAATAGACTTCAAAGTAAAATTAGTGAGGAGAGATAAAGAAGGTCGCTACATACTTATTAAGGGATCTCTCCTTCAGGAGGATATTACAATTCTAAATATCAATTTGCCAAATAACTGAGCATAAAAATTTATCCAAGAAACACTACTTTCCCTCAAATCCCACATAGATCCAAAGACATTAATTGTTGGGGACTTTAACACACCACTATCCACACTAGATAGATCAACTTGGCAAAAACTCAACAGAGAAACCGCAGATCTAAACACCTGTATAGATCAAGTAGATTTAATACACATCTACCGAATATTTCACCCAGCAGCATCAGAATACACGTTTTTCTCAGCAGCATATGGAACATTTTCCAAAATAGACCACATTTTAGGCCACAAAGCAAACTTGTCCAAATTCAGAAACATTGAAGTTATAACTTGCATTCTCTCTGACCACAAGGGAATAAAATTAGAACTCAACAGCAAAAGCCACCAAAGAAAGTCCTGTAACACATGGAGGTTGAAAACACACTGCTGAGTCATGAGTGGGTCATGGAAGAGTTTAGAAAGGAAATGTAAAATTTCATGATATTCAACAAAAATGAACAAACAAATTACCAGCTCCTCTGGGACACAGCAAAGGCAGTACCCAGAGGCAAGTTTATAGCTCTGAGTTCCTACATCAACAAATTGGAGAGGCCTGAAACCAACAACTTAATGAGATATCTGAGCCTTCTTGAAAAAGAGCAGCAAGAAAAACTACAATCCAGTTGATGGAAAGAAATAATTAAAATTAAATCAGAACTCAATGAATTAGAATCCAAATAAACCATAGAAGGAATCAAAAAAACCGAGTTGGTTCTTGGAAAAAATTAACAAAATTGACAGACCCTTAGCAAATCTTATCAGAAAAAGAAGAGAACACACCCAAATAAATAAACTCAGAGATGAGAATGGAAACATCATCACAGGACAACCAATATTCAAAACATTATAATACTTCTCAAAACTTCTCAAATACTTCTCAAAACTTTATGCTAATAAGTTTGATAACTTGGCAGAAATGGACCTTTTCCTAGCAAATACTGACATGCTGAAACTAAACCAAGATGAGTTAAGCCATTTTAACAGGCCCATATCAAGCATTGAAATAGAAACAGAAATAAGAGACCTCCCTCCTAAGAAAAGCCCAGGCCCAGATGGATTAACAGCAGAATTCTACAAGGCCTTCAAAGCAGAGGTCACACCCATACTCCTCCATCTCTTCAATGAAATTGAAAGAGAAAGTTCACTACGGAACTGATTCAATGAAGCTATCATAACCCTCATCCAAAACCAGGCAGGGGCTCATCAAAGAAAGAGAAGTATAGACCCATTTCTTGGATGAACATTTATGAAAAACTTCTTAACAAAATTTTCACCAATCACCTTCAAAAATTTATCCAAAAAAAAATCATACACCACAATCAAACAGGATTCATTTCATGGATGCAAAGCTGGTTCAATATATGGAAATCAATAAGGATGATTCATCACATCAACAGGAGCAGGGATAAGAACCACATGGTTATCTCAATAGATGCAGAAAAAGCATTTGACAAGATTCATCACCCCTTTATGATTAGTTCTGGAAAAATTAGTAATTCATGGAACATTGCTCAATACAATAAAGGCTGTTTATTACAAACCTACAGCCAGCATTATACTTAATGGTGAAAAAAATAAAGCCATTTCCTCTTAAATCAGGAACAAGAAAAGGATGTCCACTCTCTCCATTTCTCTTCAATGTAGTATTAGAATGCCTAGCTACAGCAATAAGACAAGATGCAAACATAAAGGGGATCCAAATAGGGAAAGAAGAAATAAAACTCTACCTAGTAGCAGATGACATGATTTTGTATTTAAAGAATCCCACAGACTCCACTCCTAAATTACTCAAGCTGATTCAAAACTAACCCTCACAAATCATTGACTTTTCTGTATGCCAACAATGAGAAAAGTGTGGCTGAAATTAGGAAAGCAACTCCATTTATAATAGCCACTCAAAAAATAAAATAGGAATTAACTTAACCAAAGAAATGAAGGACCTCGATGATAAAAATTTTAAAAACCTGAAAAAGAAAATAAAAACAGAATTTACAAAGTGGCAAAAACTGCCATTCTCCTGGATTGGGAAAATAAACATCGTGAAAATGGCAATACTTCCCAAGGCTATCTACAAAGTCAATGCAATACCTATCAATATTCCAACCTAATTCTTCAAGGGAATAGAAGATGCAATCCAAAAATTCATATGGATTAATTGAAGACCCCGAATGGCAAAAACAATTCTCAACAGAAAGAACAGTGCTGGAGGCATATCAATACCAAATTTCAAACTCTACTAAAAAAAACATAGTAATCAAAACAGCATGGTACTGGCACAAGAACAGACCTCAAGACCAATGGAATAGAACTGAAAATCCAGAAATGAATGCACAGACTTATAGCCATCTAATCTTTGAGAAGGAAGCTAAAAAAATAGAATGGAAGAAAGATATCCTCTACAGTAAATGGTGCTGGCAAAATTGGTTAACTACTTGTAGAAAAGTATAGCTAGATCCTTATATATCACCCTGCACCAGAATCAACTCCGAATAAATCAAAGACCTCGGAGTCAAAGCAGACACTCTGAAAACATTACAGGATGGAATAGGAGAAACCCTAGGTCTCCTTGGCACAGGGCTAAATTTTCTTAATAAAGACCCAGAAACACAACAAATCAAAGAAAGTTTGGACAAATAGGGTCGCATGAAATTGCAGAGCTTCTGCATGGCAAAGGACATAGCAAGCAAGATTAATAGGAATCACAAGGATTGGGAGAAGATCTTCACTTGCCATAGAACAGACAAGGGTCTCATATCTAAAATGTACCTGGAACTCAAAAAATTAAATCCCCCAATATCAAATCTTGAAAAAAACAGCTGCCCAATAAATAAGTGGGCTAAAGACATAAAGAGAAACTTCTCTGAAGAGGAAAGAAGGATGGCCAATAGACACATGAAGAAATGCTCAACCTCCCTAGCATAAAAGAAATACAAATCAAAATAGCATTGAGATACCACCTTAGCCCAGTTAAAATGGCAATAATCAAGAACTCTAATAACAACAGATGCTGGAGGGGGTGTGGACAGAAGGGAATCTTACTGCGTTGTTGGTAGGATTGTGAACTTGTTCAACCACTTTGGAAAGCAGTATGGAGTTTCCTCAAAAGACACATAGAACTCACCTATGACCCAGAAATCCCACTTTTGGGCATTTACCCAAATGTTCAAAACAAGAACACACTAAAGCTACAAGCACAACTATGTTTATTGCTGCATTATTTACCATAGCTATGATACGGAATCAATCCAGATGCCTCTCAGTAGATGAATAGATCAATAAAATGTGGTACATATGCACAATGTAATTCTATGCCTCCATCAGAAAGAATGACATTGCCCCATTTGTGAGGAAATAGAAAGACTTGGAAAAATTATATTAAGTGAAGTAATCCAGGCCCAAAGATGCATAGGTCCCATGGTTTCCTTTATTTGCAATGATTAGTATATATCTGAGTCAAGCAGAAAAGGTCAGATAAGTTGATGTTAGGGAAATAAACCCTAAGATATGTATTCAAAAGTTTTTTTTTCTTTCATGCTATTGTTTCTAACACATTTATAAGATTATTTCTTTGTTGCTTTGTATGTCCCTCCCTGTGGTATAACCCCTGCTTTCACTGTATTTGATGTCAGTGTAATTTGTGGAGGGGAAAGGAAAAAACAAATCGTTTAAATAAGGATATAGGTGGACCCACTGCAACAATGAGATGTACAAGTTATGTTGAAAACAAACTTTACAACTTTGGGGGAGGAGGATTTGGTGGAGGGTCGGGGGGAGGATGGGAAAGGATGGGAAGGAGAAACAAAGGAGGAGGCTACAATGCTTGATAAGAAATGTACTCATTATTTTGCCCATGCAATTGTATCCCCTCTGCACAGTATTTTCACAATAAAAAATATTATACAGCAAAAATTTAATAATATAGGACATTGACTCATTTTTCATTAATACTTTTTTTTGTTAAAACATGATACATAATTAAATGGAAGCATTGTCATGGTCTTCACATGTTTAGAGTCTCTCCCAATTATGAGCTTTGTCTTCTGTGTCTTTGGACACCTTCCTATAGAGATTTCTTTAAATGATTTATACTCAGAAGCAAGTTGAGGCATAAAATTGTAAGGGTGGGGCTAGAAATGTGGCTTAGTGGAAGAGAACTTGCTCAGCATGCATGAATGCCAGGGTTTGAATCCTCAGTGCCACATACAAAGAAAAAGCCAGAAGCTGTGGATTGGCTCAAGTGGTAGAGTGCTACCCTTGAGAAAAAGTTGCTCAGAGATAGTACCAAGGCCCTAAGATAAAGTCCCAGAACTGTCAAAAACTATCAGCCAGATGCCAGTGGCTCCCAACTGGAACACTAGCTTCTTAGCAGGCTGAGATCTGAAGACCACAGTTCAAACACAACCTAGGCAAGGAAAGCCTGTTAGCCTCTTACCTTCAATGAACCACCAAAAGACCTCATGTGGTGCTGTGGCTCAAGTCTAGTGTTCGACTTGAGCTAAAGGGCTCAGCAACAGTGCGCAGGCTTGAGTTCAAGACACACAACTGGAAAAAGTGAGGGTTAATCAAAGTACTTTTCCTATCTGATAATTAGGAGAACATTCTCTGGAAAATGAATCCTGATGTACACCAGAATTTAATTCAAAGCTCAAGGTTCAAGTGTAGCTCATCCATATGACCAGACTTTCAGGCTCTAGCATTATATCCTTGTGTCCTACAAGGTTCTGAAAGGCCCAATGTTGAAAGGCTTAGTATGCTCCAGAAGCCCTTTGTGATAAGCATTTTGACTTGTATTGTCAATGTAATTACATTTCTGAACCTGGCAGAGAACCAATAGCTCATGAGTGTCACCCTAGATCAGGAAGCTGAGGTCTGAGAATCACAGGGTGAAGTCAACCAGGGAGGGAAAGTATATGACACTATGAATTCCACTGCTGAAAAGTCAGAGGTTCAAGAGCGTCCTGGGTTTTCCTTGAAGATGTTACTTGTACTCTAAATGTTCTTAGAATAATTGAGCTATAGAAGCATGAAAGAAACATTATTCTCTGGCTTAGGACTGTTCACTGGAACTCTAAAACTGCTTTCCTTGTGAGAACTTGGTTAGCCTCCAGCTTCTCCTCCACCATCTTCCCAGAAGAAGGGATGGGAAGGGTAATCAAAGGAGGAGGCTACAATGCTTGATAAGAAATGTACTCACTAACTTGCTCATATACTTGTAACCACTCTCTACACTATTTTCACAATAAAAAATAAAGAAAAACAAAAAAAAAAACATTATTTACCCATCCTGGGGTCAAATGAAATTCTCAGGATCCAAGCCTTAGCCCTGTTAGCAGGAAGAATTCCAGTGTAACACTGTATTTGAAGGACAGGAAACAGTTTCGAAAGCCAGGCTGGGTGAAGAGACCCAGGCCTCAGGATTAGGAGGCAGATTGTACACACTCAACAGGAAAATGAGTTGCAAAAGCACTTCATTCATTCCAGGCACGCCAGCAATGAGGGGAAACCTGAAACATTTGTTAGAGTTACACCAGGGTTAGGCTTTTCTCAGCCTCTTCAAACAATGATTAATTAACATTCCTCCCTCAGGTGAAGGGAGCTTCAGGCTATCTTTAGGTTAACAATAGAGAGCCAATTCATTGGGGGAGAGGGGAGGAAAAGAATACAAATCCCTGCCCTCTGAACACACCCACATAAATAAACTCAGAAATGAGAATGGAAACATCACCAGGGAAACAACCAAGATTCAGAACATTATAAGGGAATACTTCTCAAAACTTTATGCTAATGAGTTTGAGAACTTGACAGAAATGGACCTTTTCCTAGCAAATATTGACATGCCAAAACTAAACCAAGATGTTAAACCATCTTAACAGGACGATATCAAGCATTGAAATAGAAACAGCAATAAGAGACCTCCACGCTAAGAAAAGTCCAGGACCAGATGGTTTTACACGGAATTCTACAAGGCCTTCAAAGCAGAGCTCACACCAATACTCCTCCAACTCTTCAATGAAATCAAAAGAGAAAGTTCACTACCGAACACATTCTATGAAGCCATCATAACCCTCATCGCAAAACCAGGCAGGGACTCATCAAAGAAAGAAAACTATAGACCCATTTATTTGATGAACATTGATGCAAAACATCTCCACAAAATTATGGCCAATCGACTTCAACAATTTCATCCAAAAAATCATACACTACGATCAAACAGGATTCATTTCAGGGATGCAAAGCTGGTTCAATATATGAAAATCAAATAATATTATTCATCACATCAACAGGAGCAAGAATAAGAACCACATGGTTATCTCAATAGATACAGAAAAAGCATTCGACAAGATCCAACACCCCTTTATGATGAAGGTTTTGGAAAAATTAGTAATCCATGGGACATTCCTCAATACAATAAAGGCTGTTTATGACAACCTACAGCCAGCATTATACTTAACGGTGAAAAACTAAAGTCATTTCCTCTTAACTCAGGAACAATACAAGGATGTCCACTCTCTCCACTTCTCTTCAATCTAGTATTAGAATGCCTACCTACAGCAATAATACAAGATGCAAACATAAAGGTGATCCAAATTGCGAAAGAAGAGATAAAACTCTCCCTCTTTGCAGATGACATGATCTTGTATTTAAAGAATCCCATATACTACACTCCCAAATTACTCAAGCTGACTCAAAATTTTGGCAAAGTAGGAGCGTATAAAATTAACACCCCCCCAATTCAATGGCTTTTCTGAATGCCAACAATGAGAAAAGTGTGGCTGAAATTAGGAAAGCAACTCCATTTCTAATAGCCCCACAAAAAATAAAATACCTAGGAATTAACTTCACCAAAGAAGTGAACGACATCTATGATGAAAACTTTAAAAACTTGAAAAAGGAAATGGCAAAACCTCCCATGATCCTGGATTGGAAAGATTAACATCATGAAAATGGCAATACTTCCCAAGGCTATCTACAAATTCAATGCGATACCTATCAAAATTCCAACCTCATTCTTCAAGGAAATAGTAGGGGCAATCCAAAAATTTATATGGAACAATAAAAGACCCCGAATAGCAAAAACGCTCCTCAATGGAAAGAACACTGCTGGAGGAATATCAATATCAAATTTCAAACTCTACTATAAAGACATAGTAAACGAAACAGCTTGGTACTGGCATTAGAACAGACCTCAAGACCAATGGAATAGAATTGAAAACCCAGAAATGAACCTACAGACCTATAGCCATGTAATCTTCGATAAGGGAGCTAAAAAAAAATAGAATGGAAGAAAGACAGCCTCTTCAGTAAAGGGTGCTGTCAAAATTGGTTTACTACATGTAGTAAACTAAAGCTAGATCCTTATCTATAACCTTCCACCAGAATCAACTCCAAATTGATCAAAGACCTCAGAGTCAAAGCAGACACTCTGAAAACATTACAGGATGTAATAGGAGAAACCCTAGGTCTCCTTGGCACAGGCCGAAATTTTCTTAATAGAGACCTGGAACCGCAAAAATTCAAAGAAAGGTTGGACAAATGGACAAATGGGATTGCATGAAGTTGCAGAGATTCTGCATGGCAAAGGACATAGCTAGCAAGATCAATAGAAAGCCTACAGATTGGGAGAAGATCTTCACTAGCCATACAAGGGACAAGAGTCTCATATGTAAAATATACTTGGAACACAAAAAATTAAATCCTCCAACAACAAATCCTCAAAGAAACAACTGCCCAATAAATAAGTAGGCTAAAGTCTTAAAGAGAAACTTCTCTGAAAAAGAAAGAAGGATGGTCAATAGACACATGAAGAAATGCTAAACCTCCCTAGCCATAAAAGAAATGCAAATAAAAACAACATTGAGATACCACCTCACTCCAGTTAGAATGGCTATAATCAAGAACTCTGGCAACAACAGATGCTCGAGGGGATGTGGACAGAAGGGAACCTTACTTCATTGTTGATGGGAATGTAAACTTTTTCAACCACTTTGGAAAGCAGTATGGAGATTCCTCAAAAGTCTTTACATAGAGCTCCTCTATGACCCAGCAATCCCACTTTTGGGCATTTACCCAAATGTTTACAAACAAGACCACACTAAAGCTACCAGCACAACTATGTTTATTACAGCATTATTTACCATAGCTAAGATATGGAACCAACCCAGATGCCCCTCAGTAGATGAATGGATCAAGAAAATGTGGTATATATACACACAGGAATTCTATGCCTCCATCAGAAAGAATGACATTGCCCCAATTGTTAGGAACTGGAAAGACTTGGAAAAAATTATATTAAGTGAAGTAAGCCAAGCACAAAGAAACATAGGTCCCATCGTTTCTCTTCTTTGCAATATCTAGTATATGTATGAGTCAAGCAGAAAAGGTCAGATAATGTGATGTGAGGAAAATGAACCCTTAGGTATGTATTTTAATATTTTTTTCTCTCATGCATTTGTTTCTAACGCATTTATAAGATTATTTCTTTGTTGCTTTGTATGTCCCTTCCCCACAGTATAACCCCTGCTTTCACTCTATTTGATGTCAGTATAATTTGTGGAGGAGATAGGGAAAAACAAGTCGTTTAAGGATACAGGTGGACCTGTTGCAACAATGAGAAGTACAAGTTGTCATGTCGAAAACGAACTTTGCAACTTTGGTTCGGGAGGGGGGGGGGTTGGGAGGATTGGTTGGGGGGGAAAGGGGGAAGCTGGGAAAGGATGTAAAGGGTAAACAAAGGAGGAGGCTGCAATGCTTGATAAGAAATGTACTCATCTTGCCCATGTAATTGTAACCCCTCTGTACAATATGTTCACAAAAAAAAATAAAATTAAATTAAAAAAAACAAAAAAAGAAAACCCTGCTCTCTGATCTTAGCAAGTGGGTTTTTGATTCTCTATCTGTCAGATTTGAAGTCACTTCTTCTACTTTGCCAGTCCATTCTCCTTTCTTCATTCTACACATAATGAATGCAAATGCCCAGTCCATGGAGAGGCAGGGCCCTTTCTCTACTGACTCCAAGCACCTGAGTTAGAACCTGGTTCTGCCCTCCTGGCTTTGGTGTCTTCTGCTGCCTGAGAAGTGGGTCAGAGACGGTCTTCCTGCTCTGTGTTTGTGTGAAGGCATTGCTGGAGTCCTGGCACACTGCAGAAGACCTCATGACTGGGACTTGTTCCTTCTTTCCTCCTGAAGTCCAAGACCATATTCATCTATCTATCTATCTATCTATCTATCTATCTATCTATCTATCTATCTATCTATCTATCTATCTATCTATCTATCTATCTATCTATCTATCTATCTATCTATCTATCTATCCATGTCTCTACCTACATACCTACCAACCTAACTAGCTGTCGCTTTGCCAGTTCTTGGGTTGAACTCAAGGCCTGGGCACTGTCTCTAGCAATCTGCTACATGAGTCACAGCATGAATTCTCATGTTTTTTGTGTGTGTGCTACTGAGGAATCAAACCCAGGGCTTCTTGCATGCTAGGCAAGCACTCTCTCACTAATCCACATTCCCAGCCCCCTCATCTTTTTCTTAGTTGAAGTTTTTACATAAGTATGCCACCATCTTACATCTCGAAGTTCAATTTTCTGAATACCGGTTATTTCTATGAAATCTAAACTTCTCTTCCCCTACCTGATTTGTGACTGTACCAGCCTTGGCCTCATAATGAAATATAAATAAAGGCTGTTGAGAATTTAAGTGCATCATATAAGGACCCAAGCCTGGAACCCTAGAAGAGAAAATCGATGGGCCTGAAATGAAGAGAATGATGTGGTATGTGCAAGAAGCATATCTGAAAAATTAATCAGTAAATAAAAGCAGAAGCATTGCATATGATCTGTTTGCCCTCAGGGAGATAATATACACACATAAGTAGGTAGAGCACTGATACATAACATGACCTTCTCTTTTTGAATTTTTATGGCCATCCCAGGGCCAAAAGTCAAGCCTCATGTATTCCTCAGATGTTTTGCTCAAGGCTGAGGCTATACCACCACCACAGCTCCACTTCCAGCCATCTGGAAATTAATTGGATATAAGGACCACCCAGGCTTGCCTGGTTGGGCCTGTATTTCCTGCTCAGCTCTCTCAAAGCTGGAGCTCTTCTGTCTGGGCCACTGCTCCACTTCTGGTTTTCTCGTGGTTTATTGGTGATAAGAATCTCACAGACTTTTCTGCTTGGGCTGGCTTTGGATGGCGATCTCCTGAGGAGGCTTCAAGCAGCTTTCCTCAGGGATTCGCCAAGGAGCCGCTCCACACAAAACCTTAGTCTAAATCTCAGGAGGTACTAGAGAAAAACAGAAACATGAAGATGTTTCTAGTGTGTTCTAGATATTTAAGGTTGGAGACACAACACTCATAACAATTACATCATTTTATAGGCAAAAGGACCAATGAAGACAGTGTGAGAATCACTTCAGCTTTTGGTCCTATTATCCGGAGACAGTAAATTCACTGCAGCTCAAAGCTAAGTGACAGAGCTGGCATGAGCTATGGACTTTAGCTCCCAAATCCTATGGCATTCATTTCTCACTTTTGGCTTCTAATCTGTTACCAGAGGGGAAGATAAGGATAGCCAATCCTTCTCAGAGAAAGCAGCTATAAAGAACATTGGGTAGTTTACTTATAAAATCAAACCATTGGAATGACCCTGTGAAGAAGTCAGATTGTCCAGATTAAAAAATGATGAAGAAAAGAAAGGCAGGTGCCAGTGTCTGCTGACTATAATCCCAGCTCCTCAGACGGAGGAGATGTAGAGATTATCAGTTTGAATCCAGCCCAGGCAGGAAAGTCCTTAACATGCTTATTTCTAAGAAATCACAGAAAAACCCAGATGTGGGACTGTGATTCAAGGGTCATGAGCGACCCTGGAGCAAAAGGAGCTCAGGGACAACCCCTAGGCTCATAGTTCAACCACAGGACCTGCCCCACCAAAAGAGCCTGTACCTCCATGTCTTTGTGTATGTATGGATGCATTCCTATAGGGGAATCTCCAGAGTAGCTTTTGTGAATGGCACCAAGCTAGGAAATTTGTTTTCAATACAATGATTTCATAGCACAGAGATGGCTTTCATGACAATGTATGTTCTGGGGCTCCCCTCACTGGGCCCAGTGTAGCTTGAGTGTTTCTCTGTACCCCAGGCCTGCTGGAAGAAGTCTCTCACATTGTCTGAACAGGCAGGCTAAAGGCATCACTCCTGTACAGCTATGTAACAAACAATTCCATCTGGGCCAATTAGTGAGGATGAGTGTAGGTGGGCTCTGAAGGTAAGGAGAAAAAGGCCTCTTTGTACCCCAAGCTCTCTCTTTCCCCAGTGTTCTGATTTGACAGGAAGCCTTCATCTGTGCCACCTCCCGTGGCAGGCCAAGTTCCCTGCACTTATTCTGCCTTTGTGAGGCTATGTTCTGGTGTTCATATAGAGTGCTAAATGTAATTCAGGAGTCCTTCAGGAACACAACTAGGGCACTGAACCTAAGGAAATGTTTCATTGCAGATGATGATGAGCCTATGATCCCTCTCCTAAGTTTCCGGAAGCTTGGGAAATACAAGCACATGTCATATATCACAATACTTCTTGTCATATGGGGCTGGCAAAGCTCATCTGTTTTTAAAACCTTTGACATCTCCTAGTTGGGCCGTGGATGCCTAGGTATAGTTGTGAACACAGGGCCTGGGGGCTGACAATGAGATCAGAGCAAAGACTAGTGCCTTACCATTTTGTGTCACAGCTTCACTTCTGCTTTCTGTGTGTGTGTGTGTGTGTGTGTGTGTGTGTGTGTGAATACACTAGTCCTTGAACTTGAACTCAGGACTTGAGCACTGTACCTAGTTCCTCTTGTATAAGGATAGCCCTTTCCCACTTGAGCCACAGAGCCAGTTCAGGCTTTTTCCTGGTAATGTGGTACTGATAGCCCAGTGTTTCATATATGCAAAGCACTCTACCCCTAGTGCACATTCCCAGCCCTGTACTTCAGGTTTGTTAGTTTGTGTTTGTCTTTTTGTTGTTGTTGTTGTTGGTTGTGAGAATTGAAGTCTGGGCCTAGGGGCTGTCCCTGAATTCTTCAGCTAATGTCTGGTGCCTTACCATTTGAGCCAGAGGCCACTTCAGGTTTTCTAGTGGTTCATTGGAGCTAAATGTCTCAAGGACTTTCTTGCCCAGGCTAGCTTTGAACCATGATCTTCAGATCTCATCCTTCTGAGTAGCTAGGATAACAGGCATAAGCCACAAACACCCAGCTTCAACTTCAGTTTTCATAGTGGTGAATTGGAGATAAAATCTCATGGGACCTTTTGTGTTTGGAATAGTTTGGAAACCTGATCCTCAGATTTCAGCTTCCTGGGAAGGCAGGATGACAGACCTCAGCTATCCACCCCTAGGCCGTGGCACTCTGCTGCAAGGGGGTCCTTGGCTCCACATGGTGGAATGCAATCTATGAGCCCAAGAGGTAAGGGTCAGTGCTGAGGCTGCAATTTCAAGGTTCATGTCTGAGAAAAAACAAAACAAAACAATTGTCTGCAGGAGAGAACTCACCCACTCTTTAGTAATACAAAATTTTGTCCCTGCTGTGGGAACATATCTGAGTCTCAATATTCTTGTCTGCATAATCATCTCAATTGTAGAGCTCTTACAAGGACCAGATGAAAGAATGCACCCTGTGAAGGACACAGCACATGGCACTTTTTGAAGGACTCAGCACACAGCATCGTGTGATAGACTCAGCACACAGCACCCAATGCAGGACTCAGCACACTGCACCCTATGAAGAACTCTGCACATAGCTCTATTAACCAACCTGTCATTAGAATTAGGGTGCTTTCATCAGTATCTCCATTCTTTGAGGAACATTTCATAAACCATACAAGTTCAAATCTAATGGTTTAGTGGGGTAGTTTTTTGTGGGGATTACCAATGGGGTTTGAACTCAATGCATGGGCATACTGTTCTAATTACATTTGTTCAAAGTTAGAGATTTACCACTTTGAGCCACATTTCCAGGAGTCTCACAGACTTCCTGTCAGGGCTGGGTTTTAAAGCCCCCTAGCAGCCAGGGTGACGGCGGTAAACCAGCAGCGTCTGATTTCTTGGAGCTGTGTTGCAGCGGTTTACATCAGGCTAAGTCAGTCTAGGCGGCAGCTGTCAGCGCCAGACTCCTAGCTTGCTCTGTGGTGACGTATTTGAAGTCCTGGCCTTCTATACTTGCAGTTAGAACATTCTACCTTTTTTTGGCAGCAGTCCTGGGCCTTGAGTAAGGGCTTAGACACTATCCCTAAGCATTTGTGCTCCAGGCTAGCACTCAATTGTTTGAAGGACAGCAGAACTTCTGGATTTTCTGTTTATGTGTCACTGAGGAATTGAACCCAGGGCTTCCTGCTTACTAGGGAAGCACTCAACCACCGAGCGCCAGGAGTGAACAAGGTATAAAAAGCTGGAGATTGCTGTATATAAATACCATGTACACAAAAAGAGAGATATCCCTATATTATTAACTTATAGATATTACTGCCAATTACTAGATATTAAATTATGTCTTCACTTAATGATGTGTCCTAGTTGAACAATTAATAAAGCATTAATTAAAATTACTCAATATCCTGTTATTATCATATGTGTACATATATACATACATATATTTACATATTTTATAGAATGAGACAGATGTCTATATATAATTAAATTATGCATCATGTGTCACAACCAAATAATAGGTATTTAATTATGACTCCATGCAATTTTTATTCTGTTAATTCTTAATAAAATATTAATAAAACTTAATAAACATCCTATAATTATTGCATCTAATTTATTTACAATGATACACTAATACAACCCTTCATCATTTATTGTAGTGACAATTATTCCACTTTTGACATCCTATTACATAGCATATAGATTTGCACCTGTATTATACATCCTACCTGACACCGAGCACTTTCAAAGAGAAAGAAAATGTGTCATGCTCGGCTTCTAACTCCAATATTACATTTTTGGCAGTGCTGGGATCTAAACTCAGGGCCTAGAATTTCATAAATGAGTGATTTTCAGTGCAGCAGCCTCTAGCCAATTCAGCTCTTAGGCAGTTCCCAGGCCCTGAGATCGAGCCCCATATGCTGAATCCATATTGTGCTTAGTGTAGTTATTCATTTAATTTTTTTGTTTTATTCATCTATTTACCATTGATTTTATTGACTGTTATTACACATGGAATATTTATTACATTTATTACAGAGAATATAGATTTGCCTATGTATGAAACTTCACACCTGACACCCAGGACTTTCACAAGAAAGGAAAATGTGTCACCATGGGCTTCTTACTCCACGATTCAATTTTTGTGAGTGCTGGCTTCTGAACTCACAGTCTACAAGGCTCAATGCATGAATGGGTGATTGTCAGCATGCCAGCCTGGTGCACATTGAGCTGACAAGTAGTTCACAGCACCTGAGATGGAGCCCCAGGAGTTGACAAAATAAGAACAGATTGACATGCAGATGGTAGTACACAAACAAATATAGATCTTTATAGAGTGCCAGAGATTTCTATACACTATTCAGTGATATATGCTACATTCCTACCAAATCATAGGTATTTAGTATGCCTCCATGTAATTAATATTGTTTTCATCCTTAATGAATTATTAATTAAATCAATCACTGTCCTGGAATTATTGTGTCCATATAATTAATAGTATTCTTTTAATATGTAAAAAATATTCATTAAAATCCATCGGTATCCTAAAATCACTCTAATTTTATAGTAGTATCATTCAGTAATGACTAATTCAACCTTGACATTCACAACCTTCCAATGGTATTCCTATGAATAGGAATGAGACCCTTAGGAACTCCCTCCATTGGTAGAGATCAGGACCCTGCTTCAAACCCAGGGCCTATGTTGCCATGTTGGCCTGTGGCTTCCCTGGGAGCCCACCAGCCTTCAGCAATGCCAGGTTACCAACACTTTTCAGCCATGTCATTCAAACCGAGGAAGGTCACCTTGCAAAGAAAACAAATGTAAAACCTGCAGCTATCTGCAAGTTGCTGGTTTTTATTTTTTCCTGTGTCGTTTTATTTTTTTTTTCCTGTCAGCCTTTGGGGCCCAGGATCCAGGTTCGGCTGTGGGCCCAGTGGCTGCACCCTAGCCTAGAGTGATCAAACCTGAGGCAGAGTTGCCACCACCTGAGTTCAAGCCCTGTCCTTGACAAAATAAAAAAATATACATACATACATACATGCATGCATACATACATACATACGTTGAAAATATTTAAAAATTTTTGAGGCTCTTGGCTTGGAATTCATGCTATTTTTTTCTGTCAGAACTGGGATTTGAACTCAGGGTCTGGGTAAATCTGCAGCATAGTGGGGGAAGGAGAAGCTCACCATGCTGGAAGACAAGAAAGTCAGGCCTGTTCCCAGGGCCTGAGTTCAAGTCCTAGCATTCATATACATTTTAAATCCATGGTTTATATTTACATACACATATTTACTGCATATTGCAGTTAGTATAGTTATTCATTTTATTTTGTGTTTTATTTATTTATTATGTATTTTAGTATGATTACACATATAATAATATTTTTTACATCCTATTACATAGGATATAGATTTGCCTATGTATTATACATCATTTCTGAGGCCCAGGATTTTCACCAATAAGGAAAATAAGTGAGACAATTGGCTTCTTCCACCAGGATTTTTTGGCAGTTCTATGATTTGAACTCAGGGCCTAGGAGGCCCACTTCATGAATGGTCAATGTTAGCCCACCAGTCTGATGCAAGTGAAGTTGTTGAGCTAATTTGAGGACCTGAGATCAAGCCCTAGGAGTGGCCAATATATAAACACATAGATGTGTAGAATGAAGTGTGTGTGTGTGTATTTACATATGTATATGCATCTATAAATGTATACAGAGACACATAAGTATTTATGTAGATTCTAGTGTATAACTCTATATAAAGAGTGATGTCTATATCTTATTTTTATATGTCCTATTACTACCAATTATTTGGTCTAAAATTATGCCTCCATTAATTAATCACGGTAGAAGACTTAATAAAGTATTAATTCAATTAATCAATGACCTATATTTATTGTGTACAATCTTATACTAGATTGACTAGCTAATTAGTAATTCAATTAGTACATTTCAAACATTCTATTACTGTTCCTATACATAGGAATGAGTATCCTAGGATCTTCAGCAGTGTATAGATGCCAGTCCCAGGGTCCAACTCAGGGCCTAGGTGTCTGGGTTGAGCTCAGGCTTCACTGACAGCCCACCAGCCTTCAGCCATGCAAGGTCACGTTCAATTTTCAATTTTTAAGCTGAGTCACTGAGATCCAGGATGGTCAAGTGCAAAGGAACAAAGGTAAAGCGGTTGTCTAAAACTTCCTGGTTTTTTCCTTCTCCATTTGTGTTGGTTTGATGTTTTTTTGCCAGTGCTGGGAGTTGAACTCAGGCCCTAGGATCCCTGGATCATCTGTGGGTGTAAAAGCTGCACCCTATCCTAGGGTAATCATGGTTTAACACACAATAAAATGCTTCCTTGAGCAAAATCAGTTCAAGGACAATGTCTAGCCTAACAGTTCAAGTCTCAGGATCTGCCACACAAAAATAGAGCCAGTAACCCCATGTGTATGTATGAATGTATTTCTATTGGTGAACATCCCGAGTCTCTATGAAGAAAGGCACCCAGCTAGGAAATTTGCTTTGAATAGAATGATTTCATATCACAGAGAGTGCTTTCAAGACAGTGTATGTTCAGAGGCTTTCCTCACTGTTCCCAGTGAAGCCGAGGGTTTCTCCATACCCCAGGCTGCTGGAGGAAGTCTGCCTCATTGTTGGAACAGGCAGACAAAAAGACTCACTCCTGTAAAGGTATGAAACAAACAATTCATCCGGGGGCATTTAGTGAGGATGAATGTGTGTGAGCTCTGAAGTCCAGGAGAAAAAGGCCTCTTTGTAACCCAAGCTCTTTCTCTCCCAGTGCTCTGTTTTGACAGGAAGCATTCATTTGTGCCACCTCCCATGGCAGGCCAAGTTCCCTGCACTTATCCTGTCTTTGTTAGACTATGTCCCAGTGTTGAAACAAATTGCTACAATTAATTCAAGAGTCCTTATGGCAGACAACTAGGGAGCTGAACCTAATGAAATGATTCATTATTGGCAACGGTGCATCCCTAGGTTTCCAGAAGCTTGCTAAATCTAAGTACATGTGTAATATCACAATGTTTCTGGTCATCTAGGGCTGGTGAAACTCATCAGGTTTTGAAACCTTTGACCTCTCCTAGTTGGGCCCTGGGTGGCTAGGTTTTGCAGTTGAACACAGGACCAGGGTGCTGATCATGAGCTCAGAGCAGAAGAACTTGGCTTTACCATTTGGTGTCACAGTTTCACTTCTGGTATCTTCGTGTGTGTGTGTGTGTGTGTGTGTGTGTGTGTGTGTGTGTGTGTGTATGCATACTCCAGTCCTGGAGATTGAACTCAGGACCTGTGCACTATACCTGGGTTTCTCCTGTACGAAGATAGCACTCTCCCACTTGAGCCACAGAGACATTTCAGGCTTTTTTTCTAGAGATGTGGTACTGAGGATTCAAACCCAGGGTTTCATATATGGAAAGCACTCTACCCATAAGACACATTCTCAACACTCCACTTCAGGTTTCTTGCTTTCTTTTCTTGTAAGTTGAAGCAGTTGAAGTCTGGGCCTGGGTGCTGTCTCTGAGCACTTCAGCTCAAGTCTAGCACTCTACCACTTGAGCTACAGCACCCCTTCAGGCTTTTTGGTGGTTCCCTGGAGATAACCATCTCAAGGAATTTCCTGCCCAGGCTGGTTTGGACCCTGATCCTCGCTCTCTGCCTCCTGAGCAGCTAGTAATACACGCGTGAGTCTGTGGCACCTGGCTTCCATTTCAAATTGCTAAATGGTGAGTAGGGGATAATAGTCTCATGGGACCTTTTGTGTCCGGGATAGTTTGAACCCAGATTGTCAGATCTCAGCTTCCTGAGTAGGCAGGATGACAGACCTCAGCTACAGATGCCTAGGGTCCTTGACTCCACATGATACACACTAGCCATGAACCCAACAGGGAAAGTTCAATGCCCTGAGTTCAATATTTACAACCAAGAAAAATAAACCAAAACAATTGTCTGCAGAAGACAACTCATTAGAGTTCAGTACATACATAATTTTTGCCCTGACATGGGGATATATCTGAGCCTCAACTTTCTCATGTGCACAATCATCTTACTTGTGGAGCTTTTATAAGGACCAGATGAAAGAATGCACCCCGTGAAGGACTCAGCACACAACACCTCATGAAGGACTCATCACATAGCTGTATCCCACAAGCTGTCATTAGAATTAGGGTGTTTTCATCAGTATCACCATTATTTCAGAAACACTTCACAAACTGCACAAAGTTCACATCTAATGGTTTAAAGGGGTGGGGTTGTTTTAGGGGGGAGTTAGCCACGGGGATTGCACTCAAAGTTTGGGGCTACTGTCCTAAGACCTTTAACTCAAGGCTAGAGCTCTAACTCTTTGAGCCACATCTCAGAGTTTTGCAGATTCCTGCCAGGGCTGGGTATTAAACCCACCAGTGTCAGATCTCATCCCTGGGCTATCTTGGATGATAGGGGTGAGTGAGCCAGCAGCATCTGATTCCATGGAGCTGGGTTGCCTGGCTAAGTCAGGTTAGATAGCAGCTGTCAGCACCAGATTCTCAGCTTGCTCTGTGATGAGATATTTGTAGTCCTATCCTTATATCGTTTAGTGTCAGAACATTCCTTTATTTTTTTACTGTTGGTGCCAGTCTTGGGTCTTGAGTAAGGGTCTAGACACAGTCCCTAAGCTTTTATGCTCAAAGTTAGTGCTCACTGCTTGTGCCATGGCAAAACTTCCGGATTTTTCTGTGCATGTTGTAGTGAGGAATTGAACCCAGGGCTTTGTATGTATTAGGGGAGGAGTCTACCACTGAGCCCCAGGAATGACAAGTGTATAAACAGATAAATGTGTAGATTGGTAGATAGATAGATAGATGTATATGTGTAAACTAAGAGAGATGTCTATATTATGAAATTGTATATACCATATTACTACTAATTATTGGCAACTAAATTATTCTTTCCTTTTTTAATTATCATGATTGAATACATAATAAAGTATTAATTGAAAATTATTCAATGTAGTATAATTGTGTAAAATTCTATGATATGAAAACAATACACTACTAATTTAATTGTTACTTTTATAACATTCCATTTGTATGGATATATCATCAGAATGGGTTTCTCAGAACCTCCCACCATTCATTAGTGGAAGTCCCGGGATTAGAACTCCAGGCTGGTTTTGGCTATATAGCCCGACAAACATCAGCAATGCAAGGTCATGTGCACTTTCTGGGCCTTGTCATTTAGACCCAAGATGGTCACAATACAAAGAAAAAAAAAGTAATATCACCTTCTTGAACTTCTCAGTTTTATCCTTCTCTTTGTTTTTTTTTGTTTTTTTTTTTTTTTTGTCGCCCTGATATTTGAACTTTGGTCCTAGAATCCCAGGGTTGATTGTGGCAGAGGTGCCAAGACCTAAGTTCAAGCCTCGTGCTTGGCCAAAAATAAATAAATAATAATAATAAGGCCCTGGCTTGGAATTTGCACCATTTTTCTAGCAGGCCTGGGATTTGAACTTGGGACCTGGTTAACTCTGTGACATTGTGGGTGAAGGGGAAGCTCACAGTCTTTGAAGACAAGAAATTCAGACCAGTTCCCAGGGCCTGATTTCAAGCCTCAGCACTGGAAAAAATAATATTCATATATGAGATGTTTACATAAATGGGTTTACTGCATATGATGTTTATTACCCTTATTTATGTATTATTATTACACATATAACACTTCATTTATTACATCATATCACCTAGATTATATTTGCATATGGATTATACATTGTACTGAGACCCAGGACTTTCACAGAGAAGGAAAAAAATGTGTCAAAATTGTCTTCTTACTCCACGAATAAATTTTTGGCCATGTTGGGATTTCAACTCACTGCCTACAATGCCCAATCCATAAATGGGGTCACAGTCTTAACATACCAGCCTCCAGGAAACTGAGGACTTTTGATCAAGCTACAGTAGTGCCCAATATATACATTGATAGATATGTATATGTGTATGTGTCTATATATATATATGCATATATATATTACATTATGCCACCATTTAATGAAGTATCATGGTTGAATACTTATAAAAGCATTCATTAAAAATTAGTTAATATCCATCCATTAGGGGAATCATACCATGGTGCTAAAATGGAAGATATAAATCCAATAATATTTGTGCGGTATTCTAAAATAAACTCATGAATTAATTGCAAATTTAATGATTACTTTTATAGCATTCCTTTAGCATGCACATGAATAGGAATGAGTTTGTCAGGATCTCCCTCCATTTGTGGGTGGCAGTCCTAGCATTCGAACTCCAAGCCTGGGTAGTTTACTTCGAATGCAAACCATTGGAATGACACTGTGTAGATTTCAGACTATCACAATTAAAAAAAGAACAACAAAAAGAAAAGAATCCAGGTGTCAATGGCTCCTACCTATAATCCTAGCTCCTCAGGAGGCTGAGAATGTAGAGAATGCCATTTTGAAATCAGCCAGGACAGGAAAGTCGGTGACACTCTTATTTCTAACAGATTGCCAGAAAAAAAAAAAAAAAAACCATGAGTGGGATTGTGGCTCAATTGCAGAGTGCTACCCTTGAGCAAAAGGAGCTCAGGGACAGGGCCTAGGCTCATAGTACAAACACGGAACTGCTCCCCTCCCCAAAAGGAGGCAATCACTCCATGTCTCTGTGTATGGATGGATGATGTATGGATGATGGGCATTCAGCAGGTTGCCCATGCTCAGCCCACTCAACTTGGGCAAGCTAGGACAAGCCCTCAGAATTCCTAGGCTGTAGGAGTGGTTGAAGGTTCTAGATCCATATTATCTATCCCTATGTAGTATGTGAGCCTAGACCTCTAGGGCCTGGTGGCTCTCACTCATTCCTCATTCCTCGTTGCAGAGTCACAAACTGGTCCAAAATCTCCGCAAAGATATGAAATAGTCAGCGATTTCTATGCTGAAAGGGGTAAGCCAATAAATCCCACCATCATAACTCCTGTTACAAGTCAGCCTTGGGCTATGAATGTGGATTAGCGGTAGAGTGGTTACCTAGCATGCACGAAGCCCTGGGTTCGATTCCTCAGTAATACAGAAACAGAAAAAGCCAAAAGTGGCACTGTGGCTAGCCTTGAGCAAAAGAAGCTAAGGAACATGCCCAGACCCTGAGTTAAAGCCCGATGACTGACAAAAAAAAAGTGAGCCTGGTGATACATATTCTTCAGGGACTCAGGAGGGCCGAGGTGAGAGGTAAGAGGTAGAGGGCAGCTGCTGGTGGCTCACCCCTGTAATCTCAGCTATTCAGGAGGCTGAGATCTGAGGATCACAATTACAAGCAAGAAAGTCTTTATGAGACACTTTTCTCCAATTAAACACCCAAAAAGTCAGAAGTAGAGCTGTGGTTCAAGTAGTAGACTGATAACCTTGAGCAGAAAAGCTAACGGATAGTGTCCAGGCCATGAATTCAAACCCCAGAACTGACACTCACACACACACACACACACACACACACACACACACACACACACACACACACACACACACACACACACCAAGATAGTGCATTTACCAGTAAGCCTGCACAAGTTCCACCTCTAGAGAGAGAAAGGAAGGAAAGATTTGCTCCAGGAGGTGATATAACCAGTGCCAAAATTCAACAGGAGTTCTAAGGCTTGGAACAGGACAGAGAGCCTCAGGCAGAAGGTACAGAATGGGAAAAGGTCCTGAGGTGTGGTGTAGAACAGGTGCTGTGTGTGGAATGAAGGTTCTGTGGCTTCAGACAAGTCTGGCAGGACATTCAAGGCTGGGTCAAGGTTTGTACTTGCGTCACAGGTATGAAAGAGGGTGGAGTCCCAGAATGGGGCCCAGGGGGAAAATTAGCTTTTCTTTTCACCATGGCTGGAAGCCTATTTTTCACAGCTCCTGACCCTTAGGTCTCCTTTGCATTGAGGAGTCAGGGCAAATGCAGGGACGAACACTTGCTTAAGAAAAGCTTCTGGGCTGGGAAGGTAGCTCAGTGGTAGAGCACTTGCCTTGCATGCATGAGGCTCTGGGTTTGATTCCTCAGCACCACATAAGCAAAAAGAATAAGAACGGAAGGGGCGTTGTGGCTCAAGTGTTAGAGTGCTAGTCTTGAGCTGAAGATATGCGGGACATTGCCCTGGCCCAGAGTTCAGGCCCATGACCGGACCCACCCCCCCAAAAAAAGAAAAGAAAGAAAAGAAAAGCTTCTAACCCAATGCCATCAGTGGCTCAACCCCTTTAAATCCTAGCTACTCAGGAGACTGGGATCAGAGACTGCGGACCAAAACCAGCTCAGGGAAGGAAAGTTAGTGAAAATCTTCTTGCCAGTGAACTTCCAAAAGCCAGAAATGGTGCTGTGGCTCAAGTGGTAGAGTGCCAGCCTTGAGAGAAAAGTTAAGTGTCTGGAGACCAGACCCTGAGTTCAAGGCCAGTAATTGCATTAAGAAAACGCTTTCAGGAGCTCCTTGTCTACTGTGGTGAATGGCCAGATGAGCTGGGCGTTGGTAGCTCACACCTGTCCCCCTAGCTCCTCAGGAGGCTGAGATCTGAGGAGCATGGATTAAAGCCAGCCCATACAGGAAAGTCCGGGAGACTCTGATCTCTAAGGAAGCACCAGAAAACTGGAAGTGATGCTCTAGCTTAAGCAATAAGCTGAAGAGCTGAGGGGACAGCGCCCAGGCCCAGAGTTCCAGTCCCATGACCAACTCCCCTGGCCTGCTTGGAACTCACTTTTTGGCTCTAGCCAGAGTACTTTCCAGTGGGCACCTGAGTTTCTCCCAATGTCTAGGTGTCCTACAAGTCTTGAGAGCAGCCCATTTGGAGGCCTTTGCTTACAGTGTGGGCCACATTATCAGAGAAGTGTCCAGCCTTGGGGAACGGAGGTCATTGTCTGGGTCATCAGAATGACATCTGTCATGGGTGCAGTGTGGATCTGAGCAGTAAATCAACTTCTCAGACCATGGTTTGGGGCAAGGAGGGCCATAAGCTGCATGGCAGGTAACGCCTGCTCATGTGGTATCACAAGAGTGCAAATCTGTCAGGCACACCCCGAGAGGGTGTTGAGTTGGGCTCATGAAAGACCTGTGGACTCACAAATCCACAGCCAGCTGGCTGCTGCTTGTAGCAGTTGCTATCCCAGGAGTCCCAGGGCTCAGAGCCCTGTTTTCCTCACCACTGCTTGGGGGCAGATGAAGGTCTGCAATCGTTGGCCTACTACAAAGGAGAATACCTAGTGTCCTTTCCCTTGGTCCTGTGGCCCCATTCATGGATGGAGGGGCAGGTTCCATTGAACTTACTGCCATGGCGCAGACATTTCAGCCCAAGAAGGACTTAGGGAGAAACCACGTGAACTGGCTTAAGAGTTTACTACTACTTTGCCTCAGGACTCCCCCAATTCTGGCTCAGCTCATCATTACCACCTTTCTGTGTGTGCACACATCTTGGTATTAGGGCTTGAACTCAGGGCCCGGGCTCTGTCCCTCAGTTTTTTTCATTCAAGGCTAGCACTCTACCACTTGAGCCACAGCTTTCCTTTCAGCTTTTGGGTAGTTATTGGGAGAGAAAAATCTCACACACTTTTCTAGCTGGGCTGCCTCTGAATGGCAATCCTCAGATCTCAGCCTTCTGAGTAGCTAGGAATATGAGAGCATGACCTATTAGCACCTGGCCACACTGTCCTTCTTGGTAAAGACGAAGTGCCTCTCTCCCAGCCTAGCACCCATGTACAGTTACCCCTCCTACCCCACCCCTAATCCTCCAGGCTTCACAGGAATCATACCCTCCCCTGAGGACAAAGAAATAGAATCAGGTTTGAGCTTTTTGTTCTCCACACAGTCAGGGGCTGCAGGGAGCTGATGTGTACTGTAGTTCAAGTGGTTGAGCGCCAACATTGTGCAAACCAGCTAAAGGATACCACCTAGGCTCCGAGTTCAAGCCAGCAACCTCACACAAACACACGCACACACACAAACACACGCACACACGCAAACACACACACACACACACACACACAAAACACACACACACACAAATATCCTTAGCAGGGCCCAATGGCTCATACCAGAAATTCTAGCTACTTAAGAAACTGAGCTCTTAGGATGGCAGCTTGAAGCCATCCCAGGCAGTGAAATCCGTGACTCTTCTCTCCATTAAATTACTTAAAAACATAAAATTTGGGCTGTGGTTCAAGTGGTAGTGTGTCAGCTTTGAGCAAAAGAAGCTCAGAGACTGCACCTAGGCCCTGAGTTCCAGCTCTAAGATATTTTAAGATACCCTTTGCCCCCACTCCACCCCGAATCAGGCCATAAATCCAGATTTTGGTCACCCTGGATCTCACTTCCATTCCTGCCGCTTTCACAGCACTGCCACAAGTGGCCAGTGTGTGGCCAGCACTGGATTAAGAAGTGAACGTACAACAAGGGGGGCATAGCCAGGTCAAGGCTAAGGTCCCAGAACATTGAGGTATTGGCCATACTAGTCTCTAATCCTCCCAGTTTCCTGGACCTAGAATTTAAAGTGTGTGCATCTGTATTCTGGGCATCCAGAATTTTCTAGAAGGACATAAGAGGCCAAGCTGGGGTGGGAAGATAGACTTTGCTGCAACAAGGTACGTTGACATTTCCTAGACACCGATGGATACTTCCAAGCCACCTTGACCTCAAATCCCATGTAACACCGGATCCTCCTTGCTTGGGCAGCCTTCAGTCAGCTATCAAGCTCGAGTTGGCCAGAGCCACCACAAACCCTCCTTCCCCCACTCCACTGCCAGCATGCAGGGAGGGATGTGAGCCAGAGACCCAGCTGAGGAAAAGGACAGGACATCACATGACTAAGGCCCCCCCCAGAGGCAGGGGAGAACTTATGCCAGCCGGCCCTGCTGACCCAGAATCCCCTGGAGGCACCCAAATATTTGGACAGGCTGGATTTGAGCCCCAAAGAAAAGCTGGAATCCAGGCCTCTGGCAATTTAGGACTCACTGTTGACTCTGGTAGGAGGCTAAAGGGCAAGGTCAGTGTGGAGGAGGGGCACCATCTGAGGTCAGAAAGAGGCAGCTCAGGAAGGGGGCAGAGGAAGATGAGGGAAATACACACACACACACACACACACACACACACACACACACACACACACACACACACACAAACATGCACACAGGTAGCCCAAAGCCTCAGCAGTCCCTGAGCACCCTTATAATCCCACCCTCAAGAAGATGGCACTACTATCCTCAGACCAACTGTAGACAAAACTCAGGGCCTCTCACAAGTCTGGAATGGCTCATAACATAGCTTGGTATTTCCTAAATGTACACACCATTATGCAGAAATCTCAGCTACCTTATTTTTGGTTGTCGGTCATGGGGTTTGAACTCTGGGCCTGTGCGCAGTCCCTCAGCTCCTCAACTAAAAGTGAGTGCTCTACCACTGGAGCCACAATGCCACTTCTGGCTTTCTGGTGGTTCAATGGAGATAAAGTCTCAGAAATTTTCCTGCCCAAGCTGGCTTTGAACCGCGATCCTCAGATCTCAGCCTCTACCATCCCACACCTGCTACAATTCATCCAGTCCCTGCCTGCCACAGGCCATGACCTCTGGAGTTCTTGGTAAGGCACTGCCCACTGTGCTGTGGCTTCACACTGGGGCAAACCTGGGGAGTTCTTAGAAATGTCTGTACAGTGAGGCCAGCACCTGTTCTCCCAACCACAGCACCCCTACTACTTCACCATCTCTTATAAGCAAAGAAGGGGTGGCTTTCTTTCCTTCTTTCTTTCCTTCTTTCTTTCTTCCTTCCTTCTTTCTTTCTTTCTTTCTTTCTTTCTTTCTTTCTTTCTTTCTTTCTTTCTTTCTTTCTTTCTTTCTTTCTTTCTTTCTTTCTTTCTTTCCTTCTTTCCTTCTTTCCTTCTTTCCTTCTTTCTTTCTTTCTTTCTTTCTTTCTTTCTTTCTTTCTTTCTTTCTTTCTTTCTTTCTTGTTGAGGGGCTTGAACTCAATGCTTGGCTACTGTCTCTGATGTCTATTATTCCTCAAGGCCAGTGCTCTAACACTTGAGCCACAGCTCCATTTCCAGTTGGATTGGAGATGAGGCTCTCGTGGTACTTTACTGCCTGGTCTGGGAAATGAGATCCTCTGGATCTCAGCCTCCCGAGTGGCCAGGATGATAGGCATGGGATGACAGGCATGAGCCACTGGCACACAACTTATGGTATCTCGTCCTTCAGAATTTCCATTAGTTCTCCTCTAGATGCTACCACCTAGACACTCCTCTACCTCCCTCAGGGACAGCAAAGGGAGGCTGAGAATTTGGGTAGGGCCATAGGCTTTAAAGGGCCCCCTCCACATCACTACCCCTCTCTAAGTTCCCATCTGCCTCCTCTGGATGGACTGGTCGTCCAGGGAAGATCAGACCCACTAGGAGTTCTGGGGCCTGACCTGTATCCCCCCACACCACCCAACAGGACCTGCGGATTTCTGGGGCCAGCTGCTCCATGTCCTGGTGGAAGACGTTGGGAGGGTTGCTGATAACTGGGTCCAGGGGTGTTCAGGGCAGAAGACTGTCCAGCTCTCCTCTGTCAAAGAAGGAGACACAAAGCATAGATGGATTTACTAAGAGCTTCAGGGCATAGACATCCACATGTCACTAAGATCCCTTGGAGAACTGTATCGGGACAATCTCGCACATCTATACCAAGACTCACACAAATGTACCGAGTCTCTCACCTGCAGCCCTAGCTGGAAATGAACATGCTCTGCTATGCTGTCCATCATCTGCAGCACCTTTGCTCTCTGTGTTTCCTGTCAGATCCTCCTTCTTAAGCAGGACCCCCTTTTCAAGTGCTGCCTCCAAGAAGCCCATTTCGATCACCTTGGCAGAGCTGGAGCCTCTCCGCTCTGCAGGCTGCCGGCTTTGTCACACTCTGCCTTCTGGCCAGTGTGGGTTGAGAGTACACAAAGAGGCCAGGCCTGGGTTCCACTGCTGGATTTCTGAAGGCCCTGATACACCACACAGGGACAGGTGTTTTATCACACTCCGTGAGAGGGCACTCGAAGCCCAGGTAGTCTGTGGTCATAAGACAGGGCCATTTCTTTGTGTGGGCTTGAACTGAAGATCTGGGAGCAGACTCTCTGAGTTTTATTGCTCAAGGCTGGTGCTCTACCTTTTGAGCCACAGCTCCACTTCTGGCTTTTTGGTGATTCCATGGAGAGTAGAGTCTCACGGGCTTTTCAGCTTATGGCTGGGTTCAAATAGTGATCCTCAGATCTCAGCCTCCTGAGTAGCCAGTATGACAGGGATGAGCCTGAGCCCCAGGTGAGAGGCACCAAATGCTTTTTTTTTTTTTTGCTCTTGTTTATCTCCAGTCAACTAGCAAGCCCAATTTAAAATAATCAGTTACTGGGGATCAAAACCCTCTCCTATGTCAGTTAATCCAAAGAGATAAAGTGTCTTTGGAAAAGGCTAGTCTGAGTTGGCTAGGGGTATTTGTGTGTGTGTGTGTGTGTGTGTGTGTGTGTGTGTGTAAGTGTCAGGGATATCTACCCTTATCTCTGTGGTGCCTCATCCTCCCAGCAGGGAGTGCATAAAGGTTCCTGACCCCAAGGAAGGTGGATGGGCAAGGGTACTTAAAGTCATATCCAGGGGGAAGATCCGAATTCTGTCCTGCAATGGAAGCCTGGACAGATAATGGAGAGAAGGAGAGGTTAATGGGAACATTAAGGGAAGCCCCTTACCTTTGGCTAGAAGTACCAACCAGCTCGAAGACTGAATCCATCTTTCTTGGTAGTCAGATAAAAGGTGGACACTGTTCATTTATTTTATTATGATTGTGTGAGCCCTAGGGCTTGGATTCAGGGCCTGGGTGTTATCTCTGAGCTTCTTTTGTTGAAGGCTGAGGCTCTACCACTTGAGCTACACCAATACATCTGGCTTTTTTGTGTGTGTGGGATTGGGGGAGATAGGTGGTTTATGGGAGATAAGAATCTCACGGACTTTTCTGCCCGGGCTGGTTTGAGTCACGACCATCAACCCTCAGACTCCTGAATAGCCAGGATGATGGGTGGGAGCCACAAGCTCCTGACCACCATCATCCATTTATAATCCATTAGGCCCAGGGCTGGGCCACCCACACTGCACCTCCTTGTTGGGAGTGGGAAGCAGACATGAGTGGATTTGATACTTCAACAGCCTACCTATCTTTGAGCATTGTTCCAGGTCAGTCTGATGGCAGCTTCCACCTTATCCACTGCAATGACTTGGCTCTGTCACAAGAACAAATGTCCCCCGGGAGGTGTCAGGTCTGGGGTCTTTCCTCTGCACCCCACCTCCCCAAGCTGGCTTTGAGTTGAACCGTGATCCTCAGATTTCTGCTCTTGAGTACTTAGGATGATAGCCATGAGACACCGGCACCTGGCCAAAGATACTTTTCCAAGCCTGTCATCCTATCCCTTCAGGAGACTGAGATCTGAGGACTGCAGTTGGATGCACCCTTCTCAGCAAAGTCCATGAGAACTCTTATCTCTAATTAAACACCCCAAAAAATTGGAAGTGGAGCTGTGGCTCAAATGGCAGTGTGCTAGCTTTGAGCGTAACACAAGGGATGGGACCCAGGCCCTAGCTATAAACTTTTTCTAGCATAGACCTACCCAAGAAAGGGAAGCAGGTAGGCACACGGGAGCTCAAAGCTCACACGTAATACTCAAGACTCACAGAATAGACCCCATCCTGCTCTGATTCTCTACATTCTATGTCCTAGATTATGTCAGTCTTAGATGGGACAGACCATGCACCAAGTCAGGACGTTCAAGTACAATCTCATACTGAGGATCCCGTGACCTCATCAAGGCCTCAAGATCCCTCGACACTGGGTGGGCATTCAGTTGAGGTCTAGTTATCCAGCCACAAAATATGGGATTGAAAGGATTTCTTGGTCAAGGGATGCAGACTGAAGGGCTGTAGGTCCCTCTCTCTCGGGAAGGAGAAAAGGCCTATCCATCCCAGGAATGTTCCTGGGTTGTGACTATCCTCAATGAAACAACCCTGCTCAGAGCTCAGTGCCTCTGGTTTTCCCACCACCCCCTACCCAGCCCTGCCCCACCTTCAGTCGGCCCCCTCTGAATCCCAGATCTGCCATCTGGACTAAAGTTTGAGCCAGCAAAGGGACCCACCTCTATCTCTGAGAATGGCAGTCACGGGGCTCTACAGTCCCCTAGAGGAAGTCTTGGGGCAACAAGGGTCTGACTTCCCCCCTCATTCTCTGGATGTCCTGTGCCAGTGGCAGGCTTACCTCTGTCTCTGGTTGAGGAATGAACACTGGGGGTGTCATCTTCAGACTGAGCCAACAAAAGTCCCAGTCCCCAAGGATGTACCACACAGGCATCCAGCAGTGGATGACAGCCAGCTGGTCAATGGTAAACCCAAAGTGCCAAGACTTTTAACAGCCATGTGGCTGGGTCAAAGTCTCTATCACTGATGGTCTAAGTTGTTAGATGAGGTTATGGCTCCAATGGCCTGACACACCTGACCTGGGATCATCCTCCCTCTTCATCTTCTTGCTTAGCACTTGCCACCCTCCTCTTGACACTCCCTCAGCCTATACCTCCCCATACTTTGGACAATTTCTTCTTATCTGACTAGAAAATAAACTCGGTGGCCCAGGGGAGACTGAAATTTGGTGACACACCCTGAGCCCTAGGGTCTACCCAAGGCTGTTTCCCTCTGCAGTCGGCGACCACACAGCTCCTGGATGTCATGAAGTTCCTGAGGGGTCCATGGCTTCATCCTACATACTGGCTTTAGGCTCTGAAACTGTCCCCACAGAGATTGTGAGTGGTTGGCTCCTTTGATCCAGGGACTCCAAACCAAGGCTTACATATTCCGTTCTTCTTTCCTTTCCTCCTTTTCTCCCTCCATCCTTCCCTCCTCTTTCTCTTTCCTTTCTTTGTGTCACTCCTGGGCCTTGAATTCAGAGCCTGGGTGCTGTCCCTAAGCCTTTTTACTCAAGGCCAACAGTCTACAGCTTGAGCCACTCATCCACTTCTGGCGTTTTCTTTTTGGTAGTTTGTTGGAGATAAGAGTTTTACAGGCTTTTCTTCCTGGGACTTAAGCCTCAGTCCTCCCATCTCAGCCTCCTAAGTAGCTAGTATGACAGGTGCTTAGTCCTACCATCTCAGCCTCCTAAGTAACTAGTATGACAGATGTGAAGCACCGGCATCTAGCTCAAACCAAGATTTCTTCATGTGCTGTGGAACCAGCACTAGAACATTTCATCATCTATGATTCCTGGACCTGGCACACACTTTAACGGTTTGTTGGATAAATAAATGAGCATCTCTCTATGACAATACTACAGAAAACTCCCATCCAACTCAGATAAGCATCCTGGGGGTGGAGGGGTTAGTGGGGGATTTGTTGAAGCCTGAAGTAGCTCTTCCACAGTTCTCCCTCGCCCCACTTCCTGCCCTCCTGGAGCCACCGCACTTAACTCTTTTGGCTCTGAGGATGTGAGCCACGATGTACTTGCTGGATTCTGGGGCTCTTCGATGCCTCTCTTCTCAAAAATCTTTGTCCAGCGGCTAACTCACAGTTTGGCACTCAATTCCGCCCTCAGGTGTGAATGAGGCACATGAGGTGAAAGCCTGGCTCAAGGAGCCTCCTCTCCTCCCCCTGGGGCCAGACAGGATGGTCTACCACATCCGGCCCCCAAGTTTCATGTTGCAGAGAAAGAATCCTTGAGGGTTCCCAGTTCTCTGAATCTCCAAGATTCTAGTGCAGTGCTGGGAATCGTCTCTGCTCACAGCTGGCAACCTGGGGATTGCGAGGTCACCATCTCTGCTCCCCATGATGTCCTTGACTGTGGTGGTCACCCTAGAGAGAACCAGAGGAGAATCAGTAGCTTCTGGAGGAAGGGAGTCAAAGCAGGATGTTCCTGACAGGAGACGATCTGGCTTGGGAACTCTGCCTATGCCGCCTTGTACATCATTGTTTGGCAGCTGAAATGGTCCATCTAATTTGACCCATAATCCCAATCATTAGTAGTAATTGCCAGCTTAAAGAAAAAATCCTGGAAAAGCTGGCATTTCAGTTGTCCCAATCAAACTTAAAGGCTTCCAAAGTCAGTGGTCCCCTTTTCCTTCCAGACAACCTACAGCAGGTAACAGAAAGTGGCATTCAGCCAGCCCTACCTAATTGCCATGGCCTGATACCGTGCAGGCTTCAGCAGGGGGAACGCACTTGCCTACCACTGTCCACCCCTGCCACTGCTGCCTCCAAGGCTGCCTCTTTAGCTACCTCCTCCTCAGTGGCCTCCTCCTCTGTGGCCACTGCCACCACCATGATAATTGGCACCTTGGACTTGGGACAGCCCATGGCCACCACGCCACCATGGGGCTGCTTGAGGTGATGTGTCTGCTGTGCTAGTTCCTCATGCTCTGCGCTCCCAGTCACGACCTTCACTTCAATTGAGGCCTCAGCCAGCCACTGAAGCCACTTCCTCTCGTACATGTACTTACTCCTCTCTGCTCTCTCTCTCTCTCTCTGCTTCCACTCCTCTTGTGGGCCACTTCAACCCCTCCACGCAGGCCTGCCTGCCACTGAGAGCCCCTGGCTACTGCTACCACAGTGAGCCCTCTGGGCCCTGCCTCCTCCTCCCCTCTCCCCCAACCCCTCCTCTCCTCAACCCCCCCTACTCCCCTCAGGCCCGCTCCCCACCCTTGCCTACAAGAGCAGCCCCGCCTGGGCCCTAAGGCTTCCAGGCCATGGGACTTGCAGCCTCACCTCAGCTCAGCACTCCCCGCCAACCTTAACACTTGCCCAAGGAATCAAATCTCCCCTCAGCCCCACCACTGGAGGGGACTCTCCTCCATTCCTCTCCACTCCACACATCAAGCAGGTACACGGTGACCCCTGTGTGTGTGAATGTAGGTGTCTTTGTGTGTGTGTGTGTGTGTGTGTGTGTGTGTGTGAGCAAGAGAGAGAGAGAGAGAGAGATTGTTGGGGATAACTACCTCAGAACAAAGCACCCTTTGGGATGACTCAGCACACAGAACACTTCAAAAAACAGCACAAAGCACCCTGTGTAAAGGACTCAGCACAGTGTGCCCTTTGAAGCACTTAGCATATAGTAACCTTTGGGATAACTCAACATACAGCTCCCTTTGAAGGAGGAAGTCCATAGCATGCAGTGTATAGGACTCAGTTCATGGCACGCTTTGAAAAACTCAGCACGTAGAACTCTTTTCCAGGACTCATCACATAGCACCCTGTGTTAAGGCTCCACACACACCACTCTTTGAAGGGCTGAGTATGTAGCACCCTGTGTAAAGCATTCAGTGCACAGCACCCTTTACAAAACTCAGCAGATAGCAGAGTTTTGAAGGACTCAGCATATACCACCCTGTGGAAGGGCTCAACACACAGCACCATTTGAAGGACAGTACAGAGCACCCCATATAAAGGACTCGGCACATAGCACTTGAAAAACTCACCTCATCCGACTCTTCTCAAGGATGCAGCACATTGCACCCATTGGGATGACTCAGCATACAGCCCCCTTTGAAGGACTCAGCAAAAGTACTCTGTGTAAAGGACTCAGCCCACAGCACCCATTGAAAAATTCACCTGTTCCTCCCTTCTCAAGGGCTCAGCACATAGCACCCTTTGGGATGAATTAGCACACTGCATCTTTTGAAGGACTCAGCATAAAGTACATTATTTAATGGACTCAGCACACAGCACCCTTTGAAAAACCCAGCAAGGCCCACTCTTCTCAAAGACTCATAATATAGCACCCTTTGTGATGACTCAGCACACAAATGCTTTTGGAGGACTCAGCACAAAACCCCCATGTGGGAAGGACCCAGAAAATAGCACTCTGTGAAGGACTCAGCACATAGCTGTATGTCACAAGTTCAGCTGTCATTAGAATTAGGGTGCTTTCTTCTGTATCACCATTCTTCAGAAACACTTCACAAATCCTACTAGTTCACCTTTAGTTAACCTGTTTTATGGGGGAGGGTCAGCTGGGGGTCTTGAACTCACAGCGTGGGGCCCTGTCTCTGAGCTCTTTGGTTCAATGTTAGAGCTCAACCACTCTGAGACATGGCTCCAATTTTGTTTTTTTGGGGGGTGGGGGTTGTTCTTTGACAGGCCTTACAGTGATCAGGAAGGCCAAGTTGTGGTGTCCATGGCCAAAGGCTCTTAGCTTGGCCTGGAGCTGACCTGTCCCTTCTTTGTGTCCCTGGAAGCCGGGCCTCCTGGAGCTCTCTTGGCATAGGATGGAACAGATCTGCTCTGGAATCAGCATTCAGGGTGGGCAAAAGTCAGCTTGGCCCTGGTCACTTCCCCCAATTGAACTCTACATGACGATAGTCCCCCACGATGGTACGGGGCTACATGTCCCGCATCTGGCTACAAGGGGGCAGGAGTCACCCACCATAGGGATTGTACCTGGGAGTTGTGTTTACTCTTGCTTCCCTGGGCCCCTATCATGCTTCGAAGCCACCCTGGACAGGAATGTACTTGAGAATCTTACCTACAATTAACCATCAAAAAGCAAGTGGGGCTGTGGCTCAAGTAGAAGAGCACTAGCCTTGAGCAAGAAAACTCAGGAATAGAGCCTAGGCCCTAGGCCCTGAGTTCACACACACACACACACACACACACACACACACACACACACACACACACACACACACACACACACCACATGCATGCAAAATCAGAGATTTCTACACTGCAATCTTTGGGTATTCTTTACCTTTTCCCCACTAAGCCTGGTGGCTGTTGACCTAGGTATTTGATGCATCAAACACCAGCTGGCATCTTTTATTTTGGGGAACAGAATTGCTAGAACATCAGCCTTCCCCTATCCCAGCTCCTTGACTGGGTCAAGGTCTATCCAGACCCTTTGGGGCTCCTTTTACAGAATAGCCAAGATGCCTTCAAAAGGAATCACATGCTGGGCACTGGTGGCACATGCCTGTCATCCTAGCTACTCTGGAAGTTGAGATCTAGAGGACCTCGGTTCAAAGCCATCTTGGGCAGGAAAGTATGTGAGACTCTTATCCTCGATGAACCATCAGAAAACAAGAAGTGGCACTGTGGCTCAAGTGGTGGAGTGCTAGCCATGAGAAAAAGATCTCAAGGACAGTGGCCAGGCACTGAGTTCAAGCCCCAGGACGGGAAGAACAAATGTTTGTTGGAGGCTTGTTTTCCCTTTGAAAACTATTCATTCTTTGTGATAAGCATAACATGGGCCTCTTCCCTGGCCACGAATGGTCCATTAGATGTCACTTGAATATGGGCCACCTCCCAGCAGCCTCTGCCCTAACTGACCCTCAGTTTCCCTTCCCATCACCTGGAGATGGAGGCCTGAGAGAAGGCCACCTGGCCACCTACTTGTGGTGGCTGCTGAGGCTTTTAAGAGTCAGTATGTCACATAGAGAGTCATCATCTGCATCAGTCTACAGAATAAAGGGAGGGAATACTCCTTGCCTGAGCCTGTGAGCTGTGGGTGATCTGCATGTGTGGCTTCTGTGGCAGGATGTGCTCCATCGGGGAGTCCTCTATGGGGTAGGGTACCCCGACCTGTCCTTTGGCAGTTTCCACACTGCTTTGAAGTGGCAATTCTTCCAAACCTTTCTGCTCCTCCCTCATTTTGACCACCGCGGAGTCTGAGGTGTCTGAAGCGGTGGTGGTGGCAGGGGACTCAGCCTGTGCTGGCATCTGGTGCCTGCTGTCCATGCCTTCCCCTTCACAGGGGCTCCCACAGCTCTCTCCTTTTCATCTTCTCCTGGGACAGCCAGCACATGTGCTCAGCTTTCTCCGGGCACAGCTCACAGGATTAACATCTGCTCTTTACACACCACGAGGGAGTCCTCTATGGTGTGGATGTGTGCCAACAGCTGGGTGCATCAATGGTGGTTCTCATCCACTGGATTCCAGAAGTCCACATCAACAGGCAGGTCGTGGACAAAGCAGATTTTCTTCTCGGATGCCCACATATCCTGCTTCCCATCCTCACATATGCTGTGGTGCCAGCTCACAGGGTGGGGGGCCAGTGGCTCCAGCTTTCTCTGGCACTGAGCTGCCAAGTGGACTGGGCACCTGCAGTGGGCCTGCCACTCTTGGTGCAGGAGTTTCTCCCTGTGGATTTCAGCCATGGAGAGCGCCCCCAGATCCACTTCCCTCTCGGTTTGGGGGATGTCTCCATCCTCTGCGATGGTCATGTCTGGGGGAGTTGCCTCCTCACCTTTTGCTTCTCCAGGGCTCTCAACTTTCCCTTCCCCATGGAAAGCCAGGAAGCTCAGCTGGGCCTGCAAGCTCTCCTCCTGTGGTCTGGTCACTTTCAGGCACTTGAGGGTGTCCTGCCACTTTGGGGGCACCACCTGGTCCTGACAGTTGGTGGGGCCTGCACTTGCTTCAGCTGCTCCGCCTCTCTAGGTGCTGCTGCAGGGCCTCCTTCTCAGAGCTCAGCTGCTCATTGGAGGTGATGTGCAGCTCACAGGTGGCTCTGAGCTCCTGCATCTGGGCCAGGGACTGCTCCTGCCACTCCTGCAGCTCCCAAGCTGCTTGCCTCTCTCTCTCTCAGCCACCTCTTTCCATTCCTCTATCTTCTTCACTGTGTTGTCCAGCTGTTCTCACAGATGTTTCTTCACCTGCTGCTCTGAGTCCAAGATGCTGGCCAGCTTCTCCTTCTCACTGCTCATCATGTGGAGATTGGCCCTCAGCAGGGCCAGCTGTTCTTCCATCTGTCCGTTGCACACATGCGCATCGTGGGATCTTGCAGATCTCCTGCTGATCCTTGGCCTTCTCCAGTCTCCACAGTTGCTTCTCCTGCTCCGTGTTCTGGAAATGGAGCCTTTGGTTTTCCTGGACCTGGATGTGCAGTTGTTCCTCTGGGTTTTTCAACTCCATCTGCGTGCAATAGGCCTGGGCTTTCATCTGCTGCTTGACCGGAAATGGTCCCGAAGGGGGCCATGTCTCTGCCAGCTTCCTTCTCAGTTCCCCCAGCTCCTTCTCCAGGTCAAACACCTGCCTTGCCCCTCGATTCTTCTCCTCTGTCAGTTGGTTCACCCACTGGGTCAGCCGCCGGGCCTCCTCCTTATGCACAGACCTCTCAATGCTCAGGTCTTCTGTGAAGGTGTCTCTCTCTAGATTCGCTGCAGTCACCATCCAACTCAGGTTGTCCAGTAGTCTCTTTAGTACTTCACTCCCAGCCAGCACTTGTTGGAACTTGCAGATTCTGCTCTTCATGTTGCTCCACTGTGTCCAGAGTGCTTCCAGCTTCTCCTGCAACTCAGTGTTCACTTGCTCCAAGTCATTGAAGCTTCTGATCTTTTCCTTGAGCTGAAGGGTCACATCATTCAGCTGTTCAAAGAACATTTCAGTCTCATTCTGTGAGCAGTGACCTCAGAAGCCGCCATCTCCAGCTCTGCCATGTGCTACTCTGTGGTCTGCAGGCACTTGGTGAGAGCTTCATTGTCCCTTTCTCTGTCATTGGTCGCCTGCTGCACGCGGGCTGGTGAACATTGTAAATTACTTTCTTCCCAAACCAACCTCTGTATGGGTGCCTTGTGGATCTCTAGCTCCCTTTTCATTGCTGTGTGCAGTAGGGCTATCTTCTCCTCTCTTACTCCCGTTCATCCTGCAAGTCTGTCTTTTCCTGCTTCAATGGTTGGATCTTGGCACGGAGCGCCTCTTTTCTTCTTTTGCTGGGATCCAGGGTGGGCACCACATGTCAGTACACCTCTGCAGATCCTTGGTGTTATCGGGACCATTGACACTCTGGACCCTGGTGGCTGTGGCTGTGTCCAAAGGCAGGGGAGGCCCATGGTCAGCATCACATTTGGCTGGAATATCCTTTGAGTCACACTCCCCAGTGGTGTTTGTCTTGGGGATCCTTCGCTTTTTCAAGTTCTTAGTTTTCTTGAATGTTGCAGATCTGTTGGGAGGATTCTTCTGCCAGTGTTCTTGTGGCAATTTCTTGCCCGCAGCTCTCTCATGGAATCCTGTTGTTTCAGACATCTGAGCACTGGGAAAGATGGGCTGGCCACTTTCCCAAGGTCTGGGAAATCCTCTATTCACCCACTCACTGTCTAGGACTTCAATTTCCTACTCTACTCCAATGTGGCCTAGAGTATCTTGCTCACCAATCAGCCACCTCTACCTTCCTCAACTGCTAGTAGTGGTGTCAACCAACTGAGGGAATCCAGGTGCTACTGGGCAGCATGGAATGTGGGCGTGTCCACCATTCTTGTTTCCCATTGGTCAGAAAGAAACATGAAAGAATGGGGGTGTGGACAGAATCCTGTGATGCAGGCAGAATGGGCAGAGTCAAGATGACAGCACCCCTTTCACGTGAAACTCTGTCCAGTCCAGTTGAGGACAAGAGGGTGACCTGCTTTAGCTGGATGGCTGCACAGATTGTTGTGTATGTCTGTTTGTTGCCAGTCCCTGACCTTGAACTCAGGATCTGGGCAGAGCCCTTGAGCTGCTTTTGCTCAAGGCTAGCCCTCAACTAGTGAAGCCACATGACTCTACTTCTGGCTTTGTTGGCACTGAAGTTGGACAGGGGTCTCAAGGACTTTCCTGCCTAGGGTGACTTTGACCATGATCCTCCTATCACAGCCTTGTAAGTATCAAGGAGGACTGCTGAGAGCCATTGGTGCCTGCCTAATCATTGATGTTGCTGATGTTCTTGGACAGACCAGTGATTTCCTTATCCTCAGGTTTAAGTGGTGAGAGCTGGAGCCCACATCCTGGTCCTGCCACCTCCAAATGGCAGGTGATCCTAAAAAACTCAATCCTATCCTTATAAATACCAATGGCATGTGATATATGTGATTGAATGGGCAGTTCTTGAATGATTCTAGGATAAAATTATACACAATTATATTATAGGACACTGATCAATTTTAATTAATACTTTATGAAGCATTTAAACAATCACATTCATTAAATGGAGGCAGAATGAAATACCTAAGAATTGGACATCACATAGAATACAGTTGTCATTTTTTCTGTCAGGACTGGGATTGGAACTCATGGTCTGGGTAACTCTTTTGCACTGTGTGGAAAGGGGAAGCTCACCTCCTTGAAGTCATGAAATTCAAGTCTGTTCCTTAGACCTGAAATCAATCCCCAGCACTAGAAAACATCCTATTCATGTACATTTTAAATATTTGATTTATATTTATATACATAGGTTGACTCCATATAGCTTTCAGTGTATTCATTTTTATTTTTTGTTTTATTCATGTATTGGCCATTTATTTTATTGACTATTATGGCACATAGAACATTAATTCCATAGGATATAGATCTGTATATATGTTCCACTTCATACCTGACTCCTAGGACTTTCACAAAAAAGGAAAACTTTTGTCACCATCAGCTTCTTACTCCACGATTCATTTTTTGGAAGTGCTGGCATCTGAACTTCGGCCTACAAGGCCCAATTCATGAATGGGTGAGTGTCAACACGCCATCCTGGGGCAAATTGAGCTGATAGGCAGTACCAAGGACCTTAGATCGAGCCCCAGGGTTTTACAAAATAAGAACAGAGTGACACCCAGTGGTAGTATGCTAATAAATATATATCTTAATAGAGTGCCAGACATGTCTACACATTATTCAGTTATGTAGACTACATTTCTACCAATTCTTGTGTATTTATTATGCCTCTATGTAATTAATGTTATTGTTTTCATCCTTAATAAACTATTAAGTAAATCAGTGCCCTGAAATTGTTGCATCCCTGTGAGAAATAGTATTCTTTTTTTTTTTTTTAATTTTATTTTATTTTATTTGAGAACATACTGTACAGAGGGGTTACAATTACATGGGCAGGATAATGCATACATTTCTTACCAAGCATTGCAGCCTCCTCCTTTGTTTACCCTTCACCTCCTTCCCAGCCTCCCCCCTCCCTCCCACCCAATCATACCCCCCCCACCGACATTGTAATGCTGGTTTTGACATGACATTTTGTACTTCTCATTGTTGCAACAGGTCCACCTGAATCCTTAAACGACTTGTTTGTAGAAATAGTATTCTTTTAATGCTTCATAAGATAATTAAATATAATCAATCAGCTGACTGAAATCATGAAGTCTAATTTTATTCAAGTATCATTCATGAACAACCTATTCAACCATGACATTGATAACATTCCATCGTTATTCCTGCGAATGGGAATGAGTCTCTTAGGATCTCCACCATCCAGAAGTGGCATGAGTAGGATTGGAACTGTAGGCCTATGTTGCCATGCGGGACTATGGATTCCTCAAAAGCCCACAATTAAAAAAAAAGTATTTAGCTCCCTGGTTCGCAATTCGAGCCATTTTTTCTGCCAGGCCAAGGATTGGTACTCAAGGTCTGGGTTACCCGATAGTCTGCTAGCCACGACCAATGCAAAGTGAGGTACCCTTTGTAGCCGTGTAATTTGGACCCAGGTTGGTCACCATGAAAAGGAAGAAAATGTAAAAAATCCATCCTGTGTCTATTTTTCTGTGTGGGTTTTTTTTTTTTTTTTTTTTTACTCCTGCAAGGCTTCAGGGCCTAGGATCACAGGGTCTACTATGGGCCTATGGCAGCCCACCTGCCTAAAGTGATCGAAGCTGAGGCAGGGTTGCTATGAAGTGAGTTCAAATCCTTTGGTTAGCAAAAAAAAAAACAAAAAATAAAAAAACCCTAAAAACTAATAAAGCACTCTAGTTCAGAATTTGCACCATTTTTCTGCCACAGCTCAGATTCCAACTAAGGTCTAGGTAACACTATAGCACTGTGGGGGAAGGGGAAGCTTACCATCCTTGAACACTACAAGTCCAGGTCTGCTCCCAGGGCCTAAATTGAACCCCCAGCACTGGCAAAAATCATATGCCCATCTATTTTAAACATAGGATCTCTATTCACATACATTCATTCAGTACAATTATTCTTTTTATTGTGTGTCTTAGTCATGGATGCATTTTGTTTATTGAGCATGATGACAGATATAACTGTGCTATCATGGATGACAATCTATTCCCATGTCTATAGAGTTGCTTAAGTCTTCTCCATCCTAGCTGAGACCCAGAATTTTCACAGGACAGGAAACAGGTGGATTCTCACACCTGCATTCCTCTTTTGGCAGTGTTGGGATTTGAACTCAGAGCCTAGCAGGCCCAATTGGAGAAAGGGTCAAGGTGAGGACACCATGATGTGAGTATCTAAGGAACTAGGCTGTTCCCAGGACCTGAGATTGAACCCTGAGGATAGGGCAGGTGGAGAAGACAATAGTCATCCATTCATAAGCTGAAGATAGTATGCATATTTGCTTAGAGTAGGAGAGATGGCGACCTGTGATGGAATCCAATCTACCTTGTGACTACTGATTCTTGGATCTTTCCTGATGTCTCCATTTCATGACTGTGATGATTATGGTCACGCTTCATCAACTCTACATTAAAAATAATCGATACCCCAGGAATCTTGCCTATCATTTAATACTCACATCCTGCAGGAACTACTCATTCAAGGATGAGATTGATCACATTCCACGACTCTTCCTAGGTCCGGAAACAAGTATCTCAGGATCTCACGCCAATCCTTCAATGTAGGGGGGCTGACTGGGATTCGACCTCTGGGCCTCTTTGCCTGGATGGCCTGGGGCTTCCCCAACAGCTGCAGGCCTTCAGCCATTCCAGGTAACCTTCACTCTGTAGGTCGTTGGGTTCAGACCCACCATGGTCATGGTACAAAGGAAAATGAACGTAAAAGCACCAGGTGGAACTTACCACAGCTTTTTTTCCCTTGCAGCTTTCTCTTTTTCCTGCAAGCCCTGGGGTCCTAGGATTCGAGGATGGGCTGTAGGCCCAGAGGCCACAGCATAGGATGATCACAGCTGAGGCAGAGTTGCCACTACTTGAGTTCGAGCACCGGGTCTGGTTAAAAAAAAAAAAAAATATATATATATATATATATATATATATATATATATATATATATGTATATGTATATATATGAAGAAAGGAAGCACCCTAGCGCAGAAATCGTGCCATTATCCTGCCAGAGCTGAGATTTGAACTCAGGTCTGGGTAACTCTGTTGCACTGTTGGGGAAGGGTAAGCTAACCATCTTTGAAGACTACAAGGTAAGGACTGGTCCCAGGGCCTGAATTGAAGCCCCAGCACTGCCAAAAATCATATGCCCAACTATTTTACACATAGGTTCTCTATTTACATGCATATATGGAATGCATCATGCTTTCAGTGTAGTTATTCTTTTTACTGTGTCTTAGCCAGGGATGCATTTTGTATTTTATTGAGTATGATGACAGATATAACTGTGCTGACATGGATGACAACCTATTCCAATGTCCATGGAGTTGCCTATGTCTTCTCCATTCTAGCTGAGACCAAGGACATTCACAGGACAGGCAAACAGGTCGACCTATGGGTTCTCACATCAGGATTCTGCTTTTGGCAATGTTGGGATTTGAACTGAGATCCTAGCAGGCCCAATTGGTGAATGAGTCAAGGTGAGGACACCAGCATGTGAACAACTGAGGAGCTAGGCCATTCCCAGGACCTGACAATCAGCCCCAGGGAGGGCCAGGATAGGAATAAATTCATACTTGAAACATAGTATCTGTATTGACATATATGTGTGGGCAGCATCTTGCGTTCGGTGCATTTCTTCTCCTTAATTTATGTCTAATTCATGATGGTATTGTGAACTTTACTGAGTATGGTGACAGATATAACTGTACTGACATGGATGATGACCTGTTCCCATGGTTAAAAGGTTGCCTATGCATTCATTCTCCATCCTAGCTGAGACCCAGGACTTCCACATTAGAGAAAATCAGGCACAATGACTGGCTTCTGACATCAGGATGAATCTTTTGTCAGGCCTGGGATTTGAACTCAGGTCTGGGTAACCCCGTTGCACTGTGGGGGAAGGGGAAGCTTATCATCCCTGAAGACTAGAATGTCAGGCCTGGTCCAGGGCCTGATTCGAAGCCCCAGCAGTGGACAAAATAACAAGCTTACCGTTTTTAAACATAGGATCTCTATTTACATACAGGTGTGGTATGCATCTTGCTTTCAATGTAGTTATTTTTTAAATTTTGAGTCTTATTCATGGATGTATTGTGTATTTTATTGAGTATGGTGACAGGTATATCTGTGCTGCCATGGATGACAACCTATTCCCATGGCTATAGATTAGCCTATATAGCATTCTCCATCCTCAATGAGGCCCAGGCCCTTCACAGGACAGGAAATCATGTGGATCCATTGGTTTCTCACATCAGGATGAATCTTTTGGCTGTGCTGGGGTTTGAACTCAGAGCTTAGCAGGCAGAATTGGGGAATGGGTCAAGGTGAGGACACCAGTCTGTGAGCCACTAAGGTGCTAGGCCGTTCACAGGACCTGAGCTCATGCCCCACGGGGGTCAATATACTCATGAAATCATAATTTAAAGAAAGGAGCTATATTTCCATACATGGGTCGGTGGCATCTTGCGTTCAGTGCACTCATTCTCTTGATTTCGTGTCTTATTCATGGATGCAATATGTATTTTACTGAGTGTGATAACAGTTATAACTATGCTGACACTGATGGCAACCAATTCCCATGAGTATAGAGTTGCCTATATAGCATATTCCATTCTAGCTGAGACCCAGGACTTTCACAGCATAGGAAAACTGGTGCAACCATTGGCTTCTCATATCGGGATGAATCTTTTGGTAGTGCTGGGATTTGAACTCAAGGCCTAGCAGGCTCAAGTGGTGGATGAGTCATGGTGAGCACACCAGCACATGAGCCACTAAGCATCTAGGTCTTTCCTGGAACCTGAGATCAAGCCCTGGTGGGCGCTATAGTAGTCATAAATTCAGAATTTAAACAGAGGATCTCTATTTCCATACATGGGTGGGCGGCATCTTTGGTTCCGTGTAGTTATTGTCTTTATCTGGTGTCTTACTCATTGATATATTGTGTATTTTCTTGAGCATAGGATGACAGATATAACTGTGGTGACCTGGATGACAAGTTATTCCCATGAGTATAGAGTTGCCTATGCATTTTCCATCCTAATTGCGACCCAGAACTTGCACAGCACAGAAGTACAGGTGCAACGAATGGTTTCTCACATCAGGGTGAATTTTTGGAAGTGCTGTGATTCAAACTAGGGGCCTAGGAGGCCCATCTGTCCAATGGGTCCACATGAGCAAACCAGCCTGTGAGCCACTAAGGAGCTGGGCTATTCCCAGGAGCTGAGATCAAGCCCCAGGGAGGCCACAAGAGTCCTCAATGCATCATTGAAACATGGGATGTATATTCACTTCAGTGTGTGGACTGCCTCATGCATTGAGTGTAGTTATCTTCTCTATTTTGTATGCTATTCATGGATGTATTGTGTATGATCTTGAGTATGTATGACAGGTGTAACTGGGCTGACATGGATGACAACCTTTTCCCATGGCCACAGGGTGGCCCATGCATTCTCCATCCCAGCTGAAACCCAGGACTCACACAGGAAAACAGGTGAAACGTCTGGCTTCTGACAGGATGAATATTTTGGCACTGCTGGGAACTGAACTCAGCACTTAGCAGGCCCAATAGGCGAATGGGTTCACATAAGCACATCAGCCTGTGAGCCACTAAGGAGCTCGGCCATTCCCAGGACCTGAGATCGAGTCCCAAGGGTAAGGCAGGGGGAGCACAATAGTCATCTATTCATAAGCTGAAGGTAGTAAGCAAATAAGTACATATCTGTATAGAGTAGGAGAGATGGAGACCTGTGATTGAATCCAATCTACCCTGTGCCTACCGATTCTTGGATCTTCCCTAATGCCTCCAATTAATGAGTGTGATGATTATGGTCACGCTTCATCAACTCTTCACTAAAAATAATGGATACCTCATGAGTCTTGACTATCATTTCCTACTCGAATCCTCAGGGACTACTCATTCAAGGAAGAGATTGATCGTATTTCATGGCTCTTCTTAGGTCCAGAATTGAGTATCTCAGGAACTCCTGCCATTCCCTCAATGTAGGATGGCTGACCAGGATTCGACCTCGGGGCCTCCGTTGCCCGGTCATCCTGTGGCTCCCCCGACAGCCAGCAGGCCTTCACCCACACCATGTCACCTTCAATCTGCAGTCCACCGGGTTTGGTCTCACCATGGTCAACATTCAAATGAAAATAAACCTAAAAGCACCAGTTGGAACTTCCTGCCACTTTTTCTCCTCCGGCTTCTTATTTTTTCCTACAAACCCTGAGGTCCTAGGATCCGAGGATGGGCTGTGGTTCCAGAGGCTGCAGCCTAGGATGATCGGACCTGAGGCAGAGTTGCCACAACTTGAGTTCAAGCCCCAGGTCTGGCAAAAAATATTAAAAAATTGAAAAATTATGAATGAAGCACCCTAGCTCAGAATTCGCGCCATTTTACTGCCAGAGCTGGGATGTGAAATCAGGTCTAGGTAACTCTTTTGCACTGTGGGGGAATGAGAAGCTCACTATCGTTGAAGACTACAAGGTCAGGCCTGGTCCCATGGCCTGAATTGAAGCACCAGGTCAGGCAAAAATCATATGCCCACCTATGTTACACATAGGATCTCTATTTACATACATGTGGGGAATGCATCATGTTTTCAGTGTAGTTGTTCTTTTTATTGTGTGTCTTAGTCAAGGATGCATTTTATATTTTATTGCATATGATGACAGATATAACTGCGCTGACTTGGATGGCAACCTATGCCCATTTCTATAGAGCTTCCTACTCCTTCTCCATCCTAGATGAGACTCAGGACATTCTCAGGACAGGAAACCAGGTGGATCAATGGGCTTCTCACATCAGGATTCATGTTTTGGCAGTGTTGGGATTTGAACTGAGTGCCTATCAGGCCCAATTGGCAAAAGAGTCAAGGTGAGGACACCAGCCTGTGAGCAACTAAGGAGCTAAGTCATTCTCAGGACCTGAGGTTGTGCCCCAGTGAAGGCCAGGATAGGCATAAATTCATAATAGAAACAGGATATGTATTGACATATGTGTGTGTACAGCATCTTGCATTCAGTGCATTCCTCCTTATTTTGTGTCTAATACATGGAGGTATTGTGTATTTTACTTAGTATGGTGACAGGTATAACTCTGCTGACATGGATGATGACCTGTTCCCATTGTTATAAGGTTGCCTATGCATTCATTCTCCATCCTAGCTCCATAGGATAGGAAAACAGGTGTAAAGACTGGCTTCTAACATCAGGATGAATCTTTTGTCAGGCATGGGATTTGAACTCAGATCTGGGTAACCCTGTTGCACTGTGGGGAAAGGGGAAGCTCATCATCCCTGAAGACTAGACTGTCAGGCCTGGTCCAGGGCCTGATTTGAAGTCCCAGCAGTGGACAAAATAACAAGCTTACCTTTTTTAAACATAGGATCTCTATTTACATACAGGTGTGTTATGCATCTTGCTTTCAATGTAGTTATTTTTAAATTTTGAGTCTTATTCATGGATGTATTGTGTATTTTATTGAGTATGGTGGCAGGTATATCTGTGTTGCCATGGATGACAACCTATTCCCATGGCTATAGAGTTGCCTATATAGCATTCTCCATCCTCGATGAAGCCCAGGACTTTCACAAGACAGGAAAACAGCTGTAAAGATTGGTTTCTCACATCAGGATGAAACTTTTGGCATTGCTGGGAGTTGAACTCTGGGCCTAGCAGGCCCAACTTTCTATTGGGTCCATATGAGCACAACAGCTTTTGAGTTACTAAGGATCTAGGCCCTCCCCAGGACTTGAGATTGAGCTCCAGGGTGGGGTTTGTGCACCGTATTCATCCATTCATAAGCTGAAGCTAGTATGCTAATAAATACCTATTTGTATAGAGAATATGTGGCAAGCTGGAAACCTATCTACCATGTGACTACCAATTCTTGGATCTTTCCCAATGCCTCGTTTCCTGAATGTAATTATTATGGTCACATTTCGTGATGTCTTAATTAAAAATAATTGTTGTGCCAGAGGTCTTGCCTATCATTTATTATGTGAATCATGTATGAACTTCTCAACTCTTCCCTAGGCCTGAATTCAAGCACCAGCCCGAAAAATGTAACATTTATAGATATTTTAAATATGTGATTTATATTTACATTTATATATTCAGTCTGTATTGTGTTTGTTGGAGTAACTCATTATATATTATTATTGAGTGATTAAATTAACATTTATTTTATTGACTGTGAGTGAACCTATATCATTTATTACATTTATTCCAATCTATTCCGTAGCATGCAGCTTTGCACACATATTATGTACATCATACCTGACACCCAGCACTTGCACAGAAATGGAAAACAGGTGTCTCACTTGGAATCTTACTCCAAGATGAAATTTTGGCAATGCTGGTACCTGAACTGAGGGCCTAGAATGGGTGAGTGTCAGCATGGCAGCCTCTAGCCCATTCAGCTGCCAAGTGGATCCCAGGACCTAGGATGGAGCCACAGGTTTGGCCAAAATAGCAGTACCTTTCTATGTGGTATATATACCAGATATATATATATATATCTGGTATACAGATAAATATATATTTAGATATTTTGATACTGCCATTGATGTCTATGTGGAATTAAATGACACATACTACGTTCATACAGATTCTCAGGTCTTTAGTGAGGACTCCATTTAATGAATAGTATTCTTTTAATGCATAATAAACTATGAATTAAAATCAATCTGTGTTCTGTGATTATTGGGTCTAAATTTATACTAGACTGATTGATGAACTAGTCATCCAACCATGACGTTGATCATATTTCTCTGGCGTTCCTATGGACAAGCAATAGTTTCTTAGGCTCTCCAGCCCTTTGTAAGTAGCATGACTGGGATTCAAACTCAGGGCCTAGCTGTCCAGGTTGGCCTATGGCTTCGCTGACAGCCTGTAAGCCTTCAGCAATGCCAGGTGACCTACAGGTTGCAGCAGTGTTATTTGGACACGGGATGGTCACCATGCAAGGAAGGAAAACCAAGGAACTGCCATCCATAGGTGGTTCCTGGATTTTTTTTTTGGTGCTGTTTTCATTTTGTTTTCCTGTCAACCCCCGAGGCCCAGTATCCCAGGATGGTCTGTGGGTCCAGAGGCTGCACCATCCCAGCCTAGGTTGATGTTAGCTGAGGCAGAGTTGCCACGATATGATTTCAAGCCCCGTGCTGGGCAAATAAATATAAAAAATAAATACTTTAAAAAATATTAAAAATATCCTGGTGCCAGCTATGGTTCATGCCTGTAACCTTAGCTACTCAGGATGCTGAGATCTGAACATCACGGTTAAAAGCCAGCCAGGTCAGGAAGTCTGTGAGACACTTATCTCCAATAAACCACTAGAAAACCAGAAGTGGTACTGTGGCTCAAGTGTTATAGCACTCGCCTTGAGCTGAAGAGCACAAGGACAGCTCCCAAGGCCAGAGTTCAAGTCCCATGATATATATATATGTACCTACATACATACATACATACATATATATATACAAACATACAATACTAATGAAGCTCCCTGGCTTGGAATTCATGTCCTTTTTTCTGCCAGGCCTGGGAATTGAAATCAGAGTCTGAGTAACTCTAATTCACTGGGGGGATGGGGAAACTCACCCTCTTGGAAGACAAGCAATTCAGGCCTGTTCCCTAGGCCTGAATTCAATCCCCAGCCCTGTTAATGTAATATTCATCCACGTTTGAAATAATGATTAATATATACATACTTATGTTTATTGCAATTTTCTTTGAGTGTATTTATTTTATGTTTTGTATTATTCATTCATTATTTTATTGACTATTATTAGACTTATAACATGTATTAAATTGATTACATCTTATGAGAAATATACAGATTTGCATATGTATTACATATCTTACTTCAGACCCAAGACATTCATTGAAATTTTATAGTAGATCATCCCATGCTTAGAAAAACAGAAAGAATACATCAACCAAATTAATTTATCCCTAGGCACCCCAGTGGCTCACATCTCTAATCCCAGCTACTCAGGAGGTGAGAACTGGAAGATGAAGTTTCAAAGCCAATCCAGGCAGCAAAGCCTGAGAGATATCATCTCCAATTAACTAGCAAAAAGCCCATCTACAGGTATGGCTGAAGTGGTAGAAAATTAGCTACGAACAACCAAGCCAAGAAAGAGCAAGCTGAGTTCAAGTGCGGGGAGAGGGGGGTAGGGGGATAAAGGGGAGGGAAATCCTCCAAAAACAGAGAACAAAAAAACAGTACACAAATCCCACTTAATTTATGGTACCAACAAACTGAAAGAAAATCAATCTTGTGCATTTGTATAATTTTACATGAGCCCATATGTTCTTAGGTACACTTCAAAGCTATGTTTTTAATAATATGTGTATATATAAATTAATCATGTATATATATAAATAAACTAAGAAACCAGCCAATGAAAAAATACTTCTAAATTAGTGCCTTAACCATGGCATTATAAATTATTTGTACAAAAAGTATGTTCGAAGTTTCTTTCTTTAGAATCAATCTTAAAATGATTGTTCATGTATCAGGCATCAGTGGCTCACACCTATAATCCTAGTTACTCAGGAGGCTGAGAGCTGAGGATAGCAGTTCAAGGCAAGCCCCGGGAGATTCTTACATCCAATAAACCAGTAGAAAACCGGAAGTGGCAATGTGGCTCAAGCTGTAGAGTGCTTGCAAAGAGCTGAAGAGCACAGGGATAATGCCCAATCCCTGAGTTCAAGCCCCACCACCGACAAAAAAAAAAAAAAAAGGAAAGAGTTTATTCCTACAAAATCCTAACATTCTGAGCCTTAGGAAACTTTTCTTCCTGGGTCTTATGCTCTTTAGGCAACTATTCCACTACTGAGCTACATCTTAGTACCAATGTTTTTGTTTTTCATTTTAGAATCCATTTATTCCCAAAATGCTTACAAGTAACTACTGTCCTCACAGAAGTGAGTGTTTATTCAGAAACTCAACCTTTGGTGGTATGAGGACTCCCCTAGTCTATTTCATGGTAGGCACTGAGGAAAACTCACAGGACACAATTGCAAACATTTCATAATTATAAGAATAACTCTAAATAGAAATAACATCAACTGCCAGGCACGGGTGGCTTATGCCTATAATCATAGCTACTCAGCAGGTTGAAATTTGAGGAAGGCGACTCAAGGCTAGCCAGGGAGGAAAGCCTGTGACACTCTTATCTCCAATAAACCTCTAGAAAACTGGAAGTGGTCCTGTGGCTCAAGTACTTGAGCATTTGCCTTGAGCACAGGGACAGCAACCAAGCCCCACAACCGACAAATTAAAAAAAAAATAGAAAAAATAAGAAATAACATCAACTGTCCCAAACTTCAAGGGAGAAATGATATCCTCATTTTCATTCTCACTCTTCATGGCAGATGGTCAAAACCACCAATGTGCTATGCTGAAGTGTAAAAATTTAAACACGTTTTTTGAAAAAAAATCTCATGTTATAAAATCAAAATGTTTCAAATAAAGTCAAAGTGAACTTTAAAAAAATATTTAAAATGCTAATGAAACTCCTTGGCTTGGAATGTGTGCTTTTTATCTGCAAGGGCTGGGATTTGAACTTAGGGACTGGGTAACTATGTTGCACTGTGGGGGAAGGGGAAGCTCACGATGCTTGAAGACCAGAAATTCAGGCCTGTTCCCTAGGCCTGAATTCATGCCCCAGTCATACTCCTTATATATATTTTAAATATAGGATTGAACTTCCATATACATGTTCAGTCTATATCATGTTTGGTGTGGTTAATCATTGTATTTGTTGTTTTATTCATTTATTTACCGTTTATTTTACCGACTATGAGAACACCTAAACATATGTGACATTGTTTACATACTATCAAATTGCATCTAGATTTGTAAACTTGTTCTCCATCATGCCTGACACCCAGCACTCTCCCAGAAAAGGAAAACAGGTGTCACACTTGGCTTCTTACTCGAAGATGAAATTCTTGGCAGGCACTGAGATCAAGCCCTAGAGGTGGCCAAAATAGCCATACATGGATAGGCAGGTGGTACTATGCCAATAAATGTGTATTAGTAGAGAGTGCCAAAGCCGTGTATCTAGTAGTCAATGATATCTACTATGTTCCTACGAAGACTTAGACATTTAGACAGCCAAGATATTATAGAGAAAGAACATACAACCATCCAAGAAAAGTCCAAGAAATATGATAGATCTTTTCAACAGTTGGAAGACACCATCAGAAGGCTTACTCAGAGGATAATATGTGTAGAGGAACACCTAGAAACAGAAGTTAATGGTCTAGGAAATTTGTTTAACAGGATCCTAGCAGAGAGCTTCCCAAACATGCAAAAAGATAAGCCTATTCAGATACAAGAAGCTTTTAGAACTCCAAATAGACAAGACCAGAACAGGACAACACAGCATCACATTATAATCTTCACAGGATCAAATCAGACCAAGGAAAAGAACCATAAAACTGTCAATGAGAAAAGATCAATCACCTATAAAGGGATACCAGTTAGGATCACCTCAGATTTCTCAGAAGTGACAATCAAAGCAAGAAGAGCCTGGAATGATGTATGCCATACCGTAAAGACAAATAACAATCAACCAAGAAAACTGTACTAAGCTAAACTCTCCTTCATAAACGAAGGTCAAATAAAAACCTTCCATAGCAAAGAAAAAATGAAACAGTATATCTGACAAAACCAGCCCTACAAAAGATTCTTAAAGATGTCCTACATATAGAAAACCAACAAGACCACAAAAAGACCAAGAAACCGCAGCCAAACTGAGAATCCAAGAACCTTAGAAAGTACCCAGTTGCCACAACCCCAAAGAAGGTGGATAAAATGGCAGAAACTCCCAAATACTTCTCAGTTCTATCTCTCAACATTAACGGACTTAACTCTCCAATTAAGAGACAGACTGACTAGTTGGATTAAAAAGCAAGAACCTTCTATCTGCTGCCTTCAGGAGTCACATCTTGCCCATAAAAACAAACACATTTTCAATGTTAAAGGCTGGACCAAATTCTACCAAGCAAACGGCCCCCATAAACAGGCATGAGTTGCAATCCTAATATCAGATAAAATAGAATTCAATTTAAAATAAGTGAGAAGAGTTAAAGAAGGTTGCTACATACTAATTAATGTATCTCTCCTTCAGGAGGATATTACAATTCTAAATATCTATTCACCAAATGGAGCACCCAAATTTATCCAAGAAACCCAGCTTTCTCTCAAATCCCACATAGATCCAAAGACATTAATTGTTGGGTACTTTAACACACCACTATCCCCACTAGATAGATCAACTTGGCAAAAACTCAACAAAGAACGTGCATATCTAAACAACTGCATAGATCAACTAGATTTAACAGACATCTTCCGAAGATTTGACCCAGCAGCATCAGAATACACGTTTTTCTCAGCAGCATATGGTACATTTTCCAAAATAGACCACATTTTAGGCCACAAAGCAAACTTGTCTAAATTCAGAAACACTGAAGTTATACCTTGCATTCTCTCAGACCACAAGGGATTAAAAGTAGGACTCCACACCAAAAGCCACTAAAGAAAGTCCTGTAACACATGGAGGCTGAACAACACTCTGCTGAATCATGAGTGGGTCATGGAAGATATTAGAAATGAAATTCAAATATTCATGATATTCAACAAAAATGAGCACACAAATTACCAACCCCTCTGGGATACAGCAAAGGTAGTACTCAGAGGCAAGTTTATAGCTCTGAGTTCCTACATCAACATATTGGAGAGATCTGAAACCAACAATTTAATGAGACATCTGAGCCTCCTTCAGAAAGAGCAGCAGAATAAACCCCAGCCCAATGGACAGAGAAATTAAATCAGAATTGAATGAATTAGAATCCAAAAGAGCCATATAAAGAATCAATGAAACAAAGAGTTGGTTCTGCGAAAAAATTAACAAAATTGACAGACCCTTAGCAAATCTTATGAGAAAAAGAAAAGAACATACCCAAATAAATGAACTCAGAGATGAGAATGGAAACATCACCAGAGAAACCACCAAGATTCAGAACATTATAAGGAAATACTTCTCAAAACTTTATGCTAATAAGTTTGATAACTTGGCAGAAATGGACCATTTCCTAGCAAATACTGACATGCCAAAACTAAGCCAAGATGAGTTAAATCACCTTAACAGGCCCATAACAAGCACTGAAATATAAACATTAATAAGAGATCTCTCATCTAAGAAAAGCCCAGGTCCGGATGGTTTCACAGCGGAATTCTACAAGGTCTTCAAAGCAGAGCTCACATTAATACCCCTCCAAATCTTCAATGAAATTGAAAGAGGAAGTTCACTACGGAACTCATTCTATGAAGCTATCATAGCCCTCATCAAAAACCAGGCAGGGTCTTATCAAAGAAAGAGAACCATAGACCCATTTCTAGGATGAACATTCATGAAAAACTTCTCAACAAAATTTTGGCCAATCGACTTCAACAATTCATCCAAAAAATCATACACCACGATCAAACAGGATTCATTTCAGGGAGGCAAAGCTGGTTCAATATACGCAAATCAATTAGTATAATTCATCACATCAATAGGAGCAGGGATAAGAAACACATGGTTATATCAATAGATGCAGAAAAAGCATTGGACAAGATCCAACACCCCTTTATGATGAAGGTTCTGGAAAAATTAGGAATCCATGGAACATTCCTCAATACTATAAAGGCTGTATATGACAAACCTACAGCCAGCATTACAGTTAATGGTGAAAAACTAAAGCTATTTCCTCTTACCTCAGGAACTAGACAAGGATGTCCACTCTCTCCACTTCTCTTCAATCTAGTATTAGAATGCCTAGCTACAAATAAGACTAGATGCAATCATAAAGGGGATCCAAATAGGGAAAGAAGAAATAAAACTCTCCTTCTTTGCAGATGACATGATCTTGTGTTTAAAAAATCCCACAGACCCCACTCCCAAATTACTCAAGCTGTTTCAAAACTTTGGCAAAGTAGCATGGTATAAAATTAACCCTCAAAAATCAATGGCTTTTCTGTATGCCAACAAAGAAAAAGTGAGGCTGAAATTAAGAAAGCAACTCCATTCGTAATAGCCCCACAAAAAAAAAAAAAAATACCGAAGAATTAACTTAACCAAAGAATTGAAGGACATCTATGAAGAAAACTTTGAAAACGTGAAAAAGGAAATCAAAACAGAACTTAGAAAGTGGAAAAAACTCCCATGCTTCTGGATTTGAAAGATCAAGATCGGGAAAATGGCCATACTTCCGAAGGATATCTCCAAATTCAATGCAATACCAATCAATATTCCAACCTCATTCTTCAAGGATTTAGAAGAGGCAATCCAAAAATACATATGGTACATTAAAAGACCCCGAATAGCAAAAACAATCCTCAACATAAAGAACAGGGCTGGAAGAATATCAATACCAAATTTCAAACTCTACTACAAAGCCATAGTAATCAAAATGGCATTGTACCTGCATAAGAACAGACCTCAGGTCCAATGGAACAGAATTGAAAACCCAGAAATGAACACACAGACCTATAGCCAACTAATCTTCGATAACAGAGCTCAAGAAATAGAATGGAAAGAAGACACCTTCTTCAGTAAATGGTGCTGGCTAAATTGGTTAACTGCTTGTAGAAAATGAAAGCTAGATTCTTATATATCATTCTGCACCAGAATCAACTCCAAATGGATCAAAGACCTCAGAGTCAAAGCAGACAATCTGAAAACTTTATAAGTTTTCAGAGAAACCCTAGGTCTCCTTGGCACAGGCCGAAATTTTCTTAATAGAGACCTAGAAACACAACAAATCAAAGAAAGGTTGAACAAATGGGATTGCACAAAATTGCAGAGCTTCTGCATGGCCAAGTGCATAGCTAGCAAGATCAAAAGAAAGCCCACAGATTGGGAGAAGATCTTCACTAGCCATACAACTGACAAGGGTTTCATATCTAAAATATACCTGGAACTCAAAAAATTAAATCCCCACATAACAAATCTCTAAAGAAACAGCTGACCAATAAATAAGTGGGCTAAAAACTTACAGAGAAACTTCTCTGAAGAGGAAAGAAGGATTGCCAATAGACACATGAAGAAATGCTCAACCTCTCTAGCCATAAAAGAAATGCAAATCAAACCATAGAGATATAACCTCACACCAGTTAGAATGGCAATAATCAAGAACTCTAATAACAACAGATGCTTGAGGGGATGCAGAGAGAAGTGAACATTACTACATTGTTGGTGGAAGTGTAAACTTGTTCAACCACTTTGGAAAGCAATATGGAGGTTCCTCTATTTCCCAGCAATCCCACTTTTGGGCATTTACCCAAATGATCACAAACAAGACCACACTAAAGCTACCAGCATGACTATGTTAATTATTGCAGCATTATTTACCATAAGGAAGATATGGAACCAACCCTGATGCCTCTCAGTAGATGAATGGATCAAGAAAATGTGGTATATATACACAATGGAATTCTATGCCTCTATGAAAAATAATGACATTGCTCCATTTGTTAGGAAATGAAAAGGCTTGGAAAAAAATATATTAAGTATATTTGTTAGATTGGTAGTTAAACAAATGATATTATTGTTAATATTAATTTTAATGCAATTTCAGGGAACTCTCCTGTCTCTGACCTCCTAACACTTGTATTTTGGGATTTGTCCCTGAAATCTAGGATTCAGCAGGACTCAAAATAAGCCAAGGTCTTGCCCATGTAGTTGTAACTCCTTTGTGTAGTATTCTCACAATTAAAAAATAAGCCAAGGGTATTTGAATTCTACTATTAAGTTTTAATGATAGATCTCTACTGATCTTTTTCTTAAGTGTGTTGGAGAAACCAAACCTGAAATTAACTTGGACTTTTGTGGTGGATGTAAATGTCTTAACTACCATTTCTGGTAGTTGGTACCATTAAATTTCAATTAGCCATCACAGGTTCAAGCTTGTAATACTAGCTACTCAGGAGGCTGAGATCTGAGGATCGTTATTCAAAGCCAGCTCGGATAGGAAAATCCATGGGACTCTTACTCCAATTGACAGCCAAAAAGACTAGAGGTGGAGATGTGTCTCAAGGGGTAGAGTGCTAGCCTTGAGGGACAAAGCCCAGGTTCTGAGTTCAAGCCTAGATACTGACCATCAATTAACAAACTCAGAGTTTCCACTGTGAGTGCTATATTCTTTTAGAGACTGAAGTATTTTTTTTTCACATAGTCTTTCAAACATCAGCATCTCTAATGGTGAATCATTCTAGATCCTTCTTTTCCACTTGAATAATTGTTATTCTCCAGGTGTAGAGTGGCCAAGAGGCTTGCAGATCAAGAGCTCGGACATTAAATTGGCTAAAAAGAGATCAAATTAAAATTTATTTTTTGGTTGCAAATACCACATTTTTGGTATGTGTTTGCTAGCCCTGGCACTTGAACTGAAGGCCTGGGTGCTGTTCCTGAGCTTTTGTGTCCAAGATTATTGCTCTACCACTTGAACCACAACTCTACTTCAGGCTTATTAGGGGTTATTGGAGATAAAATTCTCACAGACATTCTGGACCTGAGTGGCTTCAAACTAGAATGCTGAGTAGCCAGGATTACAGGTATATGCCACCAGCATCTGGATCAAATACCACCTATAACGTTAAAAGTCAAGGATATCTGTTAACATCTATCTCTGACAGATGTACAATGTTTTACTCCTCACTGAATGAATGTTCCTTTGAACAGTATTACATCAAACGGAGTGGACTCAAGTTAGGTCTTGAACACCAACAATCTGGTTTAGTGGAAGTGTCCTTATTTTTCTACACCTATTTGGCCATTGGTGTGGATTGTAGAAAAAAAGACAATTCCGTAAAAACAAATTCAAAGAGTCTGAGACACTTACACAAGTTCTGGACATCACTTCCTCATGGGCTGTTGTTGTGCAGGCCTAATATTTGATCTGAAAAGAAACTTGGAATTACAAAAGTTAAAACCCAAAGTCTAGTAACCTCTAAAACGCCTGTGTAACTCCTTGGTCCTCATACCTGATACTAGCTATTGCAGACTTCTCCCTTAGTGAACAATAAGTTACCAACTTCATTCCTGGTTCCAGCACAGACTTGGCTCAGGTCTGTGAACCTGTGTGTAGACGTTTGAATCTTCATAGTGTGAATGGAAATTTGGCCTCCTACTAAGATAGCAGTTTGAGGGACTTGGATAGCTGTGGGCAAGTCTCTTTTTAATAGGCTGTTCTTTGTACACATTTGGTTTAGATGTAGGGATACATAACTAACTAGTCGTAGTGGTCACCTCAGGGTAGAGCAAGAGAGACAGATTAGAGGGACAGTGATCAAGCTCACGCCATCTGCCATTTTATGCTGCTTTAATTGACATGTTCTTCATGTATTTTAGTAATTCAAGAATAAAAATTAACATTGCATATAGATTTTTTAATTGCTTCTTTGTTTCTGACAAAAATTAAAAGTAAAAATGAATTTAAATAGAAAGGCAGTATGATAAGAGCAGGGAAAAGGAATGGAACAATGATCATGGGAAGCTCCTGAAGTCCAACCTGGAGGTTTTATTACCAACATTGGGGAATAAAATGAAGCTATGTAACAAGACAGGCCTGCCTGCTTTTTCTCAGCAACAAGGCAGCCCTGTCTTCTTTCCTTAGCAACACAACAGCCCTGCCTGTGTTCCTTCATTTATGCCAGAGTCAAAGGGGTCAATAGACCATGACTAAGGGAGGAAATTAAAGCTGTCATTTAAAGATCAAAAAGAACAATCCCTGGATATGTCCGGAAACCTATAAAGCATCTGAATCCTTAAACACATAGGAATTTCAGCGAGAAAGCCAAGATGTGCTCTGAGGTCTGTAGATTCCCTTACTCAGAGAACACACAGACCTCCCAATGAAAGAATCATCCCTGCCAACAATAGAAACTTCCTAGTGAGGCTCAGGGAATAAAAGGCACATTAAACTTTTCTCACTGCCAGAAACCAGCACACACTCAGAGGGCACCAGGACAATACAGGAGGGAGGGCTCAGCCCTATTGCAAACAATGGACGAAGCTCAGAGGCCCACACCTAATGTCATGATGTACTCAGACCTCCTAAAGGTCCAACAGCTTCCAGATGGTGTCTGCAGCCCTTCAAAAAGATCAATCTGTGATGCCCAGCTCTAAAGCCCACCCTGTGTTTAGGAGCCCCCTGAGCTCAGCTTCTGCTCCTGAAACTGCCCATGTATTCTGTAAAGAGCCCAGAGAAACCCTTGGCATTTGTTGTGCCCCAGAAGTCAGGCCACAGTGAGGCTTCTGCATCCCCCACCCTTGCTCCAAGCATAGCCACCAACAAGGGAACACCCCCAGGTTCCACCGAAGACCTCTTATTTGTAATAAAAAGAGACTGTGCTTGTGCTGACACAGTCACCAGTCAGCAGTCCAGGCAAAGGGGCATCTGCTAAGGCCACCCCAAGTAGCTGTGGAGCTCTTACATCAAGACAGAGGCAGGCAGGTGCACCCATACAGGCTCCCCTTCCAAGTGCAGGCCTGCCTGGTGGCCTTTGAAGCAGAATATGACACTGCAAAATTTCACAGCACACTAGAGGAACCAGACAAGCAATGGCCCTGTGGTCAGAGACCTAACCAATGCAGGAAATGAGAGAGAGAGAGAGAGAGAGAGAGAGAGAGAGAGAGAGAGAGAGAGAGAGAGAGGCTATCTGTGCTTAATACCTATTTCAATATCCTTGGCGAGTAATGCATATTTTTATCAAGAAATAAAGAGGAAAACTTCAAACTCTAACTCTGATGGAGTAGCTAGGATCAATCTAAACTTCCTACCATAAACAATCACAAAAGTGGAAGCTATGTAAAACTATATATGTATATAAATGTATATATAATATAAAAATGTAGGCATATATATGTATATTCACATATACAATGTGAATATATAATGTACAATATATATATATATATATATATATATGTATACAGAGGGAAAAATAGAAATACATACTATTTGAAGGAATAAAAACCAATACCTTCCCAATTGTGATTGAAAGCATGAACCCTTCCATGCAGGAATCTATCAGCTCAAAAAAGTCAATTAACATAATTACACAGGTCCACATTAAGACAAATTCTAATTAAACAAAAACAGCAAACCCCCCAAAGCACAAAGACACAACTCATCACACACAAGTAATCTTCAATGATATTAAGACAAATTTCTCATCAGAAACTAGATTCACTATTAGACAGCAAGGGCAACAAATTTAAAGTGTTAAAAGGACATATCTAAAACCCACCTTTCTAACAAATATACTTGCTCCAAATGTAAGAGATGAGCTAAGTACCTACCGATGGCTCAGGCCTATAATCCTAACTACTCAGGAAGGTGAATTGTGAGGGTGGTGGCTCAAAGCCACCCTGGAACTTGTCCCCTCAGGAGGAAGTTGTAGGACACAGCTGTCCTTGAGAAGGACAGAGGCCTTTGTGCAGTGCTACTGCTGGAAAAAGACATTGGATAAGGTGGCCATGAAGAATGGAGGCTATTAGCTAGTGTCTCCAGAGAAGCAATTTATAAGATTCAGTAGTACTCTAGAAAATCAGAGGATTTTGACCACTGTCCTAGTGGTTTCAGAAATGCCACGAGAATGACCAGAGCAACCTCAATCCACATGGATTCCTTAGCAACAGTCTTTGAGGTCTAAGAGCTAAAGCGTCAATGCTGGCAGGCTGTGATTGGTCCGCTATTTCTCTGACCTCACTGGCCCAGACTATGATTGGTCCATTTCTTCTATGACATCACTATGCCTGGTTGTGATTGCTCCATTGTGTGAGGTCATGAAGGATATATAGGAAACCACTGTGCTCCAACCTATGTCAGTTAACAGAACTTGGAGCTCTTGCTTGATGACCCGCTGGACTGAATCAAAGTTAAATGATTTTTTTGGTAGTGGGGACGGGCTGTTATTTGCATTTTGGTATTTCTTTTTACTCTTTCTGGGTCTTCCTTTATTTAATTTAATTTATTTAGATAGACTTGCTACCTGCCATTGTAGCAGAAGGATGGAAGTACAGAAAGAATCAATTTCAAGCTCCTTGAAGGAGGAGATCATCAAACAATACCAGAAGAAAGAGCTCTTCGACACCGGTACCTACGGAAAAGTGAAGCTGGCCCATTTCCTCCTCACAGACAAGGTTGTGGCATTTAAAATACTCTGGAAGTGAGAGTCCTCATCATTGGATAAAGAATGAGATGGACATTTTTAAGAATATATGGCACAAACACATCTTCAGGTTGTACCAGGTAATGGAGAAGGAAGAGTATGTGTATCTCATAATGGAACTGGCCACTAGGGGATACCTCCTGGGGTGGATCTGAAAATTCTGCCGCCTATATGAGGATGAAGCCAGGAGGCTTGTCACACATGTTGTAAGTGCTGTTCACTACTTACACCAAACAAAATTATACACGAAGACCTTAAGTCCAACAATATCCTTTTGGACACCAAAGACAGTATCAAGGTCAGTGGATTTGGTCTGAGCATCTGGCTCACCCTGGGGCAGTTGCTAATGAATGTATATGGTACAGTGCTATTCCATCCCTCTGAAATGTTCTTGGAAGAAATGATGGCCTGGTGCAGGTGTCTCACACCTGTAATTCTAGCTATTCAGGAGACCGAGATCTGAGGATCAGGGATCAAAGCTCTACCCACTGAGCAGACTCGAACTTATACCAAAGACTAATTTGTGTAGGAAACGGCAGAGGATAGAGGTGGCTAGCAAAATAGCTACCATACTTCTCAGAACAAGCTGCTGAATGTGGGCCCAGATGAATTGGTTTATAAAATGTGAGGTGTGCATAAATTATGACTCATCCACAAAAGGCTGCAATTAATATATGTCTGTCATGGATGGACACAAAATTATTTATGTGAAATATATTGACTAAAAAATTTCATAAGGGACAAAGGGAAGATTAAAGGTTTCTGGGGCTGGGGGACGGTGGTTCACACCTGTAATCCTAACTACTCAGGAGGCTGAGATCTGAGGATCACAGTTGAAAGCCAGCCCGGGCAGGAAAGTATGTGAGACTATTATCTCCAATAAAACACTAGAAAACCAGAAGTGGCGCTGTAGCTCAAGCGGTAGAGAACTTGCCTTGAGCTGAAGAGCACAGAGACAGTGCCCAACCCAGAGGTCAAGCCCCATGACTGACCAAAAACAAAACAAAACAAAAGTTGCTGGTACAGGTCATTGTGTGGATTCCATCAGTATTGAAAAGAAAGTTCACAAGCAGAGGTAATGGCTAAAAAGTAGTGTGGATATGGGCTGGGAAGATGGCTCAGTGGTAGAGCACTTGCCTTGCATGCCTGAGGCCCTGGGTTCGATTCCTCAGCACCACATAAACAAAAAGAAAAAAGCCGGAAGTGGCGCTATGGCTCATGTGGTAGAGTGCTAGCCTTGAGCTGAAGAGCTGAGGGACAGCGCTCAGGCCCAGAGTTCAGGCCCCACAACTGGACCCAAAAACAACAACAACAACAAAAAAAGTAGTGTGAGTATAATTAATGTCACTGAATTTTATACCCAGCAAGCATGAGGCCCTGTGTTCAAATCCCTGAACTTCCAAAAAAATGCTAAATCTTCCCTCTGTTACCTTCCTTAAGTAGTAGGTGCTCTTCTACTGTTATGATTGTATTGCTCAGAGCTTCTCTGGTGGATGTTTATTCACGCTTTTAAACATAAAATCCATTATTTGAACATTGATGTTGACTTTTAAAGTGTAATTTGTGTATCAAAATAAGGGCAAAGCCTGTATTTCTAACTCAAGAGGCTAAAGCAGGAAGATGCCTATTCAGTCAAGGCTGCATAGAGAGGTCCTTCCTAAATCCCCATGCTAGTGCTGAAACTGGAGGGACAATTGTTTGTAAGTAATTATAAGTGAGAGATAAGTTTCTGATCATATTAGGTGTTGGTCATGTCAGTTTGGATTTAATATTTACATGAATTTTAAAATTTTTCCTTTTCCCCTTACTCTCAGTATGTCATTTTGAAACTTTGTAGTACATTTTTGTTTGCTGCACTTAAAAAAAAAACAGTTTTCCTTTGTATCATATTAAATATGATTTTTTCTGTATTACAATTTATTATTTATTTTTGACATTTTTTATGTTTTTTTCTCCATTTAGGGACTGACCACTGTCTCAGATTTTGCTCAGTTCTGTCAATTGATCCACAGCTCAACTTCCAGCTTCTTTCTTTTTGAAGAGTCTCATGAGAACCCCAGTACTACTAAGGAGGCTGAAATCTGAGGATCTTGGTTGGAAGCCAGTCTGAGCAGCAAAGCATGAGGGTTTTTATTATTATTTTGCCATTGGTTATGGGCCTGAAAACTAGGCTTTGGCGCTGTCCATCAGCATTCCAGCTTAAGGTTAGTGCTCTATCAACTGAGCTGCAGCAACATTTTTGGCTTTTCCTGCTTATGTGGTTCTGAGGAATCAAACCTAGGTCCTCATGTATTCAAGGCTAGCACCCTACCACTGAGCCAACTTCCCAGATGAAGTCTGAGATTCTTATCTCCAATTAATCACCAAAAAGCTGGGGGTTGTAGTACTCTAGACGTGAGTAAAACAGGGCAAGTTCAACCTTTAGTACTGGTAATTACATACACAAATCTCATGGACTTTCTTGGTAGTGCTAGCTTTGAACTGTGCCCAGGGTAGCTAGAATCTACAGGCACGAGCAACCAGCCTCTGACATTTTAATATATTTACTCAGCTCTTTTTTTACTTCAACCCCAATGCTTTTTAATTGCGGTCAGTAGACCTGATCTCTAGGCCTCATTGCTGTTTCTTACCTATTTTTAAAGAGGGTGGAGTTGAACCCTCGGCCTGAATGCTGTCTTTGAGCTCTTCAGCTTAAGGTGAATGCTCTACCATTTCAGCCACAGAGCCACTTCAGGTTTTCTAGTGGTTAATTGGAGATAAGTACTCATTACCTTTCCTTCGCAGGTTGGTTTTGAACCATGATTTTCATATATCAAACCCCTGAATATCTAGGATTACAGGCTAGAGTCTCAGCGCCCTTATGTTTATTAGTTTTTTCACTCAAGGGTTATGTTTCACAACTCAAACATAGCTCCACTCCTAACTTTTTGCTGGCTGATTGAACATAAGATTTTAATGTACTTTTCTGGATAGTCTGGCTTCAAACCATGATTCTCAGATTTCAGCTTCCTGAAGTGCTCTGATTATACACATGATTATACACAAATGGATTGTTCATTTAAAAACGTTAATATGTCATTTTTTCCAATTTTTGTTTTTAAAATTTTCCTTGCTTGTTATTTTTGTTTATGTGCTAGTCCTGGGGCTACAAATCAGGACCTGGATACAATACCAGAGCTTTTTCTTCAAGGCTAGTGGCTTACCACATGAGCCAAAATATAACTTGTGGCTACACTTGTTTTGTCTTGGTGCTTGAAATAAGGCCCTGAGTGCTGTCCTAGAAAGTGATTGCCCAGTTTTCCACTTGAGTCACAGCTCAACTCCAGTTTTTTTTTTTTTTTTAATTCTTGGTAGCTAATAGGAGATAAGAGTCTTATGCAAAGCCCAGCATTGATCAGTTTTCTGAAATCTGAGGATCATGGCTCAAAACCAACCAAGGCAGGAAAGTCCATGAGAATCTTAGCTCCCATTAATCAATGAAAAGTTGGGAGTGGTGGAGCTCTATCCTTGAACAAAACAGCACAAATTCAAGCCATAGGACAGCACACTGATGCACACACAGAGAAAGCCCCATGGACTTTCTTGCATGGGCTAGCTTTGAACTATGATCCTCAGATTTCAGCCTCTCTTCATCTTTTCTTCTTTGAAAATTTTATTGGTCCTGTGGTTTGATCTCTAACCCTAGGGCCTATATCTTACCTTTTACACTCAAGGCTGATGCTTTTACAACCTCAGCCACAGCTCAAGGTTTTGTGCTGTGTAGATGAAGATGAGTCTCAAGCACATTCCTGCCCAGGCTGATTTGACACTGCAATCCTCAGAAGTCAGGCTCTTGTATAGTAAGGATTACACATACCCAGCAACATTTGGGTCATTTAAAAAGTTTAATATGTGCTTGATTCCACCTTTTCTTATTTTCTTCATTTTTGCTTGTCCTAGGAGTAGAAATTGAAGCTCAGATGCTGTCTCAGTACATATATGGAACTAACCATAACATTTGGCTTTTGGGAGGAAGTTAACTGGAGAAAAGAGACTCATATAGAGGTAGGTCAGATTCGGGAAGCTGAAAATTGAGGAAAGTCCTTACCACTCTTTTCTCCAATTAATCACTAAAAATCTGAAAGTAAGTAGGTCATTGAAGAAAACAGTGCAAGTTCAAACACAAGGATTGGCACAGAGAGAGAGACAGAGAGAGATAGAGAGACAAAGAGATACAGAGAGAGAGAGAGAGAGATCTTATGAACTCATATAACTGAGCTGAGCTTTAAACAGTATCCTCAAATTTCAGCCTGAGTAGCTAGAATCACAGATATAAGCCACCAATGATTGGTGGTATTGCCTCTTTCTTCTCTTCTTCTACCCTTCTTTTCATTTATTTATTTTTGTGTTTGTTGGTCCTGGAGCTTGAACTCATGCAAGGCCTGGCCTGATACACGAGGCTGAAATTTGCCCATCATAGTTTGAAAGCAGCCTGAGCAAGAAAGTCCATGAAACTCTTATTTCCATTCAATCAAAAAAAAATCCTATCTCCAGTGTGGCTACCACACACAAAACAGTCTCCTGGAAGTTCTTTTTTTTCCCTTTTATTGTGAAAATACTGTAGAGAGGGGTTACAATTACATGGGCAAGGTAATGAGTATATTTCTTATCAAGAATTGTAGCCTCCTCCTTTGTTTCCTCTTCCCATCACTTCCCATCCTCCCCCTACACCCCCACCCAATCATCCCCTCTCCCCCCCCCCCCCCGCACCAAAGTTGTAAAGTTCGTTTTCAACATAACGACTTGTACATCTCATTGTTGCAATGGGTCCAAGTGTATCCCTGTTTAAACGATTTGTTTTTCCCTTTCCCCTTCACAAATTATACCAACATCAAATACAGTGAAAGCAGGGGTTATACTGTGGGGGAGGGACATATAAAGCAACAAAGAAATAATCTTATAAATGTGTTAGAAACAATCGCATGAAAGAAAAATAAACATTTGAATCATATTTAAGGGTTCATTTCCCTAACATCACCTTATCTGACCTTTTCTACTTGACTCAGTACACAATGGAATTCTATGCCTCCATCAGAAAGAATGGCATTGCCCCATTTGTTAGGAAATGGAAAGACTTGGAAAAAATTATATTCAGTGAAGTAAGCCAGGCCCAAAGAAACATAGGTCGAATGGTTTCCTGGAATTTCTTGACTGGGTTTGCCTTTACACTGGATTTTATATTTCAACCTTCTGCTTTTCTAGAATTACAGACATGAGCCAACAGTCCAAGGTTCTTTACTTCAATCATTTAATTCTCTTATTGTGATCCTGAGGCTGGATCTCTGAGCCAGGGCACTGTTTCATAGGTTTTTCCTCAGAGCTGGTGCTTTCCAACTACAAGCACATCCTCATTTCTGGATTTTGTTGCTGATTAGTTGGAGACTTAGGCACTTTCCTGCCCAGTTTGGCTGTGAACAACAACCTTTAGATTTCAGCCTTCTGAATCACTAGGATTAAACACACCAACCAAAAATTCATGGATAATTTTGAAACTTTAATTGGATGTTCTCACACATTTTTTCCCTAGCCTTGAGGCTTGAAATCAGGGCTTGGGCACTGTTCCTGAGTGTCTTTTACTGAAGGTAAGGACTCTATTACTTGAGCCACAGTGACACTTCCAGCCTTTTCTGTTCATGAGGTACTGAGGAAACAGACCCAGGAATTTAAACATCCTAGGCAAGCACTCTATCACTAAGCCATAATTCCTGCCATTCTTACACCTTTTTATTTGTATTTTTATTTCCTTGTGTATGCTGGTCGTGGGTCTACAAATCAGCCCAGGTGCTATCCCCGAGGGGTTTACTCAAGACTAGCAAATTAAGACATGAGCCACCGCACAACTTGTGGCTATTTTTTGATGTTGTTTGGTTTTAAGTAGCTACTTAGAGTTGAGTATATGAATTCTCCTATCTGGGCTGGCTTTCAACTGTGAGCCTCAAATTTGAGCCTCCTGAGTAGCTACCATCACAGGTGTTTGCCACCTATGCTTGGCTCACTTTAAACTCTGAAATTGGCTCTTTCTTCTCCCACCCTCCTCCACAGTTATTTTATTCTTTGTATGTGTGTTGGCCCTGAAGCTAATATCAAGATCTGGGTGCTGTTTCAGAAATTATTTTCTCATTTCTGCCATTGGAGCCACAGATCAATCGCCAGTTTTTATTTTTCTTCCTTTTGGAAATGAGTCTCATATAAAGCCCAGCAAGCCTCAGGAGGCTGAAATCTGAGTATCCCAGTTTGAAGCCAGCCTGAACAGGAAAGTCCATGTGATTCTTTTCATCAACTACTAAGATGCTGGGAGTGGTAGAGCTCCTACACAAATGCAAACCCTAGGTTGGCACAAAGAAAAAAGCCCCATGTCCTTTCCTGTTTGGACTGGCCTTTCAATACTATCTTCAAACTTCAGCCTCCTGAAAGCTAAAATTATAAGCATGAACCACCAGCGCCAGGCTTATTTTTAAATCTCAAATTGTCATTTCTTCTCTTCTTTCAGTTTTGTTTTTGGTCGACTTTGGGCTGAATTATAGACCAGGAATCCGTTTCCCAGATTTTCGCCAGATTTCAGTACTTTACAACTACTATCACACCTTAATTTCCAGCTTTTGCTGGGTAGTTGAAGATAAGAATTTCAATGACTTTCCTACCCAGGCTGGCTTTGAGTTGTGATCCTCATATTTCAACTTCTTCAGTAGCTGAGGATACACAAATAAACCAACAACCCATGGCTCATTTTGAAATGATAATTTTCTCTTTCTCTCATCTTTAATATTTTGTGCTCTTTTTTCTTTGTTTTTGTATACCACATGAACCAGAGCACAGCTAGTGTCATGTTTTTGGTGACAAATGAGACATACGGGTCTCATGAATTCTCCTACCTGGGCTGGCCTTCAATGGTGATCCTCAGATTTCATCCTCCTGAGTTGCTGATAGAACATTGGTGAGCTACCAATGCTTGATTTATTTAAACCTTTGTCATTAGATCTTCCTTCTGTACTTCTAGCCTCTCTTTCTTTCTTTTTTTTTTGTTTTGGTCCGGTTGTGGGGCCTGAACTCTGGGCCTGGGCGCTGTCCCTCAGATCTTCAGCTCAAGGCTAGCGCTCTACCACTTGAGCAACAGCGCCACTCCCGGCTTTTTTTTCTTTTTGCATATGTGGTGCTGAGGAATCGAACCCAGGGCCTCATGCATGCAAGACAAGCGCTCTACCACTGAGCCATCTTCCCAGCCCACTAGCCTCTCTTTCTTTAATCCTTCTGTGATTGTCATGGGGCTTGAACTCAGGTCCTGGTTGCTGTCCCAGAAACTGATTGCCCAATTCTGCTACTTGAGCAATAACTCAATTCCCAGGCATTTTTTTCTTTTTGACAATCAATTGGAGATAAGAGTCTGAGGAAAGCCTACCATGAATCAAGCCAGGCTGAGAAGGAAAATCCATGAGACCATGACCTCTAATTAACCACTGAAAATATTGGAGTGGTAGAGCTCTGTCCTTGAACAAATCAGCACAAGTTCAAGGAGGCACACACAAGCTGCAAGATGGCACCCAGATGCACACATACCAGAATGTCTCATGGATTTTCTTGCATGCATTAATTTTGAATTGTGGATCCTCAGATTTCAGTCTCTCTTCTTCCGCTCTCCTTTGTATTGATTGTTTGTTGTTTGTAATTTTTAGTGGCCCTGCAGCTTGACCTCTGGCTCTGGGGACTGTTTCTTAGCTTTTTAACTGAAGGCTGTTGTTTACCACCTCAGCTCCAGCTCAGGGCTTTGTGCTTGGAAGCTTGGATAAGTATCTCAAGTACGTTCCTACCCAGGATGACTTGATACCACAATCCTCAGATGTCAGGCTCTTGTGTAGTTAGGATTATCCACAGGACCAACAACCCTTGTGTCATTTTAAAACTTTAATATGTGCTTGCCACTTCCTTCTTTTGTTTTCTTTTTATTTTTTGTATGTGTGTGCTGTTCCTGGGTCTACAAATTGGGGCTCATATTCTGTCCTAAATGTTTTTATTCAATGATATCCTCTATTACATGAGAAACATGATAACTTTTTGGCATTTTTTGGGGGGGTTGATTAATTAGAGACAAGAGTCATGGACTCTCCTGCCAAGGCTGGCCATGAACCATCATCCTCAGATTTCAAGCTCTTGAATAGCTAGTAAAACATGTATGAGCCACTGATGCTTGATTGATTTTAGCCTTTGTCACTCGCTCTTCCTTGGTTACTTCTACTCTTCTTTCTTTCTTCTGTGCATGTCCTGGGGCTTGAACTCAGGGTCCGCGTGGAGTTCCAGAAAATATTTGCCCAGTTTGCCACTTAAGCCACAGCTCAACTTCCAGCTAAATAAGGTAGCTGAAATCTGAGGACCATGTTTCAAACCAGCCTGGACAGGAAAGTCCATGACACTCTTATCTCCAATTCACCACCCAAAAGCTGGGAATGCTAGGGCACTAGGTAAAGGATACTACAGAAACACACACATCACACATAGAAACACACACACACACACACACACACACACAAACATTCACACATACACACACAAAGTCTCTTGGACTTTGCTTTTTGGTTGGCTTTGAAACTTGATCCCAAGATTTTTGTAGCCAGGGATCAACTACAGCCATGATCAACAAACACCAGGCTTATATTTAAATTTACAATTGGCCTTTCTTCACTTCTCCTACAATTTTTTGCACTAAGAATTGAACTCTGGGTCAGCAGTTTTTTAAATTACCTTTTGCTCCAAATACAGTCATATCTGCACTTCCAGCTTTTGGCTGGGTAGTTGGGGTTAACAGTTTCATGTACTTTCCTGCCCAGTCTAGCTTTGAACCAAGAATGGATAGGAATACACACATGAACCAACTTAAACCTTAGTTTTCTTTTTCCCATCATTTTTTAAGTCATGGGGGTATTTGTTTGTTTGTTTGTTTTGAAATGTATGTCTAGGACTTCAACTCAGGGCCTAGGTTTTGTCCCAAAGTCTCTATTTGAGACTAGCACTCAACCGAATGAGCCAAAGTACAAATTGTAGCTTATTTTTGGTGGCAAATTAGATACATGTGTCTCATGGACTCTCCTGCCTGGGCTGACCATGAACCGTGAATCTTAGATTTAATTCTCCTGAGTACCTTGTACAACATGTGTGAGAAACCAATGTTTGATTCATTTCAACCTCTGTCATTGACTCTTCCTTTTGTAATTTTATCCTCTTTTTATTTCTTCTCTTTGTTCACCAGCTTGAACTCAGGGTCTGGGCGCTGTCCCAGAAATTTTCCCAGTTCTGACAATTGAACCACAGCTAAACTCCAGGATTTTTTTTCTGTTTTGGTATTTAATTAGCAATGAATATAATGTAGAGCCAGACCAGATTTATAAGGCTGAAATATGAGATCAAAGTTGGTGCGAGCCTGGGCAGGAAAGTACATGATATCGCCAATTATAACCACTAAAAAGCTGAGATTAGTAGAGCTTTGAGCAAAACAGTAAAAGTTCAAGCAACAGGACTCACACACAGACATACTTACACACACACAAGTCTTAGATACATTCCTACTCGGTTTGGCCTTTAAATATTATCCAAACGGGCTGGGAAGGTGGCTCAGTGGTAGAGTGCTTGCCTGGCAAGCCTGAGGCCCTGGGTTTGATTCCTCAGCACCATATAAGCAGAAAGAAAAAAGCCAGAAGTGGCGCTGTGGCTCAAGCGGTAGAGTGCTAGCCTTGAGCTGAAGAGCTGAGGGACAGCGTCCAGGCCCAGAGTTCAGGCGCCACAACCGGACCCAAAAATAAAAATAAATAAATAAATAAATATTATCCACACATTTTAGCCTCTTGAGTAAACAGAATTACAGTTATGAACCACCAGTGATGGGCTGATTGGCTCATTGCAGCCTCAGTTATTGGTTCTTATTTCTCTTCTAGTCTTCTTTGCATGTATTCATTTCATTTTTTGTGAGTGTGCTAGTGCTGGAGCCAGAACTCATGCAAGGCCTGGCCTGTTTCAGGAGGCTGAAATCTTACCATCATGGTTCAAAGCCAGGCTGACCAGGAAAGTCTCAGATCCTTACCTCCAATTAACTGCCAGAAATCTGGGAGTACTACAGTTCTAGCCCCAGGATGGCCCACAAACAACTGTCTTCTGGATTTTCCTGCTAGAATTGGCCTTTACACTGGATACACATATTTCTGCCTCCTGGAGAATTACAGGCATGAGTCACCAGCCCCAGATTCTCTTCTTATTGACATTTTTGTGATCCTGAGGCTGGATCTCTGAGCAAGGGCACTGTTTCATAGCTTTCTCACTCAAGCCTGGTTCTTTACAACTCCACTGCAGATTCACTACTGTTTTCTTGTTTTTTTGTTTTGCTGGTGATTTGAAGATGAGAGACCAGAGCCCTCAGATTTAATCTATCTTAGTATGTAGGATTACACACAAAAAGAAGTGGCACTGTAGCTCAAATGGTAGACCACTAGCCTTGAAATGAAGAGCTGAGGGACCAGCGCTCAGGCCCAGAGTTCAAGCCTTACAACCGACCAAAAAAAGAGGATTACACGCAAAAACCAAAAACTCATGACTCATTTTGAAAATTTAATTGGATTTTCTTATACATTTTTTAATTTCTACTTTTTATTTCCATATGTATGCTGCTTGGAGCTATAAATCAGACCCTAGGTATTGTCCCAGTTCCTTTTTTTTTTTTTTTTTTTTTTGCCTGTCATGGAGCCTGAACTCTGGGCCTGGGCGCTGTCCCTCAGTTCTTCATCTTGAGGCTAGAACCGTACCACTTGTGCTACTGCTCCACTTCTAGTTTTTCCTGCTTATGTATTGGTGAGGCATTGAGCCCAGGGTCTCATGCATGCAAGGCAAGCACTCTCCCACTGATTCACCTTCCCAGTCCCCTCCCAGTGTATTTTTAATACTAGCCCTCTAATATGTGAGCCACAGCACAATTCAGAGCTTTAAAAAAAAAACTGTAGTTGGCTAATTAGAGTAGAGTTCATAGACTCCCCTGCCTTGGCTGGCCTTGAGTAGTGATCCTCAGATGTGAGACTCTTGAGTAAGTACAGTAACAAGTGTAAACTAACTCAATTTTGCTCATTTTAACCTCTGAAATCGGCTCTCCCTTTTCTTCTTCCACCTTTCTTTTAATTTATTTATTTTATTCTTGTTCGTGCTGGTCCTGGAGCTTGATCTCAAGGTGTGGGTGCTGTCCCAGAAATCATTGTCTCATTTCTGCTATTGGAGCCACATCTCAACCCCAGGTGTTTTTTTTTTCTTCTTTTTGGTGGTTCATTGGAGATGTGTCTCATGCAAAGAACAGAATGTCTCAGGAAGCTGAAATCTGATTACCAGTTTGAAGTCAGCCTGCACAGAGAATTCCATGAGACTCTTTACCTCCAATTAGCTGGTAGTCATCCCACCGATTAGCTGAGAGTAATAGAACACCAGCCTTGAATAAAGTAGAACAAATTCAACCCCCATGACTGGCACATACAGAAAAAATGTCCCATGTACTTTCCTGCATGGGCTTGATTTTAAAGGTTATTTTCTGATGAAGATGGCTGAGGAGAAGCTGGGGGCTAAACAAGCTCTCTCATAGAAAGCAATTTTAGTGTTCCAATAAACAGTCCTAAGCCAGAGAATCACACCAAGTGTGCCATCAAAGGACAGAGAGTTAGGCCAGAGAGGGAAAATCCAGGCAAGGAGACAGATATGAGCACTTTCCAGTGGCCACGGATGTGGCGACAGCAGCAGCCATAGCCACCATACCTGCAACATAGAGAGTCCGGGACTTAAGCGCCAGACGGGGCAAGTGAGCGGTTTCTACTCAACACCAGCAAGAACTGACAAGGAGCACACATCTTCATCCTGAAGTTCGCAGACCAGAGATGAGCCAGGAACCAAGACTCTGGCATGAGTAGAAGCCTGACATCCTCACTCCTTCTCAGGGAGCAGAGGAGGGAAGGCCAACCCTTCCCACCCATTACCGGAGATCTCCATCTTGGATACTGACAAAGCGTGGCTGTGTAGCTAGCTCCAACTCAGGCCTTGGAAGAAAACAAGAGTCATTTAGCAGGTCACAGGAACCTAAGCTGACCTGCCAGGCTTAGCTCCTCCCTGGGAAAAGTCACCCAGCTTGAGCAGCCAGCCCCAGGAGTGGCTTTATTCACTGGGTAAACAGAGCCAGAGGCAGCCCCTCCCTACAGCAGCCTTGACAATCAATTGAAATTCAGTAAACATAAACCCTGAGAATGGCTCCAGGCTGGGCTCTGTGAGTTTCTCAGAAGCTAACTCCTCAGGAAAAAGCTGCTGTTTGCTGAAAGGCCTCAACTTTACCCAGAACCTAGCCTTATCACAGCACCTCCAAATTAGAGGAAACAGCCATCTTCCTCTTTTGTGAAACTCAAAGTAGATCTCTGTCCCATTGAACTAGCCTGGGAGGAGGATCACAAAATCCTTGGTAAAGCAGAACATTTTTCTGCTTGCTCAAACAAATTGACTAATGAAACCATACAAACCACAGGAAAATCAAACACCACAAGCCGACCAGATAATCCAACAAGAGACTGGTTATGAACACAAGGAAGATACAGGATTGTCCCATTCCCCCAAAATATCAAATTCTCTTTTTTTGTACTTTTATAAAAAAAAATTTTCTGAAACTTTTTTTTAAATTTTAAACTTTCAAAATTTTTGTTTTCTATTAACTTTTTTTTCTTCCTCTTATAATTTTTATTTTGGGGTTATATGTGTGTGTGTTGTTTTCTTTTGTAAATTATTTTATTTTGTTCTTTTTTCTTTTTTTTATTGTGAACATACTGTACAGAGGGGTTACAATTACATGGGCAAGATAATGAGTACAATTCCTATCAAGCTTTGTAGCCTACTCCTTCCTTTACCCTTCACATCCCTTCCCAGCCTCCCACCGCCCTCGCGCCCAATCCTCCCCCCATCACCCGCAACAAAGTTGTAAAGTTCGTTTTCGACATGACAACTTGTACTTCTCATTGATGCAATGGGTCCACATGTGTCCTTATTTAAACGACTTATTTTTCCCCTTCCCTTCCACAAATTATACCGACATCAAATACAGTGAAAGCAGGGGTTATACTGTGGGGGAGGGACATACAAAGCAACAAAGAAATAATCTTATAAATGCAATACAAACAAATGCATGAAATTAAAAAAACATTTACATACATATTTTAGGGTTCATTTTCCTAACTTCACCTTATATGACCTTTTCTGCTTGACTCATACATGTACTAGATATTGAAAATAAGGGAAACACGGGACCTATGATTCTTTGGGCTTGGCATACTTCACTGAACATAATTTTTCCCAAGTCTTTCCATTTCCTATCAAACGGGGCAATGTCATTCTTTCCGATGGAGGCATAGAATTCCATTGTGTATGCCACATTTTCTTGATCCATTCATGTACTGAGGGGCATCTGCGTTGGTTCCATATCTTAGCTATGGTAAATAATGCTGTAATAAACATAGTTGTGCTGGTAGCTTTAGAGTGGTCTTGTTTGTAAACTTTTGGGTAAATGCCCAAAAGTGGGATTGCTGGATCATAGGGGAGCTCTATTTGGAGTCTTTTGGAGAACCTCCATACTACTTTCCAAAGTGGTTGAACAAGTTTACACTCCCACCAACAATGAAGTAAGGTTCCCTACTGTCCACATTCCCTCCAACATCTGTTGTTATTAGAGTTCTTCATTTTTGCCATTCTAACTGGGGTGAGGTGGTATCTCAATGTTGTTTTGATTTGCATATCTTTTATGGCTAGGGAGGTTGAGCATTCTACATGTGTTTATTGGCCATGCTTCTTTCTTCTTCAGAGAAGTTTCTCTTTAAGTCTTTAGCTCACTTATTTATTGGGCAGTTGTTTCTTTGAGGATTTGTTATTGGGGTATTTAATTTTTTGAATTGCAAGTATGGTTTACATAAGAGACACTTGTCGGTTGTATGGATACCGAAGATCTTCCCAATCCGTGGGCTTTCTATTGATCTTGCTAGCTATGTCCTTTGCCATGCGGAAGCTCTGCAACTTCATGCAATCCCATTTGTCCAAACTTTATTTGCTTTGTTTTATTTCCGGGTCTGTATTAAGAAAATTTCGGCCTGCTCCAAGGAGACCTAGGGTTTCCCCTATTCCATCCTGTAATGTTTTCAGAATGTCTGCTTTGACTTCAAGGTCTTTGATCCATTTGGAGTTGATTCTGGTGAAAGGTGATAGATAAGGATCTAGCTTTGGTTTTCTACAAGTAGTTAACCAATTTTGCCTGCAGCATTTACTGAAGAGGCTGTCTTTCTTCCATTCTATTTTTTGAGCTCCCTTATCGAAGATTAGATGGCTATAAGTCTGTAGGTTTATTTCTGGGTTTTCAATTCTATCCCATTGGTCCTGAGGTCTGTTGTTTTGCCAGTGCCAAGCTGTTTTGATTACTATGGCTTTAGAGTAGAGTTTGAAATTTGGTATTGATATTCCTCCAGCAGCGTTCTTTCTGTTGAGGACCGTTTTTGCTATTCGGGGTCTTTCATTGTTCCATATGAATTTTTGGATTGCCTCTTCTATTTCCTTGAAGAATGAGGTTTGAATTTTGATAGGTATTACATTGAATTTGTAGATAGCCTTGGGAAGTATTGCCATTTTCACGATGTTAATCTTTCCAATCCAGAAGCATGGGAGTTTTGCCATTTTCTAAGTTCTGTTTGGATTTCCTTTTCAAGTTTTTAAAGTTTTCATCATAGAGATCCTTCACTTATTTGGTATTTCATACCCTGCTACTTTGCCAAAGTTTTGAATCAGCTTGAGTAATTTGGGAGTAGAGTCTATGGGATTCTTTAAATACAAGATCAAGTCATCTGCAAAGAGGGAGAGTTTCATTTCTTCTTTCCCTATTTGCATCCCCTTTATGTTTGCATCTTGTCTAATTGCTGTAGCTAGGCATTGTAATACTAGATTGAAGATAAGTGGCGAGAGTGGACATCCTTGTCTTGCTCCTGAGTTAAGAGGGAATGGCTTTAATTTTTCACCATTAAGTATAATGCTGGCTGTAGATTTGTCATATACAGCCTTTACTGTATTGAGGAATGTCCCATGGATTCCTAATTTTTCCAAAACCTTCATCATAAAGGCGTATTGAATCTTGTCAAATGCTTTTTCTGCATCTATTGAGATAATCATGTGGTTCTTATTCTTGCTCCTGTTGATGTGATGGATAATATTAATTGATTTTCGTATATTGAACCAGCTTTGCATCCCTGAAATGAATCCTGTTTGATCGTGGTGTATGATTTTTTCTATGAATTGTTGAAGTCGATTGGCCAAAATTTTGTTGAGAAGTTTTGCATCAGTGTTCATCAAAGAAAATGTGTTTATAGTTCTATTTCTTTGATGAGTCCCTGCCCGGTTTTGGGATGAGGGTTATGATAGCTTCATAGAATGTGTTCAGTAGTGAACTTTCTCTATGGATTTCATTGAAGATTTGGAGGAGTATTGCTGTGAGCTCTGCTTTGAAGGCCTTGTAGAATTCCGCTGTAAAACCATCTGGTCCTGGAATTTTCTTAGCTAGAAAGTCTCTTATTGCTGTTTCTATTTCAATGCTTGATATGGGCCTGTTAAAATGGTTTAACTCATCTTGGTTTAGTTTTGGCATGTCAATATTTGCTAGGAAAAGGTCCATTTCTGTCAAGTTCTAAAACTTATTAGCATAAAGTTTTGAGAAGTATTCCATTAAAATGTTCTGAATCTTGGTTGTTTCCGTGGTGATGTTTCCATTCTCATCTATGAGTTTATTTATTTGGGTGTGTTCTCTTCTTTTTCTGATAAGATTTTCTAAACGAAGAGGTTCCGGGAAGATGGCGGAGGAGAAGCTGGAATCTGAACAAGCTCTTGCATAGAAAACAGTTTCAGAGTTCCAGTGAACAGTCCCAAGCCAGAGAATCACACCAAGTGTGCCATCACAGGACAGAGAGTTAGTCAAGAGAGGGGAAGCCAAGCAGACACATCTGAGCGTCTGCCAGCAGCTGCTGCTGCGGCGGCAGGGTCGCAGCGGCGACCACAGCCGCGGCCATACCTGAGCGCTCACACAGAGAGTCCGGGACGAAGGAGCCAGACGCAGCGGACGAGCGGATTCTACTCAACACCAGCAAGAACCGACAAGGAGCAGACAACTTCATCCTGCACTTTGCAGACCAGAGACGACCCAGGATCCAAGACTCGGCGTGAGTAGAAGCCCCACTTCCTCACTCCTTCTCAGGGAGCAGAGGAGGGAAGGCCACCCCTCCCCCCCCAGCACCGGTGATCTCCATCTTGGATACCGACAAAGCTCGGAGGAGCGGCTAGCTCCAGCTCAGGCCTTGGAATAAAACGAGTCATTTAGCAGGTCACAAGAACTTAACGGCGAAGTGACCTCACAGACTCAGTTCCATCCAGGGAAAAGTCACCCAGCTCAGGCACCAGCCATTGGAGTGGCTCTCCTCACCGGGTAACCAGAGCCAGAGGCTGCCCCTCCCTCTAGCAGCCACCACAATCAATTGAAAAACAGAAACCCTGAGAATGGCTCCAGGCTGGGTGCTGTGAGTTTTTTTTCACAAAATAGCCCCAGGGAAAAGCTACTGTTTGTTGAAAGGCCTCAACTCTACCCAGAACCTAGCCTCATCACTGCATCCCCCTCTTTTGTGATTCTCAAAGCAGATCACCCTCCCAGTAAACTAACCTGGGAGGGGGAATCTCAAAATCTTGGGTAAAGCAGAGCATTTTTCTGCCTGTTCCAACAAACTGACTTAAGAAACCAATCAAGCCACAGGACCTCAAGCCGACCAGAGACTCCAACCACACTCTGGTTACAGACAAAAGGGAGATACAGGACTCTTCCCACCCCTCCCAAAAAAAAAAAAAAATCAAAGAACTTTTTTTTTTCTTCTTCTTCTTCTTTTCTTTTTTCATTTTTTGTTTTGTTTTTTTTTTCGTCCTATGTTACCTTATATATATAAAAAAAATTTTTTGCTTTTCTAAAACTTTTATTAACCTTTAATTTTTGCCTCTTCTGAAAAAACTAATTGTTTTCCATTAACTTTTTTTTTTTCTTTCTCCTCTTATAATTTTTATTTTAGGAATACGTGAATGTGTGTTTTCCTTTCTTTTCTTGTCTTCTTTCTCTTTTTCTTTCATTCTTAATTATCTTTTTGTTTTTTGTCTAGCTCTACTGAACTTCTGATCTTTTTTTTTCTCCCTTTCTTATCCTTTTCACCTTTTCCTTTCTTTTGTTCTTCTGTATGTGACTTAACTCTTGTTCTGCACATCCTCAGATAAACCCGTAGTTAACCAGTAGACCCTATCCCCCATTGTGTACACACTTAATCCACAAACTTATTACTCAATTCAAAACCTCTGAGACTTAAATTCATTAATAGCAGTACTACCTCTTTATAACTATATAATATTTTAAGCATTTTTTTAAAGTTTTTCACATCTCCTCTATGTCCCTCCCTTTCTCTCAACATATTCATATTCCTCTATAAATAGATGGTCCTTTAATCTCTAAAATAACATTAATGTTTACGTTTCTTTTTTTTTCTGGTCTCTTTTCATTCCCCTTTCCCTTTCTTCTTTTTCTCTCTCTCTCTACTTGCATCCTACCCAACCTATTTCCTGCATTGTGATTAGGACATAGTTAACTCTCCCTGTGCCTCCCCACACCAATCTATTCCTATTTTTTACCCACATCTCTCCCTAACCGTAATAATTTCTGGTTTTCCAAATTCTTCTCTGCGGTTCGAAGCCCTTTAACATATAGTTGTTTGATGTCGAATAGATGTATCTGTTGAACTAGATTGTATCTGTAGACTATTGACTGTACAAATGCAAACTTTGGTTGATGGTTGCCTTAAGATAGTGTTCTAGCACAAAACTGATGCTATCTTCATCTCAAATGGGCAGAGTAAGCCGGAAAAACACAAGAAAAATGGCAAATTCGGGTATCTCAATTCCCAATCTTGACAATCAGGGGTTAGAAGAGATAATGAATAATCCAGAGGAGAGTTCCCAAACAGCTCTACAAACACTGGTGGCAAACATGATAAATGAAAAGTTTGACAACGTACAAAGGACTCTGTATGAGCGTGATAGGGAGAGAGAGGAAGCATCCCAGAAGTTTATACAGGAATATCATAAGCGTGAGGAAGCTACTCAAAAACTGATACAGGATTTGCGTGAACAACTTGAGAATACTCAAAGAGAAAGGGAGGAATGGCGTGAGCAGGCTGAGAACACTCAAAGAGATCTGCAGGAATCCCACGAACGGGAGGAAGCTAATCAAAGAGTAATACAGGAATTGAGAGACCAGGTAGAGAACACACAAAGATCACTAAAGGCATTCATGGAATCCATTAACAAAGAGCTGAAGGAAGTCAGGGAGACCACAAAGGGAATGCTGAATGGAACCCAACAGAAGGAAGGGGAGCCCAAAGAAACCATAACCAATCAACTAAGCAATTTGAGGACAAACACTGAACACCAAATTAAGGAAGTAAAGAAATTCATACAAGACCTAAAACAGAGCTTCAACAAAGAACTTGAAGCCATCAAAGCTGACCAACTAGAAGGAAAAGAGATAAAAAACAAAGTAGAGAGTCTTGACAGCAGGTTAGACCATGCAGAAGATCGAATCTCAGGGATTGAAGACAGCCTAGATATTATAGAGAAAGAACATACAACCATCCAAGACAAGTCCAAGAAGTATGATAGATCTATCCAACACCTGGAAGACACCATCAGAAGGCCTAATCTAAGGATAATGGGTGTAGAGGAGCACCTAGAAACAGAAGTTAATGGTCTAGGAAATTTGTTTAACAGGATCCTAGCAGAGAACTTCCCAAACATGCAAAAAGATAGGCCTGTCCAGATACAAGAAGCCTTTAGAACCCCAAATAGACCAGACCAGAATAGGACATCCCACCGCCACATTATAATCCACACAGGATCAACTCAGAACAAGGAAAAGATCCTTAAAGCTGTCAGAGAGAAAAGGGTAATCACTTATAAAGGGAAACCAATTAGAATCACCTCAGATTTCTCAGCAGAGACAATCAAAGCAAGAAGAGCCTGGAATGATGTATGCCATGCCCTAAAAACAAACAACTATCAACCAAGAATACTGTACCCAGCTAAACTCTCCTTCATAACTGAAGGCCAAATAAAAACCTTCCATAGCAAAGAAAAATTGAAACAATACATCTCCACCAAACCAGCCCTACAAAAGATTCTTAAAGATGTCCTACACATAGAAAACCAACAAGACCGCAATAAAGGCCAAGAAACTCCACCCAAACTGAGAATCCAAGAACCATAGGAAGAACCCAGTTTTCGCAGCCCCCAAGAAGGTAGATAACATGGCAGGAACTCCCAAATACCTCTCAGTCCTATCTCTTAATGTTAACGGACTGAACTCTCCAATTAAGCGACATAGACTGTCTAGTTGGATTAAAAAACAAGACCCTTCTATCTGCTGCCTGCAGGAGTCACATCTTGCCCGTAAAAACAAACACATTTTCAATGTTAAAGGCTGGAACAAAATCTACCAAGCAAACGGACCGCATAAACAGGCGGGAGTTGCAATCCTAATATCAGATAAAATAGACATCAAATTAAAATTCGTGAAAAGAGATAAAGAAGGTCGCTACATACAAATTAAAGGATCTCTCCTTCAGGAGGATATTACAATTCTAAATATCTATTCGCCAAACAATGGAGCACCCAAATTTATCAAAGAAACACTACTTTCCCTCAAATCCCATATAGATCCAAAGACATTAATTGTTGGGGATTTTAACACACCACTCTCCCCACTAGATAGATCAACTCGGCAAAAACTCAACAGAGAAACCGCAGATCCAAACAGCTGCATAGATCAACTAGACTTAACAGACATTTACCGAACATTTCACCCAGCAGCATCAGAATACACGTTTTTCTCAGCAGCACATGGAACGTTTTCTAAAATAGACCACATTTTAGGCCACAAAGAAAACTTGTCTAAATTCAGAAACATTGAAGTTATACCTTGCATTCTCTCTGACCACAAGGGAATAAAATTAGAACTCAACACAAAAAGCCACCAAAGAAAGTCCTGTATCACAGGGAGGCTGAACAACACATTGCTGAATCATGAGTGGGTCATGGAAGAGATTAGAAAGGAAATTCAAATGTTCATGCTATTCAACAAAAATGAACACACAAAATACCAGCTCCTCTGGGACACAGCAAAGGCAGTACTCAGAGGCAAGTTTATAGCTCTGAGCTCCTACATCAACAAATTGGAGAGATCTGAAACTAACAATTTAATGACACATCTAAACCTCCTTGAAAAAGAGCAGCAAGATAAACCCCAATCCAGTAGACGGAAAGAAATAATCAAAATTAAACCAGAATTAAATGAATTAGAATCCAAAAAAACTATAGAAAGAATCAACAAAACAAAGGGTTGGTTCTTCGAAAAACTTAACAAAATTGACAGACCCTTAGCAAATCTTATCAGAAAAAGAAGAGAACACACCCAAATTAATAAACTCAGAGATGAGAATGGAAACATCACCACGGAAACAACCAAGATTCAGACCATTATAAGGGAATACTTCTCAAAACTTTATGCTAATAAGTTTGAGAACTTGACAGAAATGGACCTTTTCCTAGCAAATATTGACATGCCAACACTAAACCAAGATGAGTTAAACTATCTTAACAGGCCCATATCAAGCATTGAAATAGAAACAGCAATAAGAGACCTCCCAGCTAAGAAAAGTCCAGGACCTGATGGTTTTACAGCGGAATTTTACAAGGCCTTCAAAGCAGAGCTCACACCAATTCTCCTCCAACTCTTCAATGAAATTGAAAGAGAAAGCTCACTACCGAACACATTCTATGAAGCCATCATAACCCTCATCCCAAAACCAGGCAGGGACTCATCAAAGAAAGAGAACTATAGACCCATTTCTTTGATGAACATTGATGCAAAACTTCTCAACAAAATTTTGGCCAACCGACTTCAACAATTCATCCAAAAAATCATACACCACGATCAAACAGGATTCATTTCAGGGATGCAAAGCTGGTTCAATATACGCAAATCAATTAATATTATTCATCACATCAACAGGAGCAAGAATAAGAACCACATGGTTATCTCAATAGACGCAGAAAAAGCATTCGACAAGATCCAACACCCCTTCCTGATGAAGGTTTTGGAAAAATTAGGAATCCATGGAACATTCCTCAATACAATAAAGGCTGTATATGACAAACCTACAGCCAGCATTATACTCAATGGTGAAAAACTAAAGCCATTTCCTCTTAACTCAGGAACAAGACAAGGATGCCCACTCTCTCCACTTCTCTTCAATCTAGTATTAGAATGCCTAGCTACAGCAATAAGACAAGATGCAGACATAAAGGGGATCCAAATAGGGAAAGAAGAAATAAAACTCTCCCTCTTTGCAGATGACATGATCTTGTATTTAAAGAATCCCATAGACTCCACTCCCAAATTGCTCAAGCTGATTCAAAACTTTGGTAAAGTAGCAGGTTATAAAATTAACCCCCAAAAATCAATGGCTTTTCTGTATGCCAACAATGAGAAAAGTGTGGCTGAAATTAGGAAAGCAACTCCATTTCTAATAGCCCCACAAAAAATAAAATACCTAGGAATTAACTTAACTAAAGAAGTGAAGGACCTCTATGATGAAAACTTTAAAATCTTGAAAAAGGAAATCAACACAGAACTTAAAAAATGGCAAAACCTCCCATGCTCCTGGATTGGAAAGATTAGCATCGTGAAAATGGCAATACTTCCCAAGGCTATCTACAAATTCAACGCAATACCTATCAAAATTCCACCCTCATTCTTCAAGGAAATAGAAGAGGCAATCCAAAAATTCATATGGAACAATAAAAGACCCCGAATAGCAAAAACGCTCCTCAACGGAAAGAACACTGCTGGAGGAATATCAATACCAAATTTCAAACTCTACTATAAAGCCATAGTAATCAAAACAGCTTGGTATTGGCATAAGAACAGACCTCAGGACCAATGGAATAGAATTGAAAACCCAGAAATGAACCTACAGACCTATAGCCATCTAATCTTCGATAAGGGAGCTAAAACAATAGAATGGAAGACAGACAGCCTCTTCAGTAAATGGTGCTGGCAAAACTGGTTAACTACATGTAGAAAACTAAAGCTAGATCCTTATATATCACCCTGCACCAGAATCAACTCCAAATGGATCAAAGACCTTGAACTCAAAGCAGACACTCTGAAAACATTACAGGATGGAATAGGAGAAACCCTGGGTCTCCTCGGCTCAGGCCGAAATTTTCTGAATAGAGACCCGGAAACACAACAAATCAAAGAAAGGTTGGACAAATGGGATTGTATAAGGTTGCAGAGCTTCTGCAGGGCAAATGACATAGCTAGCAAGATCAATAGAAAGCCCACGGACTGGGAGAAGATCTTTACTAGCCATACAACGGACAAGGGTCTCATATCTAAAATATACTTGGAACTCAAAAAATTAAACCACCCAACAACAAATCCTCAAAGAAACAACTGCCCAATAAGTAAGTGGGCGAAAGACTTAAAGAGAAGATTCTCTGAAGAAGAAAGAAGGATGGCCAATAGACACATGAAGAAATGTTCAACATCCCTAGCCATAAAAGAAATGCAAATCAAAACAACATTGAGATATCACCTCACTCCAGTTAGAACAGCAAAAATCAAGAACTCTAACAACAACAGATGCTGGAGGGGATGTGGACAGAAAGGAACCTTACTTCATTGTTGGTGGGAATGTAAACTTGTTCAACCACTTTGGAAAGCAGTATGGAGGTTCCTCAAAAGACTCCACATAGAGCTCCCCTATGACCCAGCAATCCCACTTTTGGGCATTTACCCTAATGTTTACAAAAAAGACCACACTAAAGCTACCAGCACAACTATGTTTATTGCAGCATTATTTACCATAGCTAAGATATGGAACCAACCCAGATGCCCCTCAATAGATGAATGGATCAAGAAAATGTGGTATATATACACAATGGAATTCTATGCCTCCATCAGAAAGAATGACATTGCCCAATTTGTTAGGAAATGGAAAGGCTTGGAAAAAATTATATTAAGTGAAGTAAGCCAGGCCCAAAGAAACATAGGTCCCATGGTTTCCCTTATTTGCAATATCTAGTATAGGTATGAGTCAAGCGGAAAAAGTCAGAGAAGGTGATGTTAGGAAAACGAACCCTCAAATATGTATTTTAATGTTTTTGTTTCTTTCATGCATGTGTTTCTAACGCATTTATAAGATTATTTCTTGGTTGCTTTGTATGTCCCTCTCCCACAGTGTAACCCCTGCTTTCACTATATTTGATGTCAGTATAACATGTGGAGGAGATGGGGACAAACAAGTCGTTTAAGGATTCAGGTGGACCTGTTGCAACAATGAGAAGTACAAAATGTCATGTCAAAACAAGCTTTACAATGTCGGAGGGGGGGAGGGGGGGTATGATTGGGTGGGGGGGAGGGGGGAGGCTGGGAAGGGAGGTGAAGGGTAAACAAAGGAGGAGGCTGCAATGCTTGGTAAGAAATGTATGCATTATCCTGACCATGTAATTGTAACCCCTCTGTACAGTATGTTCTCAAATAAAATAAAATAAAATTAAAAAAAAAAAAAAAAAAAGATTTGCTAAAGGTCTGGAAATTTTGTTAATTTTTTCGAAGAACTAGCTCTTTGTTTTGTTGATTCTATCTATAGTTTTTTTTTGCTTCTAATTCTTTTAATTCTGATTTAATATTAATCATTTCTTTCCATCTACTGGATTGGGGTTTATTTGCTGGTTTTTTTCAAGGAGGTTCAGATGTCTCGTTAAATTGTTGGTTTCACATATCTCCAATATGTTGATGTAGGAACTCAGAGTTATAAACTTCCCTCTGAATACTGCCTTTGCTGTGTCCCAGAGGAGCTGGTTATTTGTGTGCTTATTTTTGTTGAATAGCATGAATATTTGAATTTCCTTTCTAATCTCTTCCATGACCCACTCGTAATTCAGCAGAGTGTTGGTCAACCTCCATATGTTACCAGACTTTCTTTGGTGGCTTTTGCTGTTGAGTTCTAATTTTATTCCCTTGTGGTCAGAGAGAATGCAAGGTATAACTTCAATGTTTCTGAATTTGGACAAGTTTGCTTTGTGGCCTAAAATGTGGTCTATTTTAGAAAACGTTCCATGTGCTCCTGAGAAAAACGTGTATTCTGATGGTGCTGCGAGAAATATTCGATAGATGTCTTTTAAATCTAGTTGATGTATGCAGTTGTTTAGATCTGCGGTTTCTCTGTTGAGTTTTTGCCGAGTTGATTTATCTAGTGGGGAGAATGGTGTGTTAAAATCTCCTACAATTAATGTCTTTGGATCTATGTGGGATTTAAGGGAAAGTAGTGTTTCTAGGATAAATTTGGGTGCTCTGTTGCTTGGCAAATAAATATTTAGAATTGTAATATCCTCCTGAAGGAGAGATCCATTAATAAGTATGTAGCGACCTTCTTTATCTCTTCTAACTAATTTTAATTTGAAGTCTATTTTGTCTGATATTAGGATTGCAAGTCCAGCTTGTATATGGAGGCCATTTGCTTGGGAGATTTTGTTCTAACCTTTCACATTGAAAATGTGTTTGTTTTAATGGGCAAAATTCCTGAAGGTAGCACAAAGAAGGATCGTGCTTTTTAATCAAGCTAGACAGTCTATGTCGCTTAATTGGAGAGTTAAGTCCGTTAATGTTAAGAGATAGGACTGAGTGGTATTTGGGAGTTCCTGGCATTTTATCTCTTTCTTGGGGGCTGCGGCAACTGGGTTCTTCCTATGGTTCTTCGATTCTCGGTTTGGGTGCAATTTCTTGGCCTCTATTGTTGTCTTGTTGGTTTTCTAGGTGTAGGACATCTTTAAGAATCTTTTGTAGGACTGGTTTGGTAGAGATGTATTGTTTCAATTTTTCTTTGTTATGGAAGGTATTTATTTGGACTTCAGTTATGAAGGAGAGTTTAGCTGGGTACAGTATTCTTGCTTGATAGTTGTTTGTTTCTAAGGCATGGCATGCATCATTCCAGGTTCTTCTTGCTTTGATTGAATCTGCTTAGAAATCTGAGGTGATTCTAATTGGTTTCCATTTACAGGTGATTTATCTTTTCTCCTTGACAGCTTTAAGGATCTGTTCCTTGGTCTAAATTGATCCTGTGTGGATTATAATGTGACGATGGGATGTCCTATTCTGGTCTGGTCTATTTGGAGTTCTAACAGCTTCTTGTATCTGAATAGGCCTATCTTTTTACATGTTTGGGAAATTCTCTGACAGGGTCCTGTTAAACAAATTTCCTAGACCATTAACTTCTGTTTCTAGGTGCTCCTCTACACCCATTATCCTTAGATTAGGCCTTCTGATGGTGTCTTCCAAGTGTTGGATATTTCATATTTCATATTTCTTGGACTTGTCTTGGATGGTTGTATGTTCTTGCTCTATAATATCTAGGCTGTTTTCAATCCCCAAGATTCGACCTTCTACATGGTCTAACCTGCTGTCAAGACTTTCTACTTTGGTTTTTATTTCTTTTCCTTCTAATTGGTCAGCTTTGATGGCTTCAAATTCTTTGTTGAAGCTTTGTTTTAAATCTTGTATGAACTTCTTTACTTCCTTAAGTTGGTGTTAAGTGTTTGTTCTCAAATCACTTAGCTGATTTGTTATGGTTTCTTTGGACTTCCATTCCTGTTGTTGGGTTCCATTCAGCATTCCCTTTGTGGTCTCCTTGACTTCCATCAGCTCTTTGTTAATGGATCCCATGAATGCCTTTAGCGATCTTTGTGTGTTCTCATCCTGCTCTCTCAATTCCTGTATTACTTTTTGCTTAGCTTCCTTCCGTTCATGCCATTCCTGTAGTTCTCTTTGAGTGTTCTCAGCATGTGCACGCCATTCCTGACTTTCTCTTGGAGTATTCTCAAGCTGCTCAAGCAAATCCTGTATCAGTTTTTGAGTAGCTTCCTCACGCTCATGATATTCCTGTGTAAACCTGTGGATTGCCTCCTCTCTCTCCCTATCACGCTCATACAGAGTCCTTTGTAGGTTTTTAATCTTTTCATTTATCATGTTTGCCAGCAGTGTTTGTAGAGCTTTTTGGGAATTCTCCTCTGGATTATTCATTATCTGTTCTGTCCCCTGATTATCATGAGTGGGAGTTGAGATACCTGGACTTGCCATTTTTCTTGTGTTTTTTCAGGCTTACTCTGCCCATTTGGGATGAAAATAACACCAGTTTTGTGCTAGAGCACTAACTTAAGGCAAACATCAACCAAAGTCTGAATTTGCACATTCCATAGTCTGCAGATACAATCTAGTTCAACAGATACATCTATTCAACATCAAACAACTATGTATCAATGGGCTATGAACCACAAAGAAGAATTTGGAAAACCAGAAATTATTAGGGTTAGGGAGAGATGTGGGTAAAAAATAGGAATAGAGTGATGTGGGAAGGGACAGGGAGAGTAAACTAAGTCCTAATCTCAAAGCAGGAAATTGGTTGGATAGTATGAAAGTAGAGACAGAGAAAAAAAGAAGAAAAAGAAAGGGAAAAAATAGAGACCAGAAAAAAGAGAAAAGTAAAAATTATTATGCAGAATCAAAAACAAACTATTCAGAGAAGAACATGAATATAATGAGAGAAGGGGAGGGATATAAAGGAGATGTGAAAATCTTAATAATAAAAATACTTAAAATATTATATAGGTATAAATTGGTAGTACTGCTATTAAGGAATTTAAGTCTCAGAGGTTTTGAATTGAGTAATAAATTTGTGGATTAAGTGTGTACAGAATGGGGGATAGGGTCTAATAGTCAACAATGGGTTTATCTGAGGGTGTGCAGTACAACAATTAAGTCTCATAAAGAAGAACAAAAGAGAAGAAAATGTGAAAAGCATAAGAGAGAAAGAAAAAAGATAAAAAGTTCAGTTGAACTAAACAAAAACAAAAAGAATTTTTTTTATAAAAAGAAAGAAAAAAAGTAAACGGCACACACACATGTACTCCTAAAATAAAAATTATGAGGAAAAAAAAGTTACTACAAAACAATTTTTTTCAAAAAACGTAAAAATTAAAAAAAAAAGTTTTAGAAAAGAAAAAAAAATTTATAAAAGGTATAAAAAAAAGAAGAAGAGAAGAAAAATTTCTTTGAATTTTTTGGGAGGGTTGGGAAAAATCCTGTATCTCCCATGTTTCCGTAACCAGTCTCTTGTTGGAGACTCTGTCTGCTTGTGGTCCTGTGGCTTGGCTGGTTTCTTAAGTCAGTTTGAACAGGCAGAAAAATGCTCTACTTTGCCCAGGATTTTGCAATCTTCCTCCCAGTTTATTCCAATGGGAGGGAGATCTGCTTTTAGTATCACAAAAGAGGTAGGTGGCTTTTTCCTCAAATTTGGAGATGCTGTGATGAGGCTAGTTTCTGGGTAGATTTGAGGCTTTTCAGCAAATAGTAGCTTTTCCCGGGGGCTAGTTAGTGAGAAACTCACAGAGCCCTGCCTGGAGCCATTCTCAGGATTTATGTTTACTGAATTTCAATTGATTATCAAGGGTGCTAAAGGGAGGAACAGCCTCTGGCTCTGATTACCCAGTGAAGAAAGCCACTCCTAGCGCTGGCGCCAGAGCTTGGTGAATTTTCCCTGGTAGGAGCTGAGTCTGGCAGGTCTGTTTAGGTTCTTGTGACCTGCTAAATGACTCTAGTTTTCTTCCAAGGCCTGAGTTGCAGCTAGCAGCTCCGCTGAGCTTTGTTGGTATCCAAGATGGAGATCTCCAGTACTTGGGAGGGGAGGGGTGGCCTTCCCTCCTCTGGTCCCTGAGAAGGAGTGAGGATGTCAGGCTTCTACTCACGCCAAGTCTTGGTTCCTGGGTTGTCTCTGGTCTGTGAACTGCATGGTGAAGATGTCCACTCATTGTTGGTTCTTGCTGGTGTTGAGAAGAATCCGCTCGCCCACTGCATCTGGCTCCTTTGTACCAGACTCTCTGTGATTCAGGTATGGTGGGTTCAGTCACCAGCGCCACCGCTGCTGTCGCAGTGGCTGCAGCTGCTGGCAAGAGCTCAGATCTGTCTCCCTGTCTGGATTTTCCCTCTCTGGCACACTTGGTGTTATTCTCTGGCTTAGGACTGTTCACTGGAACTGTAAAACTGCTTTCTATGCGAGAGCTTGTTGTGCCTCCAGAATCTCCTCTGCCATCTTCCCGGAACTCTCTCTTTTTATCTTTTAAAATAATTTTTTTTGTTTAGTTCTAGTGACCATTTGATCCTTTTTTTCTTTCCTACTCTTTCTTTTCACGTTTTATTCTCTTCCATTCTTTGCATGATAAATTGCTGTTCTCATCCTCATATATACCTGTAGTTGATTATTTGACTTTAGCCCCATTGTGTACACACTTAATCCAGAAATTTATTACTCAGTTTAAAACTGCTTAGACTTAACTTCCGTAATAGCAGTACTACCTCTTAATACCTATATAATATTTTTAGCATTTTTATATTTAAGTTTTCCATATCTCCATTCTATCCCTCCTGTTCTCTTATTCTATCTGCGTTCTTCTCTGAATATTATGTCTTAAAATTTGCATAATTTTTAAGTGTTGCACTTCTAAATTTTTAATGTTTGTTTTTCTGTTTTTTCTTGTCTTTTTTCTTTCTCTTTCTTCTTTTTTTCTCTCTTACTATCATTCTATCCAAGCTATTTCCTGCTTTGATATTAGGATTTGTTTGAATTAACTCTCCCACTGCCTTTCCACATCCCTCTATGCCTATTTTTACCCACATCTCTCCCTAAACTTAATAATTTCTGTTTGCCAACTTCTTCTTTGCTGTTCGTAGCCCATTAATACTTAGTTGTTTGATGTTGAATAGATATATCTATTGAATTATATTGTATCTGCAGACTTTTGACTGTGCAACTACAGACTTTGGTTGATGCTTGCCTTAAAATAGTGTGCTAGCACAAAACTGATTTATTTTCATCCCAAATGGGCAGAGCAATCTGGAAAAACACAAGAAAAATGGCAAGTCCAGGTATCTCGACTCCCACTAATAATAATCAGGGGACAAAAAAGATAATGAATAATCCATTGAAGAGTTCCCAAAAAGCTCTACAAATACTACTGGTAAACATGGTAGATTAAAAGATTGAAAATCTGCAAAGGACTCTCTATAAGCGTGATAGGGAGAGAGAGGAGGCAAAACAAAGGATATCATGAGTGTGAGGAAGGTACTCAAAGATTGATACAGGAGTTGCGAGAGTAGCTTGAGAACACTTAAAGGGAAATAAAGGAATTGAGTGAGCAGGCTGGGATCAGTCAAAGAGAAAGTCATGAATGTCATGAGCAGGCTGAAAACACTCAAAGAGAACTACAGGAACTGTGTGAATATGAAGAAGCTAATCAAAGAGTAATAGAGGAATTGAGAGAGGGGGATGAGAATACAGAAAGATCACTAAAGGCATTCAAGGAATCCATAAATAGAGAGCTCAAACAAGTCAGGGAGGCCACAAAAGGGAATGCTGAATGGAACCTAACAGAAGGAATAGGAGTCCAAGGAAACCATAACTAATCAACTAAGTGATTTGAGAATAAATGCTGACACCAAATTAAGGAAGTAAAGAAGTCCATACAAGATCTAAAACAAAGCTCCAACAAAGAATCTGAAGCCATCAAAGCCGACCAACTAGAAGGAAAAATAAAAAACAAAGTAGAAAGCCTTGATAGTAGGTTAGACCATGCTGAAGATCGAATTTCAGGTATTGAAGTCAGCCTAGTTATTATAAAGAAAGAACATACAACCATCCAAGACAAATCCAAGAAATATGACAGAGCTATTCAACACTTGGAAGACAACATCAGAAGGCCTAATCTGAGGCTAATGGGTGTAGAGACAGAAGTTAATGGTCTAGGAAATCTGTTTAGCAGGATCCTAGCAGAGAACTTTCCAAACATGCACAAAGATAGGTCTATTCAGATACAAGAAGCTTTTAGAACACCAAATAGACGGGACTAGGATAGGACATGCCACCGTCACATTATAATATACACACGATCAATTCAGACCAAAGAAAAGTTCCTTAAAGCTGTCAAGGAGAAAAGCTCAATCACCGATAAAGGGAAACCAATTAGAATCACCTCAGATTCCTCAGCAGAAACAATTAATGCCAGAAGAGCCTAGAATGATGTATGCCATGCCCTAAAGACAAACAACTATCAACCAAGAATACTGTACCCAGATAAACTCTCCTTCAAAACCAACTAGATCACAATAAAGGCCAAGCAACCATACCCAAACTGAGAATCCAAGAACCATAGGAAGTACCAAGTTTCCACAGCCCCCAAGAAGGTGGATAAAATGGCAGCAACTCCCAAACACCTCAGTCCTATCTCTCAACATTAACGGACTTAACTCTCCAATTAAACGACATAGACTCTCTTCTTGGATTAAAAAGCAACATCCTTCTATTTGCTTCTTTCAGTAGTCACATCTTGCCCGTAAAAACAAACACATTTTCAATGTGAAAGGTTGAAACAAAATCTACCAAGCAAATGGCCCCCATAACCAGGCGGGAGTTGCAATCCTAATACCAGATAAAATAGACTTCAAATTAAAATTAGTGAGAAAACATAAAGAAGGTCGCCACATACTCATTAAGGGATCTCTCCTTCAGGAGGATATTACAATTATAAATATCTATTCGCCAAACAACGGAGCACCCAAATTTATCCAAGAAACACTACTTTCCCTCAAATCCCACATAGATCTAAAGACACAGGCCGAAATTTTCTTAATAGTGACCCAGAAGCACAACAAATCTAAGAAGGGTTGAACAAATGGGATTGCATGAAATTGCATAGCTTCTGCATGGCAAAGGACATAACTAGCAAGATCAGTAGAAAGCCCACGGATTGGGAGAAGGTCTTCACTAGCCATATAACAGACAAGGGTCTCATATCTAAAATATACCTGCAACTCAAAAAATTAAACCCCCCAACAACAAACCTTCAAAGAAAAAACTGCCCAATAAATAATTGGGCTAAAGACATAAAGAGAAACTGCTCTGAATAGGAACGAAGGATGGCCAATAGACACATGAAGAAATGCTCAACCTCCCTAGCAATAAAAGAAATGCAAATTAAAACAGCATTGAGATACCACCTCACCGCAGTTAGAATGGCTAGAATCAAGAACTCTAATAACAACAGATGCTGGATGGCATGTGGACAGAAGGGAACCTTAATGCATTGTTGGTGGGAGTATAAACTTGTACAACCACTTTGGGAAGTAGTATGGAGGTTCCTCAAAAGACTCCACATAGAGCTCCCCTATAACCCAGCAATCCCACTATGGGGCATTTAACCAAATGTTCACAAACAAAACTACAAGAAAGTTACCAACACAGCTATGTTTATTGCAGCCTTATTTACCATAGCTAAGATATGGAACCAACCCAGATGCCCCTCAGTAGATGAATGGATCAAGAAAATGTGTTATATATACACAATGGAATTCTATGCTTCCATCAGAAAGAATGACATTGCCCCATTTGTTAGGAAATGGAAAGACTTGGGAAAAATTATATTAAGTGAAGTAAGCCAGGCCCAAAGACACTTAGGTCCCATGGCTTCCCCTGTTTGTAATAACTTGTTTAAGTCTGAGTCAAGCAGAAAAGGTCAGATAAGTTGATGTTAGGGAAATGAACCTTATGATATTTATTCAAATGATTTTTTTCTTTCATGCAATTGTTTGTAACACATTTATAAGATGATTTCTTTGTTGCTTTACATGTGCCTCCAGCACTGTATAACCCCTGCTTTCACTGTATTTGATGTTATCATTTGTGGAGGGGAAGGGAAAAAACAAATCGTTTAAATAGGTGGACCCATTGCAACGAGACATACAAGTCATTATGTCAAAAACGAACTTTACAACTTTGGTGAGGGGATGAAGGTTGCGTGGTGGGACAGGGGGAGAATGGGAGGGGAAGGGGAAACAAAGGAGGAGGCTACAATGCTTTATCAGAAATGTACTCATTGTCTTGCCCATGTAATTCTAACCCCTCTGTACAATATTTTCACAATAAAAAAGTGGTCTAATTTGGAAAATGTTCCATGTAATGGTGAGAAAAAATGTATTCTGATGCTGCTGGGTGAAATATTCAGTAGTTTTCTGTTAAATCTAGCTGATCTAGGCAGTTCTTTTGATCTGCAGTTTCTCTGTTGAGTTTTTTCGAGTTGATCTATGTATTGTGGATAGTGGTCTTTTAAAGTCCCCAACAATTCTTATCTTTGGATCTATTTGAGATTTTGGGGAAAGTAGTATCTGTTGGATAAATTTCGGTGATCCATTGTTTGGCGAATAGTATTTATTATTGCAATATCCTCCTGAAAGAAAGATCTCTTAATTCGTATGTAGTGAACTTCTTTATCTCTTCTCACTAATTTTAATTTGAAGTCTATTTTATCTGATGTTATGATTGCAATTCCTGTCTGTTTATGCAGGCCATTTGCTTGGTAGATTTTGTTCCAGACTTTCATGTTCAAAGTGTATTTGTTTTTATGAGCAAGGTGTGATTCCTGAAGGCAGCAGATAGAAGGATGTTGCTTTTTAATCCAACTAGACAGTGTATGTCGCTTAATTGGAGAGTTAAATCCGTTAATATTGAGAGAAAGGACTGAGAAGTGTTTGGTAGTTTCTGCCATTTTATCCGCCTTCTTGGGGGCTGCCTCAACTTGGTTCTTCCTATGGTTTTTGGATTCTCAGTTTGGGTGCCATTTCTTTGTCTTTATTGTGATCTTGTCCGTTCTGTCTGTGTAGGACATCTTTAAGTATCTTTTGTAGGACCGGTTTGGTGGAGATATATTTTTTCTCAGTTTTTCTTTTCTATGGAAGATTTTTATTTCACCTTCGGTTATGAAGGAGAATTTAGTTGTTTACAGTATTCTTGGTTCATACTTTGTCTTTAGGTCATGGCATGCATCATTCCAGGCTCTTCTTGCTTTAATTTACTCTGATGAAAAAAATGAAGTTATTCTAATTGTTTTCCCTTCATAGATGATTGATCTTTTCTCATTGACAGCTTTAAGGATCTTTTCCTTGGTCTGAATTGATCTTGTGCATATTATAATGTGATGGTGGGATGTCCTGCTCTCGTCTGGTCTATTTGGGGCTCTAAACGTTTCTTGTATCTGAATAGGCCTATCCTTTTGCATGTTTGGGAATTTCTCTGCTAGGATCCTGTTAAACAAATTTCCCAGACCATTATCTTCTGTTTCTAGGTGCTACTCCACACCCATTATTCTCAGATTAGGCCTTCTGATGGTGTCTTCCAATTGCTGAATATATCTATCATATTTCTGGATTTGTCATGGATAGTTGTACATTGTTTCTGTATAATATCTAGACTGTCTTCATTTACCGAGATTCGATCTTCTGCATGGTCTAACCTACTGTCAAGACTTTCTTCTTTGTTTTTTATTCATTTTCCTTCTAATTGTTTGGTTTTGATTACTTCAAATTCTTTGTTGGAGCTTTGTTTTAGATCTTGAATGGACTTCTTTACTTCCTTAATTTGGTGTTCAGTTCTTATTCTCAAATCACTTAGTTGTTTGGTTATGGTTTCCTTATACTCCCATTCCTTCTGTTGGGTTCCATTCAGCATTCCCTTTGTGGTCTTCCTGAATTCTTTCAACTGTCTGTTTATGGATTCCATGAATGCCTCTATTGAACTTTGTTTATTCTTGTCCCTCCCTTGCAATTCCAGTGTTACTCTTTGATTAGCTTCCTCATTTTCATGCAATTCCTGTAGTTCTCTTTGACTGTTCTCAGCTTGTTCACGCAATTCCTGACATTCTCTTTGTCTGTTTTCAGCCTGCTCATGCAATTCCTATAATTCTATGATGGTTCTCAGCCTGCTCACACAATTCCTTTATTTCTCTTTGAGTGTTCTCAACCTATTCATGCATTTCTGTATCAATCTTTGAGTAGCTTCCTCATGCTCATGAGATTACTGTATTGATCTTTGGTTTGCTTCCTCTCTCTCCCTATCATGTTTACACTGAGTCCTTTGCAGGTTTTCTATCTGTTCATTCACCATGTTTCCAAGTAATATTTATTGAGCTTTTGGGGAACTCTCCTCTGGAATACTGGTTATCATGAGTGGGAGTTGAGATACCAGGACTTTCATTTTTCTTGTGTTTTTCTGACTTGTTCTGCCCATTTGATATGAAAGTTTTCTGCTAGAATACTTTTTGAAGGCATGCATCAACCAAAGTCCTGCAGTTGCACAGGCAAAAGGACACAGATATAATCTAGTTCAACAGATACAATCTATTCAACATCAAACAACTATGGATTAATGGGTTAACAACAGCAAGGACGAATTTGGCAAACCAGAAATTATTATATTTAGGGACAAATGTGAGGAAAAATAGGATTAGAAGAATGTAGAGAGGTAAAAGGAGAGTGAATTTAACCAAGTTCTAATCTCAAAGAGGGAAATGGATTGGACAGAATAGTAGGAGAGAGAAAAAAGGACAAGAAAAAATGGGAAAAACAAATATTTAAGTTTAATAAATGAATCTTAAAAATTATCTAAGTTTAAGGTGATATTGAGAGAAGAAAAAGATACGATGAGAAGAGGGGAGGGATAGAAAGGAGACATGAAAAACTAAAAAATAAAAATTCTCAAAAATTATATAGGCCTAAAGAGATAATACTGCTATTACAGAATTTAAGGCTAAGACGTTTTGCTTTGAGTAATAAAATTCTTGATTAATGTGTATACAATGGGGGTAAGGTCTAATATTTGACAATGGGCATATATCTGAAGATGAGCAGAACATCAAATAAGTCACACACAAAAACAAGGAAACAAGAAAAATGAAAAGAATGAAAAAGAAAAAAAAAGATAAAAGGACCAAAAGGTCAGTAGAGATTTAAACAAAGCACACTCACACACACATACACCTAAAATAAAAATTAGGAGGGGAAAAAAAATTAATAGAAAACAATTTTTTTAAAAAACTAAAAATTAAAAAAGGTACCAAAAAGAGTTCTTTTTTTTTGCGGGGGGGGGGGGGAGGGGAAAGTAGATGTGAAGATCCTGTATCTCCCTGTGTCTGTAACCAGTCTCTTGGTGGAGTCTTTAGTCTGCTTGTGGTGTTTGGTTTGCCTGGTGCTTGATTGGTTTCTTAAGTCAATTTGTTGGAGCAGGCAGAAAAATGATCAGGATTTTCTGATCCTCCTCCCAGTATAGTTCAATGAGAGGGAGATCTGCTTTGAGTTTCACAAAAGAGGAAGATGGCTGTTTCCTCTAATTTGAAGATGCTGTGATGAGGCTATGTTCTGGGTAGAATTGAGGCCTTTCAGCAAATTGCAGCTTTTTCCTGAGGGGTAACTTCTGAGACACTCACAGAGCCCAGCCTAGAGCCATTCTCAGGGTTTATGTTTACTGAATTTCACTTGATTGTCTAGGCTGCTGTAGGGAGGGGCAGCCTCTGGCTCTGTTTACCCAGTGAAGAAAGTCACTCCCCTCAGGGCAGAGCTTTGTCTACCTGGGCTGGGTGACTTTTCCCAGGGAGGAGCTGAGCCTGGCAGGTCAGGTCAGGTGCCTGAGACCTCCTAAATGACTCTTTTGATTTTTTTCCAAGGCCTGAGTTGGAGCTTGCTGCTCAGCTGGGCCTTTTCAATATCAAATATGGAGGTCTCCGGGGGTGAGGATGGTAAGGGTGGCCTTCCCTCCTCTGTTCCCTAAGAAGGAGTGAGTATGTCAGGATTCTACTCACGCTGGAGTCTTGGTTCCTGGGTTGTCTCTGGTCTGTGATAAGCAGGATGAAGTATCTGCTACTTATCAGTTCTTTCTGGTTTTAAGTAGAATCCGGTCACCTGCTGTGTCTGGCACCATTGTCCCAGACTCTGTGTTGTTCTTTTGGCGGCTAGGCTGCTGCCGTTGCCGCCACCACCACAGCTGCAGCTAATGGCAAGTGCTCAGATCTGTCTCCTTGCCTGGATTTTCCCTCTCTGGCCAAACTGTACTGTGATGGCACACTTGGTCATTCTCTGACCTAGGACTCTTCAGTGGAACACTACAACTATTTTCTATGTGAGAGCTTGTTTAGCCTCTAGCTTCTCCTCCTCCATCCTCCCCTAAAGTAATCTGTTGTTGCTTTTTAAAAAACTGGTGACAGTTTCTCATGCCTGTAATCATAACAACTCAGGTGGCTGAGATCTGATAATCGAGGATTAATAACAGCCTGGGTAAGAAGGTCTGTGAGACTATTATCTCATTAACTGGTTACCAAGAAACTAAAAGGGCCCTGTGGGCCAAACTAGTAGAGTGATAGCCTTGAGCACAAGAGAATAGGGATTTCAATCTGGCCCTCAGTTCAAGCTTCTCATATTAAAAATTGTTAAAAACAATTTGCCATCATTTGTAATTTCAGCATCCTCAACTAGTGGTTTATTTAAAGCCAATTTGCATCTCATTTTGCACGTATTTGGGTGGGGGAACTAAACTTATATAACATTTAAAAGAAAATAAATGAGCACAAGGGTACAGGTGGCTCACGCCTGTAATCCTACCTTCTCAGGAAGCTGAGAAATGAGGATGTTGGTTCAAAGCCAGTCTTGGGCAGAAAAGTTCCCATGAGACTCCTATTTCCAATTAACCACTAAAAAACAAGAAATGGCACTATGGTTTAATCTTGTATGGCAGAGTGCTAAACTTCAGCAAAGAAGCTCTGGGACAGCACCCATGCCCTGTATTCAAGCCTATGTCTGAAGGAAAAAATAAAGATTTCAGGGCTGGAAAGGTGGCTAAGTGGTAGAGTACTTGCCTTGCATGTATGAACCTTTGGGTTCGATTTCTCAGTACCACATAAGCAGAAAAGCCAGAAGTGGCACTGTGGTTCAAATGGTAAAGTGATATCCTTGAGGTGAAGAGCTGAGGGACAGTGCCCAGGCCCAGAGTTCAGGACTCATCATGGACAAAAAACAAACAAACAAAAGAGTTCAAACAAACGATGTGCACAATAGACTATACACTAAAGATGAAAGGTTAAATTAATACATTAATAATTAAAATGATGAACATTGTTCCAATTTTGTAGGTGGTGAATGTAGCAGAAAAAGTGATAAGATATAATGATTCATTTCTAACAACTCCTCCATTTTTCAAACTCATTTACTACTTTTAAACTAAAGAGGCACGTAAGTATCACTTTACAGAAAAACAAAACTGTACATGTATTTTAGCCTGAATTCCACATTTTATAATTTGCCTTTTAGTGAACAATCTATCTTTTCATATAAAATACTTGTGATACCTTTAATACTTCACATCCTTCCAGTATTTGGTAATATCAAAATTCCTCCCTTCCTTCTTTTCTTCCATCCATTCCTTCATATTCTTTCCTCCTTTCAATCTTAGCAATTAAACTCAGGGCTTCATGAATTTTAGGTAGGTGCTCTACAAAGTGAGCCATACACCTGCTCTTTTCGCTTTAGTCACTTTTGTTTTTGTTGGTCATGTGGTTTGAACTCTGCACCTGTACACTGTCCCTGCACTCTTGAGCTCAAGGCGAGTGCTCTACTGTTTCAGCCACAGTGCCACTTCTAGTTTTCTAGTGGATTATTGAGATAGGAGTCTCACACACTTTCCTGCCTAGAGTTGCTTTGAACTGGGATCTTCAGATCTCAGCCTCCTGAGTAGCTAAGATTACAGGCATGAGCCACCTGTGCTCAGCGCTGCTGTAGCCATTTTTATTACAGGGTTTTCTGTTTATGACCAGGCCAGCATGGATCAAAATCCCTCGATGACAGGGAGGGTTGTGTGTAGCAAGTCAGATACAGTGGGGAAACAACTTTCTCTGCCCATCACAGGGAGAATTTTGGAGGGTTGCATTAGAAATTTCCAGAAGTGGGTTGTGAGGAGAATTCTGCTTCCAGGAGTCTCTTCCCACTTCCCAGCATTCTAGTCCTGCCACAAAGGGTCTATGGCAGAAGGCTCAGGATGGAGAGGGCAGACTCTCATTTTCCTTGTCACCAATCTGCCCACAGCATCAATTGTTCCATCTTAACTATTTCGAAGGACTTCTACCTTGATGATTTTTATGAGCACAAGAAACTTGACATCCTGAAAAAACTTACACAGTATGACAAGCTCAACATGCCCTCTTCAGACTTGCTGTTCTGCTTACATATTCTTCTGGACCAGCTGGAGCAATGCATGACCCGTGAGACCAAGGAAAAGAGTAAATAGTCCTTGTTTAGATGCCTTAGAGCTTTTGAGTAGGGATGGAACCTTGGTCTCAAGGGATGGGCCTGCTTTGCCAAGAGCCCTTTGTACTACCTAGCTTGGCAAAATGTTCTTTTATGGATGTTCTATGCTGGGTAATGTCTGTTCCCTTTTTAAAAGAACTTGGACATAACCACTCATTAGAAACACCCTACCTTCTCATCAGTGTTCAGCCCAAACTCAAGTTCTACAGCTTCTCCTACTAAATCCTCATAGAAGTTTAGTCACACTTTAACTTCTAGAGTCTACTCTAAGACTCCTGTACCTATTTACATTCATATGTTTGTGTCACTGTAGAGAACTTCCTGCTGAACTCCAGATAAAGAACCCATCAGTGATGTCGCCTATGGTGACTGATGGAGATTGGAAGCCAAAACTGGACTCCAGAAAGCATGTGAACATAGAGGCTTTTTTCAATGTGTAGAAAGGCCCAACTAGGTTTTGAGTCCTGTGGATATCCCCCTGGTTCTGAACTCCACATGTGATATAGGTGTACCTGCACATACCACCAAGGAAGAAGATGATCCAGAATGTCTTCCATTGATGTTCACAATTCACCTAGATCACATCCAAACCAGTAAAAAATGTTTTGGTCCTGGAGTGCAGGGTAAATATGTGCTAATGGAAAATGACCCCAGTCTATGTTCAAGAAAACCAATAAGTTAGGTTCAAAGTCTAGATTCAGTTGAGGAAAGGGAATCTGTCCTCACAGAATATCCAGACCAATCTGTCCTTCTGCTGGGGATCCAATTTCCAATTGAGAAATAAGATCTGTCCCTCCCTAGACTCGGGAAGAAAATACTGCCTTTAATGAGGAAGTAGATCCTTTTGAGGACTCTGAGGCAGAATTTGTGTCTGAAGCCAACTTAGAAGACAATCCAGATTTAGAGATTGCTTTCCCCCTTCTTTAGAAAATCGTTATATTTCTTTTTGGTCCTGATTGTTGTAAAATGATCATGCTAGTTATTTTTCTAACGTTATTAAAATGTCAGTATTTATGTTATATTATACAATTCATGAGCCTTAAATGTGTTTTTTTTTCAACCTACAATGTAAAGCACCATGCACGTGTGTTCTGTGTGTGGGAAAACAGAGTGACAGTGGGATGATCAAGAGAGCCTACTGGATATAAAGGGAATGGTTAAATGCACAGGGAGTTGCAAGGAAGCCAGGCAATGCCTGCATGGGGTGATAAGGTGGCTACAAAAGATCTAGGACATACCAGATCAGATGACCTAGAAAGCTGTTCTGTCAATTGGGACAAATGCTACAATACTTATAATGGTATGTGGGACTTTCTTCCAACAGTGAGTTCAATTCTATATACATATTCATTGTGCTTTGGGAAATATTGAAGAAAAATTTGGCTCCATTAACATAAAAATTCTACTTAGGGCTGAATATATTTGACAAAATACATAAAAAATATCGACACTGGAAAGTATAAGCCATCATCAATAGAAGAAAGAAGGCTTATATAGATCGACAAACACAAAATCAAGAAGCAATTAAATCAGTTATATGGAAATACATGTTATATTCATTACATTTTATACAGTATATTATATGATATATAAGATCAAATATGATTTTTCATACTACAAGGGCTTTTAACTTTTTCAATCTTAAGTATTTTTTCACATAATATTAGTGCAAAATATTATTGGGGAAAGTGGTAATATAACTTTGATTATAATTATATGAATATATATTCTTGTGTTTCTAGATATAACACTGATTATAAATAGATGGATAAATATAAACATATATTTGTATATCTGTCTATGAGGTGAATATAATGAAACAGGCTACACGATGTATAAAAAGGCAGTTATGAGTTAGTATATGAGACTCAGGCCTGTAATCCTAGTGATGTGGGAAGCTGGGTTCTGAGTTTTAGTTTCTCTTACCCCCATGCCACTAGATTTTCAGAGAAGACCTGGTCCCTCGAGTGTAGCCAAGCGACACGTATGCAGTAGGATCACACTCTGTGACCCCAGAGGAAAGTCAGTAGAAATCAGGACAAGCCTCTTATGGTATGACAGTCTACTCAGTTCCTGTGACAAGATGGCCATCTGTAGAACATCAGATGGAAAGTTGGCATTCCCTCCCAAAATGTTTTTGACTATCCTGAATTAAACCTTATTTCCCTTCCCAAGCTGCAAACACATAGAAATATGCCAAGGGCTCAAGAGAGATGGACAAAGACTTACAAATACATAAAATTATATACTTTTTTTGGGGTCCGGTTGTCAGCTTGAACTCTGGGCCTGGGTGCTATCCATCAGCTCTTCAGCTCAAGGCTAGCGCTCTACCACTTGAGCCACAGGGCCACTTCCAGCTTATTTTCTTTTTGCTTATGTGGTTCTGAGGAATTGAACTCAGAGCCTCATGCATGCAAGGCAAGCACTCTACCACTAAGCCACCTTCCTAGCCCCAAAATTATATACTTTGTTTCAGTAATTCAATGACAAATCATCAAAGGCATATCTTGAATTTTCTTTTTTTAATGGAAATGGGAATATACACTGAGTGCATTAGGGAGTAGGTGATAGTTAGGATGCTGAGTTGTGGAATGGACTCCTGGGCATGGGAGACACTTGCCTTGGAGAACTTGTGTGGAGATGCGTCTCTGCACACAGTTTCACAAAACAATGCCCATAACTTGTATGATGTCATAGCCATCTTTCCATAGCAGCAAATAGGTGTCAGGCACTGATCTTGCTCTGAGGTGGACTCAGCAACACAGAAAGGCACAAAGAATGAGAGGGAATGACTGCTAGCCACCAGACATCAGCTTCAAGTGCTGTCTTGACCAGAAGCTAAGATAAATTGAGCTGGAGAAGGCTGATCCCTATGCAAGGCTCCTGAGCACTAAGGACCAGGCACTATTATAGGTGTTGGAGAAACAAGTGAATGTGGCTCTCTCCTCATCAATTTCATGCTGAAAAGAAAACCAGAAATCATAATGATAATTTTTATAAATCAGAGACATGACATTGGTAGTTTTGTGGCAACAACTTCACAGCGGTTATGTGAGGAGATATTCCTGAGGAGGAGATAGTTAACCTGAGAGCCATCATCCATGCAATTAACTAGAAGCAGGTACTCCAGGCAGTAAGAGCAGCAAGTACATCCCTCATTGATGGGAAAGGATGTAACTTGCTTCAGAAAAGGAAAACATCACTGATGTGCTTGCTTGTGAAGTAAGAATAAAAAGGTACAATGAAGAAAAGAAGATCAGACCTGAATATCTGAATAAATTATATAGATATTGGATGCTGCGAGTTACAAGAAGAAAAATTCTGATGTTATTCTAAATCTGACATAACCCACTGGAACCAAAATGCTCACATAGTACCTAGACACATCTGATTCACCTAGAGAACACTTTTAAAATGTGATTCTAGCCAGGTTCTGGTGGCTCACAACTGGAATGCGAGCTACTCGGGAGGCTGATACCTGAGGATCACGTTTGAAGCAAGCCCAAAGAGGAAATTTGGAAAGACTCATCTCCAATTAACCACCAAAATTATGGACTTGAAGCTGTGGTTCAACTGGTAGAGCACTAGCCTTGAGAAAAAATTAAAGGACAGCACCCAGGCTCTAGGTTCAAATCCCTGGACTTCACAAAACAAAAAGTCAACAAATAAAATTTGGTGCTCAGTCGATCATCACTTAGCATTCTACTTCAATGTATTTAGTATGAGCCTAGGAAGTTACATCTTTAGCAAATGCTCTCCCCTCATATTCTGCTTCATTACCAGTATTCAAACCCCTGGCATTACCAAAGTCTCCTCCCAGTTAGCATAGCAGTCTACCACTGGGAATTAATAGATATATTTTTATTAATCATAATCTATCCATACACATCAAATGAGTAGTAGCCACATTCCACTATTCTGAATGTTTTTTCTCCCCTTTTGAGTTAATAAACCTTACCATTAAAAACTATAGAATACTTATTAAATTAAGTCAACAGTCATCATTCTTCCACCCAATCTTGTAACCTAATTTATGTGTTTTTTTTTTTCTTTGATGTTGGTGCCCTGTATCTTGTATGTACATTTCTCTAGCTTTGGGAGGTGAAGGGAAAAAACCAAATGCTTAACTAGGGATACAGTTTGACCCATTTTAACAATGAGATCAAGACACTATGTTCAAAAACGAACTTTACAATTTAGGCAGGGAGTGGGAAGGAGGGATGGAAAGTAGTTGTGGAGGTGGAAGGGTAGGGATGGTAGGGGAAAAACAAAGGAGGAAGTATCAATGCTTGAGAGGAAATGAACTCATTACCTACCTTATGTAACTGCAATCCCTTTGTACATTATTTTTACAAAAAAAAACGTATTAAAAAAGATGAAAAGACCCAGAAATAAAACTACATACTTACAATCATCTGATATTCGACAAAAGAGTGAAAGATGTAATGTGGAAAAAACATAGCCTTGCCGGGTGACTGTGGCTCATGCCTTTAATCTAGCTAATCAGAAGGCTGAGATCTGAGAATGGTTGTTGAAAGCCAGCAGGGCCAGGGAAGTTGATGAGACTCTTAGCTCCAATAAACCACAAGGAAATGGGAAGTGGAACTGTGGTTCAAGTACTAGCCTGGAGATGAAATGCTGAAGGGTAGCTCCGAGGCCGAGAGTTCAAGCCCCACGACCGACACACACAGACACAGACACAGACACACAGACACACAGACACACACACACACACACACACACACACACACACACACCACACATACACAGACATCATAGCCTCTTCAACTATTGGTGTTGGGAAAACTGGACATCAATAGGCAGAAAACTGGAAGTGGATCTCTGCTTGCACTAATATCAACTCAAAATGGATTAACTACATTAAAATCAGCCAAACTACTATAAGACAGAAAAAGGATGACATTAGAACTTATAGGTACTGAGGTGGAAGCTGGGCAGCTGCACGCCGAGCACCGGTAGTTGCGCTCCAGATCCTGCAATCTCACACTGCGTGCCTTGACCCAGTATCTGCTTACTCCAGTTGGTCCCTGCAATGGGCGCCATGCTTCCGGCGGCGCCCGGCGCTCAGGGCAGCTCTACTCACCGCCCTGGCCCTGCTCCTCAGGCCACCGGTGACGAGGGTCCCATCTTGCAATGCGAGCACTGTGATGGGATCGCGCTGGCCCAGTGCGAGCCTCTGCCTGCAGTGCCTGCGTGTGCCGAGCTGGTGCGCGAGCCAGGCTGTGGCAGCTGCCTGACATGTGCTCTGCGGGAGGGCCAGCCGTGAGGTGTCTACACAGAACTCTGCAGCTAGGGGCTCAGCTGCCAGCTGCCACCAACCGAGCCACGCCCACTGCAGGCGCTGCTGGATGGCCGCGTGTTCTGCGCCAATGCCAGCATCCTGGCCGGCTGAGCGCCTACCTGCTGCTGGCGCCCTCTGCCTCAGGAAATGCTAGTGAGTCAGAGGAGGACCTAGGCACGGGGAGCTTGGAGAGCCATGCCCCTCCCAGCACACATAGGGTGCCTGACTCCAAGTTCCATTCCATTCACGCGAAGCTGAACACCATCACGAAAGGTCACGCAAAGGACAGCCAGCAATACAAAGTCGACTATGAGTCCCAGAGCACGGACACCCAGACCTTCTCCTCGGAGTCCAAACTGGAGATAGAATATGGTCCCTTCCTTAGAGAGATGCAAGACACCCTGAATCACCTGAAGTTCCCCAATGTGCTGAGTCCCAGGGGTGTGCACATCCCCAACTGCGACAAGAAAGGATTTTATAAGAAGAAGCAGTGTCGCCCCTCCAAAGGCAGAAAGCGGGGCTTCTGTTGGTGCGTGGACAAGTATGGTCAGCCCCTCCCAGGCTTCGACAGCAAGGGCACGGACGACTTGCACTGCCTCGGCATGCATAGCCAGTAAACCCCACTGCATCAGTAAAATTGGAGCTCCAATACGCCTTACTTTACACAAAAGACTGCCACGGACAGAACAGTACCTGCCTACAGCCTCCACTTACATTACTTTTTGTGATGACTTGGCTTTTTGTGTGTTTTTTTAAGAAAACCAAAGTTTAGACAGAGATTTTAGAAATGTCTATTGTTCCTTTAAATGGTAAACTTGAGCATCTTTCCACTTTTCAGTAGTCAGAAAAGAAAATTAATTTCTCTGTTGCTTTCTGTAAAAATAACTGATACTCCTGCCCAAAGCAGAGGACTTTATCCCCTTCTAGAAACCTCTCCACATCTGCCCATTGGAACAGCTGACCTTCTGCCTCCCTCACTTCAGTGGCTATTGTAGAAGACACCTCCTCGTTGCCCTCCGCACTGCTCAGGCCTCATGGAGAACAGGAAGGTCAGAAACTCAAATCACCTGGACATCTCTACCATACACGAGACCCCTGGGCCTCCTGATACTATCTTTGATTCCAAGCCATGGACCCCTGGGCCGCAAAGCTTCTTCATTATCTGCAAGTGACTTGATCTGCTTGGAAAATACTGGAGAGATTGAGGTGGAATATAACTGACCAAGAAAGTTCTATAAAACTGACCCAAAAAAGTTCTAGCACATTCTGGGAAACTTGTAAATGCAGATCTTCCTGACCTCCCTCCATTAGGCAGCTTTTTAAGGATGGAGCCCAGTGGAAGGCCCAGGGTGGCCTTGGCTGTGGTCCAGCAGGGCATGGGGGAGGCTGGGAGTGTACCCCACACCTCACAGGCCTCACCAGTAATGGAGTAATCGCTCTGGAGACAACAACAACAACAACAAAATGTTTTCTAATTTAACTCCTAGTTTGGGGTTGAGGATAATAAACTGTTTAAAGGCAAAAGTTTATTTTCACCCCTCATCTTTATTCTTGACCTAACAAAACAATGGTGTTTAATGTTATCTAAACAGGAAAGATGAACAGCTTGTTGAGAGAGCCTCATAGGGCACTGGGAACATGTAGAGAATACCTTGTGTTTGTTGAACTTGAAGTCCAACTCATACTTTATAATTCACACATATATGCAGAGAGAGAGAGATATGTTCTCAATGGTTAACATTGTATACAGCATAGCCCAACTATAATAGGATTCATACTAGATAATCCTAGATAGTGTTAATTACTAGAAGGTATAACTATGGCTGTGATCAGGAGAGGACACTCAGTCCAGGCTGGGCTTTTCTCTCCCCAAGGCCAAACCCATGGCAGTGTTGGGTGTGTGGCGATTGTCCTGCCCTACACAGCAGAGAGCTCTCCTTAAGAACAAAAAGAGGTCTCAAGACAGTCTGCCTACCTATTACGAGCTTTCCTTTATTTTTTAAATTTTTGGGGGGGGAAAGTATTTTTGAAAAATTTTGTCTTGCGATGTATTTATAAAAGTAAATAAAGTTTTACCATCAAAATAATAATTAAAAAAATACTTATAGGTACTGGCAGGAACTTCCTGAATAGAATCCCAGGGGCATAACAGATAGGAAAGAAACCCAACAAATGGGACTACATCAAAGGAAAAAACCTACACAGGCTAGAGACATAGCCACTAAACTAAAAAGACAGCCAACAAATTGGGAAAAGATATTTACCTGCAATACATCAGACAAAGGGCTAATTTTCAATGTATACATGGATCTCAAGAAACTACCCCTCCCAAAACTAATAAACGAATCACCAAATGGGCAGAGGAGCTAAGGAGAGACTTCTCATAAGAAGAGGTAAGAATGGCAAAGAAACATATCAGGAAAGGTTCATCATCCCTGGCCATAAAGAAAATATAAATCAAAGTAATTCTGAGATACCATCTTATCCAAATATCTTGAATTAGACAACAAATGTTGGTGGGGAAGTGGAGAAATTAGAAAATGGCAAGGACATTTGCACAACCATGTTCCTTGCTGCTCAATTCACAGTGACAAGAAATGTACACAACCCAGATGCCCCACAATAAATGAATGGAACCAATAATTATGCCATCTATATACAATGAAATTTTACAGAGCCATTAGAAAGGATAAAATAATGTCATTTGCAGGGAAATGGATGACACTAGAATAAATCATGTTAAGAAAGTTTAGCCAACATCAAATTGACAAATGGTACCTGTTCCCCTGATATATGGAAGAGAGGTTTAAAACACCATGGGATATGATATACTGTACAGGATTCTAGACATCATTTACAGTAAGAACAGAAGAGGAAGCATTTGGCGAAAATCACAAAGTTATAATACCCAAGCACCTTTTCTACATAATACTATATATATATATATATATATATATATATATATATATATATATATATATATTGAATTGCAATGATAAGGAAACAAAGGAACTTTTCTTAATTTGTCTTTTCATTTTCTAATGAGTCTGTATTCTTCACCTAATATACAGGGAAGATGGGGGAAGGGCACAAAATTAGTGGGAAGTGGGTGAAAAAATGCAGCAGCAGAGCCCTCTGGCTCTACTGGACATTGTTGAAAGTGAACCATGCAAGTTGAGGGTCAAGATGGGAGGGAGGGTATGGAAGAGAATGTGGGAACAGATGAGATTATGTAAAAGGAAGGAAATGTACTAGTTACCTGACATACAGAAAGGTAACCCAGGTCTATATAGCCGCTAAAACATTTTTTTTTGAAGAAGAAGAGTGTTCCCAAATGAGAACATATGAGAATAAGAAAATACAGAGCAGATAATTCTTTTTTATGTCCTTGGTACCTGATAGTTTCATTCAATAGCTATTGTCCTATCAACTGAGTCATACCTCTAAACCCAAAAGTCCTTACAATATTCAAATTTTTCATTGATTTCTTCATATTTTCTATTTACTTTTTCGTGTGTGTGTGTGTGTGTGTGTGTGTGTGTGTGTGTGTGTAAGAAATGGAGTGTGATCACAGGATCTAGGTGCTATCCCTGAGCTTCTTTTTTGCTCAAGAGTACACTCTACCACTTGAGACAAAGCTTCACTTCTGGATTTTCTTGAACAGTTTATGGGAGATAAAAGATTCACAGGGACGTTTTTGCACCACTAGATTCAAATCATCATCTTCAGGTCTCAGCCGCTGGAGTAGGTAGTATTATAGGCATGAGTCAAGGCTTCTGGCTTATGAATTGTTGTCCCTTTTTTAAAAAGATGGTGCCAGTGGCTCATGCCTGTAATCGTAGCACCACAGGAAGCTGAGATCTGATAATTGAGGTTTAAAGACAACCTGGGTAAGAAAGTCTATGAGACTATTATCTCATAAACTGGTTAGCAAGAAACCAGAAGGGGCACTGGCTCAAACTGGTAGAGTGATAGCCTTGAGCACAAAAAAACAAGGACTGCCCCCAGGCCCTGAGTTCAAGCCCCACATATAAAAATATGTAAAAAAAATTGCAATCACTTGTAATCTCAACATCTTCAATTGGTGGTGTATTTAAAGTTAATTTGCATCTCACTTCGTATGTATTTGAGGGGGAACTAAACATATAACATTTTTTTTTTAAAAAATGAGCAGCTGGGTTCAGGTGGCTCATGCCTGTAATCCTACCTTTTCAGGAGGCTGAGAAATGAATATGGTGGTTTAAAGACAACCTGGGCAGAAAAGTTCCCATGAGACTGCTATTTCCAATTAACCACTAAGTGGTTTAAACTGGTATGGTAGAGTACTAGCATTGAGCAAAGGAGTTCTGGGACAATATCCATGCCCTGTGTTCAAGTCCCATGTCTGAAGGACAAATAGAAATCAGGTCTGGGAAGTTGGCTCAGTGCTAGAGTGTTTGCCTTGCATGTGGAACCTTTGGGTTCAATTCCTCTGTACCACATAAGCAGAAAAATCCAGAAGTGGCACTGTTGCTCAAGTGGTAGAGTGCAAGCCTTGAGGTGAAGAGCTACGGGACAGTGTCCAGGCCAGAGTTTAAGATCCATGATGGATAAAAAGCAAACAAAAATAATTCAAACATTTAAATGATGTGCACAATAGACTATACACTAAAGATGAAAGATTAAATTAATGAATTAATAATTAAAGTGACCAACATTGTTTCGATTTTGTAAGTGGTGAATATAGCAGAAAAAGTGATAAGAAATAATGATTCATTTCTAACCACTCATATTGTTTTAAACTCATTTACTACTTTTAAACTAAAGGGGCACATAAGTATCATTTTACAAAAAAAAAACAAAAATTTGTACATGTATTTCAGCCTGAATTCCACATTTTATAATTTTCCTTTTAGTAAATAATCAGTATCTTTTCATATAAAATACCTGTAATCCCTTTATTTAATACTTATCATTCTAGTATTTGATTATATCATAATTCCTCCCTTACTTCTTTTCTTCACATCCTTTCCTCCTTTCTATACTAGCAGTTAAATTAAGGGCTTCATGCACTTAAGGTAGGTCCTCTAAAAGGTGAGTCACATGCCTGCTCTTTTTGCTTTAGTCACTTTTTTTTTTTTTTTTGGTCATGTGGCTTGAACTCTGGGCCTGGAGACCGTCCTTGCACTCTTCAGCTCAAGGCAAGTGCTCTACTGTTTGAGCCACAGTGCCACTTCTGATTTTCTGGTGGTTTAATGGAAATAATAGTCTCACAGATTTTCCTGCCTAGACTGGCTTTGAACTGTGATCTTCAGATCTCACGTCCTGAGCAGCTAAGATTACAGGCATGAGCCCCCGGCACCCAGCTCTGCTTTATACTTATTTTTTTGGGGGGGGAGCTGAACTCTGGGCCTGGCCACTGTCCCTCAGCTCTTCAGCTCAAGGCTAGCATTCTACCACTTGAGCCACAGTTCCACTTCCGGCTTTTTTTTATTCTGCTTATGTGGTGCTGAGGAATGGAACACAGGGCCTCATGCATGCAAGGCAAGCGCTCTACCACTGAGCCACCTTCCCAGCCCTGTTTTATCCATTTTTATGGCAGGGTTTTCTGTTTATGACCAGGCCAGCATGGTCCACAATCCTTCTTTCTACCTTTTCTGAGTAGATGAAATATAAAGCACAATGCATTGTGTTCAGATATTGATTGAGATCCAATATTGTGAATGTTTCCCTGGGCTAGCCTCAAATCATAATCCTCTCTGTATCAGTCAAGACTTAATAGCTGGCATTACAACTATGAGCTACCATGTGTGGCTCAAATTTCTGACAACTAGAACATATGAACAAAGTTTTAATAATTTTAAATGTTGAATTTGAGGAAAATGAGTGCTTTTATTTGCCTAGTTTCAAATTTCACCAAAAAACACAAATATTAACTTTTGATTTCCTAGATTAAATAAGCAGATAAACTTTAAAAAGCAATTAACTATTTAAAGAAAATAGCTAGGACTGGAAAGGTGGCTCAGTGGTAGAGCGCTTGCCTTGCATGCCTGAGGCCCTGGGTTCAATTCTTCAGCACCACATAAGCAAAAAGAAAAAAGCCAGAAGTGGCACTGTGGCTCAAGTGGCAGAGGGCTAGCCTTGAGCTGAAGGACTGAGGGACAGCGCCCAGGCCCAGAGTTCAGGCCTTACTATTGGACACACCCCCCCCCCCCCCCAAAAAAAAAAAAGCTAAATAGTAATCATCCTTACCACTGTAACTTTGGACTTAACACCTTGTCAAACATTGTTTACATCATAGTTGGTTTTTATGGGCAGTATATTCCATAAACAGATCATGCCACCCCCAATGTCGATGGTCAAACAGCCTATATGCACAGGAGTGAAAGCCAGTCTGTAGGCCATCACACGATCCATGCTCTTATATCTGACTTGCTTTGGAAACAGGATTATTCTTCTATTCTACTTTCTACAAAGTTGCATGATTAGCAAGCATGATTTAGAATGAGAATGGCCTCATACTCCATGTTCCACGTAGGAGTCTTGCTTTCTGTATATCACTCCCATAAATCTACATACTGGACTTGGCTTTATTGTTTCAATGTTGTCTTATTTGTAGTCTTCTATATTGTATTGAACCCTTATACTTAAACTCAGAACTTCTTTCTTCTATTATTGCTATTGTTTCCCTTACTGTTAGCAGATGTAAACTTGGGAAATAATGAACAGCACGTACACTCACAAAACGAATGTTCTGAGAACTTTATTCCCATTTAAAATTTGCCTTAATTTACAGAGAACTTACAAAGTTTGAACTCAATGTACTCATGTATAATGTATTTATAAGCAATATAAATTTCATATTTTCTCTTTAATAAGTTGTCTCTGAAACACGTGTTACCTCAGGTCCAAAGGTGTCCTAGTGTTATTTCAGTAAAGCCCGAAAACATTCATTATACCTCAAGCAGCACCATCGATTGTTACTGGAAGTAACTGTTACTGGATGAGGAAACTGACCCCAGGAGAGCAGTGGAACATAGAGGAATAACAAAGTTCAAATTACCTTGTGCTTTCCTTTTTACTGTACAAGAAAAGTATCCCAAGCCTTGAAGGAAACTCTATCCCTGGCTTTTCCGAGTGTGTTCTTTACTCATATAAAATTTTTCTGTAAACTTCTAGTTTTCAGAGTATTACAAAAGGAAATAATGTACCATTTGAAGGCCAGCATAGAACAAAATGAAATAACATTGTTTTAAAAGTGTTCTCCTGCAAAGGAACAAAGACATGAAGGTTTTAAAGTGTCTTATGGATGGATATTTCACCCTTGAGATGATTCTCTTGATGCAGGAGTCAGTTACCAATTCCTTTGGTCTGGTCCTGAGTTCTTCAGAGCATTAAGGATTCCAAAAAAGCAGGATCCAGTCAATATGACCAGCAAAAGAAGCCTCTTCTCTGATCAGTACAACTTTAAGGAGGGTCCCAAAGAAATATCTGGGCTTTTTGTTTGCTTGTTTGTTTAGTTTCTGCTGGTTCTGGGTCTTGAACCCAGAGGCTGGATCCTGTCCCTGAACAGTTGTCTTTCCTGCCCACCTGCCCCCAAAGCTAGTACTCTACTGCTTGAGCCAAAACTCCACTTCTGGTTTTTTGGTGTTCAATTTGTGATAAGAGTTTGACACACTCTCCTGCCTGGTTTGGTTTGAATTAAGATAGTAAGAAAGCTAAGTGACATCAACTGTGTGGACTTCTCTTTTGAAACAAAAAATATTAGATGAAGTTTATTGTAAAGCTAGTATTTGACAATTTATAAAGGAAGAGAATACGTCTAGCAAAGAAGCCATAATTTAAATAACTCAGCAAAAGGAGGTGCACTGAATCATTTTGAAATTATTTTTTCTGCTTGGGAAGATTATTGATCTTGTCTTTCCTTTTGGGGAAACTTAAGGTAATATTTACACTTTTTTTTGGTTGTGGGACTTGAACTCTGATCCTGGGCGCACTACCTCAGCTTTCCAGCTCAAGTCGAGAGCTCTACCGCTTAAGTTATATCACCACTTCTGGGTTTCTGGCAGTTAATTGAAGATAAGGGTCTCATGGACATTCCTGACCAGGCTGGCTTTCAACCACAATCCTCTGGTCTTCTGAATAGCTAGGATTCCAGGCGTGATCCACCAGCACCCAACACATATTTGCGTTTATGTGCACTGAATGACACTATATAATGGAACACAATATATATATGGACACAATATATATTGGACAATATATAATGGACACAAATAATGGAAATTTGAATCGAATGATGGCATTGCAGCTTTTCAGGAAATTTGAGGTAACAATAAATATGTCCTCCTTTCCATGTTGTTTCATTAATCATTAACGACTCATGAGCTATGGGACCCTTACATTAGCATTCTCTGCCATCTGTGTAGGTGTATTTAGTATCAGGAAATGTTTATAGAGAAATATAGAAAGACAATTTTTAGAAAGCAAAGAAGATAAGGTATGAAAGAACAGCACAGGAGGAGATACATCTTTTACACAGAAATTAAGAAGTAGCCTAAGAGATTTAGAATGCTAATGGTAATGAGAAATAAGACTAGTTGATAACTATTTGTTCAATAACCAAAAACGGTTCTCTAAAACAAATTCTGGTATATCTTAGTTACTGTCATTTATTCATTAACTCTGGAATTATACCTTCTCTTCTGTCACAACTGTTAATTTGCCTCTGCTGTTTTGGTGCCATAAATGACCCAAAATATTTCCAAATCTCATTTAGATTACCCTTCTCATTGTGATTAGCAGTGACCATTCACAAACCTGGAATCTTTGAATTTCGAGAATTAATCTTCACCTGACATCTAAGCACGTTCAAGCCATTAATTGCTGTGACCTAATGAACAAAACTTTTTTTTTTCAACACAATATACTAATATAAGTAACGTACATGAATTAGGGAATACTACTGTCAGGTGTCAGTATGGCAGGAGCAATTATATATTCCAAGTATGGGTTCCTTATTTTGTATTTACTAACTGATTTTTTTTTCCTAGTCATGGGGCTTAAACTCAGCGCTAGGGAATAATTCCTGAATTTATTTATTATTTTTGCTCAATTCAATCACTCTACCACTTGAGGCACAGCACCACTTCCAGTGTTTTTCTGTTTAAGTGGTACTGAGGAATTGAACTCAGGGTTTCATGCATGCTAGGCAATCACCGTATCACAAAGCCACATTCCCAGAGCCCTAAATGACTTTCTTAAGTTGATATTATATTTTTATTCCATAACTATGTACCATAATATTGGCCTGGTGTTAGAAAATGATGTAGAATAGAATACAATAAAATAAATCCAGTAAGGCTAGATGGACAATGAATAACCCTCACAGTGTAGCAAGGGCACAGAGGGCTTACCTCATGGAGATGTATCAACACGATGAGTGAGACCACTCCAGACCCCCAGCCCACTGAGACCACTCCAGACCCCCAGCCCACCTCCGGAACCAGAATGAGTAGGCCATCTTGTGTTCCAGCCACCTGGGGACATTGGGCCACCTCCTACAGCACCCATTCTACCAGTTCCAGTCCCAGAGAGAGAGAGAGAGAGAGAGAGAGAGAGAGAGAGAGAGAGAGAGAGAGAGAGAGAGAACCAGAATTACAGTTAAATCCAGTGCCAGTGGCTTAGAACTCTAAGCCTAACTAAACAGGAGGCTGAGATATGAGGATCATGGTTCATAGACAGCCCAGGCAGGAACATCTGTGAGAATCTTATCTCCAAAGAACCACCAGAAAAGTGGAAGGGGCACTGTGGGCTCAAGTGATAGAGTGCTAGCCTTGAGCTGAGGAGCTCGAGAACAGTGCCCAATCCTAGAGTTCAAGACCCACGACTGAAAAGAAGTGGACTTCCCACCACAAGAAGTGGACTGAATAACACCCATTGTCCTAGGAAGCATGGTAGAGAAGTCAGGCTGAGCTTCCTGTGAACTTGAGGTCATAAGTAGGTCACCTGGCTTCTCTGTGCCTCAGTTTCCCCAGCTGCAAAACTGAACAAAGTGAAGGATCTCCTTCCACATTGGGATAGGGTAATAATGAAAGAGAGCCATGTTTCAGTTCATAATTCCACACCTGTGGCACGATTAATAACAGGCCCCGCTGAGCCCTTACTGGTATCTTCCGGTCATATGCTCACAGAATTGCCAAAAACTTATCTGAAGGCTGCTCCCTCTCTGCCTAGCCATTCTTCAGAGATCTCTCTATATAAATACCTTGTTTCCTCACAACTGTCCTATGAGGAGACTGAGGTCCAATGGTTGAGGCCCTACCAAGAGCTTCACGTGTGGTCAAGAATCCTCTGCTGTGGACTGAGTTTGGGATAATCCATCTAAACCAATGACTGAGCATGGTGCCACATGTCCCACACATCCCAACTAGAGAGGACCAGGCCTGATGGAGCATATCTTTCACAGCAGGACCGCGATCCAGCCCAGCCTGAGCATATATTTAGTTTCTATCTCAGAAATGCTCAAGACAGAAATGTGGCTCATCAGAGCCGGGGAGAGGAAGCAAGCATGGGGGTCATGGTGCCCCCAGGGGGGATGTTTGACCCGGGTTGCATTGGTGTTGGGGTGGCCACTCACCTGTGCTGCTGAGAGAATCTATTGGCAGCTGCTCCAAATGGGGCAGCAGCTATGGCAGCAGCATTGTGGACACATGAGCCCAGAGCAGATGACTGGGGGCAGAGACCAGGTCGGGGATTTAGGCCTGCTGGCAGCACGCCATTGCCTGAGGTTTGAAACCTGGCACCACATGAAGGGAGGGAAGGGGCCGGGTGGGGGTGGGAGCATCAATTTCCTACTATACTCCAAAGTCACCTCGAGTCTCTTCCTCACCACTCAGTCACCTCTACCTTCCTCAACTACTGGTAGTGGTGTAAACTAACAGAGGGAATCCCAGTGCTACCTGGCAGCATGGAATGTGGGCGTGGCCAGCATTCTTGTATCCCATTGGTCAGAAAGAAACATGAAAGAATCGGGGTGTGGCCAGAATCCTGTGAAGCAAGCAGAATGGGTGAGTGTCAACAGGCCATCATGGGGCAATTTGAGCTGCCAGGATGTTCCCAGGACTTGAGAACGAGCCCAAGGAGTTAACAAAATAAAAACAGATTGACATGGAGATTGCAGTATGCTAATAAATATATATATTTATAGAGTGCCAGAGATATCTATACATAATTCAGTTATTTAGACTATATTCCTACCAATTCCTGAGTATTCATTATGCATCCATGTAAGTAATGTTATTGTTTAAATCCTTAAAATATTAATGAAAGCACAGTGTCCTGAAATTATTGGGTTCTTCTAAGTAATAATATTCTTTTAATGCTTCATCAAAATTAAATAAAATCAACCAGCCTTCTGAAATGATGCTGTTTAATTTTATGGGATCACCATGCACCATGAACTCATTCAACTGTGACATTGAGAAAATTCCAGTGTTATTCCTTTGGATGGGAACCAGTTTCTTAGTATCTCCTGCCATTGGCTGGTGTCAAGAAAGGGGATTCGAAACGAGGGCCTATGATGCCACGTGGGCCTATAGCTTCCCTGATAGTCTGTCAGCCTTCAGCAAAGCAAGGTGAAGTACCCTTTGCAACAGTGTCATTCAGACCCAGAAGGGTCACTGCAAAGGAAGAAAACATAAAAGGCCACATTTTTTCTGTGCATTGATTTCCCTGAAAGACCTGGGGTTCTTGGATCACAGGAGCACCTGTGTGTCCAATGGCTTCACCCCAACCTAGGGTGATCGAAGCTGAGGTGGACTTGCCACGACCTGAGATCAAGCCCCATGCTGAGAAAAAATTAGCTCCCTGGCTTGCAATTCACACAGTTTATTCTTACAGGCTTTGGATTTGAACTCAGGATCTGGGTAAATCTGCAGCAATGTGGATAAAGGAGAAGATCATCTTACATGAAGATAAAAAAGTCAGTCCTGTTCACTAGTCCTGAATTCAAGACCCAGCCCTGGAAAACATGTTATTTATATATATTTTAAAGATAGGATTTATACTTACCTATAGATGTTCAGTCCATATATGTTTGGTGTGGTTGTTCTTGGTATCTTTTGTTTTATTCATTTATTTATCATTGATTTTACTATGATGAAACCCATTGTGTTTACTATATTAATGACAACCTATCAGAGAACATCTAGATTTGAAAAAATGTTTTCCATGATGCCTGGCCCCCAAGATACTCAGAGAAAAGGAAAAAAAAAGTTTCACACGCTCCTTACTCCATGATTCACTTGTTGGTAGTGCTGGGATTTGAACTCAGGGCAGAGAAAAACCAATTGGTCTATCAGTCAAGGTGATCATATGAACCTGTGAGCAAATAAGGAGTGTGGCCAATCCCAGAATCTGACATTGATCCCCAGGGTGGTCGACTATAGTCAGAAATTCATAATTAAAACACAGGATCTATATTGACATACATGTGTGGTCAGCATCTTGTGTTCAGTGCAATTATTCTCCTTATTTTATCTCTAATTCATGCAGGTATTGTGTACTTTAATAAGCATGGTGACAGGTATAACTGTACTGACAGGGATGACAACCTGTTCCCATGTTTACAGAGTTGCCTATGCATTCTGCATCATATTTGAGACCCAGGAGAGGATAAAAGGTACAACAACTGGCTTCTGACATCAGGATGAATCAGTTGTCAGTGCTGGGATTTTAGCTCAGGTCTGGGTAACTCTGTTGCACTGTGGGAGAAGGGGAAGCTCACCATCTTTAAAGAGTAGAATGTCAGGCCTGGTGCAGGACCTGATTTGAAGCTCCAGCACTGGACAAATTAGCAAGCCCACCTTTTTTAAACATAGGATTTCTCTTTACCTGCAGGTGAGGTATGCATCTTGCATTCAGTGTAGTTATTCTTTCTATTTTGTGTCTTTTTCAAGGTTGTATTGTGTATATTATTGCGTATGAGGTGACAGACATAACTGCTGACATGAATGACAACCTATTCACATGGCTAAGAGTTGCCTATGTAGCATTCTCCATCCTCAATGAGACCCAGGACATTCACAGGACAGGAAAACCTGTGCCACCATAGGCTTCTCACATCAGAATGAATCTTTGGTAGTGCAGGAATTTGAACTCAAAGCCTAGCAGGCCCTATTGGGAAATGGGTAATGGTGAGCACATCAGGCTAAGATCCACTAAGGAACTAGGCCATTCCTGGCACCTGAGATGGAACCCTCATGGGGGCCAATATAGTCATAAATTCATAATTAAATAGAGGATCTATATTTCCAAACATGGGTGGGCGGCATCTTGTGTTTGGTGTAGTCATTCTCTTTGTTTTGTGTCTTATTCATTGAGGTATTGTGTATTTCCTTGAGTATAGGATAACAAATATAACTGTGGTGAACTGGATGATAACCTATTCCCTTGAGTATAGAGTAGCGTATACATTCTCTTCCTAGCTGAGCCCCAGAACTTTCCCAGTACAGGAAAACAGGTGCAACGACTGGCTTCTCACATCAGGGTGAAGTTTTGGCAGTGATGGGATTCGAACTTTGGGCCTAGGAGGCCCAACTGCCCAATGGGTCCACGTGATCACACCAGACTGTGAGCCACGAAGGAGCTGGGCCATTCCCAGGAACTGAGATCGAGCCCCAGGGAGGCCAAAATAGTCCTCAATGATCATTGAAACATGGGATGTATGTTCACATCCGTGTGTGGACTGCATCGTGCATTAAGTGTATTCTCTTTATTTTGTATGCTATTCATGGGTGTATTGTGTATTTTCTTGAGTATATGATGACAGGTATAACTGGGCTGACATGGATAACAACTTATTCCCATGGCCACAGGGTGGCCCATGCATTCTCTGACCTAGTTGAGATCCAGGACTTGCACAGGAAAGAAAACAGGTGCAACGATTGACTTCTGACATCAAGATGAATCTTTTGGCAGGGCGGGGAATCTGAACTGGGACCTAGCAGGACCAAGTGGGGAATGGGGTCATATGAGCACACCAGCCTTTGAGCCACGAAGGAGCTAGGCTGTTCCAAGGAACTGCGATTGAGCCCCGCCCCCGAGGGGACAGCGGGGTGCACAACAGTCATCCATTCATAAGGTGAAGGTAGTATGCAAATAAGTACACATTTGTATAGAGTAGGAGAGATGGTAACCTGTGGTGGAATCCAATCTGTGTGACTACCGATTCTTGGATCTTTCCTGATGCCTCCATTTCATACTGTGATGATTATTGTCATGCTTCATCAACTGTTCTTTACAAATAATCGATGAGTCTTGCCTATCATTTCCTACTTGCATCATGCACAAACTTCTCATTCAAGGTTGAGATCGATTACATTCCATGACTCATCCCAGGTCCAGAAATGAGTATCTCAGGATCTCCCGCCATTTCCTCTGCATAGGGGGACTGAATTCAAGCCTCAGGCCTGGAAAAGATATTCCTTATATACTTTTTTTTTTTTTGGTACACTCGTGCGACTGAACTCTGGGCCTGGGCGCTGTCCCTCAGCTCTTCACCTCAAGGCTAGCACTCTACCACTTGAGCCACGGCTCCACTGCCGGCTTTTTTTTCTGCTTATGTGGTGCTGAGGAATCGAGCCCAGGGCCTCATGCATGCAAGGCAAGCGCTTTACCATTGAGCCACCTTCCCAGCCCTCCTTATGTATATTTTAAAAATAGGATTGATACATGTGTACAGATGTTCAGTCCATATTGTGTTTGGTGTGGCTATTTATTTAATTTCTTATTTCATTCATTTATTTAGAATTTATTTTATTGACTCTGATGACACCTATACCATTTATTACATTGTTTACATCCTGTCACAAAACATCCAGATGTTAGATATGTTCTCCATCATGCCTGGCAGTGCCATGATCTGAACTTAGTGCCTAGCAGGCCCAATTCATGATTGGGTGAGTTTGATCATGGCAGCCTCCAGTCAATGAAGATGTCAGGTGGTTCCCAGGCTCTGGCCAAAACAGAGATAAATGGATAGGCAGACAGAGGTATACAAATAAAAATATATATTAGTAAAGTGTTCCATACCCGTCTATCTATGATGGAATGACACCTACTATGTTCCTTCCAACTCTTAGGTATTTATTATACTGCAATTGAAGGAATATTATTCTTTTCATAGTTAATAAACTATTAATTAAGCTCAATCAGCATTCTAGGATTATTGCATCCAATTTTAGCGTAGACCAACGTATAAATTACTCTTTCAATCAATATTCCTATGCATAGGAATGAGTCTCTTGTGATCTCCTGCAATTGATGTCAGGACTGCGATTTGAACGCAGGGCCTATGTTGACAGGTTGGACTATGGCTTCAATAATAGCCCACCAGCCACCAGCAATGGCAGGTCAGGTCCACATTGCAGCTTTGTCATTCAGACCGAGGATGGTCACTGTCCTAAGAAAAAAATCGTAATCCCCCAACTCTCTGCAGCTCACCACTTTTCATGCTTTCCAAATTGTTTGTCTTCCTGAAAGCCCTCTGGGCCCAGGATCACAGGATCGGCTATGAGACCAGAGACTGCACCCCAGCAAAGGGAGATCCAAGCTGAAGTAGAATTTCCACGACCTGTGTTCAAGCCCCATGCTTGGCCAAAAAAACTATATATATATATATGTATATATATATATATATATATATATATACATATATATATATATATATATATAAAAATTAATTATTTAAATAAATTTAAAAAATAAAGCTCCCTGGTTTGGAATTTCTGACAGTTTTCTTTTCTAGCCTGGGATTTGAACTCAGAGTCTTGGTAAATCTGTAGCAATGTGAGTGAAGAGTTGCCATTACTTGAGTTCAAACTCCATGCCAACCAAAAATGAAAAACTAAGTCATTTACCTCGGCAGGGGGAGGTAGTTGTGGAGATGGGAGGAAAGGGATGGTAGGGGAAAAACACAGGAGGAGTAAACAATGCTCAATAGGAAATGTACTCATTACCTTGCTCCTGGAACTGTAACCCCTCTGTAGAACATTTTTACAGTAAAAAATATACAAAAAAAGAGAAACAATGTAGTTCTCAGAGAAGCACTTTGAAGGTAAGGGAAGGATGTTTGAATAGCTGTACAAAACTCTATATTGCTTTTTTTAATATTCAGTATGGAACTGAATAAACATAACTGCTTCCATCAAAAAAATTAGGGAAACAAAGGAGGAGGCTACAATGCTTGATAAGAAATGTACTCATTATCTTGCCCATGTAATTGTTACTCCTCTGTACGGTATTTTCACAATAATAAAAAAAAAAAAGTACTCCTTTCCTGACATACGCAACTGTAACCCTTCTGTACATCATCTTTACAATAAGAATAGAAAAAAAGAGCTATTTATTGATGCTATTTGTTTCTTTGTGATTGAGCTCTGATAGACGTGACCATACTATAGCTGGCCTTGTGTTCTAATTGTGACAAGTCCTCTTCTTTTGGAATCAGTAATGCTGAAAACAAAGGCCGTCTTTCTTGCCTCCATGACACTGAATCTTCACCTTATTTATTAAAGGAGGATTAAGTAACATTTAAAAAAAAATAAGTCACTCTCTTAGAACTGGGGCCAGTATTTCTGCCATTGCTAGGTTTTGAGCTCACCGTCGAGGTAACTCTTTGCACCATGGGTGAATGCGAAGCTCATTGTCCTTGAGGAAAATAAATCCAGGATAGTGTTCCCAGGGCCTGAATGATGGCCCTGCAATGGAAGAAATATTTCTACACATATGTAATACATGATATATACATTTATATGGATGTTAATTTCATATTATGAATTTTCTAATTGATTTTGTATATTATTTTTCTTTGATTCATTTATTTATGGTATTTAGTATTATTATACACATAATATCATATTTTGCACATCTATTATAAAATTATACACAATAATTTAGGGCATTGACTCATTTTAATTAACATTTTATTAAGTGTTGAAACATGATACATAATTAAATGGAAGCATTTGTCTCAGTCTTCACATGTTTAGAGTCTCTCCTAAGTATAAGCTTTCAGTTCAAGCCCAAGTCTGGCAAAAAAAAAATTGAGCCTGGTAGGTATATTATTCTTGAACTCAGAGGAGGGCCAAGGTTATAGGTAACAGGTAGGATAGAGGGCAGGTGCTGGAGGCTCACCCCTGTAATCTACTCAGGAGGATAAGATCTGAAGATCCCAATTGCGAGCAGGAAAGTCAATATGAGACACTTTTCTCCACGTAAACACCCCAAAAGACAGAAGTTGAGCTGTGGATCAAGTAGTAGAGTGCTTTCCTGGAGCACAAAACCTCAGGGATAGGATAACATCCAGGCCCTGAACTCAAACCCCAGGACTGGCACACACACACATACACACACACACACACACACACACACACACACACACACACCAATATAGAGCATGTGCCAGTCAGCCTACACAAATTCCATTTCTAGCAACTCAATATTAAAAAAAAAATAAAGATGGAGAAGGGAAGGAAAGACTTTCTCCAGGAAGTTTTATACCCAGTGCCAAAATTCCACAGTAGTTCGCATATGTGGGTACAAGACAGAGAGCCTCTGGAAGAAAGTATAGCATGGGCAAAGGTCCTGAGGTGTGCTGTAGTGCAGGTGGTGTGAATGGTATGAAGGTTTTATGGCTTCAGAAAAGTCTGGCAGGATATTCAAGGCTGGGTCAGCGTTGACTTGAGTCACAGGGCAGAGGGTGGGGTCCCAGAATAGCGCCCAGGGGGAAGATTAGCTTTTCTTTTCGCCAGGGACCCAAAGCCATTTCCTGTGGCTTGAAACCTGTTTTCACAACTCCTGACCCTCAGGCCTCCTTTGCATGGAGGAGTCAGGGCAAACGCAGAGAAAAACTCTTGCTTTAGAAAAGCTTCTAGCCCAATGCCACCAGTGGCTCAACCCCTGTAAATCCTAGCTACTCAGGAGACTCAGATATAGATCAAGGGTCAAGACAGCTCAGGAGAGGAAAGTTAATGAGACTTTTCTTGCCAATTAACTACCAAAATCCAGAAATGGAGCTGTGGCTCAAGTGGTAAAGTGGTAACCTTGAAGGAAAAAGTTTAGAGACCAGAGCCCAGACCCTGAGTTCAAGCCCCAATACTAGCACAGGAAAATTAAAGAAAAGATTTCAGGAGCTCCTAGTCCACTGTGGTGTAAGGCCAGATCATCGAGGCACAGGTGGCTCAGCCTGTCCTCCTAGCTCCTCAGGAGGCTGAGATGTGAGGATTACTATTCAAAGCCAGCCAAGGCAGGAGAGTCTGGGAGACTCAGATCTCCAAGTAACCTACAGAAAACCGGAAGTAGCTCTGTGGCTCAAGTGGTAAGGTGAAGAGCTGGGGGACAGAGCCCAGGCCCAGAGTTCAAGCCCCATGACCAACACCTGGCCTGCTTAGACCTTACTCTGTAGCTCTAGGCAGAGTTCTTTGCAGTGGGCCCCTGAGGGTCCCCTAATGTCTAGGTGTCCTACAAGTCTTGATAGAAGCCTGTTTGGAGGCCATTGCCTACAGAGCAGGCCACAGATTCAGAGAAGTATCAAGCCGTGGGGCATGAAGTTCATCAGAATGGCATCTGTCATGGGTGCAATGTGGATCAGAGCAGTAAGTCACTGTCTCAGACCACAGTTCTGGGCCAGGAGGGGCAGGAGCTGTAAGATGTCATACCAGATAATGCCCAGTCACACGAGTATCACAAGAGTGCAAAATTTTCAGTCAGACCTTGGGCAGGTGTTGAGTTGGGCTCATGAAAATTTTGTAGGCTCAGGAATCCACAGCCAACTGGCTGCTGCTTGTAGCAGTCACTATCCCAGGAGTTCGAGGGCTCGGTGCCCTGCTTTCCTCACCAATTCTTGGGAAAGGGGGGCACATGAAGGTCTGCAATCATGGGCCGACAACCAAGGAGGAACCCTAGTGTCCTTCCCTTGATCCTGTAGCCCCATGTTGAGATCGAGGGGCAGGTTCCATGGAACTTACTGACATGGCCCAAACCCCTCAGCCCAAGAAAGACTTAGGGAGAAACCACTTGATCTGGCTTGAGAGCTTACTGTGACTATGACTCAGGACTGCCCCCCAGTTGTAGCTCAGCTCATCCAGGTCAAAACTAATGCCCCAGAACATTGAGGTACTATACCAGTCTCTCATCCCCCAGTTCCCTGGGCCTGGAATCTAAAGTATATGCCTCTGTATTCTGCGAATCCAGAATTGTCTAGAAGGACCTGAGAGGCCCAGCTGTTGCCAGAAGATAGATTTGCCTACGATAAGGTATGTTGACATTTCCTAGACATTGAACAATACATCCAAGCCACCTTGGCCTCACCTCTCATGTAGCCCCAGGTTATCCTTGTTTGGGAAGCCTTTAGTCAGCTATCAAGGTCGAGTTGGCCAGAGCCACTTGCAACCACCCTTCCCCCACACCACTACCAGCATGCTGGGAGTGGGAAATGCAGCCAGGGGCCCAGCTGAGAAAAAACAGGACAGAGCATGAGTCACCCTGGCCCCCAGAGGCAGGAAAGAACATATGCCAGCCTGCCCTGAGGACCTAGAATCCCCTGGATGAGGACAAAGATATGGACAGCCAGACTTGGGTCCCAAGGAAAAGCTGGAATATGCCGGTCTCTGGCAATTTGGGACTCATTGTAGACCATGATTGGGGACTAAAGACAAGGTTGCTATTGAGGAAGGGCACCATCCAAGGTCAGGAAGAGGCAGACAAGCAACCAGGAAGTGGGCAGAGAATGATGAGGGAAAAAGACACACACACAGAAACACACACACACACACACACACACACACACACACACACACACACACACACACACACACACACACACGGGTAGCCCAAGGTCTCAGCAGTCCCTGAGCAACTGAACATCCCAAACTCCAAGAATATGACACTATCATCCTAAGACCAAATGTTGACAAAACTCAGCGCCTCTCACACATCTGGAATGGCTCATAAAACAGCATGGCATTTCCTACTGTACATAGCACTATGAAGAAAACTCAGCCACAGCATTTTGGTTGTCAGTCATGGGGTTTGAACTTTGGGCCTGCCTGCTATCCCTCAGCTCTTCAGCTGAAGGTGTGCACTCTACCACTAGAGCCACAGCACCACTTCCAGTTTTCTGATGCTTCCCTTGAGTTAATGTCTCACAGTTTCCTACCCAAGCTGGCTTTGAACAGTGATCTTCAGATCTCAGCCTCCTGAGTAGCTAGGATGACAGTGGTGAGACACAGGCATTGCCCAGTTTCAGCCACCTTCTTACAACCAGGGGAAATCCAAATTGTCAGGCCATAAAGCACATGCAACCCTTCGCGTTCAGACTTTGACACCAGTATCCAAAGCCATTCTTCCTTGGTTGGAGAGAATATAATCGACAGTACCCTCCAACCCTACTCCCATTTGCCCACTTCCTGCCTAAGATAGGCAACAACCTCTGGAGTTCTTGGTAAGACAACGCCCAGCCTGATGTAAATTTACACTCGGGCAAATTTGGGGAGTTCTTAGAAATGGCTGTACACTGAGGCCAGAAACTGGTGTCCGAACCATAGCAACCCAACTCCTTCACCATTTCTGGCAATCAAGAGGTGTCTTTCTTTCTTGTTTTTTTGGGTGAGGGGCTTGAACTCAGGGCTTGGGTACTGTCTCTGATCATGAATTTGCTCAAGGCAGTGCTCTACCACTTGAGCCATGGCACCACTTCCAGTTGGAGTTTGGAGATGAGAATCTCAAAGGAATTTCCTCCTTGTGCTGGGAAACAAGACCTTCTGGATCTCAGCCTCCCGAGTAACCAGGATGACAGGCGTGAGCCATCAGCGCATGGCCTATGGTGTCTCATTCTTTACAATTCCCAACTAGTCTTCCTCTAGACACTATCACCTAGACCCTCCTCTACCTCCCTCAGGGACAGCAAAGGGAGGCTCAGAATCTGGGGAGGGCCATGGGCATTAAAGGGCCCCTTCACATCACTACCCCTTTCTAAGCTCCCATCCACTTCCTCTGGATGGACTGGTTGTCTGGGGCATATCAGACCCACTAGGACTTCTTAGGCCTGCCCTGTATCCCCCGCCACATCCAACTGGTACCTGAGAATTTCTGGGGCAAGCTGCTCCATGTCCCAGTGGAAGACGTTGGAAGGTTGCTGAGAACTGGGACCAGGGGTGCCTAAGGCAGAAGGAGTGTCCAGATCCTCTTTGTCAAAGAAGGAGACACAAAGCGTGGATGGATCTACTAAGAGCTACAGGGCACAGCCATCCACCTGTCACCCAGGTCCCTTGGAGTGCAGTTTTACATTGACAATGCTGGGGCTTGAACTTGGTGTCCAGGCGCTATCCCTGAGCTTCTTTTGCTTGATGTGAGCACTCTTCCACACAAGCCACAGTAACACTTCTGGCTTTTTCTGTGTATGTGGGACCTAGGACTCGAACCCAGGGTTTCCTGGTGTGCTGGGTGAGCCCACTACTGCTAAGACAAAATCCCAACATTGGATAGCTATTCTTCTGTGACCCCTGGGGCCTGTCTCGGACAGTCTTGCCCAGCTTTACTGAGTTTCTAACCAGCAGCCCTGGCCGGAAAAGAACATGCTCCGCTATGTTGTCCTTTATCTATGGCATCTTTTCTCTTTATGCTTCCTGTCATATCTTCCTTGTTAAGCAAGAACTCCTTTCAACTGCTGCCTCTAAGAAGCCCGCTCCAATCACCCTGGCAGAGACAGATCTTCTCCAATCTGCAGGCTGTTGGCCTTGTCATGCTCTGCCTTCCAGCCGGTGTGGGTTGAGAGTGCACAAAGGCGAAGGCCTAGCTTTCACCACCCAATTTCTGAAGGCTCTGATACACTACCCAGGAACCAGTGCGGTATCACACTCTGTGAGAGGGCACTTGAGGCCCTGGCAGTCTGGGGGCAACAAATGGTGCCATTTCAGGTGTGGGCTTGAACTGAGGATCTGGGAGCTGTCTTTCTGAGTTTTCATGCTCAATCAAGGCTGCTACTCTACCATATGAGCCACAGCTCCACATCTGGATTTTTGGTGGTTCCATGCAGAGAAGAGTCTTATCAGCCTTCCAGCTTATGGCTGGCTTCGATCTTTGATCCTCAGATCTCTGCCTATCAAGGAGCCAGGACGTCAAGTGTGAGCCTGAGCCAGACAGGCTCCAGAACCTTTCCTTTGAGCTTCTGTTTATCTCGTGTCAACTAGCAAGCCCTTTTTAAAATAGTCATTTATATTGGATCAAGTTCCTCTCCTAGGTCAGTTAATCCAAGGAGATAAAGTATCTTTGGAAATCGCCAGTCAGAGTTGGCCTAGGTGTGTGTGTGTGTGTGTGTGTGTGTGTGTGTGTGTGTGTGTGTGTGTGAGAGAGAGAGAGAGAGAGAGAGAGAGTATGAGTTTCAGGGATACCTACCTCCAACTCTCTGGTGCTTCTTTCACCCAGTGGTGAGTACATCCAGGATCCCCACCCCAAGAAAAGTGGGGAGGGGAGGGTACTTAAGGTTACATCAAGTGGGATGATCTGAATTCTATCCAGCAACTGAAGACAGGGTGTTAATAGAGAGAAGGAGAGCTTGAGAGAAACATCAAGGGACGCCCCTTACCTTTGGCTACAAGTACCAGAAAGAAGAATGCATCCATCCTTTTTGGTAGTAAGATAACAAGTGCCCACTATTCATTTATTTTATTTTTTGTGAGTCCCAGGTCTTGGATTCAGGGACTCGGTGTCATCCCTGGGCTTCTTTTACTCAAGGTTGAGGCTATATCACTTGAGCCACAGCACCAAAACTGGCATTTTTCCGGGGGGGAGGGAGTTTGTTTATGGCAGATATGAATCTCAGACTTGCTGCTGGGAAGGTAGCTCAGTGGCAGAGTGCTTGCCTTGCATGCCTGAGGCCCTGGATTCGATTCCTCAGCACCACATAAGGAAAAAGAAAAAAAGCCAGAAGTGGCGCTGTGGCTCAAGTGGCAGAGTGCTAGCCTTGAGCTGAAGAGCTGAAGGACAGTGCCTAGGCCCAGAGTTCAGGACCCATGACTGGACCAAAAAAAAAAAAAATCTCACAGACTCTCCCGCTTGGGCTGGCTCTGAGTTACGACCATCAGAACTCAGCCTCCCGAATAGCCAGGATGACAGGTGAGAGCCACTGGCACCTGACCACCACCATACATTGATAGCTCTCTAGGGCCAGTGCTGGGCTACCTGCATTGCACCCTCCTTGTTGTGAGTGGGAAGCAGACCTGGATGTGTTTGGTACTTCAACAGACTATCTACCTTTGAGCATTGTTCTGGCTCAGTCTGATGCTGGCTTCCTCCTTTTCCACAGCAATGACTTTGCGCTGTCACAGAACAAATGTCCCCCAAGAGGTGCTGGACCTGGGGTCTTTACTCTTCACACTGACTCTATTCCCCAAAACGACACACTGCAGCAACGTGAAGTAGACATAGAGTGAATTCAGTTTCTTCTAATCAGGGTCTGGACAGATAGGTGGCAGTGAGGATCAGAGGCTTGGGATAGTGCTGTGCAGTTGGACAATGAGATGCCTGTTCATCCACTTTCCTTTACCTGTCTTAGCAGAGGGTAGTGGGGAAGGACTCACTGGACAGACTGACAATGAGTAACCATCACGGTCTACCCCAGGCACAGAGGGGCTTACCAAAGGGAGCTAGTTCCATAGTCCAAGCGAGAATGACCCTGACACACAGCCTACCTCCAGAATGAGAGGGTCACATTGGGTCCCAGCCACATGGGGACACTGAGCCAACTCCTCCACGACAAATTCAACAAGTTACTGAGATAGAGACAGAGACAGAGAGAGAGAGAGAGACTTACACTTAAGCAGGCTGCCGGTGACACAGGCCTACAATGATAACTACACATTGAGATATGAGGATCATGGTTCAGAGCTGGCCCAGGCAGGAATGTCTGTAAGACGATTATCTCCAAAGAACCACCAGAAAACCAGAAGTCGTGTTATGGCTCAACTGGTTGAGCCCTAAACTTGATCTGAGCAGCTTGTAAACAGAGTTCAAGCCCCATGACTGACAATAAGTGGACTTCCCACCACAAGAAATGGACTGAATAGCACCCATTGTCCTAGGGAGCATGGCCAAGAAGTCAGGCCAAGCTTCCTGTCACCTGGGGATCATGAGTAGGTCACCCAGCTTTTCAGTGCCTCGTTTTCCCCAGCTGCAAAGCTGAACAGTGAAGGATCCCCTTCCTCATGGGGATAGGGTAAGGATGTGGAGAGCCATGTTTTGTTTCATAATCCCATACCTGTTGCATTATAAATAACAGGCCCCTTCTGAGTCCTTTCCAGGTATCTTCTTGTTATATGCTCACAGAATTGCCAAGAAACTTATCTGATGATCGTTGCCTCTATGCCTGGCTCTGCCCCAGAGTTCCCCTTGTATTGATCCCTTGTTTCCTCACAACTGTCCTGTGAGGAGACTGAGGACCAATGGTTCCAGGCCGAACCCCGAGCTTCAACTGTGGTCAAAAATCGGCTGCTGTGAACTAAGAGTTTTGGACAGTAATCTAAACCAATGACGGAGCATGGCCCTCCATATCTACCATCCCAACTACAGAGGACCAGGCATGGTTACACCTGCCTGTCACAGGAGGACCATGATCCAGCCAAACCTGAGCATATATGGAGTCTCTATCTCAGAGATGCCCAAGACAGAAAGGCTTGGCTCCCATGGAAGAAAACCTGATTGGAAAGCCTAAGCTCTTCATTTCAAACCCTCATATGCCAAAAAGAATCTGAGGCCCGGTGCCAGAGGCTCATGCCTATAACCCTACCTACTCAGGAGGCTGAGATCTGAAGATCACTGGTCAAGATTTAAAGTAGGGTTGGCCTTGCCCATCAGACGTCATGATGAGATGACCCAGAGTCCGACCCATGCCAATAAGGTCCATACTAACAGGGCTCACAACCTTAATAAGTGCTGACCACACTCTCTGTCCCCTGGGGAGCCAACCCCTACGGGCCCCACCCCCAGGTCCTCCCGTGCTCCCTCTGCCACCAACCAGGCCCAAGTTAGTAGACAGTTCTGGTTATACAAAGATCCCTTGCTCTTATAATTTAAAGGTGCTGAGTCCCCTTCAAACGTCTCACCCTTCCAAGCCCCCAGACCTCAGCCACAAAGTCCATGCACCCCCCAAGACAGTGGTTAGAAGTTACCAAAGGGTCCAGCACTCCTTGTGACAACCAACTTCTACACACACGCACACACACACACACAGAGCCATCATGGGTGGCTCCTGTCTGTCATCCTAGTTATTCAGGAGGCTGAGGTCTGAGGATCACTGTTCAAAGCCAGCCACTCAGGAAAGTTTGTAAGGCTGCTATCTACACTGAACCACCAAATAGCCACATGTGGAGCTATGGCTCAAGTGTTAGAGCTCTAGCTTTGAGCAAGATATCTCAGGGACAGCACCTAGGCCTTGAATTCAAGTCCCAGTTCTTCTACCTCCAAACACACACAGACACAGACACAGACAGTCTGAAAGTCACACACACACACACACACACACACACACACACACACACACACACACAAAGGATAGCCCAAGGATTCAGCAGTCCCTGAGAACAGAAACATGAACTCCCTCAATTAGGATCAGATTCCATGCCCTGGAAGGTGGCAGTCCCGACATCAGACCCACGGTAGACAAACCATTGAGCCTCACACATATCTGGAATATCTCATAGACCATCATGGCATTTCCTATCATACACACTGCTATGTGGAAAACTTAGTCACCTCTTTTTTTGTTATTGGTCAAGGGGTTTGAACTCTGGGCCAATGTGCTGTCCCTCAGCAATTCAGGTGAAATTGATCACTCTCCCACTTGAGCCAAAGCAACACTTCCTGTTCTCTAGTGGTCTATCATCAAGTCACACAAACTATTCTGCCCAAGCTGACTTGTAACCAAGGTTCTCACATCTCAGCCTTCTGAGTACCTAGGATGAGAGTTGTGAGACACGCGTGGCTTCCTGCTTCAGCCACCTTCATATACACAGAGGAAACCCATGTCGTCAGGCCACAAACTTTTTGCAAACCTTCACTTCAGATTTTGATACCCAGCATCCAAATCTATCCTTCAATGGAGAAAATAAAGACACAACAATCTCACACCTGCACCCCTTCACCCACTCCCTGCTTGTCACAGGACACGTCCTCTTGAAGCTGTGGCTTCAAATTGGAGCAAATTTGGGGAGTTCTTACAAATATCTGTACAGTGAGGCCACCACTTGGTCTCCCAAACACAGCACCCTCCCCACACCCCCACACCTCCCCCATCATTTGCAGGCAAAGATGTCTTACTTTCTTTCTTTTTTATGTTGTGGGGCTTGAACTCTGGGCCTGGGTGCTGTCGCTGAGCTTTTCAGCTTAAGGCAAGCACTCAATTGCTTGAGCCACAGCACAGCTTCTGGTTTTCTGGCAATTACTTTTAGGTAAGAGACACAGGGTCTTTCCTGACCAGGCTAGCTTTGACCCGTGATCCTCAGATCTCACCTCCTTAGTACCTAGGACAAATGCCATGAGTTACTGGCTCCCAGCCAAACAAACTTTTCAATTCCTGTCATCCTCTCCCCTCAGGAGACTGAAATCTGAGGACTGCAGTTGGATGCCCCTTAGCAGCAAAGCCTGTGAGAAGTCTTTATCTCCAATTAAACACCCCAAAAAGCTGGAAGTGGAGCTGTGATTCAAATGGTAGTGTGGTGTCTTGGAGCATAAAAGACAAGATCCACGCCCTAGTTTCAAGGTTTTTCTAGCATAGACCCACCCACAAAACGGAAGCAAGTGGGCACAAGGGAGCTCAAAGCTAACACATAATATTCAGGACTCCCAGAACAGACCCCATCCAGCTTTGATTCTCTAGATTCTATGTCCTACATCATGGCAGACTTAGATGGGACTGAACATGCACCAAGTTGTGACATTCAAGTACAATCTCATACTGAAGATCCCCTGACCTTATCAAAGACTAAGGATCTCTCGCTGTCCTGCCTGAACACTGGGCACTGAGGTAAGGTCTAGTTATCCAACCACATGATATGGGAACCAAAGGGATTCCTGGTCAAGGGACTGAGACTGGGGGGATCTAGGCCCCTCTTGGGGAGGTGAAAAGGGCTGCTCTATCCCAGAAATTTTCCTATGCTGTGAGTATTACCAAAGAAACAACCATTCTCAGACCACAGTGCCCCTGATTTTCCCACCAGCCTCTACCCAGCTCTGCCCCACCTTCATCCTGCCCTTTCTGAATCCCAGATCTGCCACGTATACTAAAGAGTGAGCCAGCCAAGAGACACACTTCCTGCCCTCATTCCCAGGCTGTCCTTTGGCAGTGACATGCGTACCTCAGTCTTTGGAGAAGGAATGAACACCAGGAGTGGTATTGTCAGACTGAGCCCTGGAAAGTCCTAGACCCCAAGGATGTACTGCACAGGATTCCTGCAGTGAACCTCAGCCAGGTTGTCAATTAGGAATCCAAGGCACCAGGACTTATATTTGCAGTGTGGCTGGATCAAAGGCTGTTAGTCTATGTTGTCAGGTGAGGTCATGTCTCCAATATCTTGACACACGTGACCTAGGATCATTCTCCCTCTTCAAATTCCTACTTATACTTTGACCCCCCCCCCGCCATGAAACTCTCTCACTCCAATACCTCCCTAGACCTTGGAAACTTTCTTCTTATCTGATCAGAAAATAAACTCGATGAGGCTGGGCATAATTGAAACCTGGTGACCCACTCTGAGCCCTAGGTTCTACCCGAGGCTGGTTCCCTCTGTAGTCGATGACCACACAGCTCCTGGATGGCATGACGTTTCTGAGGGGTCAGTGGCTTGGTCCTACACACTAGCTTTAGGCTCTGAAACTGTCCTCACAGAGATTGTGAATAATTGGCTCCCTTTATCCTTGGACTCCATACCAAGGCTTGCATGTTCTCCCTTTTTACTTCCTTCCTCTTTTTCTCCCTCTGTCCTTCTCTCCTCTCTCACTTTACTTTCTTTGCGTCAGTTCTGGGCCTTGTACTAGGCGCCTAGGTTCTGTCCCTAAGCCTTTTCACTCAAGGCTAGCAGTCTATGTCTTGAGCCACACATCCACTTCAGGTGGTTTTTTTTATTTTTTTTTTTGGTCGTTAATTGAAGGCAAGAGTCTTACAGGCTTTCCTGCCCGGGCCAAAAGCCTCAATTCTCTCATCTCAGCCTCCTAAGTAACTAGGATGACAGGCTTGAAGCACTGGCATCCAGATCAATCCAAGGTTTCTTCATGGGCTGTGGAACCAGTCCTGGAACTTTTCGTTGTCTAGGACCCCCAAGAGCCTGGTGCACACTGTATTGGTTTGTTGGTTAAATAAATGACCATCTGTCTATGACAATACTACAGAAAATTCCCATCTGATCCAGGTAAGAATCCTCTGTGGGGGAGTGGGGACAAAGCCTGATGTAGCTCTCCAACAGTTCTCCCTCCTCCCTCTTACCCACTCCTGGTGCCACAACACTTAACTGTTTTGGCTCTGAGGGTGTGAGCCACTATGTACTCGCTACATTCCAGGGCCTCTGGGATTCCTATCTTCTCAAAGATCTCTGTCCAGCAGCTGACCAGCTCTGTGGCACTCAATTCCCCATGGAGGTGTGAATGAGTTTGCTGTGAGCTGAATGCCTGGTTCAAGGAGACTCCTGTACTCCCCCTGGGGCCAGCTAGGATCATCCACCACATCTGGCCCCTAAATTTCATGTTGGAGAGGAAGGATTCTTGAGGCAGCCTGGGTTCTCTGAATCTCCCAGAGTCCAGTACAGGTGCTGGGAATCATCTCTGGTTTTTGCTGGCATGCTGGGGATGACAAGGTCACAATCTCCTCGCCACAATGTCCTCGAGTGGGGTCATCACCCTAGAGAGATTCAACAGCTGCCAGGGAAAGGCAGTCAAGGCACAACGTTCAAAGCAGGAGACAATCTGGCTTGGGAACTCTGCCTGTGCCGCTTTGAACATCATTGTTTGATGGCTGAAATCATCCATCTACTTTGATCCATAATCCCAGGCATTAGTAGAAATTGCCAGCTTAAATTTAAAAAAACCTGGAAAATGTGGTATTTAATTTGTCCCAATCAAACTTAAAGGTTTCCAAAGTCAGTGGTCCCCTTTTCCTTCCACACAGCCTATAGCAGGTTACGGAAACTGGCATTCAGCGAGCCCTAGGTAACTGCCACCTCTTGATACCGAGTGGGCTCCAGCAGAGGGAATGGACTTGCCTACCACTGCCCAGCTGGAAACAGCCCAGGCAGGAACACAGATTGGATTCTGCAGGACTCCAGGGAGAACTGACACTGGCACTACCCCAGGAGGGTATCCTCACCACCAGTGAGGGCCTGCATCCCTGTGCCAGGATGCCCACAGAGACCGTTAATGCCCTAGATATGGTTCCCCTCATCCACTGTCATGGTGAACCATCTGCCATGTCACACCATACGCCAGTCTCCAAAACCTCATTGCCTCACAGCCACTGCCTTATCATTTCCCTCATCTCGTTCCCTAATTATGTTGGGCAAACACATTCGCAACCCTTGAATTACCTCCAACTAAACACACAAGAGCAGAGTGTCTGGCTGGAAGAATGTGGCTGTGATCTCATTCGCCTCACCAAACTTCTGGCAGGGGATAGAAGGACAGGCTTCCCCTCAAGTCCAGGGTTCACACAGTTCTTCTAGGGGAGGCCCACTCAGGCTCAGCAGCTACTGTGGGCTACAGGAAAGGGCGAAGAGAGAGGTGAAACGGGGAGGAAAGTAATGTCTACTGAAATCTTCCATAAAGGAGCCATGGAACTGTGAAGGAGAAGACAAAAATTGTGGCTGGGCTTGTACTTGGTATTGATGAAGAAAAACAACAACAAATGCACACACACACACACAGAGAAATAAAATGCTTTTGCTGTTTTTAGACATGGTGACTTATATATATTTTCATTGTTCTCATCTCCCTGCTCTCCCAACACACACACACACACAGACACACACACAGACACACACACACACACACACCTCCAGAATGGTGACAGATGACTCTTCCATGTAGCACCTACAATTTGCCAACTCATCACTCACCTGAGGACAGTCAGACTGTACAAGGAGAAAGATTCTCTCTCTCTCTCTCTCTCTCTCTCTCTCTCTCTCTCACACACACACACACACACACACAAACACACACACACAGAGTCATCACGCGTGGCTCCTGTCTGTCATCCTAGTTATTCAGGAGGTTGAAATCTGAGGATCACTGTTCAAAGCCAGCCACTCAGGAAAGTTTGTGAGGCTCCTATCTACACTGAACCACCAAATAACCACAGGTGGAGCTGTGGCTCAAGTGTCAGAGCTCTAGCTTTGAGCAAGATATCTCAGGGACAGCATTTAGGCCTTGAGTTCAAGGCCCAGTTCTTCTACCTCCAAACACACACATATAAAGACACAGGCACACACACACACACACACACACACACACGGATAGCCCAAGGATTCAGCAGTCCCTGAGAACAGAAACATGAACTCCCTCAATTAGGATCACATCCCACCCCTGAGAAGGTGGCAGTGCCGACATCAAACCCATGGTAGACAAAACATTGAGCCTCTCACATATCTGGAATGACTCATAGACCAGTATGGCATTTCCTACCATACAAACTGCTATGCGGAAAACTTAATCACCTCTTTTTTTTGTTGTTGTTGGTTAAGGGGCTTGAACTCTGGGCTTTGGTGCTTGCCCTGCGCTCTTTAGCTTAATCAAGCACTCAATTGCTTGAGCCACAGAATTGCTTCTGGTTTTCTGGCAATTCCTCGGAGATAAGAGTCTCAAGGTCTTTCATAACCAGGCTGGCTTTGACCCATGATCCTCAGATCTCACCTCCTGAGTACCTAGGATAAAAGCCATGAGCTACTGGCTCCCAGCCAAACAAACTTTTCCATTCCAGTCATCCTCTCCCCTCAGGAGACTGAAATCTGAGGACTGCAGTTGGATGCCACTTAGCAGCAAAGCCCATGAGAACTCTTTATCTCCAATTAAACACCCCAAAACGCTGGAAGTGGAGCTGTGATTCAAATGGTAGAGTGCTATCTTGGAGCATAAAAGATAAGATCCATGCCCTAGTTTCAAGCTTTTTCTAGCATAGACCCAACCAAGAAAGGGAACAGGTTGTCATATGGGAGCTCAAAGTTAACACATAATACTCAGGACTCCCAGAACAGACCCCATCCAGCTCTGATTCTCTAGATTCTATGTCCTACATCATGGCAGACTTAGATGGGACTGACAATGCACCAAGTTGGGACATTCAAGTACAATCTCATACTGAAGATCCCCTGACCTTATCAAAGACTCAGGATCTCTCACTGTCCTGCCTGAACACTTGGCAGTGAGGTAAGGTCTAGTTATCCAACCACATGATATGGGAACTAAATGGATTCCTGGTCAAGGGATGGAGACTGGGGAGATCTAGGTCTCTCTTGGGGAGGTGAAAAGGGCTGCTCTCTCCCAGAAATGTTCCTATGTTGTGAGTATGATCAAAGAAACCGCCCTGCTCAGTGCCCAGTGCCTCTGGTTTACCCAGCTCTGCCCCACCTTCAGCCTGCCCTCTCTGAATCCCAGATCTGCCATCTAGACTAAAGACTGAGCCAGTCAAGAGATCCATTTCCTGCCCTCATTCCCAGGTTGTCCTGTGGCTGTGGCATGCTTACCTCAGTCTTTGGTGGAGGAATGAACACCGGGGGTGGTATCATCAGTTTGAGACCTGGACAGTCCTAGTCCCCAAGGATGTATTGCAGAGGCATCCTGCAGTGAACGACAGCCAGGTTGTCAATGATGAGACCAAGGTGCCAGGACATTTAATAGAAGCGTGTCTGGATCAAATGCTGGTAGTCTATGTTGTCAGGTGAGGTCATGGCTCCAATTTCCTGACACACCTGACCTGGGTCCATTCTCCCTCTTGAAATTCCTGCTTATCCTTGCCCACCCCCCCCCCACGTTGAAACTCTCACCACCCTAGCCCTTGGAAACTTTCTTCTTATCTGACTAGAAAATAAACTTGATGAGGCTGGGCATAATTGAAACCTGGTGACCCACTCTGAGCCCTAGGTTCTACCCGAGGCTGGTTCCCTCTGTAGTCGGTGACCACACAGATCCTGGATGGCATGAAGGTGCTGAGGGGTCAGTGGCTTGGTCCTACAGTTCTGAAACTGTCCCCACAGAGATTGTGAAGAGTTGGCTCCCTTGACCCAGCGACTCCAAACCAAGGCTTGCATGTTCTCCCTTCTTCCTTTCTTTCCTCTTTTTCTCCTTGTCCTTCCCTCCTCTCTCTCTCTACTTTCTTTGTGTTAGTCCTGGGCCTTGTACTGGGAGCATATGTGCTGTCCCTAAGCCTTTTTATTCAAGGCTAGCAGTGTACGGCTTGAGCCACACATCCACTTCTGACGTTTTGTTTTTGGTCATTAATTGAAGACAAGAGTCTTACAGGCTTTCCTGCCCGGGCCAAAAGCCTCAATCCTCTCATCTCAGCCTCCTAAATAGGATGACAGGCTTGAAGCGCTGGCATCCAGATCAATCCAAGGTTTCTTCATGGTCTGTGGAACCAGTCCTGGAACTTTTCATTGTCTGTGACCCCCCAGAGCCTGGTGCACACTGTAATGGTTTGTTGGATAAATAAATGAGCATCTGTCTATGACAATACTACAGAAAAGTCCCATCTGATCCAGGTAAGAATCCTCTGTGGGGGAGTGGGGGCAAAGCCTGATGTAGCTCTCCAACAGTTCTCCCTCCTCCCTCTTACCCCCTCCTGGTTCCACCACACTTAACTGTTTTGGCTCTGAAGATGTGAGCCACCATGTATGTACTCACTACATTCCAGGGCCTCTGGGATGCCTATCTTCTCAAAGATCTCTGTCCAACAGCTGACCAGCTCTGTGGCACTCAATTTCCCATGTAGGTGTGAATGAGGTTGCTGTTAGCTGAATGCCTGACCCAAGGGGCCTCCTCTCCTCCCCCTGGGGCCAGTCAGGATTACCACATCCGGCCCCCAAGTTTCATGTTGCAGAGAAAATCTCCTCGAGGTATCCCGGGTTTCTGAATCTCCCAGAGTCCAGTGCAGGTGCTGGGAATCGTCTCTGCTCACAGCTGGCAGGCTAAGGATGGTGAGGTCACAATCTCTGCTCCCCACGACATTTTTGGCTGTGGTGGTCACCCTAGAGAGAGCTGGAGGAGAATCAACAACTGCCGAAGAACGTCTGTCAAGGCATGACATTCATTACAGGAGACCATCTGGCTTGGGAACTCTTCCTGTGCTGCTTTGAACGTCATTTTTTGGAGGCTGAAATCGTCTGTCTAATTTGACCCATCATCCCAGGCGTTAGTGGAAATTGCCAGCTTCAAGAAAAAAAACCTGGAAAACATTGCATTTCAGTTGTCCCAATCAAACTTGAAGGGTTCTAAATTCAGTGGTCTGCTTTTTCTTCTAGACAGCCTACAGCAGGTTATAGAAAGTGGCATTCATCAAATACAAGATCATGTCATCTGCAAACAGGGAGAGTTTTATTTCTTCTTTCCCTATTTGGATCCCCTTTATGTCTGCATCTTGTCTTATTGCTGTAGCTAGGCATTCTAATACTAGGTTGAAGAGAAGTGGGGAGAGTGGACATCGCCATGGTTTCCCTTATTTGCAATATCTAGTATATATATGAGTCAACCAGAAAAGGTCAGATAAGGTGATGTTAGGAAAATGAACCCTAAGATATGTATTTAAATGTTTTTTTTTTCATTCATGCATTTGTTTCTAAAGCATTTATAAGATTATTTCTTTGTTGCTTTGTATGTCCCTCCCTCACAGTATAATCCCTGCTTTCACTATATTTGATGTCGGTATAATTTGTGGAGGGTAAGGGGAAAAACAAGTCGTTTAAATAAGGATATAGGTGGACCCGTTGCAACAATGAGAAGTACAAGTGGTCATGTTGAAAACGAACTTTACAACTTTGGTGGGGGGAGAGGATTAGGTGGGGGGGGCGGGGGAGGCTGGGAAGGGATGGGAAGGGTAAACAAAGGAGGAGGCTACAATGCTTGATAAGAAATGTACTCTCTATCTTGCCAATGTAATTGTAACCCCTCTGTACAGAATTTTCACAATAAAAAAAAAAGAAAGTGGCATTCAGAGAGCCCAAGCTAACTGCCAGAGCAGTTAGCAAGCAGGCTCCAGCAGGGGGAGCACACTTGCTTACCACTGCCTAGCTGGAAATGTCCCAAGCCAGACACAGACTGGAGTCTGCAGGACTCCAAGGAGGACTGCCCACCAGTACATTGCCCCTGGAGGGAATCCATGCCACCAGAGGGGGCCTAGAATACCCTGCCCAGATGCCAATGGACACAGTCAATGCCCTGGGTAAGTTTCCCTCTCAGTCTCAGTCGTGGTGAACCATCTAACATTTCACAACATTCACCACTTCCCATACCCTCCTAGCCTCACAGCCCCTGCCCTATTCTCCCCTCCCCCCAATCTGTTCCCTAATTACGTTTGGCAGACACATTTCCAACCCTTGAATTAGCTCCAACTATACACACTAGAGCAGACTGTCTGGCTGGAAGAGTACGGCTGTGGTCACAGTTGCCTCATGAGCCTTCTGGCTGAAGACAGAAGAACAGGTGTCCACTCTGGTCTGTAGTTCACACAGGCCTCCTAGGGAAGACCCATACAGGCCCAGCAGCTACTGTGGGCTACAGGAAAGGGAGAAGAAAGAAGTGAAAAAGAATGTGTACTGAAACCTTCCCCAAAGGAGCCATGAAACGGTGAAAGAGAAATCAAATTATCGCTGGACTCTTACTTGGCATTGATGAAAAAAGAACAACACACACACACACATACACACAAATAAAAGGCTTTTGCTCTTTGTAGACATGGTGCCTTAAATATATTTTCATTGTACTCATCTCCCTGTTCTCCCAACACACACACAGAAACACACACACACACACACACACACACACACACATACACACAAATAAAAGGCTTTTGCTCTTTGTAGACTTGGTGCCTTAAATATATTTTCATTGTTCTCATCTCCCTGTTCTCCCAACACACACACAGAAACACACACACACACACACACACGCACACACACACACACACACACACACACACACAAATCCAGAACTGTGACAGAAGATTAGTCCATGCAGCACCTGTAATTTGCAAACAGATCACTCACCTGAGCACAGTCAGGCTGTATAAGGAGAAAGATGATCTGTCTGTCTGTCTGTCTGTCTGTCTGACTGTCTCTCTACCTCCCCCATCTCTCTCTCTCTCATGCTCCTTCTCTCTCTGTCATGCACACACACACTCACACACACAGACTCAGAGCAGTGACTCTCCTGAGTTTGTTGGTTCCTCCTTTTGGACAAGGTACAAGCTTGAGCACGGGGGTTGCCTGGTCAGAACAGGGGATCCAACCAAAGGGAGCACCACTCTAATAATGCAGAACAACCCTGCCTATCCCTTTCTCCAGGGCCAGACACTTTCCCTTGGGAACAACCAGCCTTGACTCCCCATTCACAAAAACCCTAGGCCAGGACACTTGGTGAAGGTGTCCAGAGATAGGTGGCTTCTCAGAGCCTGGGGTGAAAACAAGCAGAGGGTCATGGTGCCCCAGATGGTTGTCTGACCTGTGTTTGGGACAGTGTTGGGGAAACGGATGGGGTCTTAAAGGATACATACATGGATGGACTCCCTACTTCCAGCCTAGATGCTTCTGGGTGACTTGGTGGATTCTTGGGGGGGACGAGGAGACCAGATGGAAAGGGAGCACCAGCAGATGCTGGGAGAGCTGGGAAATGTGATCACACTGTGAGTACTGTTGACAGCTGGGATGGGGGGTAGGGCAGACAGGCAGGGTGTATGTGAGTCGGAGTGGGTATATACCTCTCAGATATTCATCTTCTGTATGACTCCAAGTGTCCTCACATACCTAGTGGGCTCTTCTGGGACCCTCTTCAGGTGAAAGGGTGACCGAGCACAGAAGACAAGGGCTCACACAGCAAGGAGGGCCTATCTTCTGCATCCAACACCCACCACCCCCAGAAAAAAGAAAAAGACTCAAAAAGGCAGGTGTGGAGATGCTATTCCCCACCTCTGATTAAAGCCACCAGGTTCCCACCAGAGAGAGGAAGGATGTAGATGTGTGGCTGTGTGGCTCCCACTGCTCCAGGCCAGGTGCTCTGTGGCACCCCTCCTCACCCATTCCTGCATCTCCCTGTTTCCTGGGACATGGCCACTAGGGATGGGGGTGGGATCCCCAGGTCAACACACACCCCTACTCCTGACCCCTGGGGCACGTTTGTGAGAAGGCCATGGCAGACTGTGGGGTGGGGGAGGGTGGACTCGAGGAGGAGACAGGAAAGGGGAGTCAGGAGGTGCAGGTCCGGGTCAGTGGTTGGTTGGCCTGAGTGTTTCCAGGCTGTGGGCCCTCAGAGCCACCCACAAGTGTACTAATGGGAGAAGCTGTAAGCGGTTGCTCCGGGTGCACATGGGCCCAGAGTCTTAGGACCAGGGGTGGCGACCAATTCAGGGACGCAAGCCGGCCATGGGTATGTCATCTCCTCTGGGCGACTGTGAGAGGCAGCTGGTCGGAGTCGAAAGTGCCATGTTTAAAATGCAATGCTGCTGGGAGGGGGGAGGAGCATCTGTGGGCGCATGGCAGGACTGCATGTGGCCTCTGCTCCTCTTCTTCAGCCTACACCACCCCCACCTCAGCCGCTCCTGTGCCCCCCTTGCGGGGATCTCAGTCTCAGGGCCACCATGGCCACCGTGCCTCCGCATGGCTGCCCGTGGCGATATGCCTGCTGCGCCAGCTCCATGTGCTCTGTGCTCCCCACCAGAACCTGCAATATGATCAGCGAGGCTGCCAGCTGATGAAGCCACTTGCCCTTGTGTATACTCGCTCTTCTCTCTGCTCTCTCTCTGCTCCCACTCCTCTCCTGGGCTGTGTTGTCCCCGCCAGGCATGCCCACTGAAAGATTAAAAATTAGAGATACATTTTACAATTGCTCACTGCTGATTTTGCTTTTGTAAACTTGCTCGCCCTAGCACTAAACCCCCTCCCTTCTGGAAATAAGGAATTGAGTAAAGAGTCTTGGAGACCAGATGCCGGCCCCTGGACAAGATCTGTGGTCATAAATAAAGAACAAACAAGTAAATTCCCCAAGTGGTCAAATGGGACCTAAGAATGGGACCCAAGATAAGGACCCAAGATAAGGGCCCAAGATAAGGACCACCTGGCAAGTCCAGCAAACTAGGCCAAATGTTAATCAATCACAAGCCTGTAACTATGTAAACTCCCCCCCCCCAGGATGACCGCTCCCCCTAGACTTGCCCTGAGCCAACTGTTTTAAACTTCCCCGCATAGTAAAAATGATTGCTGGAGTACATAGTGACTTTTAAACGGGCCAATCCTGGGGACACCTGGTGTTATATGCTAATCTTGTGGATTTTGCCTTTAAGAATGCCTGTAACCGCTTCTCCGGGCTCTCTCCTGTGCCGAGGCAGAGAGACGTTTGCGCAAACACTGAATAAACTCATGCTTGTTGCATCTACTGGTTTGGAGTCTTGGTTTCTGGGGCGCCCTCCCATTGAAGAAAATATCCCAGGAGTCTGGGGTCTTTCATTTGGTGCATTGGCCAGGAAGCCGGTGCCCCCAGACCCCAAATTCCAGGACCGGTAGGAGGTAAGATAGAGCTTTTACGTTTTGCATCTTCTGTGTTTGTTATCTCTGTTCTGTATTCTGCACTCTGGGATCCAAAGAAAAGTGCCTGTACAGGGTCTGTATTGAGGTCAGTGGGGGAGACAGACGTGCCCTGAAACCCCTGGCCCGGCTCGGGCAAACATGCCCTTGAGGTTTGCTCGGGTAGACGTGCCCTTGAGGTTTGCTTGGGCCTACAGGCCCTTGAGGTTTGCTTGGGCCTACGGGCCCTTGAGGTTTGCTCGGGCCTACGTGCCCTTGAGGTTTGGGGGGGAAGAGGGAACGTGGAGTCTCTCTCCTTCCTGTGAACTGGAGGAAGGGGGGAACGTGGAATCTCTCTCCTTCCTGGGGAGTTTAGCCATGGTGGGCCACTCCCATCTGAAGTTGCTTTCTCTGTTTGCAGTCGTTCGACTGCCGCGCAGCACCTGTCTGGTTTCCTCTGTTTCTGTTTAGTGTTAATTGTCTCTGTTGTCTGTTTTGTTGTCCTTAAAGGGATGGGGCAGCAACTAACAATCCCCTTAAGTCTGACTTTAGGTCACTGGAAGGAAGTTACAGCCCAATCCCAGATTGTCAGGTTTTAGGAACTTGCTTGTTTGTCAATTATGAAATTGCCACTGACCACCTGCTAGTGGCCCCAGTTAGATCTCAGCCTCGGGCCTTGGCTTGGGGGGTCTGAGCATGGGGGAGAACCTGTCAGTCTGAGGGGACGGCCGCTGGGGACTTCTTTCCCTTGCCCCAAGATGACTGGCAATTCTCCTCCACCTTGGAAGGCCCCTGGGTCAACGCTTGCAGGAATCTAAAAAAAAAGAAAGAAAGAAAGAAAAGAAAAAAATCCTCCGGAGGTGAGTAGGGGTGTTGAGTCCCCTGCTAAGTGAATGGTGGTGAGATGTCATCCCATTCACTGAGACCTGATTTTGTCTTTGTGGCCACTTGTCTGTCTTGTTTACTTTGGTGTGTTTGTTTTATGTTTTCTGGGGTAGGGAAGTTCTGGGTGAGTGTGGCAGGCTCACTCAGCAGACTCTGGATTCAGCTTGCTGAGTGGGAGCAGCACAGAGTTCCGGTAGGGATAAACTGGGGCCCATTAGTCCCCAACTCAGCCTTCAGTTCTTGTCTAGTTCTGTTTTAGAATTGGTACCAGTTTAAATGTGGATCCTTGGTTTTTGTGTTTATCTGTGTTTTTGTTATTTATTTATTTTAACATGTCTGGGGGAATAAAAGTTCCAGCTGGGTTCAGTCACAGACCTGCTATGCCCACCCTCCCTGTGAGGCATGGAAGGTTACTGGGCTAGTTTGGTTCCCTTCAAGCCTCAGGCTGCATTTTCTCCTTGTGCAGGCTGCCAGCAGGGAGGGTGTAAAAGGCTGTGTGCCTGGTTTGGACTTTTTCAGCTAGTCCTGACAATGTAACAATTTGTAAAGTGCTCTTGTCTAAAATTGGATTAAAAAAATTCTGGCCAGTTTAGTTTTAGGTGACCCCCTCCCCCAGCCCTCCTTCAACAGAAAGGATTCAAAAGACTAAATAGTGACTTGCCTTGCTAGATAAGCAAGCTCTGGGAAAATAAAGCCCAACATAGGTACCTAGTTTAAAAAAAACACTATCTTAAATTTTTGTTTAAAAACTTTAGAAGGTGTACGTACGACTGATTTTGATTTTTGCGTGCTTTAAGATCTGTGTGAGTGTTTTGTGTGTGTCTGTGAACGTGTTCAAAGATAAGAATTGTCAGCATGCTGTAACAATTGGGTGAGTTTTAATTTAAAAATTCAAAAGGTTATGAGGTTTGGACATTACCAAAAATTTTAAAGAATCTTCACATTGTTTTAAATGGCTTTTTAAAGATTCTTTAACTTGCAAATTACAAAATCTGGTATTTTAAAATGCATAAGACTGTTTATACTGTAATCAAGTTATCTGGCTTAGCAAAAATGCATTGGCAGTTTGGGATTTAGTTCCCTTGGCTAAAATTTGGGGATAAATATTAGAAATTTAAATGTAAAGGTTAGTTTAACACTGTCAAAGACAGTACCTGTTTTGCTTAAAACTGTGTATTTCATTCAAGAACCAAGAGAAGAGATGGAGAAAAACTTAGAAGCCAAAAGAAGACCTATCTTTAGGGGTACGGGGTGAACAAGTCGAAGTGCAGTTCAGCTGGTCATGCATGGTGGGACAGGCCCTAGGAGGAATCCACGCATGGTGAAAGAGGGCAAGCTGGCACAAATGCAGTTCATCTAACCCTAGAGTCGGATTGGGTGTGTGCCCATTCCATAGAAGGGGCTGAGTGGCCCATCTTTGTTCTCTCTTTTCCCTGCAGACAGACACTGAAAACATGATGGTTAAAATGAGTGATGTGATGATCTGATTAGTATTGCTAAAACTTCCCCTTGGATGTGTTAACATTAAAATTAGAAAGGCCTTAAAAAGAGAGTTAAAAGGTTATTTGTATAATGTGACTTGTTTTTAATGTTTTACAATTAAGATGTTTTTAAAAGTCATAAAGATGCTAAGTCTAGCTTTTTGATTCAGTTATGATGATTGTTATTTGTGTGTCTGTTTTAAAACAAGCAGTCAAGAGGCAATGAGTGACACTTGGCCTCAAGATTTCAAGGGATCTTTTCAAAATGAAAATAAAAACTAAAGTATACAATATTAAAAAAAAAGATTAATAGGAGACTAAAAAAATAGGGAATGGATTTTTGGATATAAAATTTAAAAGTAAAGTTGTTTTTAACATTGGCTTCAATGTGCACAGAGGAAAAATTAGGATTACCAAAATAATTGCTATTCCAGTTTGCTCTTATAGCTTGTTTCTTAAGTTTCCAGCAAGCCCAGAGCAAAGCACAGAGGATTCTTACAAGTTTGTCAGATGTAACTTTAATAAGTTTCAGGTAAGAGCATGCTTAAAAGCTACTTCTATGTTGACCACCTTGTTGCTTTTAATTGGAGTAAAATGGCCTTTTATAAGATTCATTGATCTGGAACTGGTTCAAAGCCAGCCCGGGCACAAAAAGGTCCCTGTGAGATTGTCACCTCTATTCAGCCAGCAGGGTACTAGCCCTGGACTAAAGAGTCAGGGGACAGTACTCAAGCCCCAAGCTCGAGACTCACAGAGGCAGAGTACTAGCCCTGGACTGAAGAGTTAGGGGACAGCATTCAAGCCCCGAGTCTGGGACTCAAAGTGGCAGAGTGCTAGCCTTGAGCTATAGAGCTGAGGGAGAGTGCTCAGGCCCCGAGTTCAAGTCCAGAAACCAGCTAAAGGGAAATGCCAATGAGGCATTTATTCCAATGTGAAGAAGACACTCCTGGGACAAAAGCAATGGAGGAGCATCCAGAGGCAGTAAGCCACTGCTTGGATGGCAGAAATGTCAGATCCTAGAGTCATTTGTGTATGGCCCTTCAAAACTGGTCAGAGCCGGGAGGTCATAAAAAGAGTTTGTAAGCATGCCTAATGTCCATGACTATCTACCTTGTGAGGGACAGGAACTTGCCAGTCCTCTGTGATAGTAAAAAGCTAATGTTATAAATCATGGGGGATAGTTTAAATCTCAACCCCTTTATGTGCCAAAAGCTCTAATTGGCAGCTCTAATTGAGCTGACACTAGTTACATGAATTTCACCTGCTCAGGAAAAATACAGAGAATGTGTTTCTATTGATATCTGTCTCAGGCATTGTTGGGATCATTAGAGATCACATTCCTAAGCCATCTAGGAAGATGCTTTTGCAAACCAGAGTGAAAAACAAGCTATACTGCTGTAGCCGGAGAAAAGGTCTGTGCAGTTCTCAAAAGTTAAATATTGTTCTTAATGACATCTAACCCTGATGGCCTCTTTGTAAAATAGGCTAAGGTTATAGGTTCCTGGCTAGGTAGGATTAACGTCCCTGAAGTCAGCTTGAAAAAGTTACAGAAGATGGACTTTCGCCCTTCTACCCCCAATTTAAGATCAAGGGTCCAGAGTCAGTTTTGGAGAAATGAGGCAAAATAGATAAAATAATTTTTAAAAAAGGCATAAAGAATAGTGTTAACTGTTGTAGGTGTTCAAGGTGTGGAGACTACATCTGTCAGAGATGGCTACAAGACTAAGCCTTCTGAGCCTTCTGTGTCTATTTACAAAATATCTGGTTAGTAAAAAGTTGTGATTTTGGTAAATTGTCCTGGGCTATTGTTTAAAGATCTTAAAAACCAGCAGGATCAAAGCCTGCCAAGCCTATGCAATGTATCCTTAACCAGTCTGTGTAGGAATTTACAGCCCAGCATGAGGTGTGACAGTCCCTTGGAGCCACTGAGAAACCCTGCTGCTGCTGCTGCTGCTGCTGCATTCAACTATGGCCTGAAAGCCACCTGGAGGAACTCCTGTCTGATTCCATCACCTGAGTCTGCTTCCTGGTTGACTGCTGCTAAATCTAAGATCTTGTGGGACATTCTTTTGGGTGATATCCAGAAACCCTCTCTTCCCACAGTGGATGTTGGGGACAAGGATATCGCTGGCTTGCTTGCCTTAGGTACTTCAGTGCATAGTGACTAGAAATCCTCTCCATGGTCACAGCCTAGTTTGGCTCTGGTATGGTAATAACCTGAGTGTGTTATCAATGGAGGTAATACTCTTAGCCTTAAAATCTAGCAAGCTTCTGCATCACAGTGGTGCCTTAAGGCTGTTCTAAGATAAAGGTTCCACAAGCCAAAGGAAAATTGGGCAGTTTTAAACTCCAGCCACAAAGATGCTCAAGGAATTTTAAAAAAAGAGGGTAGTAAACAAAGCCTTGGAAAAGGAATTGGGGAAATTTGAAAAGTAAGAATTGTCTTTAAGACAAACCTCAGAAAGTTTAAGTACATAGCAGATGGTATGAGTATGTCTTAAAATTGGAGATTACAAGTAAAGCTAGTATAAAATTAAGTTAACTGATACACGGAGTCAGGACTGGTGGGAAAAAAAATGTAAGTGGCCCTGGTACTGTTAATTTTGTTACAATCGGACCTTGTATACTCAACAGACTGGTGTCTTTTGTAAAAGAAAAAGATCAGCGCAGTCCATTTATTAGTTCTGAGATCCAAATATCAAGCATTGAGAACAACTGACACCCCACAAGATAATATAGAGACACCCTAAATTTTAAGATTAAAGTTAGCCCAAAGAAAAAGGAGGGAATGAAAGATTAAAAATTAGAGATACATTTTACAATTGCTCACTGCTGATTTTGCTTTTGTAAACTTGCTCGCCCTAGCACAAACCCCCCTCTCTTCTGGAAATAAGGAATTGAGTAAAGAGTCTTGGAGCCCAGATGCCTGTAACTGCTCCTCCGGGCTCTCTCCTGTGCCGAGGCAGAGAGACCGTTTGCGCAAATGCTGAATAAACTCTTTTTGCTTATTGCATCTACTGGTTTGGAGTCTTGGTTTCTGGGGCGCCCTCCCGTTGAAGAAAATATCCCAGGAGTCTGGGGTCTTTCACCACCCTGTTGCCCTACCCTGAGCCATGCCCTTGGCCACTGCTGCCATGGGAGTGTGCCTTGGGCCCGGCTCCCTCCTCCTCGTGCCCCCTCCCCCTCTTCCCCTCAGGCCTGGCCCTCACCCCTGGCTGCAAGCCAAGCCCTGACTGGGACCAAAGGCTTCCAGGCCATGGAAATTATAGCCTCACCTCAGCTCATCACTCCCTCTCAACCCCAGTACCTGCCCAGGGTATCAAATCTCCCCTTAGCCCCACGGCTGGAGGAGACTCTCTTCCATGCCCCTCCAATCCACACACCAAAAAGGTGGTGCACGGTGACCCTTGTGTGTATGTTTGTGTATGTATGTTTGTTAGTGGTTATGTTTGTGTGTGTATGTTTGTTCGCGTGTGTTTGCATGTGTGTGATTATTGGGGATAACTACCTCTCAATGACTCAGAACATAGTACCCTTTTAGATGAGTCAGCACACAGTACACTTCAAAAAACAGCACAAAGCACCCTGTGTAAAGGACTCAGCACACAGCTCCCTTTGAAGGACTTAGCATATAGTAAGTACCCTGTGTAGAATACTCAGCAAACAGCATCCTTTGAAGGAGGGAGTCCATAGCCCACAAGGTAATGGATTAAGTGCATGGCATGCTTTGAAAAACTCAACGCTACCATTCTTTCCCAGGGACTCAGTGCATAGCACCCTGTGTTGAGATCACACACAGCCCCCTTTGAAGGGCTGAGTATGTAGCACACTGTGTAAAATAGTACACAGCACCCTTCAAAAAACTCAGCACATAGCACAATTTTGAAGGACTCAGCACATACTACACTGTGGAAGGACTCAGCACATAGCACCATTTGAAGGACAGTACAGAGCACCCTGTGTAAAGGACTCGGCACAGAGCACTTGAAAAATTCACCTTATCCATCTCTTCTCAAGGGCTCAGCACACAGCAGTACCCTTTGGGATGAATTAGTACACTGCATCTTTTGAAGGACTCCGCATACAGTAGCTGTGTAATGGACACAGCGCACAGCACCCTTTGAAAAAACCACCAGGGCCCACTCTTCTCAGGGATTCAGCACATAGCACACTTTGGGATGACTCAGCAAACAGGACTTTTTGAGGACTCACACAAAACCCCCATGTCGGAAGGACCCAGCAAACAGACCTTGTGAAGGACTCAGCACATAGCTGTATGTCACAAGTTCAGCTTTCATTAGAATTAGGATGCTTTCTTCAGTATCACCATTCTTCAGAAACACTTGACAAATCCTACTAGTTCATATTTAGCTAAACTGGGGGAGGGTCAGCTGAGGGTCTTGAACTAAAAGCTTGGGGGTCCTGTCCCTGAGCTCTTTGGTTCAATGCTAGAGCTCTAGCACTTGTAGGCACAGCTACAATTTTTTTTGTTTATTCTTTGACAGTTCTTACGGTGATTAGGAAGGCCAACTTGGGGTATCCGTGAGAAAAGGCTCTTAGCTCAGCCTGGAGCTGACCTCTCCCTTCCTTGTGCCTCTGGGAGCCGGGCCTCCTGGAGCTCTCTTGGCCTAGGGTGGAACATACCTGCTCTGGCATCAGCACTCAGGGTGAGCAAAAGTCAGCTTGGCCCTGGTCACTTCCCCCAATTGAATTCTAGAGGACGATGACACGGGGCTGCATGTCCCGCGTCTGGCCACGAGGAGGCAGGAGTCACCCACCATAGGGATTGTACCTGTGAGTTATGTTTACTCTTACTGCCCTGGGGCCCCCGTCGTGCTATGAAGCCATCCTGGACAGGAAAATCCTTGAGACTCTTATATAAAATTAACCATCAAAAATCAAGTGGGGTTGTGGCTCAAGTGGCAGAACACTAGATTGAGCAAGAAAACTCAGGGATAGAGCCTAGGCCCTGAGTTCACACACACACACACACACACACACACACACACACACACACTCACACACACACACCACATGCATGCAAAATCAGAGATTTCTACAGTGCAATCTTTGGGTATTCTCCACGTTTTCCCCACTAAGCCTCACGGGGGTTGACCTAGGTGTTGGATGCATACAAAACCACCTGGCATCTTTAATTTTGGGAAACAGTATGGCTAGAAGGTCAGCCTTCCCCATCCCAGCTACTTGATTGGGTTGTGGTCTATCCAGGCCCTTTGGGGCTCCTTATACAGACTCGCCAAGATTCCTTCAAAAGGCATCACATGCTGGGCACTCGTGGCTCATACCTGTCATCCTAGATACTCAGGAAGCTGAGATCTGGAGGATTATGGTGCCAAGCGAGCCTGGACAGGAAGGTGTGTGAGACTCTTATCCTCGATGAATTATCAGAAAAAAAGAAGTGTCGCTGTGGCTCAATTGGCAGAGTTCCAGCCTTGAGACAAATAGCTCAGGGACAGTGCTCACAACCAACAACAACAAGGAGAGGCATTGCATGTTGGCTTTGGGATTGATATGGGTCAAATATAATTGGAATTTTCAAGTGCTCCAAGACAAAGCAGTACCTCCTTTAGTCCTGTGTTACTCTATCTCATCTCACACTCTGGCCTTGGCCATGCTTTGGTTAGCATGACTCTGGCTTGACAGGAGGGCTCCAAGGAGGAAGATCTCAGAGCAATCATCCCCACCACATCCTTAGGTCCTGCTCGCTCTGTTGCTTCTGCTCTTTGCTACAGAGCATCTTCTTGGAATCCATACATGAGGTCATGGCCACCAACATTATGGTGAGTGTGAGTCTGGCCTAACTCAGAGCAGTCAGAGATGGAAGTTGGTCTGGGACTAGGAGCTTCTACCCTGTGTGTGGGCTGAGGCCAGGGCCTACATTTATTCATCCTGAGCATTGAAGAGGTGATGAGAAAGTGTAGAATCCACATTGAGTCAGTTAAGTTTGGAATCTAGAGGATCACTTGTGTGAGGTAGACTGTGGTGTCAGGGGGCCACTGTTCTTGGTACTCCTCTCTCGAGACTCCCCCGTCCCTCTCTCATCCCTCAATGGTAGAAGAGAAACTTCAACTAAGTGTGTCCAAGAGGGGGCAGGGGAGTATTTCTGTGTGAACCAGACTGTGCTTCATATTCATCCTAGCCCCTACTTCCTATTTATCTGAGGAATGGCCATATGGGTTTGGGAGGGGGGGGGAGGAATTATCCTAACTGAGAATGTGGCTCACTGCTAGATGGTCGCCTAGCATGACTGACACCCTGAGTTCAATTCCATATAGAAAAAGCTGGAAGGGGAGGTGGGGTTCAACTGGTAGAGTGCCAGCCTTGACCAAAAGAGATCAGGGACAGTGGCTAGGCCCTGAGCTCAAGCCCCAGGACTGGAACAACAAATCTTTGTTGGAGGCTTTTCTTCCCTTTGAAAACAATTTATTCTTTGTGATAAGCATAACATGGGCCTCTTCTCTGGCCACCAATGGGCCATTAGATGTCCCTTGAATTTGGACCGCTTCCTGGCAGCCTCTGCCCTACCTGGCCCATAGTTTACCCCCATCTTGTGGCAGATGGAGGCCTGAGAGAAGGCCACCTGCCACCTAATTCTGGTGGCTGCCGAGGCTTTTGAGAGTCAGCATGTCACATAGAGAGTTATCATCCACATCAGTCTACAGAAGAAAGGGAAGGAGTGCTCCTTGCCTGAGACCTCAAGCTGTAGGCGGCTCTGGATGTGAGGCATCTGCCACAGGATGTGCTCCATGGGGGAGTCATCTATGGGGTTGGAACCCCGACCTCTCCTCTGGCAGTTTCCAAGCTGACTTGAAGTTGCAATTCTTCAAAACCTTTCTGCTCCTCCCTCATTTCGCCCACCCCAGAGCCTGAGGCATCTGAAGCAGTGGTGGTAGGGGCAGGAGCTCAGCCTGTGCTTGCTCCTGGAGCCGCTGTCCGTGCCTTCCCCTGCGAGGACCCACAGCAGTTCCTGCAGCTCTCTCTTCTTCTCCATCTTCTCCTGGGAGAGCCAGCACACATACTCGGCTTTCTCCTGACACAGCTCATCCAGGACAAACATCTGCTCTTTACATGCCATGAAGGACTCCTCGATGGTGCGGATGTGTGCCGACAGCTGGCTACATTGATGGTGGAGCTCATCCACTGGACTCTGGAAGTCCACCTCATCAGACAGGTCCTGGATGAAGCAGATTTTCTTCTCAGATGCACGTGTCCCACTTGCCATCCCCACGCCAGCTGTGATGGCAGCTCACAGTGCAGGGGGCCTGTGGCTCCAGCTCTGTCTGGCACTGAGCTGCAGGTGGGCTGGACACCTGCAGTAAGGCCGCTGCCCCTGCAGCAGAAGATTTCCCCTGTGGATCTCAGCCTCTGAGAGGGCTCGCAGATCCATGTCCCTCTAGGTCTGGGCATGTCTCAATCCTCTGGGATGGTCATGTCGGGGGGAGTAACCTCCTCTCCTTTTCTTCCCCAGGACTCACACTTTCCACTTCCCCAGGGAAAGCCAGGAAGCTCAGCTGGACTTGGAGGCGCTCCTCCTATGGTCTGGTCACTTCCAGGCACTTGAGAGTGTACCGCCACTTTGGGGGCACCACCTGGCCCCTCCAGTTGTTCGGGCCCTACACTTGCTTCAGCAGCTCCAGCAGCTGGGTCTGCCTCTGCAGGTGCTGCTTCAGGGCCTCCTTCTCAGAGTTCAGCCGCTCATTGGAGGCAATGTGCTGTTCACAGGTGTCTCTGAGCACCTGCAGCTGGGCCAGGGACTGCTCCTGCTGCTCCTGCAGCTCCCATGATGCTTGGCCCTCTCTCTCTCTCTCTCTCTCTCTCTCTCTCTCTCTCTCTCTCTCTCTCTCTCTCCCTCTTTCTCCCTCTCTCTCTCTCTCTCTCTCTCTCTCTTTCTCTCTCCCTCTCTCAGCCACCTCTTTCCATTCCTCTATCTTCTCCTCTGAATGGTCTAGGTTTCCCACAGTTCTTTCTTCACCTGTTGCTCTGAGTCCAGGATGCTGGTGAGCGCCTCCTTCTCACCGCTCGCCTTGTGGAGTGTGTTCCACAGCAGGGCCAGCTCTTCCTCTGTCTATGGGTCACACACAAACACATGCACCTTGTGGGGTCTAGGGTATCTCCTGCAGATCCTTGGCCTTATCCTCCAGTCTCTGCAGTTGCTCCTGCTGCTCTGTGTTCTGGAGACAGAGCTTCTGGTTTTCCTGGACTTGGATGTGAAGTTGTTGCTCCAGTTTTTTCAACTCCATCTGTGTGCCGTAGGCCTAGGCCTGGAACTGCAGCTCCACCTGAGATGGTCCTGCGGGGGGCCATGGCTCTGTCATCTTCGTTCTCAGTTACCCCAGCTCATTATCCAGCACCTGCCTCGTCCTTCTCTCCTCCTCTATCATTTGGTTCACCTGCTCGTTCAGCCACTGAATCGCCTCTTTCCATGCGGACCTCTCAATGCTCAGGTCCTCTGTGAACGTGTCTCTCACCAGAATTGCTGAGGTCACCATCCAGCTCAGGTTGTCCAGTAGTCTCTTCAGTAACTCATGCGCCACCAGCACTAGTTGGAACTTGCAGATTCTGTTCTTCTGGTGCTGTTCTCTGTCCAGAGCACTTCCAGCTTCTCCTGCAACTCTGTGTTCACTTGCTGCAGGTCATCGAAACTTCTGGTCTTTTCCTCAAGCTGAAGGGTCACATCATTCAGCTGTTCAAAGAACATTTCAGTCTCCTTCTGTGCAGCAGTGTCCGTAGAAGCCACCATATGCAGCTCTGCTACACACCACTCTGCAGCCTGCAGGTGGCTGGTAAGAGCTTCGTGCTCCCATTATCTATCATTGGCCACCTGCTTCACTTGGGCTGGTGCAGATTGTAAATCTCTTTCTGGTGAAACCAACCTCTGTATGGGTGACTTGTGGATCTCTAGCTCTGTTTGTGGTGCTTTATGTAACTGGGCTATCTTCTCCCTTTCTTTCTCTAGTCGATCCTGCAGGTCTGTCTTCTCCTGCTTCAGTGGTGGAATCTTGGCACTGAGTGCCTGGTTTCTTCTTTTGCTGCAGTCCAGGGTGAGCACCACGTGTCACTATCACATCTGCAGATCCTTGATGGTATCAGGACCCTTGAAACTATGGCCCCTGGTGGCTGTGCCTGTGTCCAAAGGCAGGGGAGGCCCACGGTCTGCATCACCTTTGGCAAGACCCTCTGTTGAATCACGCTCCCCAGTGGTGTTTGTCTTGGGGATCCCTCCCTTTTCTGTGTTCTTTTTTTCTCGAATGTTGCAGGTCTGATGGGAGGATTCCTTTGCTGCTGCTCTGGAAGTAGTTTCTTGCCTGTAGCTCTTTCATGGAGTCCTGTTGTTTCAGACATCTGACCACTGGGATGGGAAAGATGGGCTGGCCATGTTCCCAGGCTCTGGGAAATCCTCTATTCTCCCACTCACTGATTAGGATGTCAATTTTCTATTCTCCTCCAAAGTCTCCTCGAGTCTCCTGCTCACCACTCAGCCACCTCTACCTTCCTCAACTGCTGGTGGTAGTGTCAAACACCAAAGGGAATCCTGGTGGTGAGCATCATGGAATGTGGGTGTGGCTACCATTCTTGTATCCCATTGGACAGAAAGAAACGTGAAAGAATGGGGGTGTGGCCAGAATCCTGTGATGCAGGCAGCATGGATGGATTCAAGATGACAGCGGCTCCCCCAGCCCCTTTCCAAGGGAACTTTGTCCAATCCAATTGGGGACAAGAGGGTGACCTGTTTTAGCTGGATGGCTGCACATATTGTTTTGTATGTCTGTTTGTTGCCAGTCCTGAACCTGAATTCAGGATCTGGGCACAGTCCATGAGCTGCTTTTGCTTAAGGCTAGCCCTCTACCACTGTAGCCATATGGCTCTACTTCTGGCTTTGCTGGCACTGAAGGTGGAAAGGAGTCTCAAGGACTTTCCTGCCTAGGGTGACTTTGACTATGATCCTCCTATCACAGCCTTGTAAGTATCAAGGAGGACTGCTGAGAGACACTGGTGACTGCCTAATCACTGGTCTTGCTGATGTTCTTGGACAGACAGGTGAGTTCCCTATCCTCAGGTTTAAGTGGTGGGAGATGGAGCCTATAGTTCGAATCCTGGTCCTGCCATCTCCAAATGGGAGAAGATCCTAAATAACTCATTCGTATCCATATGAATACCAGTGGAATGTGATGTATGTCATGATTGAATGGGCCGTTCTTGAATGATTCTAGGATATAATTATACACAATTATATTATAAGACACTGATCAATTTTAATTAATACTTCATGAATCATTTAAACAATCACATTCATTAAATGGAGGCATAATGAAATACCTAAGAATTGGGCATCACATAGTATAGAAATGCCATTTTTCTGCCAAGACATTCTTTAGTTAATTGGTATATACCATTTTCTGAATGTAGTTTGGTATATAAAACTAGGATATATTATACCTGACCTGATAATCAATTATTCAGTTTTTATCAGAAATGCTTATATCCAAATGTAGAGGGTAATCCAAATTATTTATATTTGAAGACAATGCTTGGTTAGTCCTCTTCTCACATTACCCATTCCCTTCTTGAGAAAAATACACATTGTAAGGAAATGCTTAGAATGATTGGGAGAAATTGGTTGACTTCAAACCAGTGAGTTACTCTATGCTGAATTTTGTTTACTTTATATCCAGAAAAGCTGAATTCTTGCTTTATCATCTTCCTTAGGCTTTATACTCAGATTTAATCTCTGATAGGTGACAAATAAAGATATAAATATTTTTTAACAGTAGCAAAATTCAAGCTGAGGAATCTAGGTACAATGATACTCATGCAGATAGGCCTCATCAGTCATGAGACCATGATATCAAAATGTTAAACAATGCTTACTGGTGTCATGCTTATGAGATTTTGTGTATTATAAACAGTGGTTATTAGAATTTTTTGTAATCAACATCATTTCATGGGATAGGAACTGAAGTGAGACAATATACTCAGAACAAAATTTAACGAGGCATCCAAAATTAGTTACTAAGATATACATCATGTAACACAATGTTTTAAAAATGCAAGCTAAAGGAAATAATTAATGAAAAAAATAAACATTTACAATAAATACAGAATCAGTAAGACTGATTTTACTTTTACCCCAGTTGCAATACGGCTTACATGATGATTTTTCTGGTTATATGTTTAGTTAGGTCTTGATATTTAGTTGGAGAAGTTCTTTCATATATTCATATGTCAGATCGAAGAGGAAATGAATTCCTTGCCAGAGTTAAAACCCATAATAATTTTACAGATGTAAACTGATACTTTGCCAAAGTTTCAAATCCGCACGAGTAACTTGGGATCTTTTTTGGATCTGAATAAATAGATATGCTATTTTGTCAGTACTAGAAAGATTTTGACCAACATTTATTAAACTACTATTTTCCAGAAACTACTTCTCTCTTTTCATGAGATTTTTAATTTCATTCATATCATGAGTTGATGTTTTCCTTTAGATAAGCTACATTCAGTCTTCTACAAAGTGTAATTTGGAGTAGTTTAAAATTATGTACACTCATGTAAAATACTCAGATTCTACTATTTGCATATTTTTTCTTGTTAAATTAGTAGAAATTAGTTCTCAATACGGATACTTTTGGAGTTATTCATTACATTTCTGAATTTTTTAAGTATGTCATGATTTTGTTATTTTATTCTTTTAAATATGTGCAGATCTCACTCCGCATACAGTCACAATTGTTTTATACAATTTGATCCATTCAAGGGATTTGCTATATTAAGTTCATCTAGATGAATTCAATTACAAATTAACACAACCGTATTTCTGAGACACAGTTATCTTTATGGCTCTACGCCATGTTAACATGTGTTTGAAGTTTTTGTGCTTAAAAAAAAAAAAAACTGGGCACAACATGCTTTTGTTCCTGGGGGAGTTCTACTTTGTTAGTTGTTTTTCCAGTTGTGACTTCAACATATGTGTGCATTTTATTTCAATTGTTTTGTGTCTATATTTTGTTTCGTATGGCAGAAAGTACAAAAAGAATCAATGATTTAGAACTTTTCCAAATAGAATTCTAAGATAGACACTTGAAATTTTGTGACAACTGAGAATAGGCAGGTCTTCATACAGAGACATTGTTTGACATGATTTGAATTCTTCGTCCTTGCCGGGCACTGGTGGCTCACGCCTGTAATCCTAGCTACTCAGGAAGATCAAGGAGACCTGAGGATCACGGTTCAAAGCCAGCTCAGGCAGCAAAATCTGTGAGGCGCTTATCTCCAAAAAACCACTAGAAAACCAAAAGTAGAGCTGGGGCTCAAGCGGTAGAGCACTCACCTTGAGCTGAAAAGCACAGGGACAGGGCTCTAGCTCAGATTTCAAGCCTCATGACTGACAAAAAAAATGATTGAATTCTTCCTCTTCTTGCCTCACTATTTCCAATAGTATTACTACAAAGTCATAAGTGGAAAGAAAATAATTTTCTCTGTATGAATTCAGAATTTTTGTTTCAATTGGGACACACTACACATTCATACTTCATTTTAACTTGAAAATCTTTCCTTCGTTTAAAATCACAGATGTGAATTTATAATGCTAAAATAGCACCTACTAATTTATCTGAAATGATCCAAGCTATTTTAACTTCATATTATATGTAATATAGAGTGTAATAATAATAGTAAGTAATGTAGTATGTAATAATTGACGTTGGGGAAAGTCAATAACTGTGGATTTTTGTGAGATACTGAGTAATAGTAAAATTATGTATGATTTGATTAAAAAATTCACAGTTTCATCTAAAAATAAATCATACTTATAAACTAATGCTGAAAAAGTAAGATTGTTTATTGGAAAAAGAGAGAAGTTTCAATAAGCTTACTTTTTAAAAATTTTCTTAGATCTGGACTTTGTTGGCTCATGCCTGTAATCTTAGCTACCCAAAAGTCTGAGATCTGGGGATAGTGGTTCAAATTCAGCCTGGGCAGAAAAGTCTGTGAGACTCTTATCTCCAATATATCTCTTGAAAACTAGAAACGGCACTGTAGCTGAAGAGATACAGTGGTATCTTTCAGCCGAAGAGAGGAGGGACAGTGCCCAGGCCCAGAGTTAGAGTCCTACGACTGACAAAACAAGATTGACATGAATTTTACTTTATTAGTTTATGATTTTTTATTGTGAAAATACAAACAGGGGGTTTACAATTACATGAACAAGGTAATGAGTACATTTCTTTTCAAGCATTTTTGCCTCCTTGTTTCTCCTTCCCATTCCTTCATATCTCCCCTTCTACCACCCCACCAACCCCTCCGCACCAAAATTGTAAAGTTCATTTTCTACATAATATCTTGTACATGTCATTGTGGTAATTAGTCCACCGGTATAACAATTCGTTTTCCCCTTGCCATCCCCAAATTATACCAACATCAAAAACAGTGAAAACAGGGATTATACCGTGGGGGAGGGACATAAAAATCAACAAATAAATCATGTCATAAATATGGCAGAAACAATAGCAAGAACAGAAAACAATTTGAGTCCTTGTCTTAGGGTTCATTTCTCCTAACATCAACTTCTCTGACAGTTTCTGTTTGTCTCAGACATATACTAGTTATTGCAAATAAGGGAAACCATGGCACTTATGTTTCTTTGGGCCTGGATTACTTCACTTAATATAATTTTTTCCAAGACTTTCCATTTCCTAACAAATGGGGCAATGTCATTCTTTCCGATGGACTCATAGAATTCCATTGTGTATATAAACCACATTTTCTTGGTCCATTCATCTACTGAGGAGCATCTGGGTAGGGACTGTATCTGAGCTATGGTAAATAATGCTGCAATAAACATAGTTTTGTTGGTAGCTTTAGTATGGTATTGTTTGTAATCATTTGGTTAAATGCCCAAAAGTGTGAGTGCTGGGTCATCGGGGAGCTCTATGTAGTCTTTTGAGGAAGCTCCATATTGCTTTCCAAAGTGGTTGAACAAGTATACAGTCCCACCAATATCCCCACCAGCTTCTGTTGTTATTAGAGTTCTTGATTATAGCCATTCTAACTAGGGTGAGGTGGTATCTCAATGCTGTTTTGATCTGCATTTCTTTTATGGCTAGGGAGTTTGAGCATTTCTTCGTGTGTCTATTCCTTATCCTTATTTCCTCTTCATGGAAGTTTCCCTGTAAGTCATTAGCCCACTTATTTATTGGGGAGTTCTTTCTTTGAGGATTTGTTGTTGGGGGATATAATTTTTTGAGTTCCAGGTATATTTTAGATATAAGACCCTTGTCTGTTGTATGGCTAGTGAAGATCCTCTCCGAATCTGTGGGGTTTCTATCGATCTTGCTAGCTTTATCCTTTGCCAGGCAGAAGCTCTGCAATTTCATGAAATCCCATTTGTCCAACCTTTCTTTGATTTTTGGTGTTTCTGGGTCTCTATTAAGAAAATTTCAGTCTGTGCCAAGGAGACCTAGGGTTTCTCATATTCCATCCTGTAATGTTTTCAGGGTGTCTGCTTTGACTCGAGGTCTTTGATCCATTTGGAGTTGATTCTGGTGCAGGGTGATATATAAGGATCTAGCTTTAGTATTCTACAAGTGATTAACCAATTTTGCCAGCACCATTTACTGAACAGGCTGTCTTTCTTCCATGCTGTTTGTTTTTTAGTTACCTTATCGAAGATTAGGTGGCTATAGGTCTGTAGGTTCATTTCTGTGTTTTCAATTCTATTTCATTGGTTCTGAGGTCTGTTCTTGTGCCAATACCAAGCTGTTTTGATTACTATGGCTTTGTAGTAGAGTTTGGAATTTGGTAGTGATATTCCTCCAGCACTGTTCTTTCTGTTAAGGATCATTTTTGCTATTCAGGGTCTTCTATTGTTCTGTATGAATTTTTGGATTGCCTCTTCTGTTTTCTTGAAGAATGAGTTTGGAATATTGATAGGTATCACATTGAATTGGTAGATAGCATTGGGAAGTATTGCAATTAGCACGATGTTGATGCTTCCAATCCAGGAGCATGGGAGGTTTTTCCACTTTTTAAGTTCCGTTTTGACTTCCTTTTTCAGGTTTTTAAAGTTTTCATCATAAAGGTCCTTCACTCCTTTGATTAAGTTAATTCCTAGGTATTTCATTTTTTGTGGGGCTATTATGAATGGAGTTGCTTTCCTGATTTCATCCACACTTCTCACTGTTGGCCTGCAGAAAAGCCATTGATTTTTGAGAGTTAATTTTATACTATGCTTCTTTGCCAAAGTTTTGAATCAGCATGAGTAATTTGGGAGTGGAGTCTCTGGGATTTTTTAAATACAAGACCATGTCTTCTGCAAAGAGGGAGTCTTTTACATCATCTTTCTGTATTTGGATCCCTTTTATGTTTGTATCGTGTCTTATTACTGTAGGTAGGCATTCTAATACTAAAGTGAAGAGAAGTGGGGAGAGTGGACATCCTTGTCTCGTTCCTGAGTTAAGAGGAAATAGCTTTCGTTTTTCACCATTATAATGCTGGAAGTAGGTTTGTCATATACAGCCTTTATTGTATTGAGGTGTGTTCTCTGGGTTCATAGTTTTTCCAGAGTCTTCATCATAAAGGGGTGTTGGATCTTGTGAAATTCTTTTTCTGTATCTATTGATATATCCATGGGGTTCTCATCATTGCTCTTGATGATGTGATGAATTATATTAACTGATTTGCATATATTGAACCAGCTTTGCAACCTGTTTGATCATGGTGTGTGATTTTTTGGATGAATTGTTGAAGGCCAAAATTTTGTTGAGAAGATTTGCATCAATGTTAATCAAAGAAATGGGTCTATAGTTCTCTTTCTTTGATGAGTCCCTGCCTGGTTTGGGATAACGGTTATGTTGGCATCATAGAATGAATTTGGTAGTGAACTTACTCTTTCAATTTTTTTGAATAGTTGGAGGAGGATTGGTGTGAGCCCTGCTTTGAATGCCTTGTACAATACCACTGTAAATCCACCTGGTCCTGGGCTTTTCTTAGATATGAGGTCTCTAGTTGCTGTTTCCATTTCTATGCTTGATATGGACATGTTAAGTTGATTTAAATCATTTTGGTTGAGTTTCAGCATGTCCATTTCTGCCAGGTCTCAAACTTATTAGCATAAAGTTTTGAGAAGTATTCCATTATAATGTTCTGATGGTGATGTTCCCATTCTCATCTCTGAGTTTGTTAATGTGGGTGTGTTCAATTCTTTTTCTGATAAGATTTGCTAAGGGTCTGTCAATTTTGCTAATTTTTTCGAAGAACCAACTCTTTGTTTTGTTGATTATTTTTATGGTGTTTTTGGATGATAATTTAGTTAATTTTAATTTAATTTTAATTATTTATTTCTGTCTACTGGATTGGGGTTTATTTTGCTGATCTTTCTGAAGGAGGTTCAGATGTCTTATTAAATTGTTGGTTTCAGATCTCTCTAACTTGTTGATGTAAGAATTCAGAGCTATAAACTTGCCTCGGAGTACTGCCTTTGCTGTGTCCCAGAGGAGCTGGTAATTTGTGTGTTCATTTTTGTTGAATATCATTAACATTTGCATTTCCTTTCTAATCTCTTCCATGACCCACTGGTGATTCAGCAGTGTGTTGTTCAGCTTCCATGTGTTACAGGACTGTCTTTGGGCGCTTCATGTTGAGTTCTAATTTTATTCGCTTAGATGTCATTTCTTGGCCATTGTCTTGTTAGTTTTCTATGTGTAGGATATCTTTAAGTACCTTTGTAGGTCTGGTTTTGTGGAGATATATTGTTCAATTTTTCTTTGCTATGAACAATTTTTATTTGATCTTCAGTTATGAAGGAGAGTTTAGCTGGGTACACTGTTCTTTGTTGTGGTTTTTCTTTAGGGCATGCCATACATCATTCCAGGCTCTTCTTGCTTTCATCATATCTGCTGAGAAATCTGAGGATATTCTAATTGGTTTCCCTGTATAGGTGATTGGTCTTTTCTCCTTGACAGCTTTAAGGATCCTTTCCTTGGTCTGAATTGATCTTGTGTGGATTATAATATGATGGTGACATGTCCTATTCTGTTCTGGTCTATTTGGGCTTCTGAAAGCATCTTTTATCTGAATAGGCCATAGGCCTATCTTTTTGCATGTTTGGGAAGTTCTCTGCTAGGATTCTCTTAAATAAATTTTCTAGACCATTAACTTCTGTCTCTAGGTGCTCCTCTATATCCATTATCCTCAGATTAGGCCTTCTGATGGTGTCTTCCAAATATAGAATAGATCTATCATATTTCTTGGATTTATCTTGGATATTTGTATGTTATTTCTCTATAATATCTAGGCTGTCTTCAGTCCCTGAGATTTGATCTTCTGCCTGGTCTAACCTGTCAAGAATTTCTATTTGTTTTTAATTTCTTTTCCTTTTATCTGGTCGGCTTTGATAGCTTCAAATTCTTTGTTGGAGCTTTGGTTTAGATCTTGTATGAGCTTTACTTCCTTAATTTGGTGTTCAGTGTTTATTCTCAGATCACTTAGCTGATTGGTTATGGTTTCCTTGGACTCCCATTCCTTCTGGCAGGCTCTATTCTGCATTCCCTTTGTGGTCTCCCTGAATTGTTCCGGCTGTCTCTTTATAGATTTTTTGAATGCCTCTATTTCTCTCTGTCTATTCTGATCACTCTCTCACAATTCCTGTATTACTCTTTGATTAGTTTCCTCAAATTAAAGCAATTCCTGTAATTCTCTATGACGGTTCTGAGCCTGCTTATGCAATTCCTTTATTAATCTTTAAGTAGCTTCCTAATGCTCACAAGATTCCTGTAATACTATTTGGATTGCCTCCTCTTGGTCCCTATCACGCTCACACTGAGACCTTTGCAAATTTTCAATCATTTCATTCACCATGTTTACCAGTAGTGTTTGTAGAGCTGTTGGCGGAACTATTAATTATTATTACTATCATTAACTATTATTATTATTATCATTAACTATTCTCTCACATGATTATCATTAGTGGAAGTTCAGATACCTGGACTTGCCATTTTTCTTGTGTTTTTCCAGCTTGTTCTGCCCATTTGGTATGAAAGTAACAGCAATTTTGTGCTTGAACACTATTTTAAGGTAAGCATCAGCTAGAGTCCTTCAGTTGCACAACCAAAATGGCTGCAGATACAATCTAGTTCAACAGATACAATCTATTCTAAATCAAACAACCATGGATTAATGAGTTAAGAACAACGAGGAAGGATTTGGCAAACCAGAAATTATTAGCTTCAGGGAGAAATGTGGGGAAAAATAGGACTAGAGGGATGTGAATAGGTAAAATGAGACTAAATGTAACCAATTCCTAATCTCTGAGAGGGAAATGGATTGGACAGAATCATAGGAGAGAAATTTTTTAAAAAAAGAAAAAAATGGAAAAATTAAATTTAAATTTAGGAAATGAAACACTTAAAAATTATGTAAGTTTAAAGAAATGATATTGAGAGAAGAAAAGGATAGAATGAGAGGAGGGGAGGGATAGAAAGGAAACGTGAAAACTATAAAATAAAAATTTTAAAATTAGTTACTTGAAAATTATGTAGGTATAAAGAGATAATACTGCTATTATAGAAGTTACGCCTAACAGGTTGTGAACTGAGTAATAAATTTCTGGCTTAAGTATGTACATAATGGGGGAGAAGGTCTACCAATTGATGACAGGTATGTATCTGGAGTTGAGCAGAACAGCAATTAAGTCATGCAAAAAATAAAGAAAGAGAAAAAATGAAAATAATAAAAAAGGACCAAAAGGTCAAAGAGATTAAACACACACACACACACACACACACACACACATACACACACACACACACACACACACACACACACACATACACCAAAAATAAAAATTATGAGAAAATAAAGATCAACAGAAAACACTTAAAAAATAAAAATTAAAAAAATGTTTAAAAAAGAGTTCTTTGGTTTTGGGTGTTTTTTTTGGAGGGGGAATGGGAAGAGCCTGTATCTCCCCTGTATCTATAACCAGTGTCTTGGTGGAGTCTCTGGTCTGCTTTTGGTGTTTGGTTTTCCTATGGCTTGATTGGCTTCTTAAGTCAGTTTGGTCAGGCAGAAAATGCCCTGTGTTAGGCAGGATTTTGTGATCCTCCTCCCAGGCTAGTTCAGTGAGAGGGAGATCTTTGAGTATCACAAAAGTGGGAGATAGCTGTTTCGTCTAGTTTGGAGATGCAGTGATGAGGCTAGGTTCTGGGTAGGGTTGAAGCCTTTCATCAAACAGTAGCTTTTCCCTAAGGGGCTAGCTCCTGAGACACTCACAGAACCCAGCTTGGAGCCATTCAGGGTTTATGTTTACTTAATTTCAATTGTTGTCTAGGCATCTGTATGGTGGGGCAGCCTCTGGCTCTGTCTACCCAGTGAAGAAAGTCTCTTCTCCGAGGACAAATTTCACTCTGCCTGGGCAGAGTGACTTTCCCCTGGTGGAACTGAGCCTGGCAGGACACTTCTAGTTCCTGTGACCTGCAAAATGACTCTCTTGTTTTTCTCCAAGGCCTGAGTCGGAGTTATCTGCTCAACCGGGCCTTTGTCACTATTAAAGATGGAGACCTCCGGTGGTGGTGAGGGGAGGGGCGGCCTTCCCACATCTGCTCCTTGAGAAGGAGTGAGGAAGTCAGGGTTCTACTCACACCAGATTCTTGGTTCCTGGACCCTCTCTGGTCTGAAAACTGCAGGACGAAGATATCTGTTCCTTCTCAGTTCTTGCTGGTGTTGAGTAGAATCTGCTAGTCTACTGTGTCTGGCTCCTTTGTCCTGGACTCTCTGTTGTAGGTATGGTGACTATGGCCACCGCCACTGCCACCCCAGCCCTTGCAGCCATGGCTACTGGCAAGTGCTCAGATCTCTGTCCTTGCCTGGATTTTCCCTCTCTGGCCATCCTCTTTGTACGGTGATGGCACACTTTTGTGTGATTCTCTAGCCTAGGACTGTTCACAGGAACACTAAAACTGCTTTCTATGCGAGCACTTATTTTGAATCCAACCTCTCCTCAGCAATCTTCTTCTGAAATCCCTTAACACATTATTATGACATGATATTGTGACATAACATTGACATTGTGATATCACTGAGCCATTCTGTTTTCACAAACCTATTATGACATCAACATGTTAGAAAAGTCATGGGTTTTAGGACTTCTAGCTCCTTCCTTGAATTCTTGTCCTCATTGTAAACTAGTAGCAATTGAAATCAGACATGTGATTGTAATATTACAAACTAGTAGTGACATCACTATTCCATGGGTGACCTCATTACCAACGTGATATCACAAAGCTATTGCAGCATCACATTGCCATTGTGACATCACAATCACATTGTGACATTTCAATCGGTTATGACCTCTTAGCACCTTTGAAAAAGCATATGGCCTTTGTGACATCAAAGTTAAGTTGTTTACCCATATAATCATTGTGGTCTAACAATTAAGATCAATTATGCCATTATATTACAAACCCTTGGAGGCAGGATCACCAGTGTGACATCATTAACCAGTCCTTTCCTCATAACTTTGACACGATGCCCTTGTGATACATAGGCCTTTGTGATCTCATAATGTTTTTGACTTCATATTTCAGGTATGATGTGTGATATTAGAAATGCACTCTACCATGAAAATTATGTCATCACTGTCAGATATCATGAGCATTGTGTTACATTGTGATATCACATACCTGTTGGGAGTTCATCACATTTGGGCCAATGCATGACTTTGTAGATCTCACATTCCCATTCTGAATTCATATTCTCATTGGGAGTTAATGAAAATTGAAGTCCAGCATGCCATTGTGACATCAACAACCCAATTGTGACATCATAAACCTATTATGACCTCATCACCATTATGGAATCACCAACTAATTATTACATCAAAATATTATTATGACTTGATATTGTGACATCATATTGCCATCACTGTCCCATTCAGATTTGCAAACTGATTATTTTACAAATAATTTTACAAATTTCATGGCCTTTGAGACTACTAACGTGAACTAGTATACGTATGATGCATAAAACACAAGACAATCCAATGAGGCACATTGAAAATAACTTTATTTACACTCGAAATGTGCCTTCATTTACCTTGTCCTGGGCTGTACACTCAGTGACAAGCCAACCCAAACACCAAATCTCAGACCTCCAATGGGCAGTCACTCATAGTTAATTGGTCTGCAAAGCACCAACTCCCCAAATTATCATCTCCAAAGTTCCAAACTTCAATAGGAAAGGCTTTGTCCTTTTGCCTTACTCCCTCCTTCTTTATAGACATTCCTTCATTTCCCTTTTTCCCTTGCATCACTTCCTTTTGCTCTTTAGGCCTCTCCACTATCCACAGGCCTACACTCCTCTGGCCTGGTGGCCAATTGGCATACTTTCCCTCCTATTCTCCCTTAAATTCCTCTTCTCCCAAATCTTTCCCCTCCTACTGTCTCACCGCTTCCTTCTCTTGATTTTCTCCAATTCCATTTCTCTGACCATGCAGCGTATACATAGGTTGAACCCCTCCATCACTCCAGTGGGTCTCCTGCCTAACAGTATTCAACCATCACTTCACAAACTGCCCGTTCCCCAATCACTTCTTCACAGCTAATCATGTGAAGATGACATCCTACCCCTTCCAACAAGATACTCTGGCCCTTTGGTAGTATGTCCCATGCACTCCAGTGGGCCAGGATATGGGGCCTCATTGTGCTGCTGATTATTAGGGCCCCGCTGCTTTACACACCTCCCACTGGTTTTCATGTCCAATCAAATCCTTGATTCCTTCTTACCAGATCCTAAAAATTCCCTTCTCTCCACCCAATGAACAGGCTTAAAATGTAAATTTAATAGAAAACAAGTAAATTATAGAAACACACTAGTTAGTAGTAGTTAACAGTTAGTCTTATCCTTAAGGGATCATCTGGGTGTCTCTGAACAGTTTATCTTGCAGCCTTCTCTGTATATTGGTCCTAGCACGACCAAGTATGGTCCTTGCCGCTTTGGTCCAACTCAGGAGCATGATAAATTTTTACCCACACCAGCTGTCCAGGCAAGAAAGAGTGGGTGAAGTTTTTTTTTTTTTTGTATCTCCATTTCTTAGTTTACTTCACTTACTTGAGGTCTAGCTTTTGGAATTATTGCTGAAGGAGACTTGCTATAGAATAAACTACATTACTCTCGCCAAAGAAATTTGCCTTCCAATTGGATTTAATTTCTTATTTTATATTTGAACTTATCAGTTGCCATCCCTGTTTATTTTTTAAATTCCTTGTATGATTATTTTTAAGTAGTTGTAGAAAGAAGTTCCCATTCTACAAAACAGTATATGAATACAAGGTGTCTGACAACATTGTCACCCATCCCTCATAACCCTTCCCTTCTCACACTTTTTTGTCAAAATTGAAATAGGTGATTACATATATTTCACAATATTGTGGAATTGTGATACTTAAAGTCACAAAAACATTTTAACCTTGACAAGGCAAATTATCGTTATCATGGTCTAAAATTTGTTAATCCTATGAGCTTTGACAATCCAAATTATTTTTCCCAACTCAGGTGATGTTTACATTTTTTCCCTTTTGCTTAGTGTAAGCTATTCCCTCTTTCCCTCTCATTGCTCCCTTCCCATCATTGTGTTTGGGTTACTTAGATATTTTTCTTCTATGTCCAGTGCAGCTGATGGACTACTTTGTTGTATGTTGTTCCATTGCCCACTTTTTCTGTTCCTCCTCCTGGCTTCCCTCCATTGCGTGCATATTTCTACCATCTACATAATCAAGAACATGGAGTCATTAACGGTGATACAACAAAAAGAGTGTCTGTCCTTTGTTTCTCGATCCTGTTTACTTTGTCATACCTTTTTGCATTTTGGCTTTAGAATCCACATATCAGGTAGATCCTGTGCCATTTGTCTCTTTGTTCTTGGCTTACCTCACTCAAATAAATTGGCCTAGTCCCATCCATTTCCCTACAAATGCCATCATTTTGTCCTGTCTAATGGCTGCATAGTATTCCATTGTATATAGGTACCACAATTTTTTGATCCACTTATCAGTAGTGACTCATCTGGGTTGTTTCCAAATTTTGGCTATTGTGAACAGTGCTGCAATAATCATAAAGGAGTGTGTGTCTTTGTATACTGGTTCCTGTTGTTCTGAGTAGATGCCTAGGAGTGGTATGGCCAGTTCATAGGACAAGTCGATATTTAGCTTTCTGAGGTACCTCCATACTTCTTTCCAAGTGGTTGTATTAGTATACATTCCTACCAGCAATGCAGTAATGCTTCTCTTTCTTTGCATTCCTTCCAGCATTTGTCATTGGCTGAATTTAGGATGTGGGCCATTCTGACTGGGGTAAGGTGATATCTCAGAGTTGTTTTTATTTGCATTTCCTTTACAGCCAGGTATGATGGACATTTCCTCATGTGTTTCTTTGCCGTTTTTACCTCTTCTTCTGAGAAGTCTCTCTTTAGCTCCCTTGACCATTTAAAAATTGGTTTGTTAGGTTTGTAAAGGGTTAGTTTCTCGAGTTTACCGTATATAATTGATATTAGAGCCTTGTCTGATATATTGCTGGTAAATATTTTTCCCAATTATTTGGCTTTCTTTCTAGATTGGTTGCTACTATTTATTTGTGCAGAAACTTTATTTTAAGGTAGTCCCATTTATCGAGTCATTCTCCAATTTGTTGTGACCCTGGGAATCTGTTCTGGAAGTTCCTGCATTTGCCTATAATTCCAAGTCTCTCTCATACTCGGTCCTGCAATAGTTTCAGAGTTTCAGGCTTGATGTTAAGATCTTTAATCCATTTTGAGTTTATGTTAGTGTATGGTGATAGGCTAGGGTCCACTTTTAGTTTTCTGCATGTGGCCAGTTTTCCCAGCACCAGTAGTTGAAGAGGTTATGATTCTTCCACCGTATGTCTTTGTCTCCTTTGTCAAATATCAACTAACTGTACTTATGTGGCTATATTTCTGGGTCCTCTAACCTGTCTCACTGATTTTTGGGTCTCTTTTTGTGCCGGTACCAAGCTGTCTTTGTGATTATGGCTCTATAATAGAGCTTGAAGTCCTGTATCATGATCCCTCCTGCATCCTTTCTTTTGCCTATAATTGTTTTGGCTGTGCTAGGTCTTTTGTTGTTTCATATGAACTTTTGGAATATTTTCTCTATTTCAGTAAATCAAGTCATTGGAATTTTAATGGGAATTGCATTGAATATGTTTATTAATTTTGGCAGTATGGCCATTTTCACCACATTAATTCTGCCTATCCAGGAACATGAGAAGTCTTTCCATTTCCTGGTATCCTCTAAGATTCCTTTTTTAAGGCTTTTATAGTTTTCATGAAATAGACCCTTTACATCTTTGGTTAGGTTACTTCCTAAATACTTTTTTTTGAGGTTATTGTGAATGAGGTTGTTCCCTTGATATACATTTCTATTTGTACTTTGTTGGTTTACAGAAAGCCGACTGATTTTTGTGGGTTAATTTTGAATCCTGGTATTTGCCAATTTGGTTTATAAGCTCTAAGTGTTTGGGGATGGAGCTTTAGGGATCGTTAACTTATAAAATAATGCCATCTGCAAAAAGAAGGAGTTTATATTCTTCATCTCCTATGTGGATCCCTTCAACGCATTTTTCTTGCCTTATTACTTTGGCTAAAAATTCCAGAACTATATTGAAGAGGAGTGGAGAGAGTGGGCATCCTTGCCTTGTTCCTGTTTTTAAGGGAATTGGTTGTAGTTTTTCCCTATAAAGCATAATATTGGCTTTTGATATGCCATGTAACGCTTTTATTGTCTTATGAAATGTTCCTTTTATTCCTATTTTTTCCAGAAATTTTAACATGAATGAGTGCTGAATTTTATCAAAATCCTTTTCCAAATCAATGGAGATAATCATGTGATTCTTGACCTTGGATCAATTTTACATTTTACAATGTAATCCAATTGATTGGATCTATTGGATTGATCTAAACCAATGGATTGATCAATATTACATTTATTGACTTACATATGTTAAATCATCCCTGCATCTCTGGGATGAAGCCTACTTGGTCATAATGTATGATTTTTTTATATGTTTCTGGATTCTGTTGGCTGCAATTTTATTGAGGAGATTTGCATCTGTCTTAATAAAAGAGATTGGTGTGTAGTTCTTTCTTTGTTGGGTCTTTGCCTGGTTTGGGGATGAATGTGATATTGGCTTCATAAAATGAGTTTGGGATTATTTCCTCTGTTTCTATTTCTCTGAAGAGCTTGAGGAGTATGGGTATTAGCTCCTCTTTAAAGGCCTTATAGAATTCTGTAGTGAATCCATCAGGTCCTGGGCTTTTCCTGTTGGAAGATTTCTTATTACTTCTTCTATCTCATTGTAGGTTATTGAAATTTGTAATTGATTTATTTCTTCTTGGTTCTGTTTGGACAATTTGCATTTCTTTTTTTTCAAGCAGTAAAAGAAGTTCATTTACCAAAAGGTTGTCCCCACCATGCATGGTGGAGAAGCATGACTGAAAAGGAAGGGTTGTTGACCCACCTCTGATCCAGGACTTATCTAGGTCAGGGACAGGAAGAGGTGTGGCCAGGTGCTGGAAAATTGTGGCCACACTGGATCTGGATGTGACCTCAGGGTCTAGAACCCTCCGAAGGTCAGATGGGAGGCTTGTGACCAGAGGTGGCCTAGGATGTGTCCTAGCAGCAGAAGCAGAAGGTGATTGCTTCCCCGTCTGCCAGTTACCTATGTAACAGATATTGGGTGGAAACTTAGCAAAGAGGGAGTGAGGTGTCCCTGTTCAGAACTTACATTCCAGCCATTTGATAATTATGAAAAAAGGTGAAGATTCTCTCTGGCTACTTCCTGTTTGCAAGCAGCATTGACATTAAGGGTAAAAGGCTGATATGTGGTCCCATCTGGGAGAAGGCAGAAGGCAACAGCTGTCACTTGGGCGTTGAGTCCTTAGATAAAGTCTGGAGGAGGCAAGTCTCTTGGACAAAGTCTGGAGAAGTTTCACGACGCATTGAGGGACTGAAAAAAAATACTAGAGAGCAAATAAATGGCAAGAGGTAGGACATGGGGCTAAAAATGTTGGTAAATGTCCCTACCTTCTTCTGACACCTGGAGACTAGATAGAGAAGAAGTCAAATAACAAGTACAAGAATATGAATTCCTGTCCAGTTGAAAGGTAGACAGGTATGGACATTAGATGGGCAGTGTTCTTACTTCTATTGACCTCCCAGCTCTGGTTAATTTTGATAGGGCAGGCACAAAGTGGATGATGTGATATCATCTCCTCTTATTCTTCTCCATGTTCCTTTCTTCCCCAGACTGGTTGAGTCTAGGTGCTCGTTGCTGGGATGGTTAGTCCCAGTTTGCATTCAAGGAGGCTTGAACTCAAGGCCTGAGCACTGTCCCTGAGCACTTCTGCTCAAGGCTAGCACTCTACCACTTTGAATGATGGTACCACATATAGTGTTTGCTGGTTAGACATAAGAGGCTCGAGCCATGTTTCCAGCCTGGCTCTTTGCAGGTTAGTTGGGAGATGGAGTTTGATGGATTTTTCAGCCCAGGCTGGCTTGCACTACAATCTTTTCCACAAAAGCTCTTTGTTATTTCCAATTAAAGCAACAAGGAGATCAACTATAATGAGTAGAGCTTACCTGGTCCTTATCAAGAATTGACCAAATATTCTGCAATGACAAAACTCGTTAGATGTGAGAATCTTAGCACATATATGCCCAATATGTTAGAATCACATAGTCAGTACTAGACTACATAACACAAAATAAAAAAGGCAAAACTCAAAACTTAAAATTTTTGACAACAATATTTAGACATCTTTGCTAACAAAGCACATCAGATGGTTGGGCCTCAGTTACCAGGGTCTGTGAAAAGAGCAACTTGTTAGCAATGCATATTAGAATAGATGGATGGAGGAGTAACAAGCTTCGTGGAAGTGTACGGGTTGGATGGGGCCAAACCCTTAACCCACCATGTGGCCAAAATGGTGAACTCAAGTTGGCGAATTTCTGAAAAAAATGCGAAGAAAGCCTGAACAAAAAATCAAGCCTAGTTTAGCTGGCCTTTTTGAGGGAACCTAGAGAGGTTCCCTGGGAACCAGCCCATGTTGCACTCTTCAGGGCACAATCCAAAAAGTTGTAGAGATATAGAAAGTTGGACATGAATAACAGAGAGCAAAGACAGCCTGATAGTAAAGAGACTTCTGAACATGTACCATTGCAGAGGCATAAATTGTCTAAATCTGTGAACAACAAAAAATATTAGGTCATCTGGCTATCCAAAGAGCACAGGAGGCATGTCAGCGGGGTTTCACAGCTCGGACATGACTCGCAGGACCCCATTAAATGTGTTAGAGAGTCAGTTTGGTGAGTGAAGGAGAGCTGACCAGGAAGAAGTGGTGTTCAGGCTTGACCCAGACCCCTATAGAGAGAAATGGCTAAGCCCCCCAAACCAGGCATTCTCGGCTTCAGAGATGACCATCCTTTCTGCTAAAGGCCGTAGGAGCTCTCTGGAATGGCGCCACATCTGAGCAGAGATTGAGTAACAGAGAGTCGTGGAGAGTAGTTTCATTCACCAGAGTAGAGAAGTGGTGTGGACGGTGGAGGTGTGAAGGCCAGCAGTGGTATTAGTGAAAAGTCTCACGTGGTGTCTCAAGGCAGTTTGGTTTGCAGAAAAGGGGTGGTTAGAAAATTCTAGCATTTCCAATTCAAAAACCTCATCCCAGTCATGGCACCATTTGTAAGGTATATTAAATAGGTAGGTTTCATTAAGTAGCCCATGAAGAGAACAACACACACTATTCAGGCATGAAAAGAAGTTTATTTACTGAACTGCTGCCCCCACCATACATGGTAGAGAAGAATGGCTGAAAAGGAAAGGGGGGATAGCAATTTGTATTTCTGTAGAAATTCATCCCTCTCTACTAGGTTTTCCTTCCTTTGTGTTGGAGTCTGGAATTATTTCTTTATGATTGTTTTGATGTCTTGGATGTTTGTTGTAATTTTTCCTGTGGTATCTCTGATATTTTTGATTTGGGTCTCCTCTCTTATTTTGTTAGTTACTCTTGCCAGTGGTCCTTCAGTTTTAGTGACTTTTTTAAGTAGCTTTTAAAAATTAATTTTATTTATAATTTTCATAATCTCTGTCTCTTAAATTTCAGCTCTTATTTCAGTTATCTATCTAGCAACTTTAGGTTCAATTTTTTCTTGTTTCTCTAGCAGTTTTAGTTGCATCATAAGATCGTTTACTTGTTCTATGTTTTCTTGATGTGTGCACTGAGAGCAATGAATCTGTCCCTCAGGACTGCTTTCGCTGTATCCCATTGGTTTCTTTGTGATGTATCTTCATTTTCACTGAATTGTAGGAACTTTTTAATTTCTTCTGTGATCCATGTATTGTTCAACAGAGTGCTGTTTAATTTCCATGTTTTTTTTCTACTTTATACCTTGTTATTGAGAACTAGTTAGATTCCACTATGCTCACATAGAATACAGAGTATTATGTTGATCCTCTTGTAGTTGCTTAAATTCCATGTATGAACTAAGAAATTATCTATTTTAGAAAAAGTTAGGGGGGTTGCAAGAGGAAGACCCTACTGGGGTGAATACCTTTAATTCTAGCTACTCAGGAGGCTCAGATCTGTGTATTCAGGTTCAAAGCCAGCCCAAGGAGTCTTTTCTGGGGTTGCTCAGCACCACACCCTGCCTCAAGTCTAGGGTTGTTCACCACATTTGCCACCATGGGCTGCTTATGCAAACCAGTATGGAGAGGTGCCACACCCCACTACGGGTCCAGAGTTGTTTGCTGCCGCTGTTGATGCCACTGCTGCTGCCACAGCTGCTGCCACTGCCACAGCTGCTGCCACTGCCCCAGGATCACCTGGGCCACTTATGCAAGCCAGGCACCCCACCACAAGTCAGGTGTTAACCACTGCTGCTGTCTCAGGATAGGCTGGGCCACTTATGGAGGCCAGTATGGAGAGGCACAAACTGCCATGGGTGTGGACTTGTTCACTGCAGCTGTCCCCACCTCAGCCACCGCTGCCGCCCCAGGCTGGTCTGGGCAAGTGCCAAGAGGCATTGTGCCCCAATTCTGGGCGGTTTGCCACCATTGCCAGCTGATGCTGCTGTGCTGCGGTTCCAGGTTAGGCTAGGCTATTTGCACCAGCAGGACAGAGGGGCCACCCTGAGAGACTAGGGTCGTTTGCCACTGTTGACAGCTGCTACTGCTCCTGACTGGACTGGACTACTTTTACCAGCCAGGCAAAGGCGCTGTTCCAGGGAGGGTGAGGGGAGTCTTTGTTCCAGCTCTGCCTTCTGAGATTTCTGTTTGTATATTCTGGGTTGGCCCAGCTCTTGGGAGTCTCCTGGGAGACTTGGGATGCTTGTGGATGTGTGGTCCTCAGAGGGTCCAGACCCGGGGCACTTAATCAGCTTGGCACAAAACCCCATCACTTAAACTGCGCAACGTGGAGCCCCATCACCAACAAAGGGTGGGGGAAGGGTCTTCCCACTTTACTGTCTGTGTAGGTTTTTCCCTTTTCCTTTTGCACTTCCTTTATCTCTCTGAGTAATTGCCTTTTTTTGTGGGTCACTTGGAGAAACAGAGCATTGAAATCCAAACACTGTATTTGGTTGGAGAGAGCTGTGGTGTTTCCCTGCTGTTTCATCACCTTCTTGGTCCCTCCCCTTCAGGTGGAGTTTTTCTTATCCTCAGGTGGAGTTTTTCTTATCCGGCCGTTGGGCCTTGGTTAACAAAGGATAGGTACGTAAAAGAATATATTGTAAAGCCTGCAGATTGTAGTTAGAAATTTCTGTTAATATAGCCTTCCTAATTTTAGGAACCCAAGGGAGTGTTCTACACTAAAGTTTTTCGAGGCATTGAATCCTTTAGCATAAGGGCTACATCTTGCTCAAAGGAGAGTGAAGTGGAAGAGGCTTACCTAGCCATGGCTAGTCTCTGTATTTAATTTAGTTAAAGTTTCCTTTAAGGTCATATTCAATCTTTCTAGTGCTTGAACTCTGAGGCTTATAAATGGATTGTAACTTCCAATTTATTCCTCGGGCATTAGTTAATAATTGAGAATTTGGGCCATGAATGCAGGGCCATCTTTGGACCCTACAGCTAGGAGGAAACCAAATCAAGGTATTATTCAATGCCTCAGCTCAGCCTGAAAAAATGTCCACTATTACTAAGAGATACCAATAGCCATACTTTCCAGGCTTTGCCTCTGTGGAGTCCACTTTCCCAAATTCAACATCTGAGGTTCCTCACATATGAATTCTTTCCATGTGTTCCAGAGTTTCAGCATTTACCTGTTGGAAATTACCTACACACATTACAAAGTATTGTCAGGCTAAGGCTCCACCGGTTTTCAGAACAGTTTTAGGCAGTGTCCTTGGGCAATTTACCAGGTTGCAAATATCTACATGTAAACTCACAGAAAGCTTGAGCCTGTATGCATTTTTCACAAGTTTAGGGTCAACATTTGCACACTTATTACCACTGTTTTTGCTTCTTCCTTTAACATTGATGACTAGGAGCTCTAGATAACCAACTTGTTTTAGACTGGTCTCCCAAACTACCTGATCAGCTCAGATGTTTCCCTGTTTCTTATGGTCTCTAGTTCCTTTAAATCTTGCAGAGTACTCTGAACCTTGAAGACTTCTTCCATTTTATTCTCCTGTTCTCTCAAGCTTGCTTTCATGATCCTACTCTCCTTCTCAATGTGCTCCTTAGCCTGCAAGTGCTTTGGCAGGGTCACATGAGAGTTCCCTTGACTGGCCAACTGCTGCTCCTTCTCACAACAACCTTGCTTGCTCTTCAGCTCCTCCCTTAAGTTCACAAAGGTGCTATTGAGAGGTATTTTTTCCCACCTCCACCTGTTCCACTGGGACACGATGCTTCTGCATTACATTCATGGTGAAGATCTCAGCAGTCTTTTGGGGCTTTTACTCTAGTAGTTTCTCTTTCTAGTTTTCAACTTCTGTGTATTTTTGTGACAGATCTTTCAACTGTTTGTTTAGCTCTTCTGTTTTTATTCCTAATGTTCTTTCTCTATCCATGGCATTCTCTATCAAAGCAAGTGGTCCTTTGACACTTTCTGAAGAGAAACAATCTTTTTCTTGAGCCTGATATTTTCCTGTTCTCTTTTCTTGGCCTCATCTTCTATGACACAGCGCTTCCCTGTCTTCTCTGCTAACTACTCTCCTTCCTTCTCTGTTGCTTTGAATTTCTGGTGACACTTTTCAAAGCTTATAATTGACATGTACTTCAACCTAATATATTCTTATATAAGATGCAGCTCCTTTTTCTTTTTCTTTCCTTTTTATTTTGGGTCCGGTCGTGGGACCTGAACTCTGGCCTGGACACTGTCCCTCAGCTCTTCAGCTCAAGGCTAGCGCTCTACCACTTGAGCCACATTGCCAATTCTGGCTTTTTTCTTTTTGCTTATGTGGTACTGAGGATTCGAACCCAGGGCCTCATGCATGCAAGGCAAGCACTCTACCACTGAGCCACCTTCCCAGCCCCCCAGCTCCTTTTTCATAGCCATAATTTCTTAATGGAATTCAGAGGTCCTTTGCATGTTTCTCCAAAGCTATGAACACATTTTCCATGTGGTTAATATGATTACTTAACCTGTCATTTACATTTTCCAGGTGGTTAATGTGCTTACTTAACCTGTCATTTTCTATCATTCTCCACCTTGGACATTCCTTTTCCTAATGTCCATTGTGCTTGCATTAAGCTCACTGATCTAGTCCTAAAGGTTCCCTACTGCCATTTTCAAATGAATTGTGCTGTCTTTGCCAAAGGTTTCTTGATCCTTTTTCTGGTGCTCCTACCAAAACTCAAACTCTCTTCTTAGACTCGTTTTTTTTTTTCAGAGTGTCTCTCTTATCCAACACCAACTGGGCAACCACTTTACCTCAAAACCTTCTAACTTTTCAAGCTTTCTTCTAATATCTGTGGCTGACTGCATAACAAAGGCCATATTTAGGGCTCTTTGATTCTCCAGGACTTAAAGATCTATAGCCTGCTTTACAATGTTGGTGTGGGGGGGGGGGGGAAGGATTGGGCGGGGGGGAGGGGGGAGGCTGGGAAGGGAGGTGAAGGGTAAACAAAGGAGGAGGCTGCAATGCTTGGTAAGAAATGTATGCATTATCCTGCCCATGTAATTGTAACCTCTCTGTACAGTATGTTCTCAAATAAAATAAATAAAATTAAAAAAAAAAAAGATCTATAGCCTATAGGTCCTATAGGCTTCTGGGAGAAGTTCAAGAAAAAGCATTAGGGTACTCACTGGGGAACAGTACCATCTCACTCACCTTAGATTGAAGACTTGGCTTTCTAGGCACTGCGATATCCCTGCTAGCTGAACCTGGAAATAATTGGTAAGCACCACCATACCTCGACTGCTGTTAGTCTCAGCTTGAGTAAGTCTCGGGAAAGACTTGCTCCAAATAATCTGGTTCAGTTGAGGGGCTACTGTCTGGTCCAAAGACCACCATCAAGTCACCAACAGTATTCACTCCCTTTTCTACCAGGTGAAAAGCACCTGTAAAATTTGCTGACAGTCATCCCAGATGTGCTTGTCTGTGAAAATTACTGTCTCTAATGAGGTAAGATCCCCTGTTTTTGTCTGAAAAGGATGGATTTTTCTGTTTCCAGATATACAGGTTACTACTTGTGAAGGGAACATATATTAGAAATGGGTCCTGCCCACCATCTCCTCCATGTTCCTCTCTCAAGGGTAATAAGGGTAACATACCACATTGTACCACATCAGTCTGGTACAAGTAACCACTTTCGGTGTGGGAGGTCTTATTAGAGTTGCTGATGACAAAGAATAGGAGAGAGAGTACATCAATGCATCTTCCTCTGAGGGATTCTTTAAACCTGGGGGAGAATATTTTTTGGATATGACAACCTAAGGCCTTGTTCTACCATCCTAAGAAAAGGAGTAAACAGGTGCATACAGGACACAGATAGAACTATCAGCATACATACAAAGACCAAGATCCACAGACACTTAACCCACATGTCCCATACCTCTCAATGTTGACCTCTACAGGAGGTCCCAGATGACAGAGAGAACGTCCCAGATTGCCTCTTGAGGAGGCCACAGATGACCTTTGGAGGATGTCACATATGTCCTCCCTAGGAGGCCCTAGATGACCTCTCATGGAGGTTCCAAATGGATTCCCAAAGGAGTTTCCAGATGTCTTTTCAATGAGGCTGACATTACCTCTCAAGTAGCTCCCAGATGGCCACTCAAGGAGGCCACATATGAACTCCAGAGGAAGTTCCAGATAATCCTCTTGAGAAAGCAACAGATGACCTCCAGAGAAGGTCCTATATAGCTTCTCAAGGAAGTCCCAGATGATGTCCAAAGACGGTCATAGATTTCTCATCATGGTAGCCTGAGATGAACTCCCAGAGAAGCTCCAGATGACCTCAGGAGGTGGTTCTAGATTGCCTCTTAAGAAAGCCCCAATGACTACTTTTTAAGAGGTCTCAGGTGGCCTCCTGAGGAAGCCCCAGTTGACCTCTCGAGAAAGTCCAAGATGGCCCCTGGAGAAGGCCTCAGATGACCTCCAGCGTAGGTATCAGATGGCTTCTCAAGGAAGTCGCAGATTTACTCTTGATGAGGTTCCAGATGCCTTCCCATGGAAGCCCTACATTATCTCTCAAGTAGGGTTCCAGATGGTGTCCCAAGGAAGCCACAAATAGATTCCAGAGGAGTTCAAAACAAGCTGGCACCTCTAGAGGTACATAAATGACTTTTGTCCATGTTGGACCTCCAGAGACAAACACTCGAGATAGACTCTCAACCCTGAAGGCTGACACTCTCACCTATGGGGATTTTTCCCTGGGGCCAAGGCCTGATGCAATCCAAATGGATTATCTCGATGGAGTCTTCAAAAATAAGGACCTCTATAGTTCAAGAAAATCCATCGAGACACGTTTTATATAATAAATGTTCTTGGATTACATTTATTGGATTGATCAATGGATTGATCAATTGGATTGATCCAACCAATTACATTTTACAATGTAATCCAAACCACCAACCCCCAAAATTACAATATCCAAAGTTCCAAACATCAAAGGGAAAGCCTCTTTTCCTCTTCTCTTTATCTCTCCTTCGCTACACACCTATACTTCTTTTGAGGTCTTTTCCTTTTTCCCATCTACTAGTTCCTTTTTCTCTTTAGGACTCTCCACTCTCCACAGACCTGAACTGCTTTGCAAGGCTTGTCAGTTGCCATCCTTCACCTTCTGCCCTCCCTCAACTTCCTCTCCACCCAGGTCTTTCCCCTTAGGCTATCACACCACTTCTTCCTTCCAAGACTTTTTCCTTTTTCTCTCACCTTCTATTGCTCTGAACAAGCAGCCTATATAAAGTCTGTACCCCTTCTCTACCTCAACTGCCTGTTTTCAACTATCACATCCCAAACTTCCCACAGCCCAATCACTTCTTAACAGCTCAACACATGATGATTAATGCACCAGTCCCGCCCACAGGATGCCTCACCTTCTTTGGTGGCATTCTTTGTCCTCTCCAGCTGGCCAGGAGATGGGCCCATGCTGATGATCAGACCCTATAGATTATCGGGCCCTGCTGATTATTACAGTATCCTCCTTGTGAACTAGTAGCAATTGAAATTGTAAATTTGATTGTGATACCTCAAACCCATTTTGACATCATCACCGCCACGACATCACAAAGCCATTGTGACAACATTGTCATTGTTACATCATGATTCCATTGTGACATCTCATATCTACTATGACCTCTTAGCTCTTTTGAAAATCACATGCCCTTTTCAACATCACAGTCCCTTTGTGTATCCATATCCTTGTTGTTAAGTAATGACAATTGAGATCAGACATGCCATTATAACATCAAAAAGTGTTTGTGACATCCTCAACAGTGTGACATCACATTTTCATTATGAGAACATAAGCTCATTGTGACATCACCAAACTCAATGACAGAATCGCATTATGACAATTCTCGTTTTGACATCATAGACACATTGTGAATGCCTATTCTGTGATTTCATTGTATTTCAAATGTGGCATGAGAGTTGATATCAGAAATACAATTTTGTACCTACAAAACATTTTGACATCATAATCACTTTGTGACATCACAGTACCATTGTGATATCACTAACACAATGTGACATCACAAAGATCTCCTGTCCTCATAACTTTTGTGACTTGCTGACATTGTGATATCTTAGACCTTTTTGCCCTCATAATTTTTTCAATCTCATATTGCATGTATGACTTGAGATAACAGAAATCAACTGTGACATCATGACCATTGTGACATCACACTGACAGATATCATGATCATCATGTCACATTGTGACATCACAAAAGGTTTTGATGTCACAATTAATTGGTGATGCCATACTGTAAGGGGTCTATGATGTCACAATTGATTAGTGATATCCAAATGGCATAACATATCTCATTTGTCATGAAATCACAGAGAATATGAGTTCACAACAGACTGTGGTATCTCCAACGTCATGTTTTCACAAATGTTATGAAGTCCTAGGAGGATTGTGATGTCACAGTGTGACACAATGACGTCTGTCAGTGTGATGTCACAATGGTCATGTTGTCACAGTGGATTTCTGGTATCATATATCAAAACTGTAATATTATAAGGTTGAAAACAGATTACGAGCTGTAAAGGGCCTAAGACATCACAACTGCTGCACATCACAAGACTTATGAGGACAGGGCAGGTTTGTGATATCACAGTGTGTTAGTGATATCACCATGGCACTGTGTTGTCACAAAGTGATTGTGATGCCATATATTTATGAGATCACAATATATTTCTGACATCAACCCACATGCCACCTTTGAAATAGAATGAAATAAGAGAATAGGCATTTACAATGTGTCTATGACATCACAATGACAATAAATGTCATAATGCTATGAGGTCATTGTAAATTGGTGATGTTGCAAGGAGGTAATTGTGTAATAATGAATATGTGTTGTCCCACTGGTGATGGGGTCACAAAGTGTTTGTGATGTTACTATGGCATATATGAATTCAATCGTCATGTATTCACAATGAGGATATGGGTACACAAAAGGACTATGATGTCACATACGCATGTGTGTTTTCAAAGGTACTTAGGGGTCATAATAGCTTTATAATACACTGTTGTGATGAGGTCACAATGGGTTTTTGATGTCACAATGATTTTGTAATATCTCAAACACAATTCCATTTTCAATTGTTACTATTTCACAATGTGCATACATGTTCACAGAATAAGCTGGAAGTACTAATGGACATGAATTTTTAAAAATGTTAGGAGGTCATTTTAGTTTTGTGAATGAACAATGGGACAGTGATATCACCATGACAATGTCAACTCATCACATCATGTCAAAATATTTTTTTGTTGTCACAATTAGTTGATGATTCCACATTGGTGGTGAGGTCACAAAATATTGGTGATGTGTTGGGCATGTCACAATGACATGATGACTCTCATTTGTCCTAACTTACAATGAGTATATGAGTTCCCAAAGGGACTGTGGTTTCTCCAAAAGTATGTGTTGTCACACATATATTGAAATCCTAAAAGGTTTGTGATGTCAGAATTTGACACAATGGTTATGACATCTGGCAGTATGATGCCACCATGGTCATGATGTCAGTGGGAATTTGTGATATCAAATGTCATATGTGAAATCTAATGAGGTCAACAACAGATTATGAGGACAATAAGGCCTAAGGTATCAGAATTGCAGCATGTCACAAAAGTTATCATGAGGGGATAGGTTTGTGATATCATGGCAGGTTAGTAATATCACAATGGCAACATGATATACAAAGGGATTGTGATGTCACAATGATTATGAGTTCCTGATTTGTTTATGATATCAACTTACATGCCACATTTGAAATAGAATGAAATCACAGAAAAGGCATTCATAATGTGTCTATGATGTCACCATGACAATGTGAAGTTATAATTCTATCATATCATTTTAGTTTTGTGATTTCACAATGAGTAGATGGTATAAAAATGATAATGTGATGTCACAATTATGATGATCTCACAAACTGTTTTGGATGTCAAAATGTCATGTCTGATTCTCAATTGTCAATATTTCACAGTGGGGCTTTGGGTACACAAAGAGACTCTGATATCACAAAGCTATGTGTTTTTTAAATGTTATAAGAGGTTATAATAGATTTGAAATGTCACAATGTGATCTTGGTATCAAAAACAACAATGTGAAGTCACAATAAGTTTGTGATGGCACAGTGGTGATGAGGTCACAATGGGTTAGTTCTGTCACTAGTTTGTAATATCACAATTGTTTGTCCAATTTCAATAACTACTAGTTGACCATGAGGACACTGTAATAAACAGCAGTGCCCCTATAATCCACGGGAACAGATAGTCATCATGGCCTCCTAGTCTGGACCAATTGAATGGGGGAGTGCATGACACTGGAGGGGGCAGGACATGCTGCTGAAGGAGATAGGATGTCAAGCCCTACGTGGTCAGCTGCCAAGAAGTGATTGGACATGGACATTTTGTAAGTGATCATTGAAAACTGGAAGGCAAGAAATTATTGCTGTTGGGGAAGGGTACAGCCTATATATAAACTGCATTTTCAGAGAAAGAGAAGGGGAGAGAAAAAGGTTAAAGGCCTGGATGGAAAGAAGTGATGAGACTGCTGGAGGGCAAAGACCTGGGAGGACCTGGGAGGAGAGGAAATTGAGAGAGAGCAGGAGGTGAAGGATGGCAACTGGCCACCTGGACAAGTCAGGGCAGTCCTGTCAAGAGCAGAGCAGCCTGAAAAGAATAATGGAATGGTGGAAGGAAAAAAATGAAAAGACCTGAAAGGTAGGACAGATCTGTAGAGAAGGAGAATGAAGAGAAAGGAAAAAGCCTTGTCTTTTGAACTGTGGAGCTTTGGAGATCATTATTTTGGTGGTTGGTTGTTTGCAGACCAGTTAACAAATGGCTGAACTGCTCTTTGGAGGTCTGAGGGTTCATGGTTGAGACTGAATTTATCTCTCCGCATCCAGCCCAGCCAAGGTAGTCGCTTGTTACAAAATTTATGAGGACAAGACAGTTTTGTGATGTTACATTGCATTAATGATATCACAATGTCAATATGAGGTCAAAAAGGGATTGTAATGTCACAATGATGGTGTGGTCAAAATGGGTTTCTGAAATCAAGCTATATGCTATATTTGTGATACAATGAAATCACAGAATAGGCAATCGCATTGTCTCTAGGAATTCACAATGAAAATGTGATGTCATAATGCCATGATGTCATTGTCATTTTGGGATGTAACAATGGGCTGATGGTATTATAACAACAATGTGATCTCACTCTGGAGATGATGTCACAAAGCGTTTATCATGGTACACTGGCATGTCTGATGTCAGTTGTCTTTGTTCATAATGACAACATTGTTACCCAAAGGGACCATGATATCGCAAACACCACGTGCTTTTTCAAAGTTGCTAAGCGATCACAAGAGTTTGGGGATGTCACACGGTGATCATGATATCACTGTGGCAATATGATGTCACAATGGGTTTGTTATGTCAAGTGGTGATAAGGGCACACTTGGATAGTGATGTCACAATGAATGTGTAATATTACCATTACAGGTCCAATTTCATTCTACTAGCTCACAATGAAGATATGAGTTCACCTAAGGAGGTAGAAGTCAGAAAGGCCATGAATTTTGTAAAATATCATGAGGACATAATAGGCTGGTGAAAATGCAATGAGACAGAGATATCCCATTGGCAGTGTGATGCTACCATTACATGAGATAGTATTGTTTTCAAGTTACAAATGGTGATGCCATACAGGTGATGAGGTCACATAGGTTGGTGATTTCACAATGGGATGGTGATGTCACAATCTCATGCCAGATCTCTAATTGACAATGAATATTTAAGTTCACAAGGGAAAATGATGTGTCCAAAGGCATATGTTGGCACAAGTGTAATGAGTCTTAACATGTTTGTGTTGTCCTCATGTGACTCAATGGTCAAGAAATCTGGCAGTGTGATGTCACAGTGGTCATGATATCACAGTGGATTTTTGATATCACATGTCATGCCTGAAGTATTATGAGTTAAACAATTTATGATCTCAGAGAGGCCAAAGAGATCACACTGGCAGCATGTCAAAAAATTTATGAGGATGTCTGTTTTGTGATGTCACAGTGCGTTAATGATATCATAATGGCAATGTGGTGTCATCAAGGTATTGTGATATTATAATGCTTATGTGGTTACAATGTATTTCTGATATCAACCCACCAGCAATATTTGAAATAGAATGAGATAACAGAATAAGCATTCCAATGTATCTGTGACATCACAATTACATGTGATTTGAGATCATTGTTGTTTTATGATGTCATGATAGGCTGATGTTATCATCATGACAATGTGATGCTACACTGGTGATGATGTCACAAAGGTTTTGCGATGTTAAAATGGCATGTCTGATCTCAATTGTCATTAGCTCAACATGAGGATATTAGTACACAAAAAGCCTGTCATGTCACAAAGGCCATGCTTTCTTTCAAAACTTCTGAGTTCATAATAGTTTTTGGATTTCACAATGTGATCATGTTGGTACAATGGCAATGTGATAACACAATGAGTTTGTGATGTCTCCGAGGTGATGAGGTCACAAAGAGTTAAAGATGTCTCATCAAGTTTGTAATATAACAGTGACATATACAATTTCAATTTCTTCTAATTCACTATGAGGATACTACAATAACCAGTGGGGCCAGAATTATCTGTGGGAGCCGATATTCATTGTAAATTCTTGGCTTGGCCCTCCGGAGAGTGTGGGGAATGCCGCCAAAGGTGGAGGTGTCAAGCCTCACACGGTGAGCTGTCAAGAAGTGATTGAGCATTGGGCAGTTTTGGAAGTGATGGCTGAAAACTGTTAAGCTTGAGATCCATTGGAGGGAGGACGGGTACAACCTAAACATAAGTTGCATTTTCAAGGCATTGTAAGGCGAGATAAAAATGGGAGTTACCTGGATGGAAGAAAGTTGTGAGACAGCAGGAAAGTAAAAACCTGAGAAGGGAGGAAGCTGAGGGAGAGCAGAAGTTTGGCAATTGGTCACTGGGGCCAAGTAGGGCAGGCCTGTGGAGAGTAGAGAGGCTTGAAGAGAAGAAGGAAGTGGTGGAAGGGAAAAAAGGAAAGACCAGGAAGGAATGACAGGTCTGTAGAGAAGGAGGGAAGAATGGAAAAGTAAAAATCCTTGCCCATTGAGGTTTGGAGCTTTGGAAATCATAATTTTGTGGTTTGTGGTTTGCAGAACAATTAAGAAAGGGTGGGGTTGCCCATTGGAGGTCTGAGGTTTGGTGGTCAAGGCTGCTCTTGAACCTGGGTATCCAGTCCAGGATAAGTTAATCACAGTCCCCTTTCTAGTGAAAAATGGTTTATTATATTAAATGTGACTCGATGGTTTGTCTCTTTGCCTTAGAGGTCATATATACATGAGTACAGAGAAAGAGCTTGAAGTCTCAAAGTCCATGAATTTTCTAAGATCTGATGAGGCCATAACATTGTGAAAACACAATGGGAGAGTGATATCACAACAGCAATACCACAATATCATGTCAAAATAGTGATTTGATATAACAATTAGTTGTTGATGCCATTCTTGTGATGAGGTCACAATAAGTTTGTGATGTCACAATGGGTTCATGATGTCAGAGTGGCATGGGAGATCTCAACTCTCATTAATTGGCAATGAATATATGAGTTCAAAAAGGGACTGTAATGTCTCCAAAGGCATGTTTTGTTAGAAATGTGAGATCACAATGTGACAAAATGGTCATGACATCTGGCAGTTTGTTGTCAATGGGGATTTCTGATATCACCTGTCATACCAGAAATATCAGATTGAAAACAGATTATGAGCTCACAAAGGGCCTAATATATGGCAATGGCAGTATGTAACAAAACTTATAAGGACAGGACTGGTTTGTGATGGCACAGCAGGTTAATGATATCACAATGGCAATGTGATGTTACAAAGGGTTGTGATATCACAATTGTTATATGGTCAAAATGGGTTTCTGATATAGAATGAAATCACAGAATAGGCCTTCACACTGTTAAGTCTATGAATGTAACAATGTCACTGTGATTTATAATGCTATGATGCCATTGTCGTTTGGTTATGTCAAAATGAGCTGATGGTGTCATAATGACAATTTGATGTCATTGCTGATTTATGATGTTACAATGGTTATGAGGTCACATTATGTTTCTGATATTAACAGGCAGGTCAAATTTGAAATAGAATAAAAAAGCTGGGCGCCGGTGCCTCACGCCTGTAATCCTTGCTACTCCAGAGGCTGAGATCTGAGGATCGCGGTTCAAAGCCAGCTCAGGCTGGAAAGTCTATGAGAATTTTATTCCCACTAAAAACCATTAAAAAACCGGAAGTGGCTCTGACTCAAGCGATAGAGCACTTGCCTAGAGCTGAAGAGCAGGGATACCACCGAAGCCCAGAGTTCAAGCCCCACAACTGACAAAAAAAATGTTAAAAACAGGCATTCACAATATAACATCACAATGACAATGTGATCTCATAATGCTATCTTGTCATTGTAGTTTTGTCATGTCAAAAGTAGTTGATGCTGTCATAATGACAATGTTATGACACTCTGGTGATGTCACAAAGGGTTCATGATGTTAAATTGGCATGTCTGATATCAATTGTCAGTTCATAATAAGGGTATAGTTCCACAAAGGGACTGTGTTGTCACAAAGGGCGTGTGTTTTTTCAGTGGTGATAAGAGGTCCTAATAGGTTTGCGATATCACAATGTGATAGTGATATCAAATGGCAATGAAAGCACACAATGGTTTTGTGATGACACATTGGTGATAATATCAAATAGTTTTGTGAAGTCACATCTCATAATCGCATGTCCAATTTCACATGTCCAATGAGGATATGAGTTCACAGAAAAAGACAAGTATATATGGCCATGAATTTTCGAAAATGCTATGAAGATATACTAGGTTTTTGAAAACACAATGGGACAGTGATATCACGATGGCAATGTGATGATGCAATATGATGACAATAATGTTTTGATATCATAATTTGTGATCCCACACTGATGAGTTCACAAGAAGTGTGTGATGTCACAATGGGTTGGTTATATCAAAATGACACATGTGATTTCAATTTTCATTAACTCACAATGAGTACATGAGCTCACAAAGGGACTCTGATGTATCCAAAGGCATTTATTTTCACAAAAGTGATGAAGTCCTAACAGGTATGTGTTGTCAGAATGTGACAAAATGCTCATAACATCTATCAGTGTGATGTCACCATGATCTAGATGTCAAATTGGATTCGAGTATCACATTTCATACCTGGATTTGGTTTGAGAGGATTGGAATTTCACAGTGGGTTAGTGTTATCACTATGGAAATGTGGGGTCACAAAGGGATTGTGCTATCACAATGGCTATTAGATCACAATGTGTTTCTACTATAATAGGTTTGTGCTGTCACAATTGGTTGGAAATGTCACAATGGCATGCCAGATCTCAAATGTCATTAATTCACAATGAAGATATGAGTACACAAAGGGACTGTGTTGTCTCTAAAATCATGTGTTTCACAAATATGATGAAGTCCTAACAGATGTGAGTTCATAATGTGCCACCACCGTCTTGATGTCTGTCAATGTGATGTCACAATGGTCATGATGTCACAATGTTCATGATGTCAGAGTCAATTTCTGACATCATATGTCCTACCTGAATTATGAGTTTCAGAACAGATTATAAGCTTACTAAAAGCCTAAAATATCCTAATGGCAGCATATCACAGAAGTTATCACTAAGTTATGACCTCCTCATCAGTATGGCATCACCAATTGTGACATCAGAACATTATTATAACATGATGTTGAGACACCACATCATCATTGTGAAATCACTGTCCTATTGGGTTTTCACATAGTATGACCTCACACTATGAAGCTTCTTCTATCAATTCGTATCCTCATATTGAATTATGAGTAATTGAAATTGGATATATCATTCTGATATTACAAACAAACTGTGACATCACAAAGCCATTGTGACCTCATCACCACTGTGACATCAAAAACCCAAAGGTATATCTCATTCCATTGTGACATTATGGATCATATTGTGCCAGTCCAAAACTATTATAACTTATAACCACTTTTGAAAACACACATGGCCTCTATGACATCACAGAACCTTTTTTGAATCCATAACCTCATGGGGAACTAATGACAACTGACATCAGACATACTAAGGAAACATAACAAATCCTTTCTGACATCATAATTGTGACATCATGTTGCCATTATGACACCATCACCTCATTTTGACATGTAAAACTACAATGACATAATAGCATTGCAACATCACATTTTTATTCTGATGTCATAGACATTGCGTTTGCCTATTATGTTATTGATTCTATTTCTAATGAGGCATGTCGGTTGATATCAGAAACCCATTGTGTGTTCATGACCATTTTGATATCATGATGCCTTAGTTCCATCCCATTGCCATTGTGATGTCACATTGCCAAATTGATGTCACAAAGGGATTTTGATGTGACAATGGTTGTGAAATCAAAATGAGTTTCTGATATCAACACACATGCCACATTTCAAATGCAATGAAATCACAGATTAGGCATTCATAATGTGACTATGATATCACAATGACATAATGGCAAATATTATAATGTCAGTGCCATTTTGTGTTGACACCATAAGCTAAAGATGTCATAACAACAATGTGATGTTACACCAGTTATGACGTCACACAGGGTTTATAATGTTACAATGGTTATGAGGTCACAATGTGTTTCTGATATCAACTGACATGCCACATTTTAAATAGAATGAAATCACAGTATATACATTAACAATGTGTCTAACACCACAAAATGGCAATGCGATGTCATAATGCTATGAGGTCACTGTAGCTTGTTGATGTCATAATGTGCTGATGGTGTCATAATGATTGATACCACACTGGTGATGATGGCACAAATGGTTTGTGATGTCACAATGGTATGTCAGATCTTAATTGCTATTAGTTTACAGTGAGGACATGAGAATGAATTCACCATGACCTATACAAATGAACTGTGATGACACAAACGCCATGTTTTTTGTCAAAAGTGCTTAAGTTCCTAACAGGTTTTGGTTGTCAAAATGTTAATGATATAAAAATGGGTTAATGATGTCAAAACTATTGCTACAAGTTCATGATGATACAAATTCACAGAAGGAGATTGATGTCCCAAAGGCCATGCATTTTCTAAGATGTGATTAGGTCATAATAGGTTTGTGAAAGCACGATGGTACAGTAATATCACAATTGCAATATGATGTCAAATTCTAATTAATTGGTGATGCCATAATAGTGACGAGTTCAAAATTGTTTTGTGATGTTGCAGTAGATTGATGATGTGACAATGGCATTCCAGACCTCAATTATCATTAACTCACAATGAGTATATAAATTTAGAATGGGCTTGTGAGGATTCCAAAGCATTTGTTGGCACTAATGTGATGAAGTCAGAACAGGTTTGTGATGTGACAATATGACACAATGGTCATTACATCTAGCAGTGTGATGTCACTATGCTCATGATGTCAAAGTATATTTCTAATATTTCATGTCATTCCTGAAATAATATGAGGTCGAAAATAGATTGAGCTATCAATGGGCCTAACATAACACAGTGGCAACATGTAACAAAACTTTTGAGGACAGGACATGTTTGAGTTGTCACAGTTGTTTAGAGATATCACAATTTCAATGTTACATCACAAACGGATTGTGATGTCACAATGGTTATGGTCAAAATGTGTTTTTGATATGAACCCACATGCCACATTTGAAATGTAATGAAATCTCATAATAGTCATTCAGACTGTATATATGATGTCACAATGACTATGTGATGTCATAGTGGTATGATGTCATTACAGATTTGTGATGTCACAATGAGCTGATGTTGTCACAATGACATTGTGATGTCACACCCATGATTATATTGTAGATACTTTGTGATATTTCTTTGGCATATCTGATCTCAATTGACATTTCACAATCACAAAGGTCATGTGTTTTTTCAAAGGTGCTAAAGCTGTCATGGGAGGTCTCAAGGTGATTGTAATGTCACAACAGCAATGTGATATCACAATGGCTTTGTGATGTCACCTTGGTGATGAGGTCAAAATGGACAGGACCAGTTTGTGATGACACAACAGGTTACTATCACAATGGCACTGTGATGTCACAAAGTGCTTTTCATGTCACAATGGCTTTGAGGTCACATGGATTTCTGATATCCACCAATTTTGCTCACTTAAAATAGAATGAAATCACAGAATAGGCATTCACAATATGTCTATAATGTCACTATGACATATGATGTCATAATACTATGATATGTAAGTTTAGTGAAGTTAAAATGGCATGTCTTATCTTATTAGTCATTAGATTACCATGAGGATCCCAAAGGTTGCTATGTGCTGAGTCCTTCAAAAGGCTCATTGTGCTGAGTCCATTACACAGGGTTCTTTGTACTAATTTTTTAAATTGTTCTGAGTCCTTGTGAGGTAGGTATCCCCAACAATCACACAAACACACATACACACACACACATACACACACGTAGAGGGACATCGTGCACCTGCTTGGTGTGTGGGGTGGATGGAGAAGAGTCCCCCAGCATTTGGGCTGAGGGGAGATTCGATCCCCCCCCCCCCGGGCAGCTGCTGGGGTTGGAGGGAAGCCCGGACCTGAGGTGAGGCTGCTTCTGCCATAGCCTGGTAGCCTTAGGGCAGAGTCAGGACAGCACAAAGCCAGGGATGGGGGCATGGCTGAGGGAGGGAGGAGGCGTGACCCAGTGGAGGACAGGGTGTGGCTGAGGGGGTACATATCTGCTGCAGCCAGGGGCACATAGGGGCTAGAGCACTTGTGCAGCTGAGGCAGGGCAGCCCTGGAGAGAAGTCGGGGCAGAGAGAGCAGAGAGAAGAGCAGGCCGATGCACCAGGGATGGCGACCTCAAAGACTCTGCTGCTGTAGGAGCATTGGTCTGGGCCAGGAGCACAGAGCACAGAAAGCCAGCACATCAGGCACATCCCTCGCACCATTGCTGAACGCTGCACACAGAACCATAGCCTACAGATTCTACCAGAAGCACAAGTTAGTGGCTGCCCACAGGTCAACACCTTGCGACCTCCCCCTACCACTCCTGTGGAGAGCTGCAGGGGCCACGACCAAAGATGGCACTGGCTTCCACCTTCCGCCTTCCCGATGGTGAGTGCTTTCTGTGAAAAACAACTCCTTATATGGCTATGGCTTGGCTACTGGCTTGCTTCCATGTTTGCGACCCTATTAGTATATGGACCCTATTAGTATAATGGTCCATTATATGGATGACATTTTGATAGCTCATAAGGAAGAGGCTGGGTTACAAAGGGCCTATGCAGAATTGGTTTTTGCCTTAAGGGAACAGGGTCTTTATCCGGCGTCAGAAAAAATACAAACAGGCAGAGTGGTGGAGTATCTGGGAGCCAAGATACATCCCAGGTCGATCGTGCCCCAAAAATTGACCCTGAGAAAAGATAACTTAAAGACTTTAAATGATTTTCAAAAATTGTTGGGGGATATTAATTGGATAAGGGGGTATTTAAAATTGCCAAATTATGAATTAAAACCCTTATTTGATATGCTAAAAGGAGATATAGATTTAAACTCCCCACGAGACCTGACTGAGAGTGCCCGATTTGCTCTCAAAAGGGTGGAGGAGGCTTTAAGTGCCGCCTGTTTAAACAGGCTACAAGATGGGGAACCCTTTGATTTATGCATTCTTCCCACTGAGACCCAACCAACTGGGGTACTTTGGCAAAAGGGGCCGTTGATGTGGTTACATTCTCATGTTTCCCCCGGAAAGACGCTGGAGTATTACCCTGAGGCGGTAGCGGACTTAGCTCTGCAAGGAGTTCAACACAGTTTACAATTTTTTGGAGTTTATCCGCACTCCATCATTGTTCCCTACAGTGCCTACCAAGTTCAGACTTTATGTGCCACTATTGATAATTGGTCCATTTTGAGATGCATGTTTCCAGGAGATATTGTTAATCATTTGTCCAAAGACCCCCTACTAAGATTTGTAAAGGAACATCCAGTGATTTTCCAAAGGTAACTGCCCGAAAGCCTATTAGAGGGGCTATAAATATTTTTACGGATGGCTCCAAAACGGGATGCGGGGTATACGTTGCAGGTAACCAAGACCCCGTGCAGCATCAATTTGTCCCCGGTAAGCCACAGATTGTTGAGTTGATGATTGTAATTGAAGTATTTAAAGCTTTCTCCTGTCCCTTTAATTTAATATCAGATTCAGCCTATGTAATAAATGCTTTAGAAATATTGGAAGCAGTTGGTACAATAAAGGCTACCAGTTCTGTTCTAGCTCCCTTTACCCTGCTACAGTCCCTTATATGGCAACGCAAGGAACTCTTTTTTCCAATGCATATTCGAGCACATATGGGCCTCCCAGGACCACTGACAAAGGGTAATGCCCTAGCTGATGCACACACTCGTGCTGAGTGGGCGCTCCATGCTTCTTCTGTTGACTTAGCAAAAGATTTTCATGCCAAATTTCATGTAAACACCAGGACTTTACAAAGTCGCTTTATCACGTCAAGTGATAAAGGAGTGTCCCCGATGTATTATTTACCATAAGCCCCCTACGTTTGGAGTTAATCCACGAGGTTTAAGACCCTTACAAGTATGGCAGATGGATGTAACTCATGTACCTGAATTTGGCCGCTTAAAATATCTACATGTTTCTGTTGACACCTTTTCGGGTGTTGTACTTGCCACCCCCCTGCCAGGGGAAAAGGTTACAGATGTAATATCTCACTGCTTGGAAGCGTGGGCGGCCTGGGGAATGCCAAAACAGCTAAAAACTAATAATGGTCCGGCCTATACTGGGCAGCGCTTTGTTTCCTTTTGCACTCAAATGGGTATTACCCTGGTGCATGGACTGCCCTATAACCCTCAAGGACAAGGAATTGTGGAAAGAGCTCATTGCACTATCAAGGAAATGTTACAAAAACAAAAAGTGGGAGCTGGACCCCTGATGGCTACAGCAAGACAAAGAATAGCCATGACACTTTTCACCCTAAATTTTTTGAATTTGGATAACGCTGGTCGCTCAGCGGCGGATAGGCATAACAGTTCCACTCCTTCGGCCTTAGGATCGGCTTTGTGGAAGGATGTGCTCACGGGGCTCTGGAACGGGCCTGACCCCATGCTGGTATGGGCACGAGGATCTGTTTGTGTTTTTCCTCAGAATCGTTCGGATCCAGTGTGGGTGCCCGAACGACTTGTGCGGCGAGTCCAAGATGAATGGAACCTGGAAGAAACAAAAGATTGCGTTGCTGATCATACAGCTCCTGATGATCCAACAGGGGCAGCCGGTAGCGAGATGGGGAATACTGTCTGCATTCCCGAGGCCCATGCCTGTGAGATATGACGCCTCTCTTTTCCTTAGATTTTTCAACACAAATAAGACTCTTAACCTTCCCTTTTACCCAGAGGATAAAATAATGGCAGGGGTTGTTGAAGCTAGAAATATTAGCTTGATGGGCACGCTATGCTTTTGCTTAAGTGATGTGACCCTTAATGGTAGTTGCATAACCTTGACTCGTTCCCCGGCCGCTTATTTTAGATATTGGTATGGGAATCCGGGATCAACTGAGGTTTGGGCAAATGCTACTGGATTTGTTGGTACTGTTTTAGGCAGAGATTATGAAAGCTTAAAGTTAAGCATCGGCCCGTGGAGTGTAAAACAACCTAAATGGGCCCCTTTTTGCTTGCCTGACCATATGGGGAGGCTTGGCCTTGGACAGGTTGCCAATCACGACAAGTTGTTTCGGCTGATGAGTCTAAGCGTTTTTCTTTCTCCCCTAGTGTTTTGTCCAATGCTAGTTTACTATTTAGGGCTGGAATTAATCCCTTTAATAATTGGCTGTTATGTGGTCTTAATGGAAGTTGCTTGCAGGCCGAACCTATAGTTATGCTGCAAGGGGGTCACTTTTTTTATAGCAAACATGACTTGCAATTTGACTAGTACTGCCCGTACTGTGGGTGCCAATTGTCATTTTAGTAAAAATTATATGGTATTTAGCTTTCAGCCTACCCCCGTGTGTGTGGTTTCCCCTTTTGTGTTTTTGGTAATTAACAACACCTCTGTATGTTCAGATGATGTGTGTGCTTGTACTAATGAAACCTGCTATTATGCTACCTGCTGGAGTTCTCAGTATCCATTAGCTATAGTTGCACGCATTCTGCGTTGGGTGCCTGTGCCAGTAGATGCTTCTCAAGCTGTAACCTTGTTTAGGCATAAGAGAGATTTTGGCATCACTGCGGCCATTGTAACTGCTATAGCTATGGCTGCCGCGGGTGCGACGGCTGCCGCTGTTGCCATTTCACATACTGTGCAGACGGCTCAGACTTTAAATAACCTGTCGGCTACTACAGCCAGAGCTCTGGATTTACAACAAGTGACCAATGCACAATTAAAAGGAGGACTGATGCTGTTAAATCAAAGGGTTGACCTTGTGCAGGAGCAGGTTGATATCCTGTGACAGTTGGCTCAGCTGGGATGTGTTAAAAAATATGAAGGGCTTTGTATTACCGCTGTTCAATATTATAACTATACCCAGGCAGCAAATTTATCTAAACAACTGTCAAGTTATCTTTTAGGCAACTGGACGGGGGAATTCGATCAATTGATGTTACAGCTACGATCGGCCATTGTCCCAGTAAACTCCACCCAGATGGATGATGCCCTGTTACAAGATGTTTCCTCCTGGATTTTGACAGCTGTGGATCATTTGAAGGAGTGGGCGGGAATGGGCTCCCTTATCGGTATCCTGGCATTGGTGATCTTGCTGTGCCTGTGGTGCATATGCCGGATTAGGAGCTCACAGCGCAGGAGTATGGCTATGGTGGTCCAGGCCTTCACTGCCATTGAGGCCGGACAGTCCCCCTACGCGTGGCTTGCCACGTTAAAGGAATAGCACAGGGTGTAAGGCAAACGCACTGCACTTGGGAATCACTTCCCGGCGTGAGCCCAAGAAGAGCATGTTGGGTTGCAAGTGGGTTGATGCCCAAGATCCCACCTCTGCAAAAAAGGCATCGGACAGGCCTGGTCGTCACTGGGGAAGGCGCCCCTCAGGCGAAGACCAGTGCAGGGTCCTCTCATTAATGTTTTAGACAGAGGCCCAACCTCTACTCTTACCTGTCGCGTAATAAATCAAAAAGGGGGAGTTGTGGAGAGCTGCAGGGGCCGCGACCAAAGATGGCGCTGGCTTCCGCCTTCAGCCTTCCGGATGGCGAGTGCTCTCTGTGAAAAACAGCTCCTTATATGGCTATGGCTTGGCTACTGGCTTACTTCCGTGTTTGCGACCCTATTAGTATATGCCGCATGGCACCTCGGGATTGGCCATCCAGGAGGCTTATAACTGGAGTACGGGTGCGGGGCGGGGAGACGCTTGCAGACAAGGTTCCTGAATAAACTGCTTTGAGAAGAATCCCGGGTCTTGTCTTCCTTGCTGGTCAAGGTGGTCGCGACACACTCCCATTCCCCCCCCCCCCCCCCGCAAATCCCGCCTTCCTTCTTGTGTCCCAACCACGCCTCCCCAGCACCAGGCAGGCCACCCCTGACCCTTCCACAAATGCACCCCAGGAGTGGGGGGTTGGGGAGTCGGTGTTACTCTGGGAACTCACCCCCATCCGTAGTGGCCAGTATCCCTGGAAATGGGGAGATGCAGGAATGGGTGAGAAGGGGTCACCACTGAGCCCCTGGTTGGAGCAGTGGGAGTCACACAGTCTCACATCTGCACCCTTCCTCTCCCTGGTCGGACCTGGTGGCTTTGGTCAGAGGTGGGGAACATCACCTCTGCACCTGCCTTATTGGGTCTTTTCCTTTTTTTCTTGGAGTGGCGGATGTTGGAGGCAAAAGATAGGCCTCCTTTGCTGTATGAGCCCTTGTCCTCTGTGCGCAGTCACCCTTTCATCTGAGGAGCATCCCAGAAAAGCCCACTAGGGAGGTGAGGGCACTGGGGGTCAGATAGTAGGTGAATATATGGGAGGAACACATGCCCTCAGACACACATATACCCAGCCTATCCCCCACCCCAGGTGTCAACAGTACTCACATGGTGATCACATTTCCCAGCTCTGCCAGCATCTGCGGGTGCTCCCTGTCCATCTGGACTCCTTGTCCTCCCCAAGAATCTTCCCAATTGCCCAGAAGCATCTAGGCTGAAAGTAGGAGTCTGTCCATGTATGTAGCCTTTAGGTCTCCATCCATTTCCTCAACACCGCCCCCACCTTGGGTCAGAAACCCCCCTTGGGAACCCATGACCCACTGCTTGTTTCAGTCCTGCTCTGAGGAGCCACCTGTCTGGGGATTCCTTCACCCAGCGTTCTGGCCTAGGGTTTTGGTGAATGGGGAGTTAAGGCTGGTTGTTCGCAAGGGGAAGGGTCTGGCCCTGGAGAAGGGGAAAGGCAGGGTCGTGCTGTGTCATTAGAGTGGTGCTCCCCTTGTGTGGGAGCCCTTGGTTCGGACAAGGGAACGGAGAATGGGAACCCGTGTGCTCTGATGAGGAACCAACAAACTTAGGAGAGGTATTACTCTGAGTCTGTATGTGTGTGTGTGTGTGAGAGAGAGAGAGAGAGACAGAGAGAGAGACAGAGAGAGAGAGAGAGAGAGAATCTTTCTCCTTCTACAGCCTGACTGTCCTCAGGTGAGTGATCAGGTGGCAAATTGCAGGTGCTGCATGGAAGAGTCATCTGTCACCATTCTGGAGGTGTGTGTGTGTGTGTGTGTGTGTGTGTGTGTGTGTGTGTGTGTGTGTGTGTGTGTGTTGGTAGAGCAGGGAGATGAGAACAATGAAAATATATTTAAGTCACCATGTCTAAAAACAGCAAAAGCATTATATTTCTCTGTCTCTCCGTGTGTGTGTGTGTATTTGTTGTTGTTTTTCTTCATCAATACCAAGCACAAGCCCACCCACAATTTTTGTTTTCTCCTTCAAAGTTCCATGTCTCCTTTATGGAAGATTTCAGTAGACATTACTTTCCACCTCTCTCTTCCCCCTTTCCTGTAGCCCACAGTAGCTGCTGGGCCTGAGTGGGCCTCCCCTAGAAGAACACTCCAGCCTCCCCTGGACTGGAGTGGACGACCGTCCTTCTATTCCCAGCCAGAAGTTTGGTGAGGCGAATGAGATCACAGCCACATTCTTCCAGCCAGACACTCTGCTCTTGTGTGTTTAGTTGGAGGTAATTCAAGGGTTTCGAATGTGTTTGCCCAACATAATTAGGGAACGAGATGAGGGAAATGATAAGGCAGGGGCTGTGAAGCAATGAGGTTTTGGGGACTGGCGTATGGTGTGACATGGCAGATGGTTCATGATGACAATGGATGAGAGGGAAACCATATCTAGGGCATTAACGGTCTCTGTGGGCATCCTGGCACAGGGCTGTAGGCCCCAACTGGTGGTGAGGATACCCTCCTGGGGTAGTGCCAGTGTCAGTCCTCCCTTGAGTCCTGCAGAATCCAATCTGTGTCCCACCTGGGCTGTTTCCAGCTGGGCAGTGGTAGGCAAGTCAATTACCTCTGCTGGAGCCTGCTCGGTATCAGGGGGTGGCAGTTAGCTAGGGCTCGTTGAATGCCAGTTTCTGTAACCTGCTATAGGCTGTGTGGAAGGAAAAGCGGACCACTGACTTTGGAAACCTTTAAGTTTGATTGGGACAAATTAAATACCACATTTTCCAGGTTCTTTTTAATTCAAACTGGCAATTTCCACTAATGCCTGGGATTATGGATCAAAGTAGATGGATGATTTCAGCCATCAAACAATGATGTTCAAAGCGGCACAGGCAGAGTTCCCAAGCCAGATTGTCTCCTGCTTTGAACGTTGTGCCTTGACTGCCTTTCTTCGGCAGCTATTGCATCTCTCTAGGGTGACGACCCCACTCGAGGACATTGTGGGGAGCCATGATTGTGGCCTCCCATCCCCAGCATGCAAGCATTGAGCAGAGATGATTCCCAGCACCTGTACTGGACTCTGGGAGATTCAGAGAACCCAGGCTGCCTCAAGAATCCTTCCTCTCCAACATGAAATTTAGGGGCCAGATGTGGTGGACGATCCTGGCTGGCCCCAGAGGGAGGACAGCAGTCCTCTTGAGCCAGGCATTCAGCTCACAGCAAACTCATTCACACCTCCATGGGGAATTGAGTGCCACAGAGCTGGTCAGCTGCTGGACAGAGATCTTTGAGAAGATAGGCATCCCAGAGGCCCTGGAATGTAGCGAGTACATAGTGGCTAACACCCTCAGAGCCAAAACAGTTAAGTGTTGTGGCACCAGGAGTGGGTAAGAGGGAGGAGGGAGAACTGTTGGAGAGCTACATCAGGCTTTGTCCCCACTCCTCGACAGAGGATTCTTACCTGAATCAGATGGGAATTTTCTGTAGTGTTGTCATAGACAGATGCTTATTTATTTAACCAACTAAGCAATACAGTGTGCACCAGGCTCTTGGGGGTCATAGACAACGAAAAGTTCCAGGACTGGTTCCACAGCCCATGAGGAAACCTTGGATTGATCTGGATGCCAGTGCTTCAAGCCTGTCATCCTACTTACTTAGGAGGCTGAGATCAGAGGATTGAGGCTTTGGCCTGGGCAGGAAAGCTTGTAAGACTCTTGTCTTCAATTAACGACCAAAAAAAAAAAAACACCAGAAGAGGATGTGTGGCTCAAGACATAGACTGCTAGCCTTGAGTGAAAAAGCTTAGGGACGGCACCTAGGCTTGCAGTACAAGGCCCAGAACTGACACAAAGAAAGTAAAGAGAGAAAGGAGGGAAGGACAGAGGGAGAACAAGAGGAAAGGAAGGAAGAAGGGAGAACATGCAAGCCTTGGTTTGGAGTCCCTGGATAAAGGGAGCCAATTATTCACAATCTCTGTGGGGACAGTTTCAGAGCCTAAAGCCAGTATGTAGGACCAAGCCACTGACCACTCAGTAACTTTATGCCATCCAGGAGCTGTGTGGTCACCAACTACAGAGGGAACCAGCCTCGGGTAGATCCTAAGGCTCAGAGTGGGTTACCAGGTTTCAATTATGCCCAGCCTCATCGAGTTTATTTTCTGATCAGATAAGAAGAAAGTTTCCAAGGGATAGTGAGGTATTGGAGTGAGAAAGTTTCAAGGGGGGGGGTTCAAATATAAGTAGGAATTTGAAGAGAGAGAATGATCCTTGGTCACATGTGTCAAGACATTGGAGCCATGACCTCGCCTGACAACATAGACTAACAGCCTTTGATCCAGCCACACTGCTCTTAAAAGTCCTGCCACCTTGGATTCATCATTGACAACCTGGCTGCCATTCACTGCAGGATGCCTGTGCAGTACATCCTTAGGGACTAGGACTTTCCAGGGCTCAATCTGACGATACCACTCCCGGTGTTCATTCCTTCACCAAAGACTGAGGTAAGCATGCCACTGCCACAGGACAGCCTGGGAATGAGGGCAAGAAGTGGGTCTCTTGGCTGGCTCACTCTTTATTATAGATGGCAGATCTGGGATTCAGAGAGGGCAGGCTGAAGGTGGGGGAGAGCTGGGTAGAGGCTGGTGGGAAAATCAGAGGCACTGTGGGCTGAGCAGGGTTGTTTCTTTGATAATACTCACAACATAGGAAAATTTCTGGGATAGAGCAGCCCTTTTCCCCTACCCAAGATGGAACTATATCCTCCCAGTCTCAGTCCCTTGACCAGGAATCCCTTTGGTTCCCATATCATGTGGTGTAATACTAGACCTTACCTCACTGCCCAGTGTTCAGGCAGGACAACGAGAGACCTGAGTCTTTGATAAGGACAGGGGATCTTCAGTATGAGATTGTACTTCAATGTCCCAACTTGGTGCATGGTCAGTCCCATCTAAGTCTGCCATGCTGTAGGACATAGAATCTAGATAATCAGAGCTGGATGGGGTCTGTTCTGGGAGTCCTGAGTATTATGTGTTAGCTTTGAGCTCCTGTGTGCCCACTTGCTTCCCTGTCTTCGTTGGGTCTATGCTAGAAAAACGTTGAAACTAGGGCGTGGATCTTGTCTTTTATGCTCCAAGATAGCACTCTACCATTTGAATCACAGCTCCACTTCCAGCTTTTTGGGGTGTTTAATTGGAGATAAAGAGTTCTCACGAGCTTTGCTGCTAAGGGGCATCCAACTGCAGTCCTCAGATTTCCATCTCCTGAGGGGAGAGAATGACAGGAATGGAAAAGTTTGTTTGGCTGGGTGCCAGTAACTCATGGTATTTGTCCTAGGTACTCAGGAGGTGAGATCTGAGGATCACGGGTCAAAGCTAGCCTGGTCAGGAAAGACCCTGTGTCTCTTACCTAAAAGTAATTGCCAGAAAACCAGAAGCTGTGCTGTGGCTCAAGCAATTGAGTGCTTGCCTTAAGCTGAAAAGCTCAGCGACAGCACCCAGGCACAGAGTTCAAGCCCCACAACATAAAAAAGAAAGAAAGTAAGACATCTTTGCCTGCAAATGATGGGGGAGGTGTGGGGGTGTGGGGAGGGTACTGTGTTTGGGAGACCAAGTGGTGGCCTCACTGTACAGATATTTGTAAGAACTCCCCAAATTTGCTCCAGTTTGAAGCCACAGCTTTAAGAGGAAGTGTCCTGTGACAAGCAGGGAGTGGGCGACGGGGTGCAGGTGTGATTGTTGTGTCTTTATTTTCTCCATTGAAGGATAGATTTGGATGCTGGGTATCAAAATCTGAAGTGAAGGTTTGCAAAAAGTTTGTGGCCTGACGACATGGGTTTCCTCTGTGTATATGAAGGTCCCTGAAGCAGGAAGCTACGCGTGGCTCACAACTCTCATCCTAGGTACTCAGAAGGCTGAGATGTGAGGACCGTGGTTACAAGTCAGCTTGGGCAGAATAGTCTGTGAGATTTGATGATAGACCACTTGAGAACAGGTAGTGTTGCTTTGGCTCAAGTGGGAGTGTGAACAACTTCAGCTGAATTGCTGTGGGACAGCACCTTGACCCTGAGTTCAAACCCCTTGACCAACAACAAAAAAAGAGTTGACTAAGGTTTCCACGTAGCAGTGCGTATGATAGGAAATGCCATTATGGTCTATGAGACATTCCAGATATGTGTGATGCTCAATGTTTTGTCTACCGTGGGTCTGATGTCGGTACTGCCACCTTCTAGGGCGTGGAATCTGATCCTAATAGAGGGAGTTCATGTTTCTGTTCTCAGGGACTGCTGAATCCTTGGGCCATCATTTGTGTGTGTGTGTGTGTGTGTGTGACTGTATGTTAGTCGGACTGTCTGTGTCTGTGTCTGTGTGTGTTTGGAGGTAGAAGAACTGAACTCAAGGCCTAGGTGCTGTCCCTGAGATATCTTGCTCAAAGCTAGAGCTCTGACACTTGAACCATAGCTCCAACTGTGGCTATTTGGTGGTTCAGTGTAGATAGGAGCCTCACAAACTTTCCTGAGTGGCTGGCTTTGAACAATGATCGTCAGATCTCTGCCTCCTGAATAACTAGGATGACAGACAGGAGCCACCCATGATGGCTCTGTGTGTGTGTGTGTGTGTGTGTGTGTGTGTGTGTGTGTGTGTGTGTGTGCGCGCGCGTGTGTATAGAAGTTGGTTGTTACAAGGAGTGCTGGACCCTTTGGTAACTTCTAACCACTGTCTTGGGAGGTGCATGGACTTTGTGTCTGAGGTCTGGGGGCTTGGAAGGGTGAGACGTTTGAAGGGGACTCAGCAACTTTAAATTATAAGAGCAAGGGATCTTTGTATACCCGGAACTGTCTACTAACTTGGACCTGGTTGGTGGCAGAGGGAGCACGGGAAGACCTGGGGGTGGGGCCCGAAGGAGTTGGCTCCCCAGGGGAGAGAGAGTGTGGTCAGCACTTATTAAGGCTGTGGGCCCTGTTAATATGGACCTTATTGGCATGGGTCAGACTCTAGGTCATCTCATCATGACGTCTGATGGGCAAGGCCAACCCTACTTTAAATCTTGACCTGTGATCTTCAGATCTCAGCCTCCTGAGTAGGTAGGGTTATAGGCATGAGCCTCTGGCACCGGGCCTCAGATTCTTTTTGGTATATTAGGGTTTGCAATCAAGAGCTTAGACTTTCCAATCAGGTCTTCTTCCATGGGAGCCAAGCTTTTCTGTCTTGGGCATTTCTGAGATAGAGACTCCATATATGCTCAGGCTTGGCAGGATCATGGTCCTCCTGTGACAGGCAGGTGTCACCATGCCTGGTCCTCTGTAGTTGGGATCGTAGATATGTAGCACCATGTTCAGTCATCAGTTTAGATTACTGTCCCAAACTCTTAGTCCACAGAAGCCAATTTTTGACCACAGTTGAAGCTCGGGGTTCGGCCTGGAACCATTGGTCCTCAGTCTCCTCACAGGACAGTTGTGAGGAAACAAGGGATCAATACAAGGGGAACTCTGGGGCAGAGCCAGGCATAGAGGCAACCATCATCAGATAAGTCTCTTGTCAATTCTGTGAGCATATAACAAGAAGATACCTGGAAAGGACTTAGAAGGGGCCTGTTATTTATCATGCCACAGGTATGGGATTATGAAACAAAACATGGCTCTCTTTCATCCTTACCCTATCCCCATGAGGAAGGGGATCCTTCACTGTTCAGCTTTGCAGCTGGGGAAAACGAGGCACGGAAAAGCTGGGTGACCTACTCATGATCCCCAGGTGACTGGAAGCTTGGCCTGACTTCTCGGCCATGCTCCCTAGGACAATGGGTGCTATTCAGTCCATTTCTTGTGGTAGGAAGTCCACTTATTGTCAGTCATGGGGCTTGAACTCTGGGCCTGGGCACTGTCCACAAGCTGCTCAGATCAAGTTTACGGCTCAACCAATTGAGCCATAACACCACTTCTGGTTTTCTGGTGGTTCTTTGGAGATAATTGTCTTATAGACATTCCTGCCTGGGCCAGCTATGAACCATGATCCTCATATCTCAATGCGTAGTTACCATTGTAGGCCTGTGCCACTGGAAGCCTGCTTAAGTGTAATTCTCTCTGTCACTCTCTCTGTCTCTCTCTCTCTGTCTCTCTCTCTGTCTCTGTCTCTGTCTCTATCTCAGTAACTTGTTGAATTTGTCGTGGAGGAGTTGGCTCAGTGTCCCCATGTGGCTGGAACCCAATGCAACCCTCTCATTCTGGAGGTAGGCTGTGTGTCAGGATCATTCTCGCTTGGACTGTGGAACTAGCTCCCTTTGGTAAGCCCCTCTGTGCCTGGGGTAGACCGTGACGGTTACTCATTGTCAGTCTGTCCGGTGAGTCCTTCCCCACTACCCTCTGCTAAGATAGTTAAAGGAAATTGGATGAGCAGGCATCTCATTGCCCAACTGCACAGCACTATCCCGAGCCTCTGATCCTCACTGCCACCTATCTGGCCAGACCCTAATTAGAAGAAACTGAATTCACTCTATGTCTACTTCACTATGCTGTAGTGTGTCGTTTTGGGGAATAGACTCAGTGTGCAGAGGAAAGACCCCAGGTCCAGCACCTCTTTGGGGTCATTTGTTCTGTGACAGCGCAAAGTCATTGCTCTGAATAAGGAGGAAGCCGGCATCAGACTGAGCCAAAACAATGCTCAAAGGTAGGTAGTCTGTTGAAGTACCAAACACACCCAGGTCTGCTTCCCACTCACAACAAGGAGGGTGCAATGCAGGTAGCCCAGCACTGGCCCTAGGGAGCTATCAATGGATGGTGATGGTCAGGTGCCAGTGGCTCTCACTTGTCATCCTGGCTAATTGGGAGGCTGAGTTCTGATGGTCGTAACTCAGAGCCAGCCCAAGTGGTAGAGTCTGTGAGATATTTTTTTTTTTGGTCCAGTCATGGGTCCTGAACTCTGGGCCTGGGCACTGTCCCTCAGCTCTTCAGCTCAAGGCTAGCACTGAGCCACAGCGCCACTTCTGGCTTTTTTTCTTTTTCCTTATGTGGTGCTGAGGAATCGAACCTAGGGCCTCAGGCATTCAAGGCAAGCACTCTGCCACTGAGCTACCTTCCCAGCCACAAGTCTGAGATTCATATCTGCCATAAGCTAACTCCCCCCCCCCCAGAATAATGCCAGTTTTGCTGCTGTGGCTCAAGTGATAGAGCCTCAGCCTTGAGTAAAAGAAGCCCAGGGATGACACCGAGTCCCTGAATCCAAGACCTGGGACTCACAAAAAATAAAATAAATGAATAGTGGGCACTTGTTATCTTACTACCAAAAAGGATGGATACATTCTTCTTTCTGGTACTTGTAGCCAAAGCTAAGGGGCTTCCCTTGATGTTTCTCTCAAGCTCTCCTTCTCTCTATTATCACCCTGTCTTCAGTTGCAGGATAGAATTCAGATTATCCCACTTGCTGTAACCTTAAGTACCCTCCTCTCCCAGCCTTTTTTGGGATGGGGATCCTGGATGTACTCACCACTGGGTGAAAGAAGCACCAGAGAGTTGGAGGTAGGTATCCCTGAAACTTATACTCACACACACACACACGCACACACACACACACACACACACTCTCTCTCTCTCTCTCACCTAGGTCTACTCTGACTAGCATTTTCCAAAGATATTTTATCTCCTTGGATTAACTGACCTAGGAGAGGAACTTGATCCCCTATAAATTACTATTTTAACTAGGGCTTGCTAGTTGGCACGAGATAAACAGAAGCTCAAAGGAAAGGTTCTGGAGCCTGTCTGGCTCAGGCTCACACTTGAAATCCTGGCTCCTCGGTAGGCAGAGATCTGAGGATCAAAGATCGAAGCCAGCCATAAGCTGGAAGGCTGATAAGACTCTTCTCTGCATGGAACCACCAAAAATCCAGACGTGGAGCTGTGGCTCAAATGGTAGAGTAGCAGCCTTGAGCATGAAAACTCAGAAAGACAGCTCCCAGATCCTCAGTTCAAGCCCACACAAGAACTGGCACCATTTGTTGCCCCCAGACTGCCTGGGCCTAAAGTGCCCTCTCACAGAGTGTGATAATGCACTGGTTCCTGGGTAGTGTATCAGAGCCTTCAGAAATTGGGTGGTGAAAGCCAGGCCTTCGTCTTTGTGCACTCTCAACCCACACCAGCTGGAAGGCAGAGCATGACAAGGCCAACATTCTGCAGATTGGAGAAGATCCGCCTCTGCCAGGGTGATTGGAGCGGGCTTCTTAGAGGCAGCAGTTGAAAGGAGATCTTGCTTAACAAGGAGGATATGACAGGAAGCATAAAGAGAAGAGATCCCAAAGATAAAGGACAACATAGCGAAGCGTGTTCTTTTCTGGCCAGGGCTGCTGGTTAGAAACTCAGTAAAGCTGGGCAAGACTGTCCGAGACAGGCCCCAGGAGTCACAGAAGAACAGCTATCCAATGTTGGGATTTTGACTTAGCAGGAGTGGGCTCCCCTAGCACACAGGAAACCCTGGGTTTGAGTCCTAGGTCCAACATACACAGAAAAAGCCAGAAGTGTTACTGTGGCTTGTGTGGAAGAGTGCTCACATCAAGCAAAAGAAGCTCAGGGATAGCGCCTGGATACCAAGTTCAAGCCCCAGCATTGTCAACGTAAAACTGCACTCCAAGGGACCTGGGTGACAGGTGGATGGCTGTGCCCTGTAGCTCTTAGTAGATCCATCCACGCTTTGTGTCTCCTTCTTTGACAAAGAGAATCTGGACACTCCTTCTGCCCTAGGCACCCCTGGTCCCAGTTATCAGCAACCTTCCAACGTCTTCCACTGGGACATGGAGCAGCTTGCCCCAGAAATTCTCAGGTACCAGTTGGATGTGGCGGGGGATACAGGGCAGGCCTAAGAAGTCCTAGTGGGTCTGATATGCTCCAGACAACCAGGCCATCAAGAGGAAGCAGATGGGAGCTTAGAAAGGGGTAGTGATGTGAAGGGGGCCCTTTAATGCCCATGGCCCTCCCCAGATTCTGAGCCTCCCTTTGCTGTCCCTGAGGGAGGTAGAGGAGGGTCTAGGTGGTAGTGTCTAGAGGAAGACTAGTTGGAAATTGTAAAGAATGAGACACCATAGGCCATGCGCTGATGGCTCACGCCTGTCATCCTGGCTACTCGGGAGGCTGAAATCCAGAGCGTCTTGTTTCCCAGCACATCCAGGGGATTGTAGGTCTCTCCTGCCACTGGTGGCAAGAGTGACTCATGCTGTGTCCTATCTTTTTCTCAGCTAGGACCCTGGCTGCATTACCCAGCATGCTGGTAGTGGTGTGGGGGAAGCGTGGTTGCCAGTGGCTCTGGGCAACTCGACCTTGATAGCTGACTGAAGGCTCCCCATAAAAGGATAATATGGGGCTACATGAGAGGTGAGTCCATGGTGGCTTGGATGTATTGTTCGGTGTCTAGGAAATGTCAACATACCTTATCGTAGGCAAATCTAACTTCTGGAAACAGCTGGGCCTCTCAGGTCCTTCTAGTCAATTCTGGATTCCCAGAATACAGAGGCATATACTTTAGATTCCAGACCCAGGGAACTGGGGGATGAGAGACTGGTATAGTACTTCAATGTTCTGGAGCAGTACTTTTGACCTGGATGAGCTGAGCTACAACTGGGGGGCAGTTCTGAGTCATAGTCAAAGTAAACTCTCAAGCCAGATCAAGTGGTTTCTCCCTAATTCCTTCTTGGGCTGAGGGGTTTGGGCCATGTCAGTAAGTTCCATGGAACCTGTCCCTCGATCTCAACATGGGGCTACAGGATCAAGGGAAGGACACTAGGGTTCCTCCTTGGTTGTCGGCCCATGATTGCAGACCTTCATCTGCCCCCCTTCCCCAAGCACTGGTGAGGAAAGCAGGGCACCAAGTCCTCGGACTCCTGGGATAGTGACTGCTTCAAGCAGCAGCCAGTTGGCTGTGGATTCCTGAGCCTACAAAATTTTCATGAGCCCAACTCAACACCTGCCCAAGGTCTGACTGAAAATTTTGCACTCTTGTGATACTCGTGTGACTGGGCATTATCTGGTATGACATCTTACAGCTCCTGCCCCTCCTGGCCCAGAACTGTGGTCTGAGACAGTGACTTACTGCTCTGATCCACATTGCACCCATGACAGATGCCATTCTGATGAACTTCATGCCCCACGGCTTGATACTTCTCTGAATCTATGGCCTGCTCTGTAGGCAATGGCCTCCAAACAGGCTTCTATCAAGACTTGTAGGACACCTAGACATTAGGGGACCCTCAGGGGCCCACTGCAAAGAACTCTGCCTAGAGCTACAGAGTAAGGTCTAAGCAGGCCAGGTGTTGGTCATGGGGCTTGAACTCTGGGCCTGGGCTCTGTCCCCCAGCTCTTCACCTTACCACTTGAGCCACAGAGCTACTTCCGGTTTTCTGTAGGTTACTTGGAGATCTGAGTCTCCCAGACTTTCCTGCCTTGGCTGGCTTTGAATAGTAATCCTCACATCTCAGCCTCCTGAGGAGCTAGGAGGACAGGCTGAGCCACCTGTGCCTCGATGATCTGGCCTTACACCACAGTGGACTAGGAGCTCCTGAAATCTTTTCTTTAATTTTCCTGTGCTAGTATTGGGGCTTGAACTCAGGGTCTGGGCTCTGGTCTCTAAACTTTTTCCTTCAAGGTTACCACTTTACCACTTGAGCCACAGCTCCATTTCTGGATTTTGGTAGTTAATTGGCAAGAAAAGTCTCATTAACTTTCCTTTCCTGAGCTGTCTTGACCCTCGATCTATATCTGAGTCTCCTGAGTAGCTAGGATTTACAGGGGTTGAGCCACTGGTGGCATTGGGCTAGAAGCTTTTCTAAAGCAAGAGTTTTTCTCTGCGTTTGCCCTGACTCCTCCATGCAAAGGAGGCCTGAGGGTCAGGAGTTGTGAAAACAGGTTTCAAGCCACAGGAAATGGCTTTGGGTCCCTGGCGAAAAGAAAAGCTAATCTTCCCCCTGGGCGCTATTCTGGGACCCCACCCTCTGCCCTGTGACTCAAGTCAATGCTGACCCAGCCTTGAATATCCTGCCAGACTTTTCTGAAGCCATAAAACCTTCATACCATTCACACCACCTGCACTACAGCACACCTCAGGACCTTTGCCCATGCTATACTTTCTTCCAGAGGCTCTCTGTCTTGTACCCACATATGCAAACTACTGTGGAATTTTGGCACTGGGTATATCACTTCCTGGAGAAAGTCTTTCCTTCCCTTCTCCATCTTTATTTTTTTTTTAATATTGAGTTGCTAGAAATGGAATTTGTGTAGGCTGACTGGCAAACGCTCTATATTGGGGTGTGTGTGTGTGTGTGTGTGTGTGTGTGTGTGCGCGCGCGCGCGCGCGTGTGTGTGTGTGTGTTTGCGTGTGTGTGTGTGTGTGTGTGTGTGTGTGTGTGTGTGTGTGTGTGTGTGCCAATCCTGGGGTTTGAATTCAGGGCATGGATGCTATCCTATCCCTGAGGTTTTGTGCTGCAGGCTAGCACTGTACTACTTGAACCACAGCTATTCTTCTGGCTTTTTGTGTGTTTAATTGGAGAAAAGTTTCTTAAATTGACTTTTCTGCTTGCAATTAGGATCCTTAGATCTCTTCCTCCTGAGTAGCTTACAGGGGTGAGCCACTAGCACTGCCCTCTACCCTATCTCTTACCTATAACCTTGGCACTCCTCTAAGTCCCAGAAGAATATGTCTCACCAGGCTCAATTTTTTTTGCCAGTCTTGGTGCTTGAACTCAAAGCTCATACTTGGGAGAGACTCTAAACATGTGAAGACTGTGACAAATGTTTCCATTTAATTTTGTATCATGTTTCAACACTTAATATAATGTTAATGAAAAATGAGTCAATGTCCTAAATTATTGTGTATAATTTTATAATAGATGTGCAAAATATAATATTATGTGTATAATAATACTAAATACAATAATCAATAAATGAATCAAAGAAAAATAAAATACAAAATCAATAATAAAATTTATAATATGAAATCAACATACATATATAAGTATATATCATGTATTACACATTTTTAGAAATATTTCTTCAATTGCAGGGCCATCATTGAGGGCCTGGGCACTCTATCCTTAATTTCTTTTTTTTTTTTTAATTTAGTTTTATTTTTTTTTGTGAACATACTCTACAGAGGGGTTACAATTACATGGGCAGGATAATGCGTACATTTCTTATCAAGCATTGCAGCCTCCTCCTTTGTTTACACTTCACATCTCTTCCCAGCCTCCCCCCCACCCCCCACCAATCCTCCCCCTTCCCCCCACACCTCACCAACGTTGTAAAGCTCGTTTTCGACATGACAAATATGGAACCAACCCAGATGCCCCTCAGTAGATGAATGGATCAAGAAAATGTGGTGTATATACACAATGGAATTCTATGCCTCCATCAGAAAGAATGACATTACCCCATTTGTTAGGAATTTGAAAAACTTGGAAAAAATTATATTAAGTGAAGTAAGCCAGGCCCATAGAAACATAGGTCCCATGGTTTCCCTTATTTGCAATATCTAGTATATTTATAAGTCAAGCGAAAAATTCAGATAATGTGATGTTAGGAAAATGAACCCTTAGATATCTATTTTAATGCTTTTTTCTTTCATGCATTTGTTTCTAACGCATTTATAAGATTATCTCTTTGTTGCTTTGTATGTCCCTCCCCCACAGTATAACCCCTACTTTCAGTATATTTGATGTCAATATAAGTTGTGGAGGAGATGGGGAAAAACAAGTCCTTTAAGGATACAGGTGGATCTATCCTGAATTTCTTTTCCTCAAGGACAATGGTCTTCGCTTTCACCCATGGTACAAAAGAGTTACCTGGACGGTGAGCTCAAAAACTAGCAATGGCAGAAATACTGGCCCCAGTTCCTAGAAAGTGACTTAATTTTTTTGATGGAAGCAGTTATGATTATTCAGTTCTATACTGAACATTAAAAAAAGCAGTGTAGAATTTTGTACAGCTATTCAAACATCCTTCCCTTACTTCCAAAGTGCTTCTCTGAGAACCGCATTGTTTCTCTCTTTTTTTGTATGTTTTTTATTGTAAAAATGTTCTACAGAGGGGTTACAGTTCCAGGAGCAACGTAATGAGTACATTTCCTATTGAGCATTGTTTACTCCTCCTGTGTTTTCCCCCTACCATACCTTCCCTCCCGTCTCCACAACTACCTCCCCCTGCTGAGGTCAGTGACATAGTTTTTCATTTTTGGTTGGCACGGGGTTTGAACTCTAGTAATGGCAACACTTCGCTCACATTGCTACAGATTTACCAAGACCCTGAGTTCAAATCCTAGGCTAGAAACGAAAACTTGCAGAAATTCCAAACCAGTGAGTTTTATTTTTTTTTAATTTAGTTAAATAATTATACATTTATATATATATATTGATTTTGGCCAAGCATGGGGCTTGAACACAGGTCGTGGAAATTCTAATTCAGCTTGAATCTCCCTTTGCTGGGGTGTAGTCTCTGGACCCATAGCCGATCCTGGGATCCTGGGCCAAGAGGGCTTTAAGGAAGAAAAAACCGTTGGAAAGCACAAAAAGTGGTAAGCTGCAGAGAGCTGGGGTTTTACGATTTTTTCCTTTGGACAGTGACCATCCTGGGTCTGAATGACAAAGCTGCAATGTGGACCTGACCTGCCATTGCTGGTGGCTGGTGGGCTATCAGTGAAGCCATAGGCCAACCTGTCAACATAGGCCCGGGGTTGAAATCGCAGTTCGGACAGCAATCCCAGGAGATCAAAAGAGCCTCATTCCTATGCATAGGAATACTGATTGAAAGAGTAGTTTATACATGGGTCTACTCTAAAGTTGGATGCAGTAATCCTATAATGCTGATTGAGCTTAATGAATAGTTTATTAAGCATGAAAAGAACAATATTCCTTCAATGGCGGTTTAATAAATACCTAAGAGTTGGTAGGAACATAGTGGGTGTCATTCTGTCATCCATAGACGGCTATGGAATTCTTGTTTTTTGTTTTTTTTGGTCCGGTCGTGGGGCCTGAGCTCTGGGCCTGGGCGCTGTCCCTCAGCTCTTCAGCTCAAGGCTAGCGCTCTACCACTTGAGCCACAGTGCCACTTCTGGCTTTTTTCTTCTTGTTTATGTGGTGCTGAGGAATCGAACCCAGGGCCTCATGCATGCAAGTCCAGCGCTCTACCACTGAGCCACCTTCCCAGCTCGGCTATGGAATTCTTTACAAATATGTATATTTATTTGTATACCTCCGTATGCCTATCCATGTATCGCTGTTTTGGCCACACCTGGGGGTCGATCTCAGAGCCTGGGAACCACCTGACATCTTCATTGGCTAGAGGCTGCCATGCTCAAACTTACCCAATCATGAATTGGGCCTGCTAGGCACTAAGTTCAGATTCTGGCACTGCCAGGCATTATGGAGAAGACATCTAATATCTAGATGTTATGTGACTGGATGTAAACAATGTAATAAATGGTATAGGTGTCATCAGAGTCAATAAAATAAATTCTAAATAAATGAATGACACAATAAATAAAATAAATAATCACACCAAACACAATATGGACTGAACATCTGTAAGGAAGTAAAAATACTATCTTTAAAATATATATAAGGAGGGCTGGGAAGGTGGCTCAGTGGTAGAGCTCTTGCCTTGCATGCATGAGGCCCTAAGCTCGATTCCTCAGTACCACATAAGCAGAAAAAAACGCTGGCAGTGGCGCTGTGGCTCAAGTGGTAGAGCACTAACCTTGAGATGATGAGCTGAGGGACAGCACCCAGGCCCATAGTTTAGGCCCACATGTGGACCCCCCCAAAAATAATATGAGAAGTATCTTTTCCAGGCCTGAGGCTTGAATTCAGTCCCCCTATGCAGATGGAATGGTAGGAGATCCTGAGGTACTCTTTTCTGGCCTGGGAAGAGTCATGGAATGTTATTGATCTCATCCTTGAATGAGTAGTTTGTGCATGATGCAAGTAGGAAATGATAGGCAAGACTCATGGGTTATCGATTATTTGTAAAGAAGTTGATGAACCATGAAAATAATCATAACAGTCATGAAATGCAGGCATCAGGAAAGATCCAAGAATCAGTAGTAACGCAGATTGGATTCCACCACAGGTTTCCATATATCCTACTCTATACAAATGTGTACTTATTTGCATACTACCTTCAGCTTATGAATGGATGACTGTTGTGCTCCCCGCTCTCCCCTGAGGGGCAGGCTCAATAGCAGGTTCCAAAGGCTGGTGTGCTCATGTGGACCCATTCGCCACTTGTTCCTGCTAGGTCCCGAGTTCAGATTCCCCGCCCTGCCAAAAGATTCATCTTGATGTCAGAAGTCAATTATTGCACCTGTTTTTTTTTTCCTGTGCAAGTCCTGGATCTCAGCTAGGATGGACAATGCTTGGTCCACCCTGTGGCCATGGGAATAAGTTGTTATCCATGTTATACCTGTCATCATATACTCAAGAAAATACACAATACATCCATGAATAGCATACAAAATAAAGAGAGTAACTACACTCAATGCACGATGCAGTCCACATACGGATGTGAATATACATCCCATGTTTCAATGATCATTGAGGACTATTTTGGCCTACCTGGGGCTCGATCTCAGTCCCTGGGAATGGCCCAGCTCCTTTAGTGGCTCACAGTCTGGTGTGATCACGTGGACCCATTGGGCAGTTGGGCCTCCTAGGCCCAAAGTTCGAATCCCAGCATTGCCAAAAATTCACCCTGATGTAAGAAGGCAGTCGTTGCACCCGTTTTCCTGTACTGTGCAAGTTCTGGGGCTCAGCTAGGAAGGAGAATGTATACGCAACTCTATACTCATGGGAATAGGTTGTCATCCAGTTCACCACAGTTATATCTCAAGGAAATACACAATACATCAATTAATAAAACACAAAACTAAGAGAATGACTACACCAAACGCAAGATGCCTCTCAGCCATGTTCGGAAATATATATCCACTGTTTACTTATGTATTTATGACTACATTGGCCCCCACCAGGGCTCCATCTCAGGTCCCAGGAATGGCCTTGTTCCTTAGTGCTCACCATTACCCATTCACCAATTGGGCCTGCTAGGCTTTGAATTCAAATTCCTGCACTACCAAAAGATTCATTCTGATGTGAGAAGCCTATGGTGACACAGGTTTTCCTGTCCTGAGAATGTCCTGGGTCTCATTGAGGATGGAGAATGCTATATAGGCAACTCTTAGCCATGGGAATAGGTTGCCATCCATGTCAGCAGTTATATCTGTCACCCCATATGCAATAAAATACACAATACATCCATGAATAAGACACAATATAGAACGAATAACTACACTGAATGCAAGATGCATACCACACCTGTAGGTAAAGAGAAATTCTATGTTTTAAAAAGGTGGTCTTGTTATTTTGTCCAGTGCTGGGGCTTCAAATCAGGCCCTGCACCAGGCCTGACATTCTACTCTTCAAAGATGGTGAGCTTCCCCTTTTCCCACAATGCAACAGAATTACCCAGACCTGAGCTAAAATCCCAACACTGACGAAAGATTCATCCTGATGTCAGAAGCCAGTCGTTGTGCCTTTTATCCTCTCCTGTGAAAGTCCTGGGTCACAAATATGATGGAGAATGCATAGACAACACTGTAACCTTGGGAAATGGTTGTCATCCATGTCAGCACTGTTATACCTGTCACCATGCTTTTTAAAGTACACAATACCTCCATGAATTATAGACAAAATAAGGAGAATAATTGCACTGAACACAAGATGCTGACCACACATGTATGTCAATATAGATCCTATGTTTAAATTATGAATTTCTGACTATAGTTGACCACCCTGGGGATCAATGTCAGATTCTGGGATTGGCCACACTCCTTAGTTGTTCACAGGTTCGTATGATCACCTTGACTGATTGGCCAATTGGTTTTGCTCTGTCCTGAGTTCAGATCCCAACACTACCAACAAGTGGATTGTGGAGTAAGGAGAGTGTGAAACTTTTTTTCCTTTTCTCTGAGAATCCTGGGGGCCAGGCATCATGGAGAACATTTCTACAAATCTAGATGTTCTCTGATAGGTTGTCATCAATGTAATAAACAGAATGTGCAAATAAATGAATAAAACAAAAGATACAAGGAACAACCACACCAAACATGTATGGACTGAACATCTTTAGGTAAGTATAAATTCTATCTTTACAATATATAGATATAGTATGTTTTCCAGGGCTGGGTCTTCAATTCAGGACTAGTGAACAAGCCTGACTTTTTTTATCTTCATGAAAGGTGAGCTTCCCCTTTATCCACATTGCTGCAGATTTACCCAGATCCTGAGTTCAAATCCAAAGCCTGTAAGAATAAACTGTGTGAATTGCAAGACAGGGAGCTAATGTTTTTCTCATCATGGGGCTTGAACTCAGGTCGTGGCAACTCTGCCTCAGCTTCGATCACCCTAGGATGGGGTGCAGCCACTGGACACACTGGTGCTTCTGGGATCCTAGACTCCCACGTGTTGCAGGGAAAACATGCACAGAAAAATTGTGGGCTTTTAGGTTTTCTTCCTTTGCATAGTGACCCTTCTGGGTCTGAATGACACTGTTGCAAAGGGTATTTCACCTTGCATTGCTGAAGGCTGGTAGACTATCAGGGAAGCCATAGGTCCACGTGGCAACATAGGCCCTCATTTTGAATCCCCATACTGACACCAACCAATGGCCGGAGGTACTAAGAAACTGGTTCCCATCCAAAGAAATAACACTGGAATTTTGTCAATGTCCCAGTTGAATGAGTTGATCATGAATGATGAGCCTATAAAATTAAACAGCAGCATTTCAGAAGGCTGATTGATTTTATTTAATATTTATGAAGCATTAAAAGAATATTATTACTTACAGGAACACAATAATTTCAGGACACTGAGTTCTTTCATTAATATTTTAAGGATGAAAACAATAACATTAATTACATGGATGCATAATAAATACCCAGGAATTGGTAGGAATATAGTCTAAATAACTGAATAATGTATAGACATTGCTGGCACTCTATAAACATATATATATATATATATATATATATATATATATATTAGCATACTGATATCTGCATGTCAATCTGTTCTTCGGTTAAGTGCTGGGGCTCGTTCTCAGGTCCTGGGAACAACCTGTCACATCAATTTGCCCCAGGAAGGCATGTTTGCACTCACCCATTCATGAATTTGGCCTTGTAGGGCATGAGTTCAGATGTCAGTGCTCCCAAACAATGAATCGTGGAGTAAGAAGCTGATGGTGACACATGGTTTCCTTTACTGTGAATCTTCTGTGTGTCAGGTATGAAGAGGAATACATATGTAGACCTATATCCTATGTAGTTAATGTTCTATGTGCTATAATGGTCAATACAATAAATGGTCAATATATGAATAAAACAAAAAATAAAATAACTACACTGAACGCAATATGGAGTCAACGTATGTATAAAAATATAAAACATATATGTAAATTGTACATGAATAGGGTGTTTTCTAGTGCTGGTGATCGATTTCAGGCCTAAGGAACAGACTTGAATTTCTTGACTTTAAGGAGGCAAGCTTCCTCTTCCCACAGTGCAACAGAGTTACCCAGACTATGAGTTCCAATCCCAGTCCTGGTAGAAAAAAACGTCACCTTTATAGTAATTGAGGCCCAATTCTTAGGTATTTCATCATGCCTCCATTTGATGAATGCGATTGCTTAAATGCTTAATAAAATATTAACTAAAATTGATCAGTGTGGTGTAATATAATTGTGTATAATTTTATCCTAGAATCATTCAAGAACTGTTCATTCAATCATGACTTACATCACATTACATTTGTAATCATATGGATAGGAACAAGTTTCTTAAGATCTCCTACCATTTGGAGGTGGCACGACCAGGATTCGAATTGTGGGCTCCAGCTCCCACCACCTCAACCCGAGGATTGGGAACTCACCAGTCTGTCCAAGAACGTCAACAAGACCAATGATTAGGCAGGCACCAGTGGCTTTCTGCAGTCCTCCTTGATTCTTACAAGGCTGTGATAGTAGGATCATGGTCAAAGTCACCCTAAGCAGGAAAATCCTTGAGACCATTGTCAAACTTCAATGCCAACAAAGCCAAAAGCCTTGTGGCTCTAGTGTAGAGGACCAGCCTTGAGCAAAAGCAGCTCATGAACTGTGCCCAGACCCTGAGTTCAACGTCTGGGACTGGCAACATACAGAACTGCAAAACAATCTGGGTAGCCATCCAGTTAAAGCAGGTCACCCTCTTGTCTCCAACTGAATTGGAGAGAATTCCCTGGGAAAAGGGCTTGGAGAACTGCTGTCATCTTGACTCCGCCCATGCTGCTTGCTTCACAGGATTCTGGCCACAACCCTATTTTTTCATGCTTCTTTCTGACCAATGGGATACAAGAATGGTGGCCATGCCCACATTCCATGCTGCCAGGTAGCACTGGGATTCCCTCTGTTAGTTTACACCACTACCAGCAGTTGAGGAAGTTAGGGGTGGCTGAGAGGTGAGGAAGAGACTCAAGGTGACTTTGGAGTATAGTAGAAAATTGATGCTCCCACCCCCACCCGGCTACTCCCTTCCCTTCACACAGTGCCAGGTTTCAAACCTCAAGCAATGTCATGCTGCCAGCCCGGCCAAAAACCCTGACCTGGTCCCTGCCCCTATTCTTCTGCTCTGGACCCACGTGTCCACAATGCTGCTGCCATCGTTGCTGCCCCAATTGGAGCATCTGCCAACAGCTTCTCCCAGCAGCACAGGTGAGTTTCCACCCCAACAACAACCTACCCTGGGTCAAACACCCGTCTGGGGGCAACAGGACCCCCCTGTTTGTTTCCTCTTCCTGGCTTTGATGAGCCAACTTTCTTTCTTGAGGATTTCTGAGATAGAAACTAAAAATATTCTCAGGCTGGGCTGGATCGCTGTCCTCCTGTGAAAGGTATGCTCCTCCAGGCCTGGTCCTCTGTGGTTGGGATGGTAGACATGTGGTGTCATGCTCAGTCATCAGTTAAGATGGATTATCCCAAACTCAGTCCATAGCAGCGGATTCTTGACCACACCTGAAGCTCTTGGTAGGGCTTCAACCATTGCACCTCAGTCTCCTCACAGGACAGTTGTGAGGAAACAAGGGATTTATACAGACCGATCTCTGGAAAATGGCTAGACAGAGAGGGAGTGGCCTTCAGATAAGGTGTTGGCAATTCTGTGAGCATATGACAGGAAGATACAAGAAAGGGATCAGGTGGGGCCTGTTATTAATCATGCAACAGGTGTGGGATTATGAACCGAAACATGGCTCTCTTTCATTATTACCCTATCCCAATGAGGACGGAGATCCTTCACTTTGTTCAGTTTTGCAGCTGGGGAAACCGAGGGACAGATAAGCTAGGTGACCTACTTATGACCTCAAGTTCACAGGAAGCTCGGCCTGACTTCTCTACCATGCTCCCTAGGACAATGGGTGCTATTCAGTCCACTTCTTGTGGTGGGAAGTCCACTTCTTTCAGTCGTGGTTCTTGAAGTCTAGGATTGGGCACTGTTCCTGAGCTCCTCAGCTCAAGGCTACCGCTTTATCACTTGAGCCCACAGTGCCCCTTCCACTTTTCTGGTGGTTCTTTGGAGATAAGATTCTCACAGATATTCCTGCCTGGGCTGTCTATGAACCATGATCCTCATATCTCAGCCTCCAGTGTAGTTAGGATTAGAGTATTATGCCACTGGCACCCGATTTACGTGTAATTCTGATTCTCTGTCTCTGTCTCTGTCTCTGTCTCTGTCTCTGTCTCTCTCTCTCTCTCTCTCTCTCTCACTGTCGTTCTCAGGAACTGGTAGAATGGGTGCTGTAGGAGGGGGGCCAACGTCCCCAGGTGGCTGGAACCCAAGATGGCGCACTCATTCTGGAGGTGGGCTGTGGGTCAGGAGCTGTCTCATTCATCGTGTTGATACATCTCCATGAGGTAAGCCCTCTGTGCCCTTGCAAGACTGTGAGGGTTGTTCATTTTCCATCTAGTCTTACTGGATTTATTATATTGTATTCTTTTCTACATTATTTTCTAGCACCTGGCCAATATTAGGGTACATATTTGCTGAATGAAAATGTAATGTCAACTTAAGAAAGTCATTTAGGGATCTGGGAATGTGGCTTCATGATATGGTGATTGCCTAGCATGCATGAAACACTGAATTCAATTCCTCAGTACCACATAAACATAAAAACAATGGAAATGGTGCTGTGCCTCAAGTGGTACAGTGATAGCCTTGAGAAAAACGCAAAAAAAAAACCCCAAACCAAAACAAAACCAAAAAACATTTAGTTTGTAAATGCAAAATAAAGAACCCATACTTGGAATATATAATTGCTCCTGCCATACTGACACCTAACAATAGTCCCTAATTCATGTACTTTTACTTATATTTGGATATTGTGTTGAAAAAAAGTTTTATTCATTAGGTCACAGCAATTAATGTGTTGCATGTGCTTAGATGTCAGGTGAAGATTAATTCTGGAAATTCAAAGATTCCAGGTTTTTGAACGGTCTCTGCTAATCACAATGAGAAGGGTAGTCTAAGTGAGATTTGGAAATCTTTTTGGTTATTCATTGCACCAAAACGGCAGAGGCAAATTAACAGTTGTGACAGAAGAGAAGGAATAACTCCAGAGTTAAGTAATAAATGATAGTATCTAAGGTATGCCAGAAACAGTTTTAGAGAACCATTTTTGGTTATTGAACAAATAGTTATCAACTAGTCTTATTCCTCATTACCTTTAACATTCTCAATCTCTTAGGCTACTTCTTAATCTCTGCCTAATAAATGTATCTCCTTCTGTGCTGCTTTTTCTTACTTTAACTTCTTTCCTTTCTAAAAATCTCAGTCTTTCTATATTTCTCTATGAACATTTCCTGATACTAAATACACCTACACAGATGGCAGAGAATGCTAATGTAAGGGTCCCCTAGCTCATGAGTCATTAATGAAACAATGTGGAAAAGGAGGACATATTTATTGTTACTTCAAATTTTCTGAAAAGCTGCAATGCCATCATTTGATTCAAATTTCCATTATTTGTCTACATAGTGTCATTCAGTGCACATAAACGAAAATATGAGCTGGGTGCTGGTGGATCAGGAGACCAGAGGATTGTGGTTCAAAGCCAGCCTGGTCAGGAATGTCCATGAGACCCTTATCTTCAATTAACCGCCAGAAACCCGGAAGTGATGTTGTAGCTTAAGCGGTAGAGCTCTCGACTTGAGCTGAAGAGCTAAGGGAGTGTGCCCAGGATCAGAGTTCAATCCCCACAACCAACAAAAAGTGCAAATATTACCTTAAGTTTCCCCAAAAGGAAGGACAAGATCAATAATCTTCCCAAGCAGAAAAAATAATTTCAAAATGATTCAGTGCACCTACTTTTGCTGAGTTATTTAAGTTATGGCTTCTTTGCTAGACATATTCTCTTCCTTTATAAATTGTCAAATACTAGCTTTACAATATACTTCATCTAATATTTTTTGTTTCAAAAGAGAAGTCTACACAGTTGATGTCACTTAGCTTTCTTACTATCTTAATTCAAAGCCAAACCAGGCAGGAGAGTCTGTCAAACTCTTATCGCAAATTGAACACCAAAAAACCAGAAGTGGAGTTTTGGCTCAAGCAGTAGAGTACTAGCTTTGGGGGCAGGTGGGCAGCAAAGACAACTGTTCAGGGACAGGATCCAGCCTCTGGGTTCAAGACCCAGAACCAGCACCAACTAAACAAACAAGCAAAGAAAAATCCCAGATATTTCTTTGGGACCTTCCTTAAAGGTGTACTGATCAGAGAAGAGGCTTCTTTTGCTGATCATATTGACTGGATCCTGATTTTTGGAATCCTTATTGCTCTGGAGATCTCAGGACCAGACCACAGGAATGGATAACTGACTCCTGCATCAAGAGAATCATCTCAGGGGTGAAATATCCACCCATAAGACACTTTAAAACCTCAATGTCTTTGTTCCTTTGCAGGAGAACACTTTTAAAACAACGTTATTTCCTTTTGTTCTATGCCGGCCTTCAAATGGTACATTATTTCTTTTTGTAACACTATGAACTAGAAGTTTAGAGAAAAAATTTATATGAGTAAAGAACACACTCAAAAAAGCCAGGGATAGAGTTTCCTTCAAAGTTTGGGATACTTTTCTTGTACAGTAAAAAGGAAAGCACAAGATAACTTGGACTTTGTTTTTCCTCTATGTTCCATTCCTCTCCTGGGGTCAGTTTCTACATCCAGTAACAGTTACTTCCAGTAACAAACGATGGTGCTGTTTGAGGTGTAATGAATGTTTTCTGGCTTCATTGCAATAACACTATAACACCTATGGACCTGAGGTAACACGTGTTTCAGAGACATCTTATTAAAGAGAACATATGAAATTTATATTGCTTATAAATACATTATACACGAGTACATTGAGCTCAAACTTTATAAGTTCTCTGTAAATTAAGGCGAATTTTAAATGGGAATAAGGTTCTCAGAACATTCATTTTGTGAGTGTACGTGCTGTTCATTATTTCCCAAGTATACATGTGCTAACAGTAAGGGAAACAATAGCAATAATAGGAGAAAGAGAAGTTCTGTGTTTAAGTCTAAAGGTTCAATACAATATAGAAGACTACAAATTAGGCAACATTGAAACATTAAAGCCAAGTCCAGTATGTGGATTTATGGGAGTGACATATAGAAAGCAAGACTCCTACGTGGAACATGAAGTATGAGGCCACTCCCATTCTAAATCATGCTTGCTAATCATGCAACTTTGTAGAAAGTAGAATGGAAGAATAATTCTGTTTCCAATGCAAGTCAGATATAAGAGCATGGATTTAACTTGAAAAATGTCCATCTTGTGAGAGCAGGGATTGTGCTAGAAATGAACTGGAGGCTAAGATCACATTTCTTTTTTTTCTTTACACACACCCACACATACACACAGACACACACACACACAGACACACACCCACACACACACACACACACACACACACATACACACACACACACACACACACACACACACACACACACACACACACATATATATATATTTGTTGGCGGTGGTCTTGGCACTTGATCTCTGGGCCTGTGAGCTGTCTCTCTGCTATTCAGCTCAAGCTAATGCTCTACCACTTGATCCACAGTGCCATTTCCAATTTACTTTTAGTTAATTCGAGAAAAGAGTCTCTGGGCCTTTCCTACCTGGGCTGGCTTTGAACCTCAATCCTAATATATCACCATGACCCAGCTTATCATCACATTCCTAACAGTGTACACTCAAAATATGTAATGTGTGTGTTCATCTATCTTTATAAGAATTCTTTAGTGAGGGGCTCAGTGGTAGAGCGCTTGCTTTGCATGCATGAGGCTTTTGGTTCGATTCCTCAGCACCACTTAAGCAAAAATGAAAAAAGCCGAAATTGGTGCTGTGACTCAAGTGGTAGAGTGCTAGCCTTGAGCTAAAGACCTGAGGGACAGAGCCCAGGCCCAGAGTTCAGGCGCCATGACTGGACCCCCCACCAAAAAAAAAAAAGAAAGAATTCTTGAGTTAAAAATCTGGGAGACAGCTTAGACATTACCCTCAAAAAATGTTTGTAATTTAAAAGTTGATACTCCTGGAGAAACAAAACCTAAGAATGTAAAGAGTCTGGGAAGTTCAATTTGCATCCAGCCTGGGCAGAACAGTCTTTGCAACAGTATATAAAATTAAGCAGTCAAAATCTGGATTGGAACAATGACTCAAGTGATGGAATACCAGTCATGAGCAAGATTGCTGAATAAAAGCTTGATGCTTTTGCCTATATACATACAAACATATACATACACCCAGAGGCACTTATATGTGCACACACAAATATACAAATGAAACAACTCTTAGAATGTATAGAAAAGTTAGAAAACAATAAATATAGTGCTGAATAAGACTAGAATCAAGTGATAATCTTTAATATTAGAAAGTCCTCAAATGAACTTCCTTCAAATAAGTTTGAGAATATTACATTGGTAGGGATCAGAAATAGTAAGAGAGTCAATAATCATTATTAAAGGGATGGGATCCACGGAGGAATGAATCAGAGATCCGGCAGGTGCATCTGAAAACGTTCATATCCTGTATCAAATGTTAGAACATCTTTGAAAATAGTAGATATAGTCTAAGCAGTCACTCTGGTGTATAATATTACTGAAGAAGTTCAGAATTGGTAGTCTGTATCTAGATTAAATAAAACAAGAAACTATGACAGGGCAATGTCATACAAGCCTATAATTCTAGCACTGAGATTAAGACAGGAGATTAGAGAATGGAATTACATAGTGATACCTTCCCTGGACCAAGGTGTATAATTTTGTCTTAACAAAACAAAACAAACAAGAAAGGAATTTTGTCATTATGTTTTGAGAAGTCAAATTTCCTGTTGAAATACAACTCATACTTAATCCTTACTTGTGTTTTAAATTCTCTCCTCATTAAAGAACGCTCCTAGATGCAAAATGACTCATGATTCCCATCCAAAATTTGAAAAAGTAAGTTATCATCATTCTGTTGTATCCCAAAGAAATGATGAAGAATTACAAAAGCTTAAGCCAGGAAAAATAGCAAAGTTCGTCTAATGTAAGGTTTTGAAGATCTTGCTAAATTAGAATTTAGATTTAAAATAAATATTTTGGTTTTGTTTGTAATTTTATAGGTTTCTACAAAATTCTTTTTAAGTGGAGGGTTTAATTGACATTCACAAACGATTTTGCATTCTATGTGCCTAGAATATTCTTTCAAGAGAGTTATAATTAGAACTTAGCTAATAGATAATTCCAACAGTTCATGTATAAAATGATAATGTGAATGTTGTAGACAGCTGCCAACAAATTGATGATATGAATTCATAAATTTAGAATAAGAGCAATTTTTGGAGTCTTTGGTATAAAATGGTATGAAGAGAATAATCGTGTGACATCTTTTTTCTTCTACATGTATGTAACACAGGAAGCAATTTCCTTAATTATTTGCTACTGTATACACTGAGAAAAATGTTAGGTTTGGGGTTTGTTTTTATTTTTGTTTTATTGGTTTATCCTAGGGCTTTTACTCTGGGCCTGGACACTGTCTCTGAGCCTGTTTATGCTCAAGGCTTTTGCCCTAACACTTCAACCTCAGTGCCACTTGCATCTGGCTTTTGCTGAGTTTATTGGAGATAAGAATCTCGGGAATCTTCTTGCCTGGGTGGGCTTTCAACTGTAATCTTCTGATCTTAGCATACAGAATTTATATGATAGCTAAAAAATTATAAATATAAATAATATTTGCAAGTGTTCCGATCTCAAGAATACCAGTGGGGAGGAAATGATGCAACCCAGTTTGTTGTGGTGTTCTTATCAGAACATGTATGGCATCACATTAGCAGAGTTGTATTTTTTCACGATAGAGATAAGCTATTCATGATATAAATTAAGAGAAGTTTGAGGTGCACCCTAAAAGTTGGAAAATTTTGTGCTAGGATGACTCTATATCATAAATATTGGTATTGGTGGTCATAAAAATAATAGCTTATTGTGATAAACAATTGCTTACTCTTGAAGAATTAATTATTACCGATGCTGCATAGTTTTATCCTCTACCAAAATGTGGTTATTTTTCTGTTGACTCTCAATCTGTAACACCCCATTGGAAAATGCATCTATTGCAGAATTAAATAACATGCAAGCCTGTATTGTTTTGAATCTCTCAGGTATGCAATCTTCCGCATTTGAAAATGAGTAGTTACTAGTCATTGGAATGTTGACGAACACATATATTCTGTCTTCTTAACAATTTTTTTACTTTTACAAGTTATTGGTTTCCATAGAATTAAACTGTTTTCGCTTTTAGTATGAGAAAGTACTATATTTATTCTTTTTTCAAAATATTGGTAACTATATTGTGAAAATATTGTCTAGTTGTATAGCATTCAAGTTGACGGTCCTCTGATTAAAAAGGGGTAATTAATTCAACTTAGACACCAAACAGTATGGATTTTTAAAAAGTTACTACATAAAGAATAATATGTACTATACCAATACAGTGAAATTGTATTTCATGCAGCTTATTTTTTAAATTTAATTTTATTATCAAAGTGATGTACAGTGGGGTTACAGTAATTTTAAGGTAGAGAATACATAACTTTTCAAACTTGTTACCCCCTCCCTCATTTTCTTCACAGTTTTCCTTCACCCCAACTTCCTCACAAGTTGTAATGTACATTTCCAACATATTGTCTTGTGAGTATTGCTATTGCATTGGTTTGCCTTTGTCCTTTGTCCCACCATTTTGTTGTTCCTCTTCCCTTCCCTAATTAAGGTAAATATATACACAATACACATGTTATCAAAATCAAATACAGCAGGGAATAAAGCTTAGGGGAACACCCCAAAAGAAAATAGAAATCACATAATACATTAAAAACAACAACTGCAAATAATACTCTCTATTTCCATATCTTGGAGTTCATTTTGCTTAGCATCAGCTTATAAGGTTATATATATGTACAACAAAGCCACTGGAAAATAATAGTTTCATGGACACTATATCATGTTAACATGTTAACTGTTTTTGATGACAAAGGTGGAGTTAGGATTGATGAATTCACAGTTCTAATAAAGGAATTTCAAAAGAGTTTTAAAATTATGACAGGTAGGGCTAGGAAGGTGGCTCAGTGGTCGAGCGCTTGCCTTGCATGCCTGAGGCCCTGGGTTCGATTCCTCAGCACCACATAAGCAAAAAGAAAAAAAAGCCGGAAGTGGCTCTGTGGCTCAGGTGGTAGAGCGCTAGCCTTGAGCTGAAGAGCTGAGGGACAGCACCCAGGCCCAGAGTTCAAGCCCCACGATTGGACCCCCCAAAAAATTATGACAGGTAAATTTTAATTTGTTCAAACTTTTTTTTAACAACTTAGCCTATTAAGAAAATTTAAAATTGCTTAGGAAAATAGGCTTTCATGCAAAGTAATCAATGGAGACTTAGCCGAGAGGGAGCAAAATGGGTGAAGATGGCTCATTTTCACACTAAACAAACAAACCTCAGAAACCTTGCTATAAATCCTGTAGGTTCCCTTGAGAATTGTCCTTACCCAGGAAATCTACTCACTATGTGAAACAAGGTTGTAGTGGAATGTAAATTCAACGTTCTTAAAAAAAGACAGCAAAATTTGTGAATTGACTTTAATTACCAAACAGTAATTCTCTGAAAAAGATAATTTGGGTCAAAATACTTAGGGAGAAAGTGCCCTCAACAATGAAAGTAGGTATTAGGTTTACACTTTTCTGTTTGTAATACTTTCTACAATGTCTTTGCATGTGAAGCACTGAACTACAGAGAAAAACCTGACTGGATACTTGAAACCAATGATTTCACATTTCTTAGTAGCTCAAAAATATAATATCCTTATTAACATGAGATAGTGAAGACTTCTCTTATTACATAAGCCAAAAAGTTTTGGGATCAGAAACGAATTGAGCAAATTGAAAAGGCAAGAAAACGCGTTCTTAGAAGCCCTAGCTAAGCCTATTGGCTTCAGCAGTGAAGGGAGGCCAAATTTTTTGATATATTGCCTTAATATTTTTGCTACCTAAAGTGATTTTTCTGAGCCTATTTAGCTCACTACAATTTAGAACGGATTGAATGAAGACATGAAAATAAATTCCACATTCAAATAAAAGAGTTTTTAAAAGGGAAACCATGAAGATGTAGCAGTGGGGAAGGACTTATAGTCCTTCACCTTCACTAGACTTGAAGCCAAGAATCTGTGATTAGTTGGAAATCAGGCAAGAGCTAAGAGGAGGACAGAGAAATAGGACATAGGAGCATTGTCCTTTTGTAAAAGACACTGTCATCCTAGGTATGGATGATTTAGCTCTATTCTTTTCCATACATCTTTCTGAACAAATGCAAGACCAAGAGAAAGATAATCTATTGAAATAATTTTGGAAAGAATAACTTCACTGATCCTGATATGGTATCTAAAGAGAGTCTTAAGAGAGAAGATAAAAGTGAAGTATTCTTCGGTTTCCTCTAAGCATCTTGTTAGCAAAGTATATCTTTGAGATTAGAAGTGATGGAACCAAAAAGTGGTGGAGTACCCATTTTTGAGGGCACTTTAGAGACAAGAAGACTTTCAAGGTAAAAGAAAAAAGAAAAAAAGTAAAGCTAAATATTTGTGATCACAGCTTCTTGGACTGGTATTTTGGAGACAAAGTTTTACATTAAAGATTGTCCTCATTAACATTGATGCTGGGTTTCCGTGGCAACCAAATGAAAGGGGGAAGTTTAATGGACTCACTTGGACAAGTAAACAGCATGATAGAAAAAAATGGCAAATAATATTTAGTAAATTACTTTGAACAATTACTTTGCCAGAACAAAGAAGGAAAAAATATAATTCAAAATCACTTGACTTAAAATTATGAATAAAAGTAGTCAAGAGAAATGAGAGAAAACATAGAGGAATGTTTTCTCTCCAGTGGTGTAATGGGTTCTTGATCTTGTTTCTTCCTTTTTATCTTCACAAGCTATCAAGTGTGGCTCAGGACTGGAGTATCCAGTTCAGGCCAAGAGAATTCGCAGAAGAAAATATTTGCAGCAGATGTAGGTGATTTATAACCTTAGACAATCTATTTAAATCTGTTAAAAATCCTCCTCTACCCTACACTGCTTACTTTAAACAGCTTTGTATGCTTTTCCCAAGATTGTCCTTCATTAACTATTTAAAATTTTCAGAGGGCATAATTATACTCTATAAAGTTTGCTGTGTGGTTGTGCTTTTTGTGTGTTTTTTTTTGTTGTGTTTTTTTTTCACTGAATTTCAAAAGGTTGTGCAAATGTGTTACAATTAAATATGTCCTTCTAATTGTCCAATGATCCTTGATCAGAGTCACTCCTTCTATCATTCACAACCAACCCCTTCTACAAGATTTATTTCCGATTTACCACGTTCTTTGTCACATGTGTACATTGAGTATTCTAGCTGTATTTGCTTCTTGTTCCATTTTCATTAATTCTATGTCTTTACTATTATTCCTTTCTGGTTTCAACTTCCTGATAGTCATTCTGATAAACTTGTCTGCTAGTACTTTGAAAGGTTTATATACATTCCATGGAGTTTATATCCTGCATATACTTGAACTGATGTCAGCTTATATTTCCATAATTTATTTATCTGAAGTAACAATTTGTAAGAGTGGAGACATGAAGCACCTAGACATGATTTTATTCCCCTCCATTTGGAAGATTAATCTGTAGTCAACACGAAAGTTTAAAAATGGCTTAGAATGTATTCCTAACTACCAGTTTTATAAATGGTATTGTACAATGGTTTTTGATTATTTTATTTTACATGGGATAATATTTTCTATTATCTATAAGTTTTGGGAAAAGAAGAAAACTAAAATTTACTACTGTAGAGGAATATGATAGAAATAGAAGACAGATTTTATGTTTGTCAAATCTCTGATGAGTACCCATATTCAAGACTTAAAGTCATATTTCTTACTATGTTAGACAGATAGCGAAAACATAAAACACCATATGATAAGGCAACAATTCATGACTTTTTTAAATGTACTTATTATGTGATGAAATTTACTTTATTAGCTAATGTTTTGGTTTGAAATATGGGAGGCTGATCTATTTAACAAATTTTAGAAGGCACCTACTGAAAAACACAAATGGTGGGGGGTACTATTTCTACACTTTAATGAATGGTTGAACCTGTTTGGCATTAGTGCTGGGTAAATAAATCAACCCTATTGTAACTTGCTCCCTACACTTGAAAAACTTGTAACGTCACTAAATATTATCTACTTGTAAAGTGTTATTTTGTCAAATGTGGTTTTAAAAAGTTTATTTGAAAAAGAATACACTTTCAGGAGATTAAATGTAGGTTATCATTTGTTTGAGAATGACAACATTTTTATACTACAGAACCAAGGTTTACTGAAGTACCAGTGTTTTGAAGCACTAAGGATCTTCTCAATTAATGTTTTTCTGAATTATATTTGACCTCTATGTCAAGTTTTCCTAGCCTTGGTAGACCAATTATGGATCTATCGTTCCAGGAACTAGTTTTTGGCCTGATGATGCTGGACTGAAATCATTCATTAATCATTAGGAGAGGGGTATTACAAATAATCTTGTGACATTTGTGGTCTTGTTCACTTATATGGGATGGTCATCTGAAAATTGAAAGTTTGAATTACTGTACTTTCACATTTTGGGATTTCATCTTGCATTTTAAGTTGCCTTGCATTTCCCAATTGCTTACTGCTAATTCCTGCATTTCAAGGAATTGGGGCCCTGAAATATAGGAAATGATAAATTAAGATGGGTCTTCAATTACTTTCTGTTGGCATGTTGCATGGCCCCAGGTAAGAAATCTTGCCCTAGTTATCTGATGATGCAGATAACTGGGACCTGGGATCCTAGGACCTGTAGATCCTGTAGAAGAATAATACCTTTTAGATATCATATCAGCAATATTTGTGTATAATCAGTAGGAATGCTTCAGAAATATGGAGAAAAACAGTTTGGGATCAGTGAGTTAAAACAATGAACAGAGCAGCACAGTAAAATCCCTTATATATTAGAGGAAAACAACATTGTTTTATTTACCATGTGAATTCAGAAACCAAGAACACTTAGAAGGTATCACAGGTTTATACCGAAAACATTGTATTGATACTTTTTATATTTTAATATATATTCTAATCCTGATTGTTTATACTCCAATCTATTTATTGGAATAAATATCAAGTAATTTGTCAAATTATCAATTAATTCCAATAAGATTCACTGTGTGAAATATAAAATCAGCACATATAAATATAAAATATATAAGTATATATAATATAAGAAAATGTTTTACATTGTTCTGTTGTGGTTAGGGTAACAAAGGCAACTGTTTTAAAATATTATTCCATTACTTCTACCTCAATGTTTGGTAGAATTAGACCTAAAGCTTTACCATTCGGAGATGTACAGCCTAGAAGCAAGAGGAAACACTGTGATTAAAACATTACCAATTTAAGGCCTAATAACGAGGAGAAACATATGGACTTCTCCTGGAGCTATGGAATATATTTGGTGATAGAAAATCAGTGGTGTAAATGTCTGCCTGGTTGGATTGTAGACAGGCCAGGACAGTAGGTAATCATGCATATGAACAACTTTCACCTTTTTGGCTTTAGCTACTTTTGAAATGGTAGGGATAATAAATAATTATATTTTGAAAAAATACGTTCTAGTCTGAACAGTTCTGTCTGAACTGTTCATCTCTCTATGATCCATTGTAACTAAGATTAGTTTTGCTCCAGTAAGACAAGCTATGCTATCAGGGTAAGATATTCTGGTTGGTCTGTTCCTACATAGAGCAAGGGTAATGGGTCAGGCAGACATTTGTGCCAGTAAGACCTCATTTGGGACATTTTGAGCTGGAGAAGTTTAGAAGTAGCTCTTAAGCAAGGCTTACTTTGAATCCACTAGCTCCACAAAGCTAAATCAGTTGATAAATAAGTACTTGAAAAGGCATCACCTTTGGACCTAGCTATAAAGGCTTCAAAGTATGATAAAATTTCAAATGAAAAAGACTTAAAATAGCTATTGACAAAAATTGTAAATGTGAGCAATTGAACAAACAATATGAGTTTTTTTCCACAAAAACAGAATTTTTACAGAAATAAGATGAATAGCAATTTAGGTAACAATAAGGTTTCCTTGTTACAAATAGGCAACCAAGGATATATGCCTGTCTTAAGATTGCATCATTAGGGGCTGGGAAGGTGGCTCAGTGATAGAGCGCTTGCCTTGCATGCATGAGGCCCTGGGTTCGATTCCTCAGCACCACATAAGCAAAAAGAAAAAAGCCGGAAGTGGCGCTGTGGCTCAAGTGGTAGAGTGCTAGCCTTGAGCTGAAGAGCTGAGGGACAGCTCCCAGGCCCAGAGTTCAGGCCCCACGACCGGACCCAAAAAGAAAAAAAAAAAAAGATTGCATCATTAATTATTTAAATTACAGGATAATACATGCTTCAGCAGCACGTCTACCCGAATTACAAGAGCTATGTTAATGTTATGAAAATTTGTGAAGCATCCCATATTTTTCATTCTTCAGATGCAAGAAATGAAAAACAGTTATTAAAAAGTTGATTACAAATATACAAGTGTAATAATACATGTATTTCATAGAGAAAAAGTTAGTTTGACATCAGTGTATTCAATCTTCACCTTTTCAGAAAGGCCTTTACATAGTATAACCTTTATAAAACTTTTGAAATAAGATAACATTGTCATTTTATCCCAAAGAAATAAAATTCTATAAGGACCTAGGAATTAAAGGAATCTTAAACTGTTTCTATATGGAATGTTAGCTGAAAGGACATATTTATTAATGAACCTATATATTATAAAACAATGTCGAATTCAAAGTACTATATCTAGGGGAGAATGAAATAGATTATGGATATTATACAAACAGAATACTAAATATTTTAAAATATACTTTTTTCAGACAAGCATCAGAAATATCTTTAGTTTCTGTACTACTCATTTCACCAGATAAGTTAAAATTATTTCTTATTAAAAAATCACAAACTCTACAGAAATCATTAGTATACAAATAACTTTTATATATTTTGACATCAAAGTCAGGCAATTCACTTGGAAGAATACCATGCAATCCATGAATTTTTAAAGTAAGATATTGCTGTTGCTTTGTATTGTGAAAATATTTTGTATGGACACATAGGATGGACTGGCAATTTTGAAATTTAAAAAACTTAACCAAACCATTAGGATTTTGGAGAACAATTTGTACAGCCTTCCACAACTTCAAAGAGGTAGTGATACATACTTATTCTTTTGGCAATATCAAATGCAGTTTCTTCCAAGTTGTGCTTCAGACCAGGTTTGATATAATGGTTCAACAGAAGGAGATCTAGCATAACTTTGCTATTTCCATTCCCAGCAGCAAGATGCAAGGGGGTCAAGAGGCCTTTAGTTTGGCCGTTGATATCTGCATCATGATGAAATAAAGAAGCCACTCTGGTATTATTCCATGTATAAGTACTGTACAGGGGTGTCCAGCCATTCACAATTATTACATGAATATCTACCTGGAGCCACCAAGTCATGGACAATGTCTAAGTATCCACTGTAGGCTTCTCGATGAAGGGTATACACATTGTTATCCTTAGTATTCACATGAGTGGCCTTTTTGCAAAGTAGTCTCTGCACTGTAGTAAGGCAATTATTTTGGGCAGAACAAAGAAGAAATTTTCTTGAATCCTTCTCCATTTTTCTTGCAATTGATATCATTTCTCACTTTTTCATCTTGTTCCTCATCTTCATCAGAATTGTGTAGCCAGAGACTTTGAGTGCCTTTGAGAATGAGGTGTCCATGTATTTCCCCAATAGTTCACATTGGATGAACTGGTCAGAAAAATCCGGTGAATTTTCTGCATCTGTTTTTTTCACTATTATTTATTTTCTCTTTTATCATTTTTACTATTCTAAATTATTCTAACTGGAGAGTCAGGAATTGGCAGAGAGCAGAGGAAAAATTTTCCTCCTTATTCAAAGGTACAGACTGAAAATGAGGACCAGTGGTGTCTTCATGTGCAGCTTACTCTAGGAATGAGAAAATAGGAAATAATACCTTCTATGTAAATCAGTTGGGAAATGGCAGAGCAGAAAGTGAAATCATGCAACCAAAAATATAAAAGCAAAATAAATTAGGATAATTATGGAGCAATCATATTACCTATGAGAACCATGAAAGGGAAAGAAGAAGAGAGAGACAGATGTGCAATGATCTAGCTAGCCACAAAATCCATCTCTCTGATCAATTTATAGAGCAAAAAATTTTATTTTTTAAAAGAGATGGAAATAGAATTTAAGATCAGTTGTCTCCATTGTTTTAATTATATTTTTATTATCATAAATACTTGGACAATGGAATTTCCATTCATCAAATCAGTTTTTTTTAAGTATAATGGATCTTTATATAACTTTTCCACACCCTTCCAAAGCTCGCCCCACTTTAATTTTTCCTAGTTTCATACTATCTACATTGAATATTATACTTTCACTCTCTTCCTCCATAACTCTCTTTATTCCTTCCTTTTGACTTCCCCTCACATCTTCCAAGTGATAGTTTCCTGATATATATTTTGTTGGATTAAAAGTTCACTTTTATAAGAAATTACACCTTTGAAATACTCCTCCGCAAATAGCATGCTTTGGTTAATATTTTTGTGTAAACTTGTAATAAAGTTCTAGCTTCCAAATATGAGACAGAACATGGGTCCTTTGTGTGTCTGGCTCTGACTTAGTTCACTTAATATAGTTTTAGATCTATCCATTTCATTGCAAATAATGTAACAGTCCTCATAATGGATGGATGCAATCCAATTTTGTATATGTGCCACACTTTCTCCAACCATCTCTCCGCCAAAGGATATCTGGGCTAATTCCATAACTTGGCTACGGTGAATAGTGCAGCAGTGAACATGGTTATGAAAGTGATTTTACTGTAACTTTTTGGAAGAATTCATCACTACCTTTATGAGAGTAATCCTCTTGCCAGTTTTCCAGAATAAGCACATCCTTCCCTTCATTTCATGACAATGTATTGGAAGTCTTCAGAAAAACAATTCCTCCTACAGGTCTCAATAAGCTAAAACCACACTGTGCCCATATTCTTTCAATACATTATTTCATAAATGTACATATAATTTAGTGAGAACCTTCTATATACTTTCCTAGTGTGGAAATGAGGGACACGATAGAGTAAAAGTAAGAAGTATGTAATTTAATTAGGTATTATCACATTTAAAATCATTTTCAGCTCTAATTCATAGCCTCACATAATATTATTTTAATCTTTATTTGATTACTTCAAATAACCCGTAAATTATAACAAGTGAGTTAAAAGCAAAGGCAAAAAGTGTGGTTTGATTTTGACACTCATGTGTGAGGTTGTACAATATGGGCAAATAGTTGGAATGGAAATAACACATCGTATCCATTTTGTTAACGTAGAGATGGTTTGCCCAAACTGATTCTCACAATTCGCATTCCATTCAACAACAAGAAACGTGATAATTTCTGCTCCTTATTAACTTTTGTTTCCATTTTATTTTATAATGGATGATTTCATAAATCTACTGTAGATACAAAAATATGTTAAAATATTTCTATCCATATGCATTGATATATACATACATGCATATATTACACAGGTTATTATGATAATGAATAACTTCAATAACTGTACAATTTACTAAATTATTAAAACTATCGGCGGCTATTGCCTGGCATCCTGGTTGCTCGGGAGACTGAGATCTGACAATCATGGTTTGAAGCCATCCTGGGCAGGAATGTCATGAGCCTCTTATCACCAAACAACCAAAGAAAATCAGAATTGGAACTGTGGCTCAAAGTAGTAGAGTGGTAGCCTTGAGAGAAAAATTTCAGGGACATCATCCAGGCTCTTAATTCAAGAAATACAACCTACCCAAATAAAATCTATGTAATTTACACCTGTGTAACTAAAGTATTTCCATCACTCAAATGCACAACCATGCTCATTTGCAAGGTAACTCTGTTTTGTCTGAAGTACCACAAAACATTTTCGCTTAAGTTGAAAGCATTGCACCATGGGTTCATTCTATCTCTCTCATGCATTTTTCCACTCACATACTCAAATGTTACAATCATTCCAATTATTTAAAATCATAGCTTTTTACTTTAATACCCATAATATTAGAGTTTGAATTGAGTGTCTTGTGCCCCCTAAATGGGTGTTCTTACCACTTTGTAATGTCTCCAGCCCTAAATTATCCTGATTATTTTTCAGATACTTGTGTATGATCTTTGGCTCATTCCATGTTATGTTATTAGTCCTGGAATTTAGAATAACAGATGCATGGCATTGTGTACATATCTTTCTGTCCAGTCTGGGCTTTAACCTCTATCCTCACAAGAGTAGACTCCCATGTAGTCAGGATTGTCATAAGCTTGTCATAGCTGATGTTTTTTTAAGTCTTTGCATTTCCTGCAGGTTCTTGAGTACTGAATAAATTTGTTTTCTTGGGTTGTTTTGTTTCATTTGAATGTATGTGTTGAGTTGTTCCTCACTTTTCCTTTTGTTTCTTTCAATCAAGTTCTTACCTAAAGTTCTGAGAAACCAATTCTTATTTTTCATGATAGTCAATGTGAACACGATTCATTCCATAGCAATTTCAGTAGTATTTAAATACCTTCATATCTATGAATGGTATATAAATGATAAGTGCTGCAAAGGTTCTTTTTATTTTCACAGCAGTCTTTGTCATACACAGACAGATCATGAAATATATGAAGAAATAAAACTACAGATGCTAGCAAGGAGAAGAAAAACCTATTATTAATTGTTTGACAGAGGCTTCCCTTCTAGTGAAAGAAATACGTTGCTTGATGCAGGATTTCACAAAATTATATTGCTTGGAGGAATCTAAACAATCATCTAATTCTACAGAATTGAGGGACACGAATCGACCTTCTGAATAATTTACATTTGGGTCAAATAAAAGCGTGCTTCCAAAAAGAGAGTTGACTTTAGAGAAACAAGATGAGTTGTATGTAAATAGGTGCTTAGCTGATTTTGTTAATTTGTAAACTAATACAGGGAAATAGATTACAGCAAGGTAAAAAAAGAACTTTGCATTGAAATACTCATTGGCGTGTGTGTGAGAGAGAGAGTGTGTAGAGAGTGTGTGTGTGTGGGGGGGTGTGTGTGTACACATGCACGCATATATACACACGGGCATGTGCAAGTGCTCATTCATTCATTCATCATTCCTGAAGCTTGATAGTGCCTGGGCACTCTCCCGCAGCTTCTGTGACCAAGGATAGTGGTTTAACACTTGAGCCATTGTTCCACTTCTGTTTTTTTGGAGATAATCGCATTTATTTTCATGATTGGACTGGCTTTGGATAGTGGTCTTCATATCTCAGCCTCCTGAGTTGCTAGCTAAGCTTCTTCAGCCTCTAAGTAGCTAGTTAAAATTGGGCCTGTCCTCTATGATTCACTGCTCTTTTATTCTTGTCCTGAGTTGTTCACATGCCTAAGTCATAAATATGTCTAGTTTCTTTAAACAATACTCTTACTGCTTGGCACTTGGGGCTTCCATCTGAACTCTTTAACTATTGAGGAGGCTTGAGAACAGAACCCAGGCCAAAAGTTTAGTGGACTTCCTTCTCAATCTATACCTGGGTGCATTGTATTATTTCCACCATCCTGCACTATTTACAGGTTAAGATTGGAAGGGCTGCAGAATACAGGCCGGCCAAGGTAGGAATCTAGACAAGTTGGTGTGCAACTCTTATGCCGTCAGTAATGAGGTTAAAAAGACAGATCAGGTGCTTGTTGTTGTGGAAAGGGAACCCCTATCCTAAAATTAACCAGTCTAACAAAAACCATACCCCAAATTGAACACAATTTCCCACAACAAAAATAAGTATATACATTAACATACAGAACTTAGTACAATCTGCTCTTTTTTCTAATATCAGCTTCATCTGATTATCTTATGATGTGACAGAATAGTTTCTTCATTAAACTTATTATATATTTAAAACGACCTAGAAAATTCTTTCTCACTTATTAAGTGCAAACAAATGGCAAATTGCCTCATTTCTTATATATTTGACTACCACTATAAATTCATCTTGTGATTATTATTAATAGTAATATATTCTGATTTATTACTTTACTTTGTAACAGTTTTTAAACTTTTCACTTCTCTGCTGAAGTTGAAGTATATAAATAGTATCATCAAATTATATTACTTGGGTACTTAGGGCAGTTTTCTAAAAAGTTTTTAACCAATGGCTTCTAGTAATTCTGTTTTTTTTTTGGGGGGGGGGTTCTGGTCCTGGAACCTGAACTCTGGGCCTGGGCGCTGTCCCTCAAGGCTAGCTCAAGGCTAGCACTCTACCACTTGAGCCACAGCGCCACTTCCGGCTTTTTTTTCCTGTTTATATGATGCTGAGGAATCAGACCCAGGGCCTCAAGCATGCAAAGCAAGCACTCTACCACTGAGCCACCTTCCTAGCTCTCTACAAATTCTTAATTGGTATATTATTTAGTTTACTTTTAATTTCAATTTAATTTTATGGTAAAGGTAATGTACAGAGGGGATACAGTTACTTAAATAAGGTAATGAGTACATTTATTATGGAAGGAACATTGTTATCTGTTCCATTGATTTTTTTGAACACAAAAAACCTACTGATGTTTTTCCTGTTGTTATTGACCAATGGGTATTTTCTTTCTTTGTTCATGCATTTTTTATTATAAAATTGATATACAGAGAGTTTACAATTCCTTAAGTCAACTAAAGAGTACACTTTATTATCTAAATTTCAAATTTTGAACTTATTTTGTTTTGTTTCTTTAGGGTAATTCTTTTTTCAGAGTTGTAGGATTAGTTAAGTTAGTTTTGCATAATTTTAACACATGTAAATTATTCAGACATATATTTTGCTTTCAAAATAGTTAACATGTGAATATGTAAAAAATTATTTTCTTAAATTTTATATGGTTGTGAATTTAAATAAATTTATTTTGTTATAGTCCTAAACATATTTGTCCATGTAACAAATACTGATTTTCAAGAAACACATACTTTATTTAAAAAGGATTTATTACCTGGTCACTTTTTAGAAATATTTGTACTTGAATTAAAAAAAAATGTTTGAGCTGGGCATAGTAACTTGTGGTTTCCATTTTCTAACAATGGTGAGAAGTGTAAATAGGGTTTGTAATTCGGGAGAAATGGAGAAATTATGAGACCTTATCATAAATTTCCAGAGTGAAATGATTAGATATATAGCATCCCTAGCAAGATATAGAGCACTTGGTTATCATCTTCTAAATCTTGAGTTAAAACACCAGTAACATCAATCTTTTGTCAAACTAAAAGGACACATGTTTCAAAATGTGTATTATTTAAAACTTGTTTATAAAATTCTCATGTCTTTTATTTCTTAATTTTCAATTTACTCAATCTATAAGAATCCAAGTATCTTGTGACTATTTTATTTCTACTAAACTTTTAAATAGTATGAGCAATATTATGATTTCATATATTAAAATACTTTTACTATTTGTGATAATTTCCTCTGCTTAATATGATAATAACAATATTCCAAATGTGTGTATGTGGTATGTGTGTGTGTGTTTATGTGGGTTTTGTGTGTGTGTGCTTTGTGTTTACTTTGCAATGCTTGGGAGATCACACAATTGCTTCACATATGTTAGGCCAATGTTTTACCACTGAGCTATACTGTCTAGTTATAATATAAATTGTATTTTAAATTATAACTTTTAAATTTTCATTCCTAGTGTATTTTTTATATGATAAAATGTGATCCATCTTCTATCCACGTTAGCAATTATTATTTTTATTCTTTCTCTTATTTCTTTGGAAATAAATTATATTCCTATTACAATATCTTAACATTGTAACAGCTCTATACAATGCTTTATTTTCTATTTTATTTTTCCCATGTTATCTGACTTTCAGTCCAAACTATCAGGTGGATTAAAAAGAAACTAGATTCAGGACACTTTATTTTTCTCCTCGTCTTCTCTGAAGTCTTTCTGTTTTTTAAAACAATACCAATGACATACAGCTCCTATGTGGTCCACCATTCTTCCTCCTCTCACTCTCTTCTGCAGTACAGCTCAAGTCATTATCATTCAGCTTCATTATGCTGTAACGTTATCTAAATCTTATCTTATTCCTAAATTAATTTTAGTTACATTGAGCAGTCTCTAAAGACATTTTCTATATATAATATCAGGGGTTTGTATTTTCACAAGGTGTGAAATATGAGTGACTATGAAATATTTAGATATCTCTGTAGAGTATTGGTCCACCTGCTCAATAATCTCGTATGTAAATTCAAGGAATACAGGTCAGTCAGAGCAATCTTGTAAAATGGTGTAGCTTGAGACTTCATACAAATTTGAATAGTATTACCATGGTTAGTAGTGAAGACAACATAGTTCAACTATAAGAACAGACACATAGAATAAGGTAACAGATTTGTCAAAAATAAATTCTTAGTTTTATGGTCCACAGATTTTGAAAAGGATGCTATAATTTTATGAAATAAAAACAGAATCTTAAATGGTTGTATTGGCACTATTGCCTCGCTAGATTTAAAGAATGATCTTAGACTACTGCCTCAATCCTTTGTTTGTTTGTTTGTATGTCTGCCATGGGGTTTGAACTCTTGGCTTTTGCGCTATCCATGTGCTCTTCAGCTCAAGGTGAGCACTCTACCGCTTGAGCAACAGCAAAACTTCCGGTTTTGTAGTGGTTTATTGGAGATAAGTGTCTCATGGACTTTCCTGCCCGGGCTGGCTTTAAACCACGATCCTCAGATCTCAGCCTCCTGAGTAGCTGGGATTAAAGGCATGAGCCACCGGCACCTGGCCTATCTCAAACCTTATAAAGAATGATTATCAAATTAAATGTGAGATGTAAAAATCTATAAAACATAAATGTAAAAATTCATGACATTGATCAGTAAAGGTTTCTAAAAATTTGACATGGAAAACATTACTGGCTAAAGAAAAGCAAGAACTGGATTATATCAGTGATAACCTTTCAAAATTCAAGGGACACTATAACAGAAATGAAAACATATCTAATAGAGGGCACACATTTGTTACTGCTCTAATGTTAATGCTACAATGATTCTGAAACTTAAGTATTTTTATATCTTCTAATTCTATATAAATTTTTTCCTGAATAGGATATTTCTTTAAATAACATATGTAAATTAATAGTCAATAGGAGGAGCATATGAAATAAGCTCCTCTTTAATGTCTAAGAAATAATAAAAAGAAAACTCACTAGTATGACCATAATATAAAAAGAGGACGCAAAATATAGTAATGCATTTGTGGAGAAATTGATATACTTCTCATAGAGATCAATTTGTAAAATACTGCAATCATTTTAGCAAACAAGTTTTAAAGTCTTCAAAAGGTGAAAGAGAATTGTATAGGATCCAGGCATTACACTTCTATGAATGTATTAAACAGAAGTAAAAAACTTCTTTGGACAGAGAATGTAGTTAATTGACAGTGAACTTGAATAGTATGTGTGAGACCGTGGAAATGATCCCCAAAAACAAATTTTGAAAAGACACACTATAGAGGATATATGCTGGGCAAATTCCGGTAACTGAATTTTATATCTATTTAAATGTCTGTTCTAAAATTTACAGCATTTCTATTTGAAGAAATGCAAGTTTGTGAAAATTAGGCTTTGAAAACCTATGAAGTTACAATTCACTTCGAAAGCACTAAAATGTATACAATAAAAGGTGATAATATAGAGTTCCAGGAAGATGGCAGAGGAAAAGCTGGAATCTGAAGAAGCTCTCGCATAGAAAGTAGTTTTAGAGTTCCAGTGAACAGTCCTAAGCCAGAGAATCAGACCAAGTGTGCAATCACAGGACAGAGAGTTAGGCCAGAGAGGGAAAACCCAGTCAAGGAGACACATCTGAGCACTTGCCAGCAGCCGCGTCAGCGGGGGCAGCGGGGGCGACAGAGACCACAGAGCAGCATACGTGAGCCACAGAGATCACGAGACAAAGGAGCCAGATGCAGCTGGCGAGCAGACTCTACTCAACACCAGCAAGGACCAATAGGGAGCAGACATCTTCATCCTGCAGTTCGCAGACCAGAGACGACCCAGGAACCAAGACTCAGTGTGAGTAGAAGCTTGATGGCCTCGATCCTTCTCAGGGAGCAGAGGAGGGAAGGCCAACCCCCCCCCCCCCCAGTCAGGAGATCTCCATCTTGGATCCCGACAAAGCTCAATGGAGTTGCTAGCTCCAACTCAGGCCTTGGAATAAAACGAGTCATTTAGCAGGTCACAAGAACTTAACGGCAGCGTGACCTACCAGACTCAGCTCCACCCAGGGAAAAGTCACCCAGCTCAGGGACCAGCCCTAGGAGTGGCTTTCTTCACTGGGTAATCAGAGCGAGAGGCTGCCCCTCCCTCTAGCAGCATCAACAATAAATTGAAATTCAGTAAACAGAAACCCTGAGAATGGCTCCAGGCTGGGCTCTGTGAGTTTTTCACAAACTAGACCCAGGGAAAAGCTACTGCTTGTTGAAATGCCTCAACTCTACCCAGAACCTAGCCTCATCACTGCATCCCCCTCTTTTGTGATTCTCAAAGATGATCAGCCTCCCATTAAACTAACCTGGAAGGAGGATCTCAAAATCCTGGGTAAAGCAGAGCATTTTTCTGCCTGTTCAAACAAACTGACTTAAGAAACCAATTAAGCCACAGGACCACAAGCAGACCAGAGACTCCAACAAGAGGCTGGTTACAGACACAAGGGAGATACAGGATTTTTCCCACCCCTCCCAAAAAAAATCAAAGAGCATTTTTTTTTTTCTTATTCTTCTTCTTCTACTTCTTCTTTTTCTTTTGGTACCTTATATAAAAAAATTTTCTTTTCTTTTCTAAAACTTTTTATAATCTTAATTTTTGACTTTTTTGAAAAAAAATTGTTTTCCAGTAACTTTTTTTTCCTCTTATAATTTTTATTTTAGGGATACGTGAATGTGCGTTTTTCTTTCTTTTTTTTGTCTTCTTTCTCTTGTTTTTTCTTTTTTAATTATCTTTTTGTTTTTTGATTAGCTCTGCTGAACTTCTGATCTTTTTTTCTTCCTTTCTTATCCTTTTCACCTTTTCCTCTCTTTTGTTCTTCTTTATGTGACTTAACTCTTGTCGTGCACATCCTCAGATAAACCCGTAATTAATTAGTAGACCCTATACCCCATTGTGTACACACTTAATCCACAAATTTATTACTCAATTCAAAACCTCTGAGACTTAAATTCCTTAATAGCAGTACTACTTCCTTATACCTATATAATATTATAAGCATTTTTATTTTTAAGTTTTCCACATCTCCTCTATGTCCCTCCTCTCCTCTCAATATTTTCACTTTACTCTCTAAATAGATTGTTATCAATTCTACATAATATTATTAATTTTTACTTTTCTATTTTTTCTCGTCTCTTTTCTTTTCCCATTCCCTTTCTTCTTTTTTTCTCTCTCTCTAATTTCATCCTACCCAACCTATTTCCTGCATTGAAATTAGGACTTAGTTAACTATCCCTATGCCTCCCCACACCAATCTATTCCTATTTTTTACCCACATCTCTCCCTAACCCTAATAATTTCTGGTTTTCCAAATTCTCTGCTGTTCGAGGCCCTTTAATATATAGTTGTTAGATGTTGTATAGATGTATCTGTTGAACAAGATTTTATCTGTAGACTATTGACTGTACAAATTCAGACTTTGGTTGATGGTTGCCTTAAGAGAGTGTTTGAGCACAAATCTGTTGCTATTTACATCTCAAATGGGCAGAGTAAGCCAGAAAAACACAAAAAAATGGCAAATCCGGGTATATCAACTCCCAAACTTGATAATCAGGGGACAAAACAGATAATTAATAATCCAGAGGAGAGTTCCCAAATAGCTCTACAAACACTGCTGGCAAACATGATAAATGAAAAGATGGAAACCATACAAAGGACTCTGTATGAGCGTGATAGGGAGAGAGAGGAGGCAATCCAAAAGTTTATACAGGAATATCATAAGTGTGAGGAAGCTACTCAAAAACTGATACAGGATTTGTGTGAGCAGCTTGAGAATACTCAAAGAGAAAGGCAGGAATGGCGTGAGCAGGCTGAGAACACTCAAAGAGAACTGCAGGAATCCCACGAACAGGAGGAAGCTAATCAAAGAGTAATGCAGGAATCAAAAGAGCAGGAAGAGAATACACAAAGATCACTAAAGGCATTCATGGAATCCATTAACAAAGAGCTGAAGGAAGTCAGGGAGAACACAAAGGGAATGCTGGAACCCAACAGAAGGAATGGGAGTCCAAGGAAACCATAATCAATCAACTAAGTGATTTGAGAATAAACAATGAACACCAAATTATGGAAGTAAAGTAATTCATACAAGAACTAAAACAGAGCTTCAACAAAGAATTTGAAGTCATCAAAGCTGACCAATTAGAAGGAAAAGAGATCAAAAACAATGTAGAAAGTCTTGACAGCAGGTTAGACTATGCAGAAGATCGAATCTCAGGGATTGAAGAGAGCCTAGATATAATAGAGCAAGAACATACAACCATCCAAGACAAGTCCAAGAAATATGATAGATCTATCCAAGACTTAGAAGACACCATCAGAAGGCCTAATCTAAGGATAATGGGTGTAGAGGAGCACCTAGAAACAGAAGTTAATGGCCTAGGAAATTTGTATAACAGGTCCTAGCAGAGAACATCCCAAACATAAAAAAGATAGGCCTATTCAGATACAAGAAGCTTTTAGAACCCCAAATAGACCAGACCAGAATAGGACATCCCACTCTCACATTATAATCCCCACAGGATCAACTCAGACCAAGGGAACGATCCTTAAAGCTGTCAAGGAGAAAAGATTAATCACCTATAAAGGGAAACCAATTAGAATCACCTCAAATTTCTCAGCAGAGACAATCAAAGCAAGAAGAGCCTGCAATGAAGTATGCCATGCCCTAAAAACAAACAACTATCAAAACCAAGAATACTGTACCCAGCTAAACTCTCCTTCATAACTGAAGGCCAAATAAAAACCTTCCATAGCAAAGAAAAATTGAAACAATACATCTCCACCAAACCAGTCCTACAAAAGAATCTTAAAGATGTCCTAAACATAGAAAACCAACAAGACTGCAATAAAGGTCAAGAAACTGCACCCAAACTGAAAATCCAAGAAACATAGGAAGAAGCCAGTTTGCGCAGCCACCACGAAGGTGGATGACATGGCAGGAACTCCCAAATACCTCTCAGTCCTTTCTCTTAACGTTAACGGAATGAACTCTCCAATTAAGCGACATAGACTGTCTAGTTGGATTAAAAAACAAGACCCTTCTATCTGCTGCCTTCAGGAGTCTCATCTTGCCCATAAAAACAAACACATTTACTATGTTAAACTTGGATGAAAATCTACCAAGCAAACGGCCCCCATAAACAGGCGGGAGTTGCAATCCTAATACCAGATAAAATAGACTTCAAATTAAAAGTAGTGAGAAAACATAAAGAAGGTTGCCACATACTCATTAAGTGATCTATCCTTCAGGAGGATATTACAATTCTAAATATTTATTCACCAAACAATGGAGCACCCAAATTTATCCAAGAAACACTAATTTCCCTCAAATCCCATATAACTCCAAAGACATTAATTGTTGCGGATTTTAACACACCACTCTCCCCACTAGATAGATCAACTGGGCAAAAACCCAACAGAGAACCGCAAATCAAAACAGCTGTATAGATCAACTAGACTTAACAGACATCTACCGAACATTTCACCCAGCAGCATCAGAATACACATTTTCCTCAGCAGCACATGGAACGTTTTCTAAAATAGACCACATTTTAGGCCACAAAGCAAACTTGTGTAAATTCAGAAACATTGAAGTTATATCTTGCATTCTCTCTGACCACAAGGGAATAAAATTAGAACTCAACACCAAAAGCCACCCAAGAAAGTCCGGTTTCACATGGAGGCTGAACAACACACTGCTGAATCATGAATGGGTCATGGAAGAGATTAGAAAGGAAATTCAAATGTTCATGGTATTCAACAAAAATGAACACACAAATAACCAGCTCCTCTGGGACACAGCAAAGGAAGTACTCAGAGGCAAGTTTATAGCTCTGAACTCCTACATCAACATATTGGAGAGTTCTGAAACCAACACTTTAATGACACATCTAAACCTCCTTGAAAAAGAGCAGCAAGATAAACCCCAATCCAATAGCCGGAAAGAAAAAATTAAAATTAAATCAGATTTAAAGGAATTAGAATCCAAAAAAACTATAGAAAGAATAAACAAAACAAAGAGTTGGTTCTTCGAAAAAATTAACCAAATTGACAGACCATTAGCAAATCTTATCAGAAAAACAAGAGAACACACCCAAATTAATTAACTCAGTGATGAGAATGGAAACATCACCACGGAAACAACCAAGATTCAGAACATTATAAGGGAATACTTCTCAAAACTTTGTGCTAATAAGTTTGAGAACATGACAGAAATGGACCTTTTCCTGGCAAATATTGACCTGCCAATACTAAACCAAGATGAGTTAATCCATCTTAACAGGCCCATATCAAGCAATGAAATATAAACAGCAATAAGAGATCTCCCAGCTAAGAAAAGCCCAGGACCAGATACAGCTGAATTTTACAAGGCCTTCAAAGCAGAGCTCACACCAATTCTCCTCCAACTCTTCAATGAAATTGAAAAAGAAAGTTCACTCCCGAACACATTCTATGAAGCCATCATAACCCTCATCCCAAAACCAGGAAGGTACTCAACAAAGAAAGAGAACTATAGACCCATTTCTTTGATGAACATTGATGCAAAACTTCTCAAGAAAATTTTGGCCAATCGACTTCAACAATTCATCCAAAAAATCATACACCACGATCAAATAGGATTCATTTCAGTGATGCAATCTGGTTCAATATACGCAAATCAATTAATATTATCCATCATATCAACAGGAGCAAGAATAAGAACCACATGGTTATCTCAATAGATGGAGAAAAAGCATTCGACAAGATCCAACACCCCTTTAAGATGAAGGTTTTAGAAAAATTAGGAATCCATGGAACATTCCTCAATACAATAAAGGCTGTATATGACAAGCCTACAGCCAGCATTATGCTTAATGGTGAAAAACTAAAGCCATTTCCTCTTAACTCAGGAACAAGTCAAGGATGTTCACTCTCTCCACTTCTCTTCAACCTAGTATTAGAATGCCTAGCTACAGCAAAAAGACACGATGCAGACATAAAGGGGATCCAAATAGGGAAAGAAGAAATAAAACTCTCCCTCCTTGCAGACGACATGATCTTGTATTTAAAGAATCCCATAGACTCCACTCCCAATTTACTCAAGCTGATTCAAAACATTGGCAAAGTAGCAGGTTATAAAATTAACCCCCAAAAAGCAATGGCTTTTCTGTATGCCAACAATGAGAAAAGTGTGGATGAAATTAGGAAAGCAACTCCATTTTTAATAGTCCCACAAAAAATAAAATACTTACGAATTAACTTAACAAAGGAGTGAAGGACCTCTATGATGAAAAATTTAAAATCTTGAAAAAGGAAATCAACACAGAACTTAGAAAATGGCAAAAACCTCCCATGATCCTGGATTGGAAAGATTAAAATCATGAAAATGGAAATACTTCCCCAGGCTATCTACAAATTCAAGATACCTATCAAAATTCCAACCTCATTCTTCAAGGAAATAGAAGAGGCAATCCAAAAATTCATATGGAACAATAAAAGACCCCGAAGAGCAAAAACGCTCCTCAACGAAAAGAACACTGCTGGAGGAATATCAATACCAAATTTCAAACTTTACTATAAAGCCATAGTAATCAAAACAGCTTCGTATTGGCATAAGAACAGACCTCAGGAACAATGGAATAGAATTGAAAACACAGAAATGAACCTACAGACCTATAGCCATCTAATCCTCGATAAAGGAGCTAAAACAATAGAATGGAACAAAGACAGCCTCTTCAGTAGATGGTGCTGGCAAAATTGGTTAACTACTTGTAGAAAACTAAAGGTAGATCCTTATATATCACACTGCACCAGAATCAACTCCAAATGGATCAAAGACCTCGAAGTCAAAACAGACACTCTGAAAACATTACAGCATGGAATAGGAGAAACCCTAGGTCTCCTTCCCTCAGGCCCGAAATTTTCTGAAAAGAGACCCGGAAACAAAACATATCAAAGAAACCTTGGACAAATGTGATTGCATAAAGTTGCAGAGCCTCTGCATGGCAAAGGACATAGCTAGCAAGATCAATAGAAAGCCCATGGATTGGGAGAAGATCTTTACTAGCCATACAACGGACAAGGGTCTCATATCTAAAATATATTTGGAACTCAAAAAATTAAATCCCCCAACAACAAATCCTCAAAGAAACAACTGCCCAATAAATAAGTGGGCTAAAGACTTAAAGAGAAACTTCTCTGAAGAAAAAAGAAGGATTGCCTATAGACACATGAAGAAATGCTCAACATCCCTATCCATAAAAAAATGCAAATCAAAACAACATTGAGATACCACCTCACTCCAGTTAGAATGGCAAAAATCATGAACTCTAACAACAACAGATGCTCGAGGGGATGTGGACAGAAGGGAACCTTACTTCATTGTTGGTGGGAATGTAAACTTGTTCAACCACTTTGGAAAGCAGTTTGGAGGTTCCTCAAAAGACTTCACATATAGGTCCCCTATGACCCAGCTATCCCACTTTTGGGCATTTACCCAAATGTTTAAAAACAAGACCACACTACAGCTACCAGCACAACTATGTTTATTGCAGCATTATTTACCATAGGTAAGATATGGAACCAACCCAGATGCCCTTCCGTAGATGAATGGATCAAGAAAATGTGGTATATATACACAATGGAATTCTATGCCTCCATCAGAAAGAATGACATTGCCCCATTTGTTAGGAAATGGAAAGACGGAAAAATTTATATTAAGTGAAGTAAGCCAGGCCCAAAGAAACACAGGTTCCATGGTTTCCCTTATTTGCAATATCTAGTATGTGTATGAGTCAAGCAGAAAAGGTCAGATAATGTGATGTTAGGAAAATGAACCCTTAGATATGTATTTTAATGTTTTTTTCTTTCATGCATGTGTTTCTAACCCATTTATAAGATTATTTCTTTGTTGCTTAGTATGTCCCTCCCCCACAGTTTAACCCCCACTTTCAGTATATTTGATGTCAGTATAACTTGTGGAGGAGATGGGGCAAACAAGTCGTTTAAGGATTCTGGTGGACCTGTGGCAACAATGAGAAGTACAAATTGTCATGTCAAAAACGAGCTTAGCAATGGCGGTGGGGGGGAGAGGGAGGAAGGATTGGGTGGGGGGAAGGGGGAGGCTGGGAAGGGAGGTGAAGGGTAAACAAAGGAGGAGGCTGCAATGTTTGCTAAGAAATGTATTCATTATCCTGCCAATGTAATTGCAACCCCTCTTTACAGTAATTCACAAATAAAATAAAATAAAATAAAAAGCAGTAAAGGTCAGATAATGTGATATTAGGAAAATGAACCCTTAGATATGTATTTTAATGTTTTTTTCTTTCATGCATGTGTTTCTAACGCATTTATAAGATTATTTCTTTGTTGCTTTGTATGTCTCTCCCCCAGAGTATAACTCCCACTTTCACTATATTTGATGTCAGTATAACTTGTGGAGGAGATGGGGAAAAATAAGTCGTTTAAGGATACAGGTGGACCTGTTGCACCAATGAGAAGTACAAGTTCTTATGTCCAAAACGAGCTTTACAACGGCGGTGCGTGGCGGGGGGGCGGGAGGATTGGGGGGGGGAGGGTGGAGGCTGGGAAGGGATGTGAAAGGTAAACAAAGGAGGAGGCTGCAATGCTTGGTAAGAATTGTATGCATTATTCTGGTCATGTAATTGTAACCCCTCTGTACAGTATGTTCACAAATAAAACAAAATAAAATTAAATTTAAAAAAATAAAATAAAAATAGGTGATAATATATGTAAGTGAATTGCATGTCAGGAAAAAAACACTATTGTTAAAACTTCTTCACACAAAATGCAGAATAGCTAAAAAGATGTTTTTGGTGTTGGCTAAAAATTCTTTGTAAACTACGGCTTTTAAAACAAAGATGTGGGACTGGTAAGGTTTCTCAGTGGTATAGCGCTTGCCTTGCATGCTCAAGGCCCTGGGTTCGATTCCTCAGTACCACATAAGCAAAAAGTAAAAAGCTGGAATTGGTGCTGTGGCTCAAGTGGTAGATCGCTAGCCTTGAGTAGAAGAGCTGAGGGACAGTGCCCAGGCCCAGAGTTCAGGCCCCAAGACCGGAACCCTCCATAAATTAAGAAAACAAAAACAAAAAACAAAGATGTGATTTCTGTTTATTTTGAGGGTATTTTGTCCATTTGAGTTTATGCAGAGATAACTTAATCCAAAAGTATATGTGATAACTGGAATACCTATACCTAGGGATTATGCATCTCTTCTAAGTAATTTTTTATTATTTTTATTTTTTTATTGAGAAAATACTGTACAGAGGGGTTACAATTACATGGGCAAGATAATGAGTATATTTCTTATCAAGCATTGTAGTGTCCTCCTTTGCTTCCTCTTCCCATCCCTTCCCATCCTCCCCTGCCGCCCCACACAATCCTCCTCCCTACACCCCCTCACACCAAAGTTGTAAAGTTCATTTTTCGACATAAGGACTTGTACATCCTCATTGTTGCAATGGGTCCACCTGTATCCCTATTTCTTTCCCATGGTTTCCCTTATTTGCAATATCTAGTATATGTTTGAGTCAAGCAGAAAATTTCAGATAAGGTGATGTTAAGGAAATGAACCCTAAGATATATATTCAAATGTTTTTTTTTTTCTTTCATGCGATTGTTTCTAACACATTTATAAGATTATTTCTTTGTTGCTTTGTATGTCCCTCCCCACAGTATAACCGCTGCTTTCACTGTATTTGATGTTGGTATAATTTGTGGAGGGAAAGGAGAAAAACTTCTAAGTAATTGAGAAACTTTTCTGGAAGAAACTTTTAGGAAATGACAGAAGACACAAATCTATGCATCTGCATTTTATGTAAGTCATATGTAACTTGCTCAATCCAATTGCTTATCTCTACCTTGCTAGGAAAAACGTATTCTCAAGATAAGAGCCAAAAGCAGTGAAAAGAACAAAATACACAATCATCTTGATTTATTTGTGAAAGTAACAATTGAAATAAAACAATTCCTCTTAAGGGACTCCTATATTAGTGTATGTGAAGATGTTCCTGAATGCCAATATCCATTACATTTTTGGAATTTTAATTTCTACTAACATGTGAAAACTAGAACAAGAAAACGTACATAGACTTAGAGTGAACCAGCCTTCAAATCATTTTCTTAATTGTTTTGAAATTACAAAAGAATTGATACTCCTTTGCTTTGGAAATAATTTAACAATATTTATCACATGATAATTCAAATACCAAGCAAGAGTAATTTTATATAATCATTATAAATATCATTTTATTACTATTGTAAAATAGAAGAAAAAAAAACAGTCCCAATATATGACCTACCTATCATTATTCTTAACTTCTAATCATTACCTAAATATCTTAATCTAAATAGTCATGTCTTTAACATAGACGTAAATATTCTATACTTGTTTACTTAAAATTTTCCAGGGGTATGTATTCATGTTTCTAAGAACTGTTCAAAGCAGTTAAAAGATGCTTTTGTGAAATTAATGTGATACAACTTGTTGTTGTGGGTGTTGTTTGCAAGGCCTGGGCATTGTCCCTAAGCCTTTTTATTCTCAAAGAAAGCACTCTATAACTTGAGGAAAAGAGCTAATTCCTGTTTTTAGTGGTCAATTGGAGATAAGAATCTAACAAGTACTGTTCGGTCTGGGCTTGTTTTGAAAACAATTCTAAGATCTCAGCACCCAGAATAGCTTGTATTATAAGGGTGAGTTACCAGCACTTGGTTTCATGAAGTTTTTTTTTAATTTTAATTATGTTTTAAGATGTTTGTTTCACTATGATATATATCATGTATATATTTCTGATGACAAATAATCTCTAAAAATGTACCATTCTATACATAACATATATATATATATATATATATATATATATATATATACAGACTCCCTCTAAAAATTTTATGTTACTATTTTTACCTTTTTCATTTCAAAGATATACAGTCTATTTTTCTAAAAGTTTACTAGAATAAAATAACTCATATTTCAATAGAAAGTAGAGTTTATTACTTTCAAGGGAATTTTAGATATACACATGATATTGTAGTAACATTTACAGTATATTACTTGAAAAGGTTCTGCCGAAACTCTTAAATATTTGTTTGTAGTTAAGGAGAGAGAGGAAGTTAATTAATACTGATTAGGAATTTGCAATGCTTCAAAAAATCTATTCCATAATTTGTTATAAGCACATAGTCAAGCTACCTGATATGGTTTAGTTTCTTTGTTTATTTGTTCAAAATTTCAATATGGATGCATGCACACTGGTAACATTAAAATTATTAATCAAAAGACAAATGATAGTAAAATCATAGACACATATCCGACGTTCAATAATTAGCACTTATGATGCTAATAATAATTTGGATGGAGAGGATGATGACCACAGTGTAGCCTGACAATGACGATGTTGTGATTGAAAAGGAAAAAAAAACAAACTTTAATTATCTTTGAAGCCATAGTTATAAACAGCGGTGGATTACATACAATAACAATAATAAGAGGAAGGCTGGGAAGGTGGCTCAGTGGCAGAGTGTTGGCCTTGCCTACATGAGGCTCTGGGTTTGATTCCTCAGCACCACATAAGCAGAAAAAGCGGGAAGTGGCACTGTGGCTCAAGTGGTAGAGTGCATTGAGCTGAATAGCTGAGGGACAGTGCCAGGCCCAGAGTCCAGGCCCCATGACGAACCAAAAAAAAAAAAAAACAGAATAAAAAGAGGAGAGTTTCAATATCAAGAAATACAATCACAGAAATAAGTAGAGACAGTAAAAACCCTAATGTTATTCCAGCAGTCTTTCTAATGTATACTCACTGTTCTTGGTGATATTATTTTCTTATAAATAAAATCTTTTATTTCCATATTTTGATCGACTAAGATGTAGGTTTCAACTTAGTGTGATTAGTTCAAATGACATTGTCATATAGATACTACTCAATAACCAATGTTTTCCAATGATATATTAAGAGTATGTTCTTGATTACAGCTGTAAATACATGACACAATTTACATAATACCACTTACTTATCTGCAGTTACCATAAAATGACACAAGCTGCAGAGCCAGGAGTTAAAATTTATTTTTATTTCTGCATGAAACTATTTCTGACTTTATACCAACAAACTGAATTTGACTCTTTCCTTATTTTTAAGCTAAGGTAGAAAATTTAAGGACTGTTTAATTTCTTTTTCCTTGCTCTAGAAGTCAACATTTATATTCTTCAATATTTCTAGTAGATTACATCCATTTACAGATGAGAAATGTAAGACCAACAGTAAATGTTGTGAGTAAATAATGGTACTAGAATTTTTGTCTGAGTTCTTCACTCTGTGTGCTTACAAGGAGAGCCATTTAGTGTTGGAGAGGACCAATATGAAAAGAGTATGGGGAAAAATGCATACTTTGTAAACAGTTGTTTTAGGACTGAGTGACTGGTGATGAGTATTTGCAATAGGCTGGTGTCAAGGGCATAAAAAGGAGTATATAGAAATTACATTAGTGACAGAAACTGAGAAAATCTTGGTCATTCATTTATCTAATGGATGGGGGTAGGGTAAGAGGAAATCTAAAGTGTTTCCACATCTCTGTCTCCTAACTATGTTAGTTACATTCTTGGTGATAAGGACTACATGTGGAGAAGATGGATTTAGAGGAAAAAACTCTCTGATAGTTCTAAGGTTTATGTAAACAGATGCAAAGATAGGTCTGTTTGAACATCATCAAAATATCCACCAACATGAATATGAAAAATAATAATAAAATCAGGGACATTATTAAAGGGAAAAGGAAAAGGAAAGTTCTGACGAAAGTGAACAATGTGAGTATGAGTGTGGATAAGATTGGAGGAATAAATAAGGAAACAAAAAAGTAATAAACACAGATTTACAGAAGAAAAGGAAGGAAAGAATTTTCAGGAAGATATTGAAGGAAATCTACCATTTGGATTTGAAAAGTAAAAGGACATAGACAAGTTCAATAAGAACAGTGTTTTGGTGAAAGTCATATTGATAAAATGTTGAGATATGAATGTGAAGACATAAAATTCTGGATCCATAAATTCAACATGTCCTGTTGATTCTAAATGTTGGGAACAAATGCTTTAATCCTGACCTTAGAAATACAGATATAACTCATGAACTTTTTTAGAGGTATTCTCTGAACATTTTTGAAAACTTTATTTAGTCAGGAGGTTATAGATTGAACTACAGCACAAACAAGCCTAATTTGTCCTACAGTTCCAATTAGTGACCCATCTATCCATATCAGTTTGGGATTTTATTGAAATATATTTAGATATGTTTGGATATCTTATCAGCCTACTCATTATAAATGTAGGAGAAGTAACACCAAGTATTAGGTTGAACATACAGCTTTACTGATGTGACTGAAGACTACTCGAATTGATTCTTCTTTAAAATAGAAAATAGAGACCAGTTATGATGTGTCAATGGCTATTGGCCTCAACATCATTTTGCTCAACATCATTTTATGTGGTCATTTATACATAGCTATTGGGCCATTCTGTTCATCTGCTAGGACTATCCTAGATATTTCCTAGTTATTACAAATGAGGGAAACCATAGAATCTGTCTTTGTGTCTTGCTTATTTTTCTTAGTAGGATTTTTCCTCAATAGCCATTGACACATCATAACTGGACTCTCTTTAACTTGGAAATTATAGATTATGTCTTTTTATTCTCTAACTTGGGACAATGATCTGCTGTCAGTTATTACCTTCTTTTACCCTTCTTTTGCCCTTCCACTTACATAATTATTCTTTAAAGAGACATAATTGAGCTTGCATTTCTAAATTCTTCAAAATTATCTGAAATACTTCATACTTCTGGTAGCCTCCTATATCTTTCTCAAGGGAAATATTTTGTCACTACCATTTTTATCCTATATGATAATGGATATCTTCCTGCCTAATTCAGTGCAAGATATACATTAGACTCATCCAGATATCTCAACACTTGTACCACCATAAAATACTATCTTACTTGGAAATCATGATATTAGTATATCTCTTGAGGTGGCATCTGTCATTTTTGAATGGCTTTAAGTGATACTTACATGCAATCATGTTTTAAACCAATATGCCACTCAGTAGATGAACGAATTGACAAAATGTGGTTTATATACGTACAGAGGAATTCTATGCTTCCAATTCATAAGGAAATGGAAAGACTTGGAAAAATCCTACTAAGAAAAATAAGCAAGACACAAAGACAGATTCTATGGTTTCCCTCATTTGTAATAACTAGGAAATATCTAGGATAGTCCTAGCAGATGAACAGAATGGCTCAATAGCTATGTATAAATGACCACATAAAATGATGTTGAGCAAAATAAACTCCTAGATATGGAAAGAGAGGTTTTTGTTTGTGGTGGTTGTTTTTAATGTACTATGTGATTTCTTTTGTCTTTTGTGTTTTCCTCTATGGTGTGTCCACTGTTGTATTTGATTTCAGCATCCTGTGTATTGTATATACATTTTTCTTCATTTGACAAGGGAAGAGGAACAATAAAATGTCGAGACAAAGGACAAAAGGCAAACCAATGCAATACACACAAGACAACATGTTAGAAATTTACATTATGATTTGTGAGAGTATTGGGGAGAAGGAAAAGTGTGAGAAAAATGAGGGAGGGGTAAAAATTTTGACATGTTATGTATCCACTAACTTACAATTACTGCAACCCTTCTATATATCACCTTGACAATAAAATTAAGTTAAAAGTGAGCTGCATAAAATATAATTTCACTGTATTGTTATAGTAAATATTATTCTATGTGTATTACCTTTTAAAAAATGAATATTTTGGCTGCGAATTTGAATTACCTCTTTCTTTATCAGAGGGACATCAACGTGAATGTTATCAAACTTATTTTCAGAATATGCTTTTCATTATTTTGAAAAAAAACATTATTTTAGTATTATCTCATACTAAAACAGAAAACAGTCCAATTCTATGGAAACTCCTAAATTGAAAACTGACTAATTGTTAAGAGGACAGAATATATGTGTTCCTCAATATTCCTATGACTACTAACTACTCATTTTCAAATTCTGAACATGCCATACCAGAGACAGGCTTGGCTTACTTCTCTTAATATAATTTTTTCCAAGTCTTTCCATTTCCTAACAAATGGGGAAATGTCATTCTTTCTGATGGAGGCATAGAATTCCATTTTGTACATACACCACATTTTCTTGATCCATTCATATACTGAGGGGCATCTGGGTTGGTTCCATATATTAACTATAGTAAATAATGCTGCAATAAACATAGTTGTGTTGGTAGCTTTAGTGTGGTCTTGTTTGTAAACATTTGGGTAAATGTCCAAAAGTGGGATTGCTGGGTCATATGTCAGCTCTATGTGGAGGCTTTTGAGGAACAACCATATTGCTTTCCAAAACGGTTGAACAAGTTCACACTGCCACCAACAGTGCAGTAAGGTTCTCTTCTGTCCACATCCCCTCCAGCATGTGTTGTTATTAGAGTTCTTGATTATAGCCATTCTAACTGGGGTAAGGTGGTATTTCAATGCTGTTTTGATTTTCATTTCTTTCATGGCTAGACAGGTTGAGCATTTCTTCATGTGTTTACTGGCCATCCTATCTTTCCTCTTCAGAGAAATTTCTCTTTAAGCCTTTAGCACACTTATTTATTGGGCAGTTGATTCTTTGAAGATTTTTGTTGAGGGATTTAATTTGTTGAGTTCCAGGTATATTTTAGATAAGAGACCCTTGTCTCTTCTCCCAATCCAATCCGTGAGCTTTCTAGTGATCTTTCTAGCTATGTCCTTTGCCATGCAGAAGCTCTGCAATTGCATGCAATCCTATTTGTCCAACCTTTTTTTAATTAATTTTTTTGTGTTTCTGGGTCTCTATTAAGAAAATTTCGTCCTGTGCCAAGGAGACCTAGGGTTTCTCCTATTACATCCTGCAATATTTTCAGAGTGTCTGCTTTGACTCCGAGGTCTTTAATCCATTTGGAATTGATTCTGGTGCAGGGTGATAAATAAGGATCTAGCTTTAGTTTTCTACAAGTAGTTAATGAATTTTGCCAGCACCATTTACTGAAGAGGTTGTCTTTCTTCCATGTAATTTTTTAGCTCCCTTATTGAAAATTAGATGGCTATGGGACTGTAGGTTCATTTCTGTATTTTCAATTCTATTCCGTTGGTCATCTTTTATGTTTTACTTCATCTTTCCCTATTTGGAGTCCCTTTAAATTTGCATCTTGTCTTATTGTCCCAGCTAGCATTCTAATACTAAGTTGAAGAGGAGTGGAGAGAGCAGACATCCTTATCTCTTTCCTGAATTAATAAGAAATGGCTTTAACTTTTCACATTAAGTATAATGCTTGCTGTAGGTTCGTCAGTTCTTAGTAGAAAGAAGAGCACTGGAGCAATATCAGTTCCAAATTTCAAACTATACTAAAAAGCTACATTAATAAGAACAGATTGGTACTGGCACAAGGACAGTTCTGAGGACCAATGGAATTGGACTGAAGACTCAGAAATAAACCCATTGACTTATAGCCACCTAATCTTTGACAAGGGAGCTAAAAACATAGAATGAAAGAAAGATAGCCTTTTCAGTAAATGGTGCTGGTAAAATTGGTTAAACACCTGTAGAAAACTAAAGCTAGATCCATATATATATATATATATATATATATATCATGCAGGGTGATAGATATATAGATATATATATCTTAAACAAACAAATCAAACAAAACAAATCAAAGAGGGGTTAGACAAATGGGATTGCATGAAACAACAGAGCTTCTGCAAGGTAAAGTTCATACATAGCAAGATCAATAAAAAGCCCACTTACTGGGAGAAGTTCTTCATGAGTCATAAAACAGACAAAGTCTTATATCTAAAATATACTTAGGACTCAAAATCAAATCTCCGAACAACAAATCTTCAAAGGAATAACTGTCCAATATCTAAGTTGGCTGAAGACTTAAAGAGAGACTTCTTTGAAGAGGAAATAAAAAATGTCCATTAGACACATGAAGAATATATATATATATATATATATATATATATATATATATATATATATATATATATATATAATTTTGGGAGTGGAAGGGATATAGCAGAATGCTTAAATGGGGATTCAGGTTGACCATTGTGACAATGAGATGTACAGGGCACTGTGTTGAAAATGAATTTACAATCTCATGCAGGGGTCAAGGAGGGAGGAGTTGGAGATGTGGGGAAGGAAAGGATGGTAGGGGAAAAACAAAGGAGGAGGTAACAATGCTGTATAGGAAATGTACTCATTACCTAGTCCTGTAATTCTGAGCCCTCTGTACAGTATTTTTACAATAAAAATATATTTAAAAAATCTCTGCCTCCTGTAGATTTCCAGTGCTGCTCTCGGAATTGCATTTTCTGCGTATTCTGGCTGTGGTTAGGTCCACCTTTCCAATGGATCAGTATTCTCAAAGCATCTTGGTCCTGGAGTGGGACTTGGATTATACAGTGGTGGTTGGAACCAGGCCAAGGACAGGACAAAACCACTTCCAGGACATGGCTTCGTCATTGCCCATGCAACTAGGATTGTAAGCAGAATTTCTCTGAATTTGGTTTCAGAAAACAGTGAACCAAAAGGCAAGTCCATCAAACACCTCACTCCTCCCCCCCCATTTTCTCTTTTCTCCCTCCCTGGGAAAGTATAAAATAATTTTGCAGGTTTTGACACACACACTAAATGCCCACCATCTCCCCTGGTAAACTTGGCTTCAAGTCACTAAGTCCTGTCAAAGGATAATGCTGCATTCATTATTCTGGACAACATCTTCAGGTTGTTTGATGCTTTAATTTTTTGTTGTTGTTGTTGGTGGGGGGGGCCTGAACTCTGGGTCTGGGTGCTGTCCCTGAGCTGTTCAGCTCAAGGCTAGCTCAGTACCACTTTAGCCACAGTGCCACTTCCAGTTTTTTCTGCTTATGTGGTGCTGAGGAATTGAACCCAGGACCTCATGCATGCAAGACAGGCACTCTACCACTGAGTCTTCTTCTAGCCCTAATGATTTAATTCTTTAAAATTTCTTTTTGTCAGTCATGGGTCTTGAACTCAGGGCTTGGGTTTAACATATCCCAGAGTTCTTCAGCTCAAGGGGATCCCTCTCCCAATTGAGCCACAGTGCCACTTCCTGTTTGGAGATAAGTGACTCACAGACTTTCATGCCAGGATTTGCTTTGAACAGATGAATTTTTAAATTATATTTCTCCTAGGTGTTTATTGGAACATTACAGTTTTTCTGGAATTTAAAGTTTTCTGTAAACCTTTGTCTTCAAGTAATCCATTTCGAAGCTATCCTTTAGCACATCCATTTTGAAATTATTATCTTAAAATGAAATTCTAATTCTTTGTAGAAACAACCCATTAAAGTCCAAATGGGAAATATGCTAATTTCAGCAGCCTTGACAATCCTTCCTCTTTTTTTTCTCTCCAGTATCTTTTCTTGTTTTGGAACAAGTGTCATGGATTGTCCAACCATTCAAAAGGAAGATTATTCCATTAATTTAATAGAAAAGGAATCCAGCCTACCTGCATCTCAAGGCAACTTTGAGTATAATGTTAATATAATAATTCATGTCAGTGGATTTTCAGTCATTTCGATAATTTTTTATTTAACCACTCATTAAAGAGGTTCCAAAAGGCAAGAATCAAAAATCATGTTCTGCTTTCTAAAAATGTTTAAAAAGCTAGTAATTCAACAAAGATTCCGTGGTGAAGAATTTCTCTTTTATCATAGCCCTTACCACTGATCCCTTCCCTTCAAACTTGTAGCTTTGTTCAGTTTTCTTGTTCCAGCTTTCATTTTGGTATTCACCTCAGTAATATCCTTGTAGTATTTGACAATGAAATTCCATTTATTGTTAGAGAGCTCAATTCATATTGCCAAAGGCAGACTCATTATCATTTCATAAAACATAAACTATTAAGTATCATTAACATGGTCATATGCAAATATTCCATAAATTAATATAAGTACCACACAAATGTGCATCTTCATATACTTTTAAAAATGCAAAGTAGTTACATATCTATGTCATAAAATAATTCAGACCACTGATAGAAGAGATTAAGCTAAATTTTTATTTATATCATCCCCAATATTTTGTCAAATTTTCTTTTCTCATTAACTTTCACCTTAGGGCCTGCTTTTCCTAGCAACAAGTTATAACTTGATATCCTTGGATGTTAGTCCCCTCTGAGTAACCTCTTTTCTTTCCACCACTAGTTAGTCCCTTTTGTTAAATACCTGAGGAATAACGCCCCATTGTGCCTGCAAGAGAAGTACCCAAGTCGACTGTCTGTGACTACTCTTGCTTTGCTTTGTTTGGGAATGTGGTAGCTGAGACAGGGGTGGCAGGGATCAGGTGGCTGGAACCATGGTGTTAAGAATTATGGGTAGCAAAATGAGTAGCAGAGAATAGGATACCAGGGAAAGAGTAATTGTGACTGTAATTGCTGAGTTGCACTTGCAGGAAATTGGGTAGCAGCAACAGCTTTGCAGGGGTTGGGGTAGCTAATACAGGTATCCAGAACAATTTAGCAGTGACAAGGAAGCACAGACAAAGTGAAAGATAAAAGTTGTGAGACATTGTGGGAATTCTTTGACTACCCATTCTGAAAACATGAAGGAGGGTAATTTTAAACTAAAACTACAAAAGAAAATTTAAGTCTTGGTGCTAACAAATCTGTCCAGGTGTTATTACATTAAATAGAGAATTCAAAATGGTTTTTCTTCATGAATACAGAGATCAAAGATATTAAAATTCTTATTTCAAAATGCAAATTAAAGGGGAAAATTAGTCAGGAGGTAAAATTCATATTGAATGTTAATATTTAAGAGAAAAAGGAGATCCTAGATGGCAGACTACAGACAAAGCAATATCAGAGCATTATATGTTCAATAATAATTAAGAAATTTTAATTGAAAAATTGAGCTAGAATGTTCACATCAGGCAAAGGCAAGCAATCAGAGTCTAACACCAACAAAGAAACACCATAATGTATATCTCAGAAAAAGGAACCAAGTTCCTTATCCTTGATTTCAATGATACACATAACCACCTTTACAAACACACACACACACACACACACACACACACACACACACACAAACACACACACACACACACGAATTATGCAACAGCTCAAGCTACTCACATCCAATCAACATGAATCAAAGATCTTCCTGTAATACTTAAAACTTTAAATTTTGAAGTCTTACTCTGAAAACATTACAGGACGGAATAGGAGAAACCCTAGGTCTCCTTGGCACAGGCCGAAATTTTCTTAATAGAGATCCAGAAATACAAAAAATCAAAGACAAATGGAACAAATGGGATTTCATGAAATTGCAGAGCTTCTGCATGGCAAAGGACATAGCTAGCAAGATCATTAGAAAGCCCATTGATTGGGAGAACATCTGCACTAGCCATACAACGGACAAGGGTCTCATATCTAAAATATACCTGGAACTCAAAAAATTAAATCCCTTAACAACAAATCTTCAAAGAAACAACTGCCCATTAAATAAGTAGGCTAAAGGCTTAAGGAGAAACTTGTCTGAAGAGGAAAGAAGGATGGCCAATAAACACAACCTCTCTAGCCATAAAAAAATTGCAAATAAAAACAACATTGAGGTACTACCTCACCCGAGTTAGAATGGCTATAATCAAGTACTCTAATAAGAACAGATGCTGGAGGGGATGCGGACAGAAGGGAACCTTACTACATTGTTGGTGGGTGTGTAAACTTGTTCAACCACTTTGAAAAACGGTATGGAAGTTCATCAAAAGACTCCACATAGAGCTCCCCTATGACCCAGCAGTCCCACTTTTGGGCATTTACCCACATGATCACAAACAAGACCATACTAAAGCTACCAGCACACCTATGTTTATTGTAGAATTATTTACCATAGCTATGATATGGAACCAAACCAGATGCCCCTCAGTTTATGAATGGATCAAGAAAATGTGGTATATATACACAATGGAATTCTATGCCTCCATCAGAAAGAATGACATTGCCCCATTTGTTAGGAAATAGAAAGTCTTGGAAAAATTATATTAAGTGAAGTAAGCCAGACCCAAAGAAACATAGGTCCCATGGCTTCACTTATTTGCAATAAATAGTATATGTGTGAGGCAAGCAGAAAAGTTCAGATAAATTGATGCTAGGGAAATGAACCCCAAGATAAGTATTCAATTTTTTTTCTTTCATGCATTTGTTTCTAACATATTTATAAGATGATTTCTATATTGCTTTTTATGTCTCTCCCCCTGCTTTCACTGTATTTGATGTTGGTACAAATTTGTGGAGGGGAAGGGCATAAACAAATCGTTTAACTAGGGGTACAGGTGGACACATTGCAACAATGAGATATACAAGTCATTATGTCGAAAAATGAACTTTACAATTTTGGCGGGGGGGGAGGAAGTGTTTGGCCATCTATTTTCCAGCTGATCTATAGGTGTAGAAGCAAAACGTAATACAAAGCAATACAAACCAGTTCTTACTATAAATAATTTTTCTCTGAACATCTTAAAAATCAATTCTGACAACATGTAATAAAAAATCCCTAAGTTTAAAACATTCTTCTAGACAAGTTAAAGAAATACCGAGAACAAGTATTTTAAGAATAATTGCAGAGAGCTTGTACTCAGGGCCTGGGTTCTGTCTCTGAGATTTATTACTAAATACTAGTGATACTACTTTGAGGCACAATGCCACAGTAAAGACTCACCAATTTTCCTCTCCATACTGGCTTTGAACTAGGATCTAGATGTTTCAACTCTGAGTAGCTAGGATTATAGTAATGAGCCCTTGCACCTGGGTAGAATAATTGCAGAGGCCAGTTAGTATTGCATGTCAATCATGTTTAACTTTGTAACATAAAGTTAACTGAAATGCCTTCCAATAGAAATAAGGAATTAAATGTGTAGATGGGTTACAAAATTCTTACCAAAAGCTACATATTTTCCTTTTTTTTTCTTCCAAAATTGTTTGCTTTCCAGAATCATATCTTATCTATCCGTGCTGGTTTCTTTAGTTTATTTCATACATGCCCACAGCTCCTTCAACTATCAATTCTTTTGTGAAGACCTTGCAAATATCTATTTTCAGTCCAAACTCGTTTTATGCACCTCTCATCCATATATTCAACGGACATAATCACTTGTGAAACAGTAATCATCTCTTATCATTACTGGATATAAAGTATAAGTAAAATTTAAGAAAATAAAGAATAACATAAATAAATATAACATGATTTTAATAGTAATGCTAAACATAAATACAACATCGATTATTTTCTGGAGCAATTTAATAAAAAACTCAAGGAAAAGAAATCAACTTTTTTGAGTGCTGATATTATAGCTTAATCTTAAGACCTTACCTTGTCACTTAGGCTTTTTCCCTCAAGGGTGGTGCTCTGTATTTGAACGACAGCTCCCCTTCCAACTTTATTTGGGGGATTATATAGAGATAAGAATCTCATGGAATAAAAATTATTTGTGTCCCTATCATGGGGTTCATTTCACATAACATCCTCTTATATGGTACCATGTACAAGTTACTCCAAGTAAGATTAACCATGGGACCTGTGGTTATTTGAGCCTGGCTTATTCACTTAATATAATTGTTTCTGCATCTTTCTATTTCCTAGCAAATGGGACGATGTCATTCTCTCTGATTGGAGGCATAGAATTCCATTGTGTGTGTGTGTGTGTGTGTGTGTGTGTGTGTGTGTGTGTGTGTGTGTATCACATTTTCTTGATCCATTCATCTACTGAGGGGTCTCTGGGTTGGTTCCATATTTTAGCTATGGTAAATAATGCTGCAATAAACATAGTTGTACCGGTAGCTTAGTATGGTCTTGTTTGTGATCATTTGAGTAAATGCCCAAAAATGGGGACTGCTGGATCATAGGGGAGCTCTAAGTGAGGTCTTAGAAAAAGTGAAGTAAGGCAAAACCAAAGAATCATTGGTCCTATGCTTTCCCTTATTTGCAATAACTATTATATGTCTGGGACAAGCATAAAAGTTCATAAGCTATGTCCATATGACCACATAACATGCTGCTAAGTGAAATGAACCCCAAGATAGGATTTATAATCTACCATGTGTTTTTTTTTCTTTTTATGTTCCTTCCCCCCTTGTTTAACCCTTGTTTTTACTGTATTTAGTGTCGGTGCCCTGCATTTGTATACACCCTTCTCTAGCTTGGGGAGGGGAAGGGACAAAACAAAATAGATAAATAGTGATACAGGCTGACCCATTGTAACAATGAGATGCACAAGACACTATGTTGAAAAAGTATCTTTACAATTTAGCGGGGAAGAGGATAAGGGAGTAGAGGGGAGTGTAGTTGTGGAGGTGGGAGGGAAGGGGAGGGGAAAAACAAAGGAGGAGGTAACAATGCTTGAAAGAAAATGTACTCATTAACTTGCTCATGTAACTATAACCCCTCTACAGAGCATTTTTACAATGAAAACCTCTTTTAAAAAATAGAAGGTGTGCCGGGCATCGGTGGCTCACGCTTGTAATCCTAGCTACTCAGGATGCTGAGATGTGAGGATAACAGTTCAAAGACAGCCCAAGAAAAAAATCCGTGACACTCTTATCTCCAATAAAACCACTAGAAAACCGATGCTGGTGCTGTGTCTCAAGCGGTAGAGCACTCCCCTTGAACTGAAGAGTGCAGGGACAATGCCCAAACCCAGAGTTCAAGCCCCAAGACAGACACACACACAAAAAAAAACAGAAGGTGTCATGTACACCAAGTATGGTAGCCCATCTGTAATCCCAGCTGATTGGGAAGCAGAAATGACAAGGATCTTGGTCTCAGGCCAGGCCAAAGAAATAACTGCCCAGACAGCCATCTCAACAGATAAGCTGGCCATAGTGGTTCACATCTGTAATCCTAGATAATTGTGTGGGAGACATAAGAAGCAATCTAAGATCATTCAGTCAATCTAAGATTAGACCCGGGCAAAAAGTTCAAGACCTCAAGTAAATAAAATTGACCAGAAGTATGGCAAAAGTAATTGAGCTGCTTTTTGCTATACAACTAAAGTCCTATCTAGCAAGCAGAGAACACCTGAATAGAACCCTAGTAATACTCCTCTCTTCCACCAAAAAGCCTAAATAACTTTGTCCTATTTGAACATCTAATTTCAAGGCCACTGACAGATCAGAGATGGTGATATTATCTTAAAAATTAGATATTCAAAAGAGACAAAGTTCTTTGGGTTTTGAAAAAGTTGAAAAGGTAGGAAAATGCATGTGATTTTTGTTAGCTCCATAATTCTTGAAAACACAAAATGAACTCAAGTATTAAATATATATCCATATGTGTGCATATATCCATGTATGTATATATATGTGTGTATGTATATAATCATATATATATATATATATATATACATACATATATATGTATGGTTCATCTCTTTTCTGTGTAGCAAATGGTTCAAATGAATCTGTACAATCAATACTCAAAGGCATGAATAGACAAAGAGAATGAGCAGAGAACTCGTACTCCGGAATCTATGGTTAGCCCATAACCCCGAAAATCTTTTACATCAGTTTGCATGTGTCAGTTACTGCACTACAGGGACAATACGATGGCAATGAGATACCAGGCAGATGAAATGAGAAATGAGAGATGCAACTGGTACAATATTCTTTCTGATGGGTAAGTAGAATTTCCAGTGTGTGTGTGTGTGTGTGTGTGTGTGTGTGTGTGTGTGTGTGTGTGTGTGTGTGTGTGTGTGTATTACATTTACTTGATTCATTTCTCTCTTGAGGGCTGATTCAGTAAACATGGTTGTGCTGAAACCATTACTATATCTTGGTTTGTAATCTTTCGGGTAAATGCCCAGGAGTAGAGTTGCTGGATCATATGGAAGTGGGTAGTCAAAAGAGGAGTGAAGTGGGAAAAGGTAGAAGATTGAATAGGAGAAAAGGGGGAAAATGCAGAGAAGAATCCAGTAAATATCCTACAAAATTAAGAAGAGTGAAGGAAGAGGTGTATAGGGGAAGGATGGATGAGAATGTTGAAAGGGTTGGCATTGATCAAGGTATATTGTACGCATAAACTGCTTTGTTTAATGATAACTGCTTTGCTATTTAAAATAATAATAATAAAAATCATGTCCCTAAATTGTTATGCAATTAAAAGCAAAGCATGAGAATCTGCTCAGATAATCTCTAGGGTCAATAAATCTTTTTTGATTAGGATAAGTTTTAGAACAACACTAATGATACATATCATCTGAAGAAAATTTAATGATTTCCAGCTATTTAAAATAATCATTTTTGAAGGTATGGCTCAAGTGGCAGAGTGCTACTTAGTGAGCAAATCTGTCAGATAATGAATTCAAGTCTCAATCTCGAACAAAAGTAAAAACAATCAGTATAATTCAGGCACTTTCCTGGGCACTAGTAGCTCATGCATTAATCCTACCTTAAATGAGAAGGCAGAGATCTGGGGATCTCAGTTCAAAGTCAGCTTAGATAGGAAAGTCTGTGAGACTCTCATCTCCAATTCACTGTCAAAGAAAGCTGGAAGTGGACTCATGGCTCAAGTGGTAGAATGCTAGCCTACAGCAAAAAGCTCAGGGGCAGAACCCAAGCCTTGAGTTCAAGCCTTAGAATAGTGCATATACATACACAAAGAAAGTAAGTCACTAAATTTCTCAACCTTCCATTTCCCTAATCCTAACTCTAACAGAACCCTAAGAGTAATCTTGATGATAATAGTAACCCAATTCTAAAATTAATGGAAAATACTCGAGTTTAGACACATTCTAACAGATACTCATTGTCTTTGAAATGATTTGCAGTTTGTTCCAAATCCTACAGATTCCCTGACTTGGACTCTGAAATTGTTCCCTATTATGAATCATTAACCTCAAATCTTCATATCATGAAAACTATCACAGTTTCCACTGATCTTAACGTTTACTGAACTCCTATATCTCCAAAAAGAAGTTGCAGGTTTATTTAAAATATACTTTAGTATCTAACCCTAACTATATATAAATCTTACTAGAAACCTAACTCTTAATTTAATCCTATTCAACCTGGAAGAGGAAACTTAGTAAAACTCTGTAGTTTTTGTTAAATCTCAAACTTATTTTACTTGAAAATATTAGCAGAAAACTCATTTTTACCGTAAAGCTTACCCTTCCTTAAGCCTAAGTCTAACTTGAACTAGAACAGTAACCCTAACCCTAGAACTAATAGCCTTTGGATTCTAAAAGCCAGACAAATACATTAGTTTTTATTCATCCTAACTTTGATTCAACTCATCTTTCTAAAAATAGTTTGTAGTTTTATTCAGTATCTTGCCATTTTGTAACCCGAACCCTAACTGGAATATTGAGGTTAACCCTCACACTAATCATACCCTAATTTTAATATTATTAGCAGTTTCTTATTTCACATTCATCCTAATTCTAACTAGACTTGTTATTCGAAGATTCACTTTCAGTTTGACCCTAAACTTTCCATTTCCCTAAGGCTAAATCTAACTCCAGCTGGAACTAAGACCTAACTTTCACTCTGATAGTCCAATTCTAATGTTTAAGAAAAAGACTCTAGTTTTTAATCATTCTAATGGATACTCCAGTTTGCACTCTGAAAATGCATTTCAATTTGCCCTAATTCCCACAAATTTTCTGACTCTACCTCTGAAGTTATCTTGTTCCTTAACATGAAGTATTATATTATTTGTCCTCAAATTCTCTTATCAGGAAAAATATTGTAGTTTCCAATGATCCTTTGTTTTCCTGAACCCCTGTGCCCTAAAGCAATTTTACATTTACTTACCATCTAATCCATTACTTAACACTAACTCTCAAGCTAAACCTGGCTGGAAAACTCTCATTAATCATTACAAGAATGATCACTGAGAAATAAATATAATGATAATGCTCTAGTTACTATTCAATCTCTCATTTTTGTTCCTACTTGTTAGTGAAAACTGAATATTTTTTGGTCAGGCATGGGGCTTGAACTCTGGACTTGGGCCCTATCCCTCAGCTCTTCAGCTCAATGCGAGCCCTCTACTGCTTGAGCCACACCTCCACTTCCAGGTTTTTTGGATGTTTAATTAGAGATAAAGAGTTCTCATGCACTATGCTTCCAAGGGTGGCATCCAACTGCAGTCCTCAGATCTCAGTCTCCTGAGAGGATAGGATGACAGGCATTGAAAAATATGTTCTGATGGGTGCCAGTAGCTCATGGCTGTCATCCTAAGTACTCAGGAGGTGAGATTTGAGGATCACGGTTCAAAGCCAGACTGGGCAGGAAGGACCCTGAGACCCTTATCTCCAACAAACCAGTGCTTGCTTTGAGCTGAAGAGCTCAGGGACAGCAACCAGGTCCAGTGTTCAAGCCCACAATCGAAAAAAAGAAAGAAAGTAAAACATCTTCGCTGCAAAGATGTAGAGGTGTGTGTGGGAGGGTGCTGTGATTGAGAGACCAGGTGCTGGCCTCACTTTACAGACATTTCTAAGAACTCCCCAAGTTTGCACCACTTTGAAGCCACAGTAGAATGCATGGTGCCTTACCAAGAACTCAAGTGGTCGAAGCCTATGGCAGGCAGGGAGTGGGCAAATGGGTGCATGGGTGGGATTGTTGTGTCTGTATTCTCCCTAATGAAGGATGGATTTGGATGCTCCATGTCAAAGTCTGAAGTAAAGAGTTGCAAGAAGTTTGTGGCCTGATGAATTTGGTTTCCTCTGGGTATATGAAGATGGATGAAGTCTGGCGCCTCTTGTGGCTCACAACTGTCATCCTAGCTACTCATAAAGCTAAGATGTAAAGACCACGGTTCAAAGCCAGCTTGGGCAGGAAAGTCTGTGGGTCTTGATATCCAATGAGCCACCAGAGAGAGGTTCAATGCTATCTCTACAGTTAGTCTGAGTATGATAGTGCCATCTTCTCAAGGGGTTGGATGTGATCCTAATAGAGGGAGTTCATGATTTTGTTCTCAGGAACTGCTAAGGGCTTGGAATATCAGTGTGTGTTTGTGTGTGTGTGCGCGCGCACTTGTGTGTGTAATTTTCCCTCGTCTTTTTCTGTCCCCTTCCTGGTTGCTGGTCTGCCTCTTTCTGGCCTCAGATGGTGCCCCTCCTTCACACCAACCTTGCCTTTAGCCCCCTATCAGGGTCTACAATGAGTCCTAAATTGCCACAGGCCTGTGTTCCAACTTTTCTCTGGGGCACAAGTCTGGCTGTCCCAATATTTGGCTGCCTCCAGGGGATTCTGGGTCAGCTGGAATAGGGTTTCCTCTGCATGAGAGGCAGGGCCTCAGTCATGCGATGTCCTATCTTTTTCCTCAGCTGGGCCTCGGACTGCACATCCCTCTCAGCAGGCTCGCAGTGGAGAGGGGAATGGGGGATTGCTGGTGGCTCTGGCCAACTCGAGATTGACAGCTGACTGAAGGCTGCCCAAGCAAGGAGGATCTAGGGCTACATGGGTTGTGAGGCCAAGGTGGCTTGGAAGTATAGGTCAGTGTCTAGGAAATGTAAATGTACTTTATCATAGGACAGTCTATCTTCTGGCCCCAACTGGGCCTCTCAGGTCCTTCTAGAAAATTCCAGATGCTCAGAATACAGAGGCACAGACTTTAGATTCCAGGACCAGGGAACTGGGGGATGAGAGACTGGTATGGCCAATACCTCATTGTTTTGGGGTATTAGTGTTGACCTGGCTATGCACATCCTTATGTACTTTCACTTCTTAACCCAGTGTTGGCCACACACCAGCCACTTGTGGCAGTACTGTGGAAGTGGCAGGAGTGGATGTGAGGTTTAGGATGACCAATATTTATGGCCTTTGCGGTGGCAAAGGATGTCTTTAAAAAAAAAAATCTTAGAGCTGGGACCCAGGGCCTAGGCAATGTCCCCGAGCTTCTTTTGCTCAAAGCTAACATTCTACCACTTGAACCAGAGCTCACCTTTCATCTTTTTTTAGTAGTTTAGTGGAGATAAGAGTCTTAGGGACTTTCCTGCCTGTTCTGGCTTCAAGCTGCCATCCTAAGATATCAGCCTATTGAGTTGCTAGGATTGCTGGTATAAGCCACTAGCACCTGTTAAGGATATTAGTGTGTGTGTGTGTGTGTGTGTGTGTGAGAGAGAGAGAGAGAGAGAGAGAGAGAGAGAGAGAGAGTGTGTGTGTGTGTGTGTTTACCGGGACTTGAACTCAAAGCCTAGGTGCTATCCTTTAGCTTGTTTTCACAAGGTTGGTGCTGTACCACTTGAACTACAGTAGCTCTGCTTCCCAGCTTTTTGGTGATTCATTGGACATAAGAGTCTGCCCAGGATAGCTTTTAATTTTCACTGAGCCTCAGGTCTCAGGCTTGAGTACCTAGGATGACAGGCATGAGCCACCGGCACCCAGCTGATAATGGCCTTTCAACATAGTGGACTGGGATCTCCTGAAAACATTCTATTTTTTCTGTGCCAGTACCGGGGCTTGAACTCAGGGTCTGGGCTCTTGTCTCTTAAATTTTTCCCTCAAGGCTGGTACTCTACCACTTAAGCCACAGCTTGATTTCCGGATTTTGGTAGTTCATTGGCCAGAAGAGTATCACTATCCTCCACTGAGCTAGCTTTGACCAACGATCTCTGATCTCAGACTTCTTTTTTATTTCAGTTTTTTAAATTTTATTTATTTATATAATTTGTAATAGGTACAGCAAAAAGTTTTTAAAAAATGTATTATGAAGGTGATATGTAGAGAAGTTGCAGTTACGTAAGTCAGGTAATGAGTATATTTCTTTTACAACAGGGGTTTAATTCAGCATGTCAATTGATAAGTAAGAAGAATCTTGATCAATTTCACCCCTTCCATCATTCAACCCCAAACTATATATGCAGAATCAACTTGATAATAATGTTACTTCTTTCTGTATGATATTGCCTCCAAGAGACTTTACTTTTTTTTATTTTATTTTATTGGTGAACATACTGTACAGAGGGGTTACAATTACATGGGCAGGATAATGCTTACATTTCTAACCAAACATTGCAGCCTCCTCCTTTGTTTACTCTTCACATCCCTTCCCAGCTTCCCCCCTCCACTCCCAGTCCCAATCCTTCTCCCCCCCACCCCCGCACCGACGTTGTAAAGCTCGTTTTGGACTTGACAACTTCTACTCCTCATTGTTGCAACAGGTCCGCCTGTATCCTTAAACGACTTACTTTTGTCCATCTCCTACACAAGTTATACTGACATCAAATATAGTGAAAGCGGGAGTTATACTGTTGGGGAGAGACATACAAAGCAACAAAGAAATAATCTTATAAATGCGTAAGAAACACATGCATGAAAGAAAAAAAGCATTAAAATGCATATCTAAGGGTTCATTTTCCTAATATCACATTATCTGACCATTTCCGCTTGACTCATACATATACTAGATATTGCAAATAAGGGAAACCATGGGGCCTATGTTTCTTTGGGCCTGGCTTACTTCACTTAATATAATTTTTTCCAAGTCTTTCCATTTCCTAACAAATGGGGCAATGTCATTCTTTCTGATGGAGGCATAGAATTCCATTGTGTATATAAACCACATTTTTTGATCCATTCATCTACTGAGGGGTATCTGGGTTGGTTCCAGATCTTAGCTATGGTAAATAATGCTGCAATAAACATAGTTGTGTGGTCTTGTTTGTAAACATTTGGGTAAATGCCCAAAAGTGGGATTGCTGGGTCATAGGGGAGTTCTATGTGAAGTCTTTTGAGGAACCTCCATACTGCTTTCCAAAGTGGTTGAACAAGTTTACATTCCCACCAACAATGAAGTAAGGTTCCCTTCTGTCCACATCCTCTCCAGCATCTGTTGTTGTTAGAGTTCTTGATTTTTGCCATTCTAACTGGAGTGAGGTGGTATCGCAATGTTGTTTTGATTTGCATTTCTTTTATGGCTAGGGATGTTGAACATTTCTTCATGTGTCTATTGGCCATCCTTCTTTCTTCTTTTTTTTTTTTTTTTTTAATTTAATTTTATTTTATTTGAGAACATACTGTACAGAGGGGTTACAATTACATGGGCAGGATAATGCATACATTTCTTACCAAGCATTGCAGCCTCCTCCTTTGTTTACCCTTCGCCTCCCTTCCCAGCCTCCCCCCTCCCTCCCACCCAATCATACCCCCCCCCCCGACATTGTAAAGCTGGTTTTGACATGACTTTTTGTACTTCTCATTGTTGCAACAGGTCCACCTGAATCCTTAAACGACTTGTTTGTCCCCATCTCCTCCACATGTTATACTGACATCAAATATAGTGAAAGCGGGGGTTACACTGTGGGGGAGGGACATACAAAGCAACAAAGAGATAATATTATAAATGCGTTAGAAACACATGCATGAAAGAAACAAAAACATTAAAATACATATTTGAGGTTTCGTTTTCCTAACATCACATTATTTGACTTTTAAATCAATGGCTTTTCTGTATGCCAACAATGAGAAAAGTGTGGCTGAAATTAGGAAAGCAACTCCATTTGTAATAGCCCCACAAAAAATAAAATACCTAGGAATTAACTTAACTAAAGAAGTGAAGGACCTCTATGATGAAAACTTTAAAATCTTGAAAAAGGAAATCAACACAGAACTTAAAAAATGGCAAAACCTCCCATGCTCCTGGATTGGAAAGATTAACATCGTGAAAATGGCAATACTCCCCAAGGCTATCTACAAATTCAACGCAATACCTATCAAAATTCCACCCTCATTCTTCAAGGAAATAGAAGAGGCAATCCAAAAATTCATATGGAACAATAAAAGACCCCGAATAGCAAAAACGCTCCTCAACGGAAAGAACACTGCTGGAGGAATATCAGTACCAAATTTCAAACTCTACTATAAAGCCATAGTAATCAAAACAGCTTGGTATTGGCATAAGAACAGACCTCAGGACCAATGGAATAGAATTGAAAACGCAGAAATGAACCTACAGACCTATAGCCATCTAATCTTCGATAAGGGAGCTAAAACAATAGAATGGAAGACAGACAGCCTTCTTTCTTCTTAAGAGAAGTTTCTCTCTAAGTCTTTCGCCCACTTTTTTTATTGGGCAGTTGTTTCTTTGAGGATTTGTTGTTGGGGGGGTTAATTTTTTGAGTTCCAAGTATATTTTAGATAGAGACCCTTGTCCATTGTATGGCTAGTAAAGAACTTCTCCCAATCCGTGGGCTTTCTATTGATCTTGGTAGCTATGTCCTTTGCCATGCAGAAGCTCTCCAACTTTATGCAATCCCATTTGTCCAACCATTCTTTGATTTTTCGTGTTTCCGGGTCTCTATTCAGAAAATTTCGGCCTGAGCCAAGGAGACCTAGGGTTTCTCCTATTCCATTCTGTAAGGTTTTCAGAGTGTCTGCTTTGACTCCGAGGTCTCCGAGGTGATTCTGGTGCAGGGTGATATATACGGATCTAGCTTTAGTTTTCTACAAGTAGTTAATGAATTTTGCTAGCACCATTTACTGAAGAGGCTGTCTTTGTTCCATTCTATTGTTTTAGCTCCCTTATCAAGGATTAGATGGCTATAGGTCTGTAGGTTCATTTCTGGGATTTCAATTCTATTCCATTGGTCCTGAGGTCTGTTCTTATACCAATACCAAGCTGTTTTGATTACTATGGCTTTATAGTAAAGTTTGAAATTTGGTATTGATATTCCTCCAGTTGTGTTCTTTCCGTTAAGGAGCGTTTTTGCTATTCCGGGTCTTTTATTGTTCCATATGAATTTTTGGATTGCCTCTTCTATTTCCTTGAAGAATGAGGTTGGAATTTTGATAGGTATCTTGAATTTGTAGATAGCCTTGGGAATTATTGCCATTTTCACAATGTTAATCTTTCCAATCCAGGAGCATGGGAGGTTTTGCCATTTTCTAAGTTCTGTGTTGATTTCCTTTTTCAAGATTTAAAAGTTTTCATCATAGAGGTCTTTCACTTCTTTGGTTAAGTTAATTCCTAAGTATTTTATTTTTTGTGGGGCTATTACAAATGGAGTTGTTTTCCTAATTTCAGCCACACTTTTCTCATTGTTGGCATACAGAAAAGCCATTGATTTTGGGGGGTTAAGTTAATACCCTGCTCCTTTGTCAAAGTTTTGAATCAGCTTGAGTAATTTGGCAGTGGAGTCTATGGGATTCTTTAAATACAAGATCATGTCGTCTGCAAAGAGGGAGAGTTTTATTTCTTCTTTCCCTATTTGGATCCCCTTTATATCTGCATCTTGTCTTATTACTGTAGCTAGAAATTCTAATACTAGGTTGAAGAGAACTGGAGAGAGTGGACATCCTTGTCTTGTTCCTGAGTTAAGAGGAAATGGCTTTAGTTTTTCACCATTAAGTATAATGCTGGCTGTAGGTTTGTCATATACAGCCTTTATTGTATTGAGGAATGTTCTATGGATTCCTAATTTTTCCAAATCCTTCATCATAAAGGGGTGTTGGATCAGGTCGAATGCTTTTTCTGCATCTATTCAGATAAATATGTGGTTCTTATTCTTGCTGCTGTTGATGTGATGAATAATATTAATTGATTTGCGTATATTTAACCAGCTTTGCATCCCTGAAATGAATCCTGTTTGATCATGGTGTATCATTTTCTGGATGAATTGTTGAAGTCGGTTGGACAATATTTTGTTGAGATGTTTTGCATCAATGTTCATCAAAGAAATGGGTCTATAGTTCTCTTTCTTTGATGAGTCCCTGCCTGGTTTTGGGATGAGGGTTATGATGGCTTCATAGAATGTGTTCTGTGGTGAGCTTTCTCTTTAAATTTCATTGAAGAGTTGGAGTAGTATTGGTGTGAGCTCTGCTTTGAAGGCCTTATAGAATTCCGTTGTAAAACCCTCTGGTCCTGGACTTTTCTTAGCTAGAAAGTCTCTTATTGCTTTTTCTATTTCAATGCTTGATATGGGCCTGTTAAGCTGGTTTAACTCATCTTGGTTTTGTTTCGGCATGTCAATATTTTCTAGGAAGAGGTGCATTTCTGTCAAGTTCTCATACTTATTAGCATAAAGTTTTGAGAAGTATTCCCTTATAATGTTCTGAATCTTGGTTGTTTCCGTGGTGATGTTTCCATTCTCATCTCTGAGTTTATTTATTTGGGTGTGTTCTCTTCTTTTTCTGATAAGATTTTCTAAGGGTCTGGAAATTTTATTAATTTTTTCGAAGAACCAACTCTTTGTTTTGTTGATTCTTTCTATAGTTTTTTTGGATTCTAATTCATTTAATTCTGATATAATTTAAATTAGTTCTTTCCGTCTACTGGATTGGGGTTTATCTTGCTGGTCTTTTTTAACGAGGTTTAGATGTGTCATTAAATTTTTGGTTTCAGATCTCTCCAATTTGTTGATGTAGGAGCTCAGAGCTATAAACTTGCCTCTGAGTACTGCTTTTGCTGTGACTCAGAGGAGCTGGTTTTTTGTGTGTTCATTTTTGTTGAATAGCATGAACATTTGAATTTCCTTTCTAATCTCTTCCATGACCCACTCGTGATTCAGCAGTGTGTTGTTAAGCCTCCATGTGATACCAGATTTTCTTTGGTGGCTTTTGGTGTTGAGTTCTAATTTTATTCCCTTGTGGTCAGAGAGAATGCAAGATATAACTTCAATGCTTCTGAATTTACACAAGTTTACTTTCTGTCCTAAAATGTGGTCTATTTTAGAAAGTGTTCCATATGCTGCTGAGAAAAACGTGTATTTTGATGCTGCTGGGTGAAATGTTTGGTAGATATCTGTTAAATCTTGTTGATCTATGCAGCTGTTTAGATCTGCAGTTTCTCTGTTGAGTTTTTGCCCAGTTGATCTATCTAGTGGGGAGAGTGGTGTGTTAAAATCCCCAACAATTAATGTCTTTGGAGTTATATGGGATTTGAGGGAAAGTAGTGTTTCTTGGATAAATTTGGGTGCTCCATTGTTTGGCGAGTAGATATTTAGAATTGTAATATCCTCCTGAAGGATAGATCCCTTAATGAGTATGTGGCAACCTTCTTTATGTTTTCTCACTACTTTTAATTTGAAGTCTATTTAATCCCGCCTGTTTATGGGGGCCGTTTGCTTGGTAGATTTTCTTCCAACTTTAACATTGAAAATGTGTTTGTTTTTACGGGCAAGATGTGACTCCTGAAGGCAGCAGATAGAAGGGCCTTGTTTTTTAATCCAACTAGACAGTTTATGTCGCTTAATTGGAGAGTTCATTCCGTTAACGTTAAGAGAAAGGACTGAGAGGTATTTGGGAGTTCCTGCCATGTCATCCACCTTCGTGGTGGCTGCGCAAACTGGCTTCTTCCTATGTTTCTTGGATTCTCAGTTTGGGTGCAGTTTCTTGGCCTTTATTGCGGTCTTGTTGGTTTTCTATGTGTAGGACATCTTTAAGATTCTTTTGTAGGACTAGTTTGGTGGAGATGTATTGTTTCAATTTTTCTTTGCTATGGAAGGTTTTTATTTGGCCTTCAGTTATGAAGGAGAGTTTAGCTGGGTACAGTATTCTTGGTTGATAGTTGTTTGTTTTTAGGGCATGGCATACATCATTCCAGGCTCTTCTTGCTTTGATTGTCTCTGCTGAGAAATTTGAGGTGATTCTAATTGGTTTCCCTTTATAGGTGATTAATCTTTTCTCCTTGACAGCTTTAAGGATCTTTTCCTTGGTCTGAGTTGATCCTGTGTGGATTATAATGTGACAGTGGGATGTCCTATTCTGGTCTGGTCTGTTTGGAGTTCTAAATGCTTCTTGTATCTGAATAGGCCTATCTTTTTGCATGTTTGGGAAGTTCTCTGCTAGGATCCTGTTAAACAAATTTCCTAGGCCATTAACTTCTGTTTCTAGGTGCTCCTCTACACCCATTATCCTTAGATTAGGCCTTCTGATGGTGTCTTCCAAGTGTTGGATAGATCTATCATATTTCTTGGACTTGTCTTGGATGGATGTATGTTCTTTATCTATAATATCTAGGCTGTCTTCAATCCCTGAGATTCAATCTTCTGCATGGTTTAACATGCTGTCAAGATTTTCTACTTTGTTTTTGATCTCTTTTCCTTCTAATTGGTCAGCTTTGATGGCTTCAAGTTCTTTGTTGAAGCTTTGTTTTAGATTTTGTATGAACTTCTTTACTTCCTTAATTTGATGGTCAGTGTTTAGTCTCAGATCACTTACTTGATTGGTTATGGTTTCCTTGGGCTCCCATTCCTTCTGTTGGGTTCCATTCAGCATTCCCTTTGTGGTCTCCCTGACTTCCTTCAGCTCTTTGTTAATAGATTCCATGAATGCCTTTAGTGATCTTTGTGTATTCTCTTCCTGCTCTCTCAATTCCTGTATTACTCTTTTAGCTTCCTCCCGTTCTTAGGATTCCTGTAGTTTTCTTTGAGTGTTCTCTGCCTGTTCACGCCATTCCTGCCTTTCTCTTTGAGTATTCTCAAACTGCTCATGCAAATCCTGTATCAGCTTTTGAGTAGCTTCCTCATGATTATGATATTCCTGTATAAACTTTTGAAATGCCTCCTCTCTCTCCCTATCATGCTCATACAGAGACCTTTGTATGCTTTCAATCTTTTGATTTATCATGTTTGCCAGCAGTGTTTGTAGAGCTATTTGGAAATTCTCCTCTGGATTATTCATGATCTGTTCTGTCCCCTGATATTGGGATTGAGAATTGAGATACCCGGATTTGCCATTTTTCTTGTGTTTTTCCGGCTGACTCTGCTCATTTGAGATGAAAATAGCACCAGTTTTGTGCTACAACACTCTCTTAAGGCAAGCATCAGCCCAAGTCTGAATTTGCACAGTCAATAGTCTACAGATATGATCTAGTTCAACAGATACATCTATTCAACATCAAACAACTATACGTTAATTGGCTAAGAACAGCAAAGTATAATTTGGAAGACCAGTAATTATTAGGGTTAGGGAGAGATGTGGGTAAAAAAATAGGAATAGATTGATGTGGGCTGGCTTAGGGAGAGTTAACTAAGTCTTAATCTCAATACAGGAAATAGGTTGGGTAGGATGAAAGTAGAGAGAGAAAGAAAAAAAAAGAAAGGGAACAGGAAATAAAAGAGACCAGAAAAAATAGAAAGGTAGAAATTAATAAAATTATGTAGAAGCGAGAACAATCTATTTAGATAAGAACGTGAATTTACTGAGAGAAGGGGAGGGATATGAAGGAGATGTGAAAAACTTAAAAATAAAAATGCTTAAAATATTATATCGGTATAAAGAGGTAGTACTGCTATTAAGGAATTTAAGTCTCAGCGGTTTTGACTTGAGTAATAAATTCGTGGATTAAGTGTGTACACAATGTGGGATAGGGTCTAATAGTCAACTACGGGTTTATCTGAGGATGTGCACGACAAGAATTAAGTCATATAAAGAAGAATGAAAGAGAGGAGAAAGGAAGAAGAAAAAGATGAGAAGTTCAGTAGAGGTAAACAAAAAACAAAAAGATAATTTAAAAAGAAAAAAAAAGAGAAAGAAAACCAAAAAAGAAAGCAAAAACGCACACTTCCGTATCCCCAAAATAAAAATTATAAGAGGAAAAAAAAGTTTCTGGAAAACAATTTTTTTATCAAAAAAGGTAAAGATTAAAGACTGAAAAAAGTTTTAGAAAAGAAAAATAAATTTTTATATAAGGTAGCAAAAATAAAAACTAAAAAAAAAAGAAGACGAAGATGAAGAGAAAAAAGAAAAAAACAAAACAACAAGAAAACTTCTTTGAATTTTTTTGGGAGGAGTGGGAAAAATCCTGTATCTCCCTTGTGTCTGTAACCAGCCTCTTGTTGGAGTCGCTGGTCTGCTTGTGGTCCTGTGACTTGGTCGGTTTCTTAAGCCAGTTTGTTCGAACAGACGTAAAATGCTCTGCTTTACCCAGGATTTGGTGATCCTCCTCTCAGGCTAGTTCACTGGGAGACAGATCTGCTTTGAGTATCACAAAAGAGGGGGATGCAGTGATGAGGCTAGGTTCTGGTAGCTTTTCCGGGCTGGTTTGTGAAAACCTCACAGAGCCCAGCCTGGAGCCATTCTCAGGGTTTCTGTTTACTGATTTTCAATTGCTTGGCGAGGCTGCTAGAGGGAGGGGCAGCCTCTGGCTCTGATTACCCAGTGAAGAAACCCACTCCTTGGGCTGGCTCCCGAGCTGGGTGACTTTTCCCTGGGTGGAGCTGAGTCTGGCAGGTCACGCCGCCATTAAGTTCTTGTGACCTGCTAAATGACTCATTTTATTCCAAAGCCTGAGCTGGAGCTAGCAGCTCCTCCGAGCTTTGTCGGTATCCAAGATGGAGATCACTGGTGCTGGGGGTGGGGAGGGGTGGCCTTCCCTCCTCTGCTCCCTGAGAAGGAGTTAGGACGTCAGGCTTCTACTCACAACGAGTCTTATTTCCTGGGTCCTCTCTGGTCTGCGAACTGCAGGATGAAGATGTCTGCTCCTTGTTGGTTCTTGCTGGTGTTGAGTAGAATCCGCTCGCCTGCTGAGTCTGGCTCCTTCATCCCGGACTCTCTGTTGCTCAGGTATGGCGCCTGTGCTCTCCGCCACTGCCACAGCTGCCGCCGCCGCCGCAGCTACTGGCAAGGGCTCAGAAGTGTCTCCTTGCCTGGGTTTCCTTCTCTGGCCTAACTCTCTGTCCTGTGATGGTACACTTGGTATAATTCTCTGACTTAGGACTGTTCACTGGAACTCTAAAACTGCTTTCTATGTGAGAGCTTACTTAGACTCCAGCTTCTCCTCCGCCATCTTCCCGGACTCTCTGATCTCAGACTTCTTAATATCTAGGATTTACAGGGGTTGAGCCACTGGAGGCATTGGGTAGAAGCTTTTCTTGAGCAAGAGTTCTTCCCTGCATTTTCCCTGACTCCTCCATGCAAAGGGGGCCTGAAGGTCAGGAGCTGTGAAAAATAGTCTTCCAGAGACAAAATTGGCTGGGGTCTTTGGTAAAAAGTCAAGCTAATCTTCCTCTGAGCCCCATTCTGTGACGCCACCCTCTGCCCTACCTGTGACTCCAGTACAAACCTTGACCCAGCCTTCAGTGTTCTGCCAGACTTGTCTGAGGCCACAGAACCTTCATTACACCCACACCACCTGCTCTAGAACACCCCTCAGGCCCTTTACGCATGCTCTGCACCTTCTGCCCTAGGCCCTCTGTCCTGTTCCACATCTTAGAACTCATGTGGTATTTTGGCACTGGTTGTATCACCTCCTGGAGCAAGTCTTTCCTTCCTTTCTCTCACTTTTTTTTAATACTGAGTTGCTAGAGATCGAACTAGTGCAGGCTGACTGTCAAATGCTCTATCTTGGTGTGTGTGTGTGTATGTGTGTGTGTGTGTGTGCCAGTCCTGGGGTTTGAATTTATGGCCTGGATGTTATCCCTGAGTTTTTATGCTCAAGGCTAGCATTCTACTACTTGTACAACAGCTCTGGTTTTTTTGGTGCTTAATTGGAGAAAAGAGTCTCATATAGATTTTCCTGCCTGCACAGGCTTGCAGTTATAATCTTCAGATCTCAACTTCCTGAGTGCTATTGTTACAGGGGTGAGCCACCAGCACCTGCTCTCTACCTCTTACCTACCTCGGCTTTCCTCTGAGTCTCAGATTGTATGTCTCACCAAGCTCACATTTTTTTGCCAGTGTTGTGGCTTGAACTCAGGGTCAAGGCATGTGCCTGAGCTGCTTTTGCTCAAGGCTACATTCTATCACTTAAGCCACAGTGACACTTTTGGTTGATTCTGTTTATGTGATACTGAGGTATCCGACCCCGGGCTTCATGCTTGCATGTTAAGCACTCTACTACTTAGCCACATTCACAGCCCAAGGCTTATTTCTAACAGGAACTATGAGGGTGGGATTTATTGGCATACTCTTTTCAGCACAGAAATCACTGGGCATTTCAAATCTTTGCAGGATTTGGGACCAGAGTGAAACTCGGCAAGGAGGAATGATGAATGAGTGATAGCCACCAGGCCCCAGAGATCTAGGCTCACGTCCTATACAGGGATAGGGAATATTGAGCCAGAACCTTCCACAATACCTATAGCCTAGGAAAAGTGGTCTCCCTGGAGGCAGTGGCTGGCTGCCAGATGTCCCAATGGGACACCTCAGCCAGAACATAATGAACCCGTTGCATACACCAGCCAAGGCAATCCTTCTGGGCTTCAGTTATTAAATGGCAGAGAAGGATGCTTTGTTCAAGCTACTGGCTCAGACTTAGTACTCTCTGAGTGCTTTTCCCAGCTTTCACATGTTGGGGGTCTGGTCATGGGCAACCTGATGAATGCCCTTCATCCATACATCATCCGTAAATACACAGAGACATGGAGTTACTGCCTTCTTTTTTCTTTGGCAGGTCTCAGGTTGAAATATGAGCCTAGGCCCTATCCTTGATCTCCTCTTTCTCAAGACTAGAACTCTGCCCTTGAGCCACAGCCCCAACCCTTGGGGATATTTTCCTGTGATCTCTTAGAAATAAGAGTGTTGCAGACTTTCCTGCCCTGGCTGAATTCAAATTGGCATTCTCTACATCTCAGCCTCCTGAGGAGCTAGGATTACAAACAGGAGCCACTGACACCTGGCTTTCTTTGCTTCTTCTTGTTACTTTTTAATCATGACAATCTGAAATCTTCAGTGTCATTCCAATGGTTTGCATTCGAAGTAAACTTCCCAGGTCTGGAGTTCGAACTCCAGGACTGCCACACACAAATGGAGGCAGATCCTGACAAACTCATTCCTATTTACATGAATGCTAATGGAATGTTATAAAAGTATTTAAATTTGCAGTTAATTCATGATTCTATTTTAGAAAGCCACACATAAATCATTGGATTTATATCTTCCATTCTAGCACCATGTTATGATTTCCCTAATGGAAGGATATTGATTCATTTTTAATTAATGCTCTTATAAGTATTAAACCTTGATACTTCATTAAATGGAGACATAATTTAATAACTAATTGTTGGTAACTATATATCATTATATGGAGACCTAACTTACTAACTAATTATTGGTAACTATATAAAATTTCATAATATCCTCACATTCTCTCTCTACATATATATATATATATATATATATATAAAGCAATCTACACACACAAACATATATATTTATATATATAATATGGCACTAGTGTGGCTTGATAACAGGTAACAGGTCGTCAGAACTTCCTGGCAGCTCAGTTTGCCAGAGGTTGGTGTGCTAAGACTTTGACCCCATTTATGGATTGGACATTGTAGGCTGTGAGTTGAAATCCCAGCATTGCCAAAAATTTATTCATGTAGTAAGAAGCCACTTTTGACACATTTTTTTTCCTGAAAAAAAGTCCTGGGGCTCAGTATGATGTATAATTCATATGCAAATGTATCCTGTATGATAGGATGTAATAAATGAAATGTTATATGTGTAATAATACTAAATGAATAAGGGTAATAAACATCATACTCACTAAACTCATGTGTGTATTTTTTCCAGTGCTGGGGCATCAATTCAGGCCCTGGGAACTGGTCTGAATTTCTTGTCTTCAAGGACGGTGAGCTTCCCCTTCACCCACAGTGCCACAGAGAAACCCAGATGCTGAGTTCAAATCCCAGGCCTGCCAGAAAAATGGTGCAAATTCCAAGACAGGGCCTTATTTTATTTTATTATTTTTTTTGCCAAGCATGGGGCTTGAACTCAGGTCTTGGCATCTCTGCCACAGCTAGCCCTGGGATTCTAGGATCCAAGTTCAAATCTTGGGGTTGGCAAGAAATAAAAAGGAAAAGGATAAAACGGAGAAATTCAAGAAGGTGGTTTTACATTTTTCCCTTTGCATTGTGACCATCCTGCGTGTAAATGACAAAGCCCTGAAAGTGTACATGACATTGCATGCTGATGTTTGGCTGGCTATTAGGGAAGCCATAACCCAAAGCATAACTTAGGCTTGGAGGTTGAATCCCAGGGCTGCCACTAAGTATTGGCGAGAGATTCCAAGAAACCCATTTCCATGTACATCCATATGAATAGAATTTTATAAAAGTAACAAATTAGTAGTTAGTGTATGAGTATATTATAAAATTATACATAACAATTTTATTACATTGATTAATTTTCAATTAATAATTTATTATGTATTCAACCATGACACTTAAAAGTGGAAAGAATAATTTGAATGTCAATAATGGGTAGTAATATACTATATGTAATTTCATAATATAGAGACACATTTCTCTTGTCTTATACATATGTATATTGTCTTATATATATATACATATATATATACATATGTATATGCATATACATATATGCCTATCTACACATTTATCTGTTCATACGCTTGTCACTCCTGGGGCTCAGTGGTATAATGATAGCTAGTACATACAAAGCCCTGGATTCGATTCCTCACTACCACATGCACATAAAAATCCAGAAGTTGTGCTCTCGCTCAAGCAGTTGAGCATTAGCTTTGAGCATAAAAGCCTAGGGACTGTGTCTAGACTCTTACTCAGGTCCAGGATGGGCATGAAAAAATATTGAATGTTGTGACTGTAACTCTATAAGGATAGGACTTCAAATACCTCATCACAGAGCAAGCCGGGAGTCTGGTGCTGACAGCTCTCATCTAACCTGACTTAGTCAGAGGTATACGACTGCAACTCAGCCCCACAGAACCAGATGCTCCTGGCTTGCTCACTCCTGTCATCCAAGCTACTCGGAGGTTGAGATCTGACACTGGTGGATTAAAAAACCCAGTCCTGGCGGGATGTCTGTGAAACTCTGAGCTGTGGATCAAAGTGATAGATCTCCAACCTTGAGCAAAAGATTTTAGGACAGTACACCCCAACATTTTAGTGCAATCCCTGTGGCTGACTCCCCCCCCCCAAAAATGCTCCTCTGAATCATTAGATGTGAACTTTGTGCAGTTTGTGATGTGTTTCTGAAAGAATGGTGATATTGATGAAAGCACCCTAATACTAATTAATGACAGCTTGTGGGATGCATCTATGTGATGATTCTTTCCTGGAGTCAGGGCCCTCACGGGGTGCTGTGTGCTGAGTCCTGCACAGGATGCTATGTGCTGAGTCCTTCACAGAGTGCAGTGTCCTGAGTCCTGCATTGTGTGCTGGGTGCTGATTCTTTCACAGGATGCTGTGTGCTGAGTCCTGTAAAGAGGGTTATTTGCAGCCAGGCACCAGTGGCTCACGCCTCTAATCCTAACTACTCTGGAGGCTGAGATTTGCGAATAGTGGTTCAAAGCCAGCCCAGGCAGGAAAGTCGCTGAAACTCTGATCTCCAATAAACCACCAGACAACTGGAAGTGTCACTGTAGCTCAAGTGGTAGAGCACTAGCCTTGAGCTGAAGAGCTGTAGGACAGTGTTCAGGCCCAGATTTCAAGCCCCATGACCGACAAAAAAAAAGTGTTATGTATTTTGTCCTTCAAAGGGTGCATACTTTCATCTTGTCCCTGTAAGAACTCCAACTGACATGACTATGCAGAAAAGAATATTGAGGCTCAGATGTGTCCCCATGGCAGGGACAAAATTATGTATTACTGAAGACTAGTGAGTTGTCTACAGTACACAATTGTTTTGTATTGTTTTTTCTAAGTCATGAACCTTGAACTCAGGGCTTAGGCACTGACCCATACCTCTTGGGCTCATGGCTAGCACTCACCACACAGAGCCAAGGACCTCCTTGCAGCAGGTGCCATGGCTTAGGGTTCTATAACCGAGGTCTGTCATCCTGCCTTCTCAAGAAGCTGAGATCTGGGTTCCAAACTATCCCTGACACAAAAGGTACCATGAGACTATTATATCCTATTCACCACTAAGAAACCTGAAGTGGAAGCTAGGTGCTTGCGTCTCATGCCGGTCGTCCTAGCTACTCAGGAGGATGAGATCTGAGGATCATGGTTCAAAGCTAGCATGGACAGGAAAGTCCTTGAGACACTTAGATCCAATGAACCACCAGAAAACCGGTAGTGGCTCTGTGGCTCAAGTGGTAGAGCACAAGATTTGAGTTAAAGAGCTCAGAGACAGCACCCAGGCCCAGATTTCAACTCCTACAATGACAACAACAACAAAAAAGTCAGAAACATACTAACAAACTTGAAGTAGAGGGGTGGGAATGTGCCTTAGGAGTAGAGTGCTTTGCATATATGAAACCCTGAGCTTGATTTCTCAGAAACACATCACTAGGAAAAAGCTTGAAGGGGCTCTGTGGTTCAAGTGGGAGAGGGCAACCATTGTACAAGAGAAACTAGGTACAGTGCTCATGTCTTGAGTTCAAGCTCCAGGAATAGTGTATGCACACACACATGCATGTACACACACTCACACACAGAGAGAAAGCAGAAGTGAAGCTGTGACAAAGGAAAGTAAAGCAGTAGACTTCGACTCTGAGCTCATGGTCAGCACCCAGGCCCTATGTTTAACCCCCAAACCTAGCCAGCCAGGGCCTAACTAGGAGAGGTCAAAGGTTTCAAAACCTGATGAGCTTCACCAGTCCTAGATGACAGGAAGCTTTGTGATATCCAACATGTGCTTGAATTTTCCAAGCTCCTGGAAACCTAGGAGAGGCAATATAGGCCCATCATTGCCAGCAATGAAACATTTCATTATGTTGAGTGCCCTAGTTGTCTGCCTGAAGGATTCCTGAATTATATTGAGCACTGTATCTGAACACTGGAATGTAGTCTCATAAAGGCAGGATAAGAGCACAGAACTTGGCCTGCAATGGGAGTTGGCAAAAATGAAGGTCTCCTGTTAAAACAGAGCACTGGGAAGAGAGATAGCTAAGGTAAAAACAGACCTTTTTCTCCTGACCTTCAGAGCCTGCCCACACATCCTCACTAATTGGCCCAGATGGAGTTATTTGGTACACAGCTGTACAGGAGTGAGGTCTTTTGTGTTCCTGTCCAGACAGAGATAGCTAAGGGTAAAAACAGGCCTTTTTCTCCTGACTTTCAGAGCCTGTCCACACATCCTCACTAATTAGCCCAGATGGAGTTATTTGGTACACAGCTGTACAGGAGTGAGGTCTTTTGTGTTCTTGTCGAGACAATGAGGGAGACTTCCTCCAGCAGGCCTGGGATGAAGAGAAAACCTCAGGCTACATTGGGAGCAGTGAAGGGAGCCCTGGAACATGAAATACCATAAAAACAGTCTCTGTGTTATGAACTCATTGTATTGAATACAATTTTCTTGCTTGGTGCCATTCATCATAGCTACTCACGAGTTTCACCTAGAGGAATACATCCATACATACACAAAGAAATTGAGGTACAGGTTTTTTTTTTTTGAGGGGGCAGTCCTGGTGTTGAACTATGAGCCTAGGCCTGGCCCAAGAGCTCCTTTTGCTCAAGGGTACTGCATTAAGCTTGAGTCACAACCCCACTTCTGGGTTTTTCTGTGATCTCTTAGAAATAACATTGTCAAGGACTTTCTTACACTGGCTGGTCAAACTCAAATTCTCTACATCTCAGCCTCCTGAGGAGGTAGGATTACAGTCAGCAGACACTTTCACCTTCTTTCTTTTCTTCTTTGTTTTATAATCTGGACTGACTTCTTAATAAGGTCATCCCTATGGTTGGGACTTATAAGTAAACTACCCAATGTTTTTTATAGCTGCTTTCTCTGAGAGTATTTTCTCTCTTCATCTTACCCTCTGGTCACAAGGTTGAAGCCAAAAGTGAGAAATGAGTGTTACAGGATTTAGGAGCAAAGGTCCACAGGACATGCCAGTTCTGTCACTTAGCATTGAGCTGCAGTGAATTTACTGTCTCAGGATATGAGGACCGAAAGCTGGAGTGATCCTCACACTATCTGCATTGCTCCTTTTGCCTTGCCTATAAAATGATATAATGATTATGAGTGTTTTGTATCTCCAACCTTAATTATCTAGGACACACTAGAAGCATGTCCCTGTTTCCGTTTTTCTCTAGTACTTCTCGAGATTTAGACTAAAGGTTTGGGTAGAGCGGCTCCTAGGAGAATCCCTGAGGAAATCCACTTGAAGCTTCCTCAGGAGATCTCCATTCAAAGCCAGCCCTAGAAGGAAAGGTTTATTGTCTCCAATAAACCACCAGAAATCCAGAAGTGGAGCAGTGTCCTAGAGGGTAGAGCTCCAGCTTTGAGAGAGAACGACAAGCAGGCGATACAGGCCAGACCAGGCAGGAAAGCCTGGGAGGTGTTTATGTCCATTGAAAAACCAGATGGCTGGAAGTGGAGCTGTGGCAGTGGTAGAACCTCAGCCTTGTGAAAAACAGCTGAAGAATTCAGCGCATCCTCAGTTTAAGCCATGGGGTGGCCACAAAAGAAAATTCAAAAAGAGAAGGCCAAGTTTATGTATATTACTTCCCTAAGTGCAAAGAGGCTGTATGCAAAACTTCTGCTTTTATTTACAGATTTATATTTTAGATATGCTCATTGTACATACTGCATCATTCTCTTCATTTCAGCCCCATTGATTTTCTCTTCCAGTATTCTAGGCCTGTTTCCTTATATGGTGCACACCGAAGCTCTCAGCAGCCTTTATTTACATTTTATTATGAGGCCAATGCAGGAGCAGTCACAAATCAGGCAGGGGAAGAGAAGATCAGAGTTCATAGAAATAAGCAGTATTCAGAAAATTATACTTGGGGACGCAAAATGGTAGCATATATATGTAAAAACTACAATTAAGAAATAAGATGAGGGGGCTGGTAATGTGGATTAGTGGGAGAGTGCTTGCCTAGCATTCAAGAGGCCCTGGATTCGATTCCTCAGTAACACATACACAGAAAAATCCAGAATTGGTGCTGTGGCTCAAGTAGCAGAGTGCTAGAGACAGTGCCCAGGCCTTGAGTTGAGCCCAAGAAATGTCAAAGAGATAACTAAGTATGTAGTTAGGTGGTTAGGTAGTTAGGTAGGTAAGTAGATAGGTAGGTAGGCAGGTAGGTAGGTTGGTACATACATAGATAGATACAAAGAAATACAGGAAGAAAGGAAGGAAGGAAGAAAGAAAGAAAGGAAGAAAGAAAGAAAGAAAGAAAGAAAGAAAGAAAGAAAGAAAGAAAGAAAGAAAGAAAGAAAGAAAGAAAGAAAGAAAGAAAGAAAGAAAGGAAGGAAGGAAGGAAGGAAGGAAGGAAGGAAGGAAGGAAGAAAGAAAGAAAGAAAGAAAGAAAGAAAGAAAGAAAGGAAGAAAGAAAGAAAGAAAGAAAAGGTCAATAGATAGATAGACAGACAAATAGATAGACAGACAGACAGACAGACAGACAGACAGACAGATAGACAGATAGACAGATAGACAGATAGATAGATAGATAGATAGATAGATAGATAGATAGATAGATAGATAGATAGATAGATAGATAGTTAGATAGATAGATAGATAGATAGATAGATAGATAGATAGATAGATAGATAGATAGATAGATAGATAGATAGATAGATAGATAGATAGATAGATAGATAGATAGATAGATAGATAGATAGATAGATAGATAGATAGATAGAAAAATGATAGCTGAATCTGGTCTTGGACTTCAGGAGGAAAGAAGGGAACAATTCCCAGTCATGAGGCTTCTGCAGTGTGCCAGGACACCAGCATCACCTTCACACAACCACAGAGCAAGAAAAAGGTCTCTTTCCCACTTCTCAGGCAGCCGAATGCCCCAGAGTAAAGAGGGCAGAGCCAGGTTCTAACTCAGCTTCTTGGAGACAAAAAGAAATGACCCTGCCTCACCTTGGACTGGGGATTAGCATTAATGATGTGGAGAAGGAAGGAAGGAGAAAAGACTGGCAGAGGTAGAAGAAGGGCCTTCAAATCTGATAGATGGAGAGTAAAAAACCCACTCCCTAAGACCAGAGAGCAGGGCTTTTCTACTTTGTTCCTCCCCTCTCCCTCACTAAACTGGCTCTCTATTGGTAACCTAAAGATAGCTTGAGGATCTCTTCACCTGAGGTAGGAAGGTTAGTCATTGTTTGAGGAAGCTGTGAAAAGCCTGACCCTGGTGTAACTCTAACAAATGTTTCAGGTTTCCCCCCATTGCTGGCTGTCCCTGGAATGAATGAAGTGGTTTTGCAGCTCACTTCCCTTTTGAGTGTGCATATTCTGCCTCCTTGTTCTCTTCACCTAGCCTGGCTTTTGAAACTGTTTTCTGTCCTTCAAATACAGTGTTACACTGGAGTTATTCCTGCTAACTCTGCCAGGGCTTGGATCCTGAGAACTTCATTTGAACCCAGGATGGGTCAATGGGTCAAGAACACTAAGAACATTTAGAGTAACTTCTCATCACCAAGGGAAAAACAAGAAGCTCTTCAACATCTGACCTTTCAGACGTGGAAGTCAGAGTGTCATAGACTTTCTTGCCCTGGCTGGCTTCAGTGTGATCCTGAGACCTCAGCCTCCTGAGCTAGAGTGATGGGCAAGAGCTACTGGTGCTCTGCTAGGTTCAGATGAGTAATGACATTGACAATACAAGTCAACTGCTTATCACAAAAGGTTTGGGGAGCATATTAAGCCTTTCAACATTGGACTTTTCAGAACCCTGTGGACACAAGGTTACAATGCTAGAGTCTGTGAGGTTGGGAATGTGTAGCTGCTACACTTAAGCATGGAGGTCTGACTCCAATTCTGGTGTATATCAGCGTTGATTTTCCAGAGAATGTTCTCGTAATTAGCAAATAGGAAAAGTACTTTGATTAACCCTCAATTTTTTCCAGTTGTGTGTCTTGTATCAACCCTGGGCACTGTCCCTGAGCAATTCAGTCAAGTCTAACTCTCTACCACTTGAGCCACAGCTCCACATGGGATTTTTTAGTGGTTCATTGGAGATAAGATTCTAACAGGCTTTTCTTGCCTAGGCTGTCTTTGAACAGCCTCATGAGAAGGTAGTTTTCCAGGTGTGAGCCACCAGCATCTGGCCTATTGTTTTTGACAGTCCTGGGGATTGTTCTTCTCAAGGATAGCACTCTACCACTTGAGCCACTCCACTGTGTCTGGCTTTTTCTAAGTATGTGGCAATGAGGATTCAAACCCTGGTATTCATGCATGTTGAGTGAGCTCTTTAGCACAAAGCCACATTTCTAGCCTCTCCCTTACAATTTTATCCCACAACTTGCCTGTCTCAGGTAAAGGCTTCTCAGTATAAATCATCTAAAGACATCCCTATAGGAAGGTGTCCAAAGACAAATAAGACAAAGCTCATTCTTGGGAGAGACTGTGACAAATGCCTCCATTTAATTATGTATCACGTTTCAACACAAAAAGTTTTAATGATAAATGAGTCAATGTCCCAAATTATTGTGTATAATTTTATAATAGATGTGCAAAATATATATGGGAATGAAAATATAAATAAAATAAACAATAAAAAATAAAACAAATACAAAATCAATCATGAAAATCATAACATGTAATAAACATACTTATGTAAGTATATATCATATATTACACATGTATAGAAATATTTTTTCCATTGTAGGGCCTTCATTCAGGCCATGGGAACTCTAGCCTGAATTTCTTTTCTTCAAGGACAGTAAATTTTTCCTTCACCGATGGTACAAAAGAGTTTACCTGGACAGTGAGATCAAATCCCAGCAATTGTAGAAATACTGGCCCCAATTCCATTAATCTTTTAATGGAAGCAGTTAGGTTTATTCAGTTCCATACTGAACATTAAATAAAAAGCAGTGTAGAATTTTGTACATCTATTCAGACATCCTCCCCTACCCCCAAAGTGCTTCTCGGAATGCTACATGGTTTCTTGTTTGTATGTTTTTTATTGTAAAAATGTTGTACAGAATGGTCACAGTTACATGAGCAAGGTCATGAGTATATTTCCTATTGAGCATTGTTACCTTCTTCTTTGTTTTCCCTCTACCATCCTTTACCTCTCATATCCACAACTACTCCCCCTACCAAGCTCAGTGACTTAATTTTTTAGTTTTGGCTTGCCACGGGTTTGAACTCAAGTAGTAGCAAATCTGCACTTTCCCTCACATTGTTACAAGTTCCTGAGTTCAAATCCCAGTATAGGAAAGAAAACTGCCAGAAATTCCAAACCAGAGAGCTTTATTTTTTTTAATTTAGTTAAATAATCATTTTTTTTTCTTTTTTATGGCTTTTTTAAGGCTTGAACTCAGGTCGTGGCAACTCTGCCTCAGCTTCAATCACCCCAGGCTAGGTGCAGCCTCAGGACCCATACCCAATCCTGGAATCCTATGCCCAGAGGGCTTGCAGAAAGAAAAAAATGAGTGGGATAGCACAAAAAGTGGCAAACTGCAGAGGGATGGAGGTTTATTTATTCTTTTTATCTTTGCACGGTGACCATCCTGGGTCTGAATGCCATGGGTGCAAAGTACACCTGACCTGCCATTGCTGAGGGCTGGCGGGCTAGCAGGGAAGCCATAGCCCAACCTATCAACATAGGCCCTGGGTTCAAATCCAGGTCCTGACAACTACCAATGGCAGGAGATCACAAGACACTCATTCCTATGCATAGGAATATCACTTGAAAGAGAAGTTTGTGCATTGGTCAAGCCTAAAATTGGATGCAATAACCCTAGGACACTGATTGATCTTAATTTCATGCTTTATCAAGCATGAAAAGAATAGCATTCCTTTAATTGTGGTATAATAAATATCTAAGAGTTAGTAGGAATGTAGTAATGTCATTCAATCATAGATAGGCGGCTATGGTGCTTTTTACCAATATATATTTATTTGTATACTATTGTCTGCCTATCCTTGTACCGCTGTTTTGGCCAATCCTGGGTCACGATCTCAGCACCTAGGAACAACCTCACAGCTTCATTGGCTAGAGGCTGTTGTGCTCACACTCACCTATTCATGAATTGTACCTGCTAGGCCCTGAGTTCAGATCCCAGCAGTGCCAAAAATTTAATCTTGGAGTAAGAAGCCAAGTGCGAAACCGGTTTTCCTTTTCTGGGAGAGTTCTGGGAGTCAGGCATGATCGAGAACACATCTACAAATCTAGATGGTATGTGATAGGATGTAAACAATGTAATACATAGTTAGGATGCATCACAGTCAATAAAATAAATGGTAAATAAATGAAAAAAATAAAAAATATAATGTATAACCACACCAAACATAATATAGACTGAACATCTGTATGGAAGTTCAATCCTATATTTAAAATGTATATAAAGGAGTACGTTTTCCAGGTCTGGGGCTTGAATTCAGGCCTAGGGAATAGGCCTGACTTACTGGTCTTGAAGCAGGGCGAGCTTCCCCTTCCCTGACAGTGCAATAGAGTTACCCAGACCCCGGGTTCAAATTCCAGGACTTGCAGACAAAAAATGGCACACATTCCAAGCCAGGGAGCTTCATTAGCATTTTTAATATTTTTAAGTTCACTTCACCTTTATTTGATACATATTGATTTTATAACATGAGAGTTTTTCAAAAAAGGGGTCTAAACTTTTACATTTCAGCATAGCACATTGGTGTTTCTATTTTGACCATCTGCCATGAAGAGTGAGAATGAAAATAAGGACATCATTTCTCCCTAGAAGGTCGGGACAGTTGAATTTATTTCTATTTAGAGTTATTTCTACAATTATAAACTCTCTGCATTTGCGTCCTATGAGTTTTCCTCAGTGCCTACCACGAAATACACTAGTGGAGGCCTCATAGCACAAAAGGTAGGGTTTCTGAATAAAACCTCATTTCTGTGAGGACAGTAGGTACTTCTAAGCATTTTGGGAATAAACTGGATTGTAAAATGAGAAACGAAAATAATGGGACTGTGATGTACTCAGTAGTGGAGTACTTTCCTAATGAGCATAAGACCCTGGCAGAAAAAGTTTCCTAAAGCTCAGAATGTTAGAATTTTACGATCTGCATGAACAAACTTCTTTTCTTTGGGGGGGGAGGTCCTGCGGCTTGAACTCAGGGGTTATCCCTGTGCTCTTCAGCTCAAGGTGAGCGATCTACTGCTTGAGTCACAGTGCCACTTCGGTTTTCTAGTGGTTTATTGGAGATAAGAGTCTCACGGACTTTTCTGCCTGGGCTGACTTTGAACCACCAAACTCAGATCACAGCCTCCTGAGTAGCTAGGATTATAGGCATGAGTCACTGGTGCCAGGCACATGAAAAAACTTCTTAAAGATTGATTCTGAGAAAAGAAACTTGGAAAACACTTTTAGTATAAATAATTTATAATGCCATGGTTAAGGCACTAATTCATTGGCTGGTTTCTTAGTTTATTTAAATATATATGCATTATTAATATATATGTATATATATTATTAAAAACATAGCTCTGAAGTGTACCTAAGAGCATATGTGCTCATGTAAAGTTATACAAATGAAAAAGCTTCATTTTTCTTTTCAGTTTGGTTGGCACCAAAAATTAGGTGGGATTTGTGTATTGTTTTGTTCTCTGTTTCCCCTACCTCCTCTCCTCACATTTGAACTCAGCTTGCTCTTACTTGGCTTCGTTGTTCATAGCTGATTTTCTACCACTTCAGCTATACCTGTATCCTGGCATTTTGGCAGTTAATTGGAGATGATGTCTCTCAGGCTTTGCTGCCTTCATTGGCTTTGAAATTTCATCTTCCAGTTCTCAGCCTCCTGAGTAGCTAGGATTAAAGATGTGAGCCACTGGGGTGCCTAGGGATGCAGAAGATAGATCCCCCCCTGCTGTGTGAAACCTTGTCTTCTGTGCTTGGTCACCCTTTTCAACTGAAGAGGGTCCCAGAAAACCCAGTATGGAGGTGAGGATGCTGGGGGTCAGAATAGAAGGTGAATATCTGGGAAGGCCCCCCCCATACACACACATACAATCGGCCTATCCCCCGCCCCCAACTGTCTATAATTCTCACAAGTTGATCACATTTCCCAGCTCTACCAGCTTCTGCTGGTGCTCCCGGTCCATCTGGTCTCCAACAAACTTAGGAGATACACAGCTGTGTGTGTGTGTGTGTGTGTGTGTGTGTGTGTGTGTGTGTGTGTGTGTGTGTGAGAAAGAGAGAGAGACAGACAGACAGACAGAGACAGAGAGACAGAGACAGAGACAGAGAGAGTCAGAGACAGAGACAGAGAGACAGAGGCAGGGAGAAACAAAGAGAGACAGAGAGATCAGAGAGACAGAGAGACATACATAGAGAGACAGAGAGGGACAAGGAGAGGTCATCTTTCTCTTTGTACAGCCTGACTGTACTAAGGTGAGTGATCTGTTGGCCAATTGCAGGTGCTGCAAGGAAGAGTGTTCTGTCATCAGTCTGAATGTGTGTGTGTGTGTGTGTGTGTGTGTGTGTATGTAGAAGTGGGTTGTAACAAGGAAGCTGGATGCTTTTGGTAACTTCTACCTGCTATCTTTGGGGGTGCATGGGCTTCACAGCTGAGGTCTGGGGGCCTGGAAGGGTGAGAGGCTTGAAGGGGACTCAACATTGTTAAATTACAAGAACAAGGCATCTCTGTTCCCTGGAGCTGTGTACTCTCTTGGGCCTGGTTGGTGGCAGTGGGAGCTTGGGAGGACCTGGGAGTGTGGCTTCCCAGGGGGAAAGAGAGCATGGCCAACACTTAGTAAGGATATGAGCCCTGCTAGTATGGAGTACAACAGCAAAGCTCAGACTCCAGGTCTTCTCATCATGATGTCTGAAGGGTGAGGCCAACCCTACTTTATATCTTGAGCTGTGATCTTCAGATCTCAGCCTTCTCAGTAGCTAGGATTATAGGCATGAGCCTCCGGCACTGGGCCTCTGGTTATTTTTTGTATATTAGGGTTTGACCTCAAGGCCTTAGGCTTGCGAGTCAGGTCTTCTAACATTCGAGCCAAGTTTTATGTCTTGGGGATTTCTGAGATGGAGACTTAATATATGCTCAGGCTGGGCTGGATCATGATCCTCCTATCTGTAACAGGCATGCGCCACCAGGCCTTGTCCTCTGTAATTGGAATTGTAGACATGTGGTGCCATGCTCCGTCATTGGTTTGTCCCAAACTCAGTCCATGGCAGACAATTCTTGACCACAGGTGAAGCTCTGGGTTGGGCCTCGACCATTGGACTTCAATTTCCTCATGTGACAGTTGTTAGGAAACAAGGGATTAATACAGAGGGATCTCTGGAGCAGAGCCAGGCACAAAGGGAGGGGCCTTAAGATATAGTTCTCAGCAATTCTGTGAGCATATGACAGGAAGATACCCAGAAAGAGATCAGATGGTGTGTGTTATTAATGGTGCGACAGGCATGGGATTATTAAACAAAACATGGCTTTCTTTCATTATTACCCTATCCCCATGAGGAAGGGGATCCTTCACTTTGTTCACTTTTGCAGCTGGGGAAAATGAGGCACAGAGTAGCCGAGTGACCTATTCATGACTCCCAGCTGAGAGGAAGCTCTGCCTGACTTCTCTGCCATGCTCCCTAGGACAATGGTTGCTATTCAGTCCACTTCTTGTGGTGGGAAGTCCACTTCTTGTCAGTCATGGGGCTTGAAGTCTGGGCCTGGGCACTGTCCCAGAGCTCCTCAGCTCAAGGCTAGGGCTCTACCACGTGAGTCACAGCACCACTTCCAGTTTTGTAGTGGTTCTTTGGAGATAACAGTCTCACAGTCATTCCTGCCCGGGTTTGCTATGAGCCATCATCTCATATTTCAGCCTCTTGTGTACTTAAGACTATAGGTATGAGCCACCTGCACCAGGTTTAAGTGTAATTCTGACATTCTTTCAATCTCTCTCTCTCACAGGAACTTGTTGAATGGGTGTTGGAGGAGGTGGCCCAGCATCCCCATGTGGCTGGAACCAAGGTGGCCCTCTCATCCTGGAGGTGTACTGTGGTTCAGGAGATGTCTTGCTCAGTCTGTTGTACCACCTCCATGAGGTAAGCCCTTCTGTGCCTGGCTAGACCAAGACGGTTATTCATTGTCCATCTAGCCCTGGACTCAGTATTGTGTTCAATGTCCTTTTCTAGCAAAAAAATTCTGGCCAAAATTGATACATAGTTAAAGAATAAAAATGTAATGCCATCTTAAGAAAGTCATTTAGGGCTATGGGAAAGTGGTTTCATGGTATGGTGATTGCCTAGCATGCATGAAACCCTGGGTTCAATATCTCAGAACCACATAAACAGAAAAAGAAACACTGGAAATGGTGCTGTGCCTCAAGTGGTAGAGGATTGGCCTTGAGGGAAAAAAAAGCTGAGGAATAATTCCCTATCCCTGAGTTTATGCCCCAGGACTGGAAAAACAACAACAACAACAAACATTTAGTAAATGAAAATAAAGAACCCATACTAGGAATATATAATTGCTCATTCCATACTAATACCTGACAATAGTCCGTAATTCATGCACTTTAGCTATATTAGGATACTGAGTTGAAAAAAAAATGTTTTCTTCATAAGGTCATGGCAATTAATGCCAGGAATGTGCTTAGATGTCAGGTGAAGATTAATTCAGGAAATTCAAAGATTCCAGGCTTTTGAGTGTTCACTGCTAATCACAATGAGACGAGTAGTCTAAATGAGATGTGGAAAACTTTTTGGCCAGTCATGTCACCAAAATGGCAGAGGCTAATTAACAGTTGTGACAGAAGAGAAGAAATGACTCCAGATGGAAGGAATAAATGATAGTAACTAAGGTATAGCAGAAACCATTCTAGGGAAGCATTTTTGGTTATTGAAGAACTAGTTATCAACTAGGCATATTCCTCATTGCCTTTAACATTCTAAATCTCTTAGGCTAGTTCTTAATCTCTGTGTGATAAATATATCTCTTTCTATGCTGTTCTTGCATACCTGGTCTCCTTTGCTTTCTTTTTTTATTATTTTTTAATTGTGAAAATACAGTGCTTTCTAAACATATGTCTTTCTCTATTTCTCTATGAATATTTCCTGATAATAAATATACCTACACAGATTGAAGAGGCTGCTAATGTAAGGGTCCCATAACTCCTGAGTCATTAATGTAACAAAATGGCAAAGGAAGACATATTTATTGCTACCTCAATTATTCTAAAAACTGCAGTGTCATATCATTTGATTCAGATTTCCATTCTTATCTGCTTAGTGTCATTAACTGCACTAAATACAAATAGTAGCCGGGTGCTGGTGGCTCATGCGTGTAATCCTACCTAGTCAAGAGGTTGAGACCAGAGGATTCTGGTTCAAAGCCAGCCTGGTCAGAGAAGTCCATGAAGCACTTATCTTCAATTAACCACCAGAAATCCGGAAGTGGTGCTGTAGCTAAAGTGGTAGAGCACTCGACTTCAGCTGAAGAGCTGAGGGACAGTGCCCAGGATCAAAGTTCAAGCCAAACGACCAACAGAAAAAGTGCAAAAATGACTTTAAGTTTCCCCAAAAGGAAAGACAAAGTCAATAGTAATCTTCCTAAGCAGAGAAAATAATTCCAAAATGATTCAGTGCACCTACTTTTGCTGAGTTACTTAAGTTATGGATTCTTTGCTGAACATATTCTCTTCTTTTAAAAATTGTCAAATATTAGCTTTATTATAAACTTCATCTAATATTTCTTGGTTCAAAAGAGAAGTCCAGAAGTTGATGTCACTTGGATTTATTACTATCTCAGTTCAAAGCCAACCCAGGCAACAGTGTTGATCAAACTCTTATCTGTAATTAAACACCATAAAAGGCAAAAGTGGAGTATTGGCTCAGTCAGTAGAGTACTAGCTTTGGGGGCAGGTGGGCAGGAAAGACAACTGTACAGGGACAGGGTCCAAACTCTGAGTTCAAGCCCCAGAACCAGCACAAACTAAACAAACAAGCAAACAAAAGAAACCTAGGGTATTTCTTTGGGACCCTCTTATAGGAGTACTGGTCTGAGAAGACTCTCCTTTTACTGATCATGCTCACTGGATTCTGCTCTTTTGAAATCCTTATTGCTATGGAAAACTCAGGACCAGACTAAAGGAATTCATAACTGACACCTGCAACAAGAGAATCATCTCAGGAGTGAAACATCCATCCATAAGACACTTTAAAACCTCCATGCCTTTCTTCCTTTGCAAGAGACCACTTTTAAAACGAAGTTATTTCCTTTGTCCTATGCTGGCTTTCAAATGGAATATTCTTTCCTTTTGTAATACCCTTAACTAGACTAGAAGTTTATAGACAAGTTTTATATGAGTAAAGGACACACTCAAAAAATCAGGGGCAGAGTTTCTTTCAAGCCTTGGATTCTTTTCTTGTATTGTAAAAAGGAAAACAAAAAAAAAGTCCATTAGATTCTGATTTGCAAGAAACCAAAAAGCTATAACTGGAGCTGTGGTACAAGCAGTAAAATGATATCCTTGAGAAAACTAAAACAAAACAATAAATTCTGGGACAGAGACAGGCACCTGAGTTCAAGCCTTAGTATTAGCACCAAACAAATGATTGAACTAATTAGTTAATTAAGTAATTAAATATAAATTAAGTGGTCACATGTGGGTAGGGAGGTAAAATGTAACATCTGTGGTGACTGGATTGTGTATTATTTTGTAGTAAGGCAAATTATCATTTGTACTAATCATTAATTTTTTATTTGAACTTTTTTTGTACAATAAACCCTGAATTTAGCATGCATGTATCGGTGTGTGTACATGTGTGCATATGTGTGTATGAGTATATGTGTGCATGTGCTGTTGTAATGTTGCTTGCCAATGTGGACAGGGTGAGGCTGAAAAGACCTAACTTTGTTGCAATGTTTTTATTTATCAGTATTCTGTCATGTCATTTCAGTTGGACCACCCTTTTGAACATTTTATTTGTCAAATAATATCATCAGAATAAAAGGATTTACAATATTAAGTTAGATAAAAGAGACTGCTTTCAGCTCTTATTATATGTTAGGTGAGAAGATTCAGACATATTTAGGTAGTAAATTAGTGCTGTAAGATGACTGTCGGTACAAAATATGTACTTGACCTCTTAAATTTGTTATACTTTTAACATACACTCATGGAGTGAGTTTGACCAACTGGACCAAATAGGTATTGCTCTCTAGTTATTCCCATGAAACACAAAATGGATAAACTCTTTCTGGCTTTCTGTTGAAAATAACTTTCTTTGTAAGATCATATCTATTCACACTAAGAGGTAATCAACCAAATATTTATCAAGTTTGAACATCCCATCATATTGACTGAAAATCAGTATTGTTGATATGCTTGTTAGCTATTCCTTTCAAAAACAAACAAACAAAAAGCATGTGTCATCTCTAGATAGTGGATGTATCTGAAGTTGTTTTGTACATGCAAAGGCCTAATGGACCTTTTGTGGGAGTAACTGTCGCAACTTAACAAATAAGGCTTTTCGAATACCTTTTCCAATATAAATAACATCCCAGAGCGAGTCTTGCAATTTCTGAAAACCCTTTGAATATTTTAGTATTATTTCAGTTCATTGACTATAGAGCTAAAGACATTTCTGAAATAAATATTGTTAAGATCAGAAAATGTAAGTGGGTATATAGGCTTTTGTGCATCATCTTATGAAAATCCAGTTTTATGAAACTAAATGAAATAGAATAAAAGAATGTAAGTGAATTTGGTAAGCTAATTATTAGTTTAACTTTGTTTTCTATTGACATAGTCATTTGAATGTAGATGATGCAGTTAAATTACTTCCTTTGTGTTTCTGTACTTCAGTTATTTTTCGTATCATCGTAGTTATGGGAGTGAATTTGTAGTATAAATAAAGGTCCTTTAAAATGATTAGGATTAATCTTGTGCTATGTGTCCTACTCCCAAGAAAATGAGTTATTTTCAAGTGTTAATAGTTTATAATTGAATCTTCATAAGAAAATTTTAAAAATGCAGTAGCATTGATGACTTTTTCAACCAATTGTATTGACAAGTTGGAGAGTCTTTAATTCATGCTTCGGTCTTGGTGTCTATGATTTTTAACCTCTTGTTCCTAACATTAATGATAGTTCAGATGGCATTTTGGGGTATATGACAGGTAAAATATTTATCTGGGGTCAAAGGTGATTTTTATATCAGTCTTGCTTTAATAACATTTTAAAGCAGTGTATTTCTCTCAGAATGTTGGGTATAAAAAGCAATCAAAATACTTCTAATGGTAAACAACCTAGGTGAGCTACAATGTGGAAATGATTGGTCCATAACACCTGCAGTCTGTTTCCATAAGCAATTGGGCAGGACACTCTTTCGTTATGACTGTGTTAAACAGAAATGGGGTCCCCAGGCAGTACAGTGTTGAGTGTAGGAATAGAATATGATTTCTACTATTTGGAGCTAGAAATCAAGAATGTTATACATTAGCAGTTCCTTTCACCAGGGATGTGTAAATTGATTATGAACTTGGAGTTTTCATATTACAGCTACCTATTTTCTAACAAAGATAAAGTCAAATATAATTAGAGTGTACACAATAATTCTGGGAAATTTTCATAGAATTAGTAGACTAAGTGCTGGTATTTTAGTCATAAAATAAAATGAGGTTATTTGATACAGTGGGAGATGGTCCTCAGGCTAGCACTTACCATGTGTGCAATGTTGTACTAGTAATTCCAATTCTGAAGATGTCAATAACTTCATCTGAGAATTAAAAATGGAAGTAGTTCCACTTTATGGGATTATTGTGAGGATTAAGTTAGATACCATAGGTAAAGTACTTGGAAAAACTATCATTCAGCATTTGATACTTTCTACCTGTTATTTTATCATATGATAAATTCTAACAATTTTACTGTGATTTTTATATTGTGTGTATTTACAATCTGCAATGTGATATATTGATATTTATTGCATTGGTCAGTTTTTTGACATTATGATGAAAATACCTGCAAAGAAAATTTCTGAGGAGGAAACTATTATATTGATTCATGGTTTAAGAGAATGCAGTTTACGATCAGATGTCTCCATTGTTTTTAATTATATTTTTATTAAATAGTTGTTCAAAAGAATTTCCATTCCCAAATCAGTTTATAAGTACAATGAATCTTTAATAACTTTCTTATACCCTTCCAAACCTCACCCCACTTTCATGTTTTCTAGTTTCATACTATCTGCATTGAATATCATGCTTTCACTCTCTTCCTCCACAACTCCCTTTATTCCTTCCCTTTGACTTCCGCTCACATCTTCCAAGTGATAGATTCCTGGTATTCATTTAGTTGGATTAAAATTCAATTTTATAAGAAATTACACCTTTTATATACTCCTCTGCAAATAGCATGCTTTGCTTAATACTGTCGTGTAATTGTAACCCCTCTGTATGGTATTTTTCACAATAAAACATCTCAGTTTTGTGGTCAATAGATTTTGAAAAGGATGCCATGACTTTATGAAATAAAAATAGAATCTTAAATGGGTGTAGTGGCACTATTGCCTCCCTTGATTTAAAAAAAATTTCTTAGACTACTACCTCAATTCTTATACAAAAATTTAAAATTTTTAAATCAAAGATGATTATCAAACTAAATGTGAGATGTAAAAACATATAAAACATAAACATAAAAATTCATGGTATTGGATCAGTAAATGTTTCTAACATATGACATGGAAAGCATTTAGTGGGTAAAGAAAAGCAAGAATAAACTGGATAATATCAACTTATAATCTTTCATAATTCAAAGGACAATATAACAGAAGTGAAAACATATCTAACAGATAGAAGACACATATTTGTTAATGACACAATGTTAATGCTGCAATGATTCTCAGTCTAAGTATTTTTATATCTTCTAATTCTATATAACTTTTCCCAAAATAGGATATTTCTTTAAAGAACATATGTAAATATTAGGGGCATATGAAATAGGTTCCTCGTTAGTATACAAGAATGGAATGAAGGCAGTTTGGGCAGGAATGGTTAAGGAAATGGAATCTTCTCTTATTTAAGGGAATGGAATTATTGGAAGATACATAATAGTTCCAATTCCTTAACTTTTGGAATTCTACCTTACAAAAATGTGAAAAGAAGTTCACATATATTGTTTAAAATCCATTAATTGTGTGATTGTTATTCAACAATTTAAAATAATTTAGTTTTCAATAATAAAAATTTAGTATTGTGTAAACAATGCAAAAAGAACAGCCTAAACATAAAAGAAGAAAAAAATTAAACAGAATGATTTCTTATTTGACAAGTCTTAATTCAAGAAACCCTGCAAAGCTAGGTTAAAATTTCACGTTTTCTCCATTGATTTTTCTTTCTCAAGCAATAGCTCGTTTGACTACTGCCAGTAGATTATTTGGGACATGTTTACAATGTGAACTTCCAGGATATCCTTTTCTGAAATGATATTTGCTTTGCTACTATACCAGTGCTGCTTGGGATAAAAGAAATGTACAACCTTCTCTTTGTCATGAACATATGCTTTGGTCTACTTAGGAGGGATATGAAACAAAAACGAGGAATATCAAAGCCTATCAAATCTATCCAATTACTATCTAGTCAGCTCAAATAATGGGCTGTAGATGCAAAAAGATGTAACTTTGAGATCAGCCAACAGCAGACCAAGCACTTCAGTTTATCCTAGATTAAGTCCCCAACCCACAGAACTTGGCATAAACCTGTTGTAACCAGTAATAATCAATCCTTGAAATTTGTACATATCAGTGATACACTAATATAAATATATTGCTATGGAAAACAGATTCTTTCATTAGAGATTTTAATACCTAGCATCCTAATGTGACTCCCAAGGCCAGTGTATTTGTTAACATGTACCACAAATTAGAACTGGAAATGCAAGTCAATATAAAGCAGAGATAACATTAGTATGGTAACGTTAGTATGGTAAGGCTCTGAGATATCAGCATCATTCCTTACAAACACATTATTCCATCTTTATGTTTAAACATACCCATACCAATTAGAGCATCATTTGTTACAGAAGTAATATGATAAGATCAGCCAAAATTATTGCCAGCATATCTTACTATTTGTCAGGTATAATTATATAGGTTTCCTTCAGATACTTTTTTTAAAACTGTTTTCAAATGCGATGTGCATCAAGGCTATATTCACTTTCAAAATTGAAACACTAAAGCTCAAGTGGATTAAACAAAATTTTTCATGGCCAATGTTGCTGGGTAAAAATATTTATTACCAATTCACCTAATTTTTCTGAGAAAACAAAAGTAAATGGACATGTAAAACTGAGTTGGCTTCCAGTGTCTTTTATATCTGGTCATTACTATCATCATAATTTTTCAAATTATTATTGTAGCATTAATGTACTTACGTAAAGCCATGTTTCTTTCTCTCAACTTCTGGACATCTCATGGAGCCATTGTGGTTTCTATTCAGTGAGCTGAGACACATTCATCTGTCAAATGCATGCATTTAGATTCTAACCTTAGTGTGTGAACTTACTTGGAAATACAGTCACTGTAAATTTTTTTTTAAGATACTACTGGGCACTTGTGATGCATGCCTGTAATCCTAATTTATCAAAAGTCTGAAATCTGAGAATCATGGTTTCACAGCAGGTTGGGCAGGAAAACCTGTCAGAGTCTTACCCCAATTAATTACTAAAGTCCAAGAAAATGCAGCTGGAGCTCAAGTGGTACAGCACTAAGAAAGGGACAATGACCTGACTCTTGAGTTAAAGTACTAGTAAGTTCAAACATAAAATAAATAAAATTATAGAATTTATCACTAAGTTTTAGGTCAAAGTGAAAAATGCCTTGTGAAAATAGAAAGGTTTGGATAGATTTGTCTATTTTTCATGGAAGGCAAAGGATTGCCTACCTTTTCAAATGAAGAAAGATGGGCCAGAGATTCTCATTGAAAGCCTCCAGATGTAAGCAACTTTACTAACACATTGGTTGCAGTCTCCCAGGCTTTACAATTATGAGAAGATAATAATTATTTGTTGTTGTAGTCTGCTCAACTTGTGGTATTTTGTTATAGGAGCTCAAGGGAACTAGAATGATTAACTTTGACCTAAAATTTACCTTGATCATGTTATTTATCAAAAACAAAAATAATGACATAAAATACTTTGACTAATCCTTGCATTTAGCCATATTGTTGGAAGTTTTGTTTTTTTTTTTATGCTTGAAACTTAACTAAGCCCTTCAATCATATCCTTCAATTTATGAGATTTAAAAGCTGTTTAATCCTCATAAATATTTTAATCTGGAAAGTCTCTTGCATACTTATTCTAATTCTCATATCTGGGTATGTATGTAACCGCTCAGCTTCCCGAGTTCATCTCTTCTTTATCATATTTTATCAGATTTACCCACTAGTAATTAACATGGTCTATGAAATATTTTTCTATATTGTTTTTCCCCCCCAAAATTTAGGTCTGAATGGTCTTAAAGAGATATCATGCCTCCAAACTTATCAGACATCTTAGGTGTATGACTCTGCTAATTAAAAATGTTGAAAATGTTGTGCTTGGCACCTCATGCCTATAATTCTAGTTTCTTGGGAGACTGACATGAGGAGGATGTTGGTTCAAAGGCAGCACAAGCAGAAAACTTCCTAAAACCCTTCGTTATCTAATAGCTGGGCACTATGGTGTATACATGTCAGGCGAAGCTCCCTCCTATCTGAGAATCTGAGATTGGGAGGATTCAGATCCTAGTCTTTCATGGCAGGAACGTTTGTGACAGTCATTCTCAACCTATTTCTGTATATGGTGACTTACATAAGTCATTGTAGCAATTGCTGGGAAGCCCAAAGTATAGCGATTATACTTTAGGAATGAGATTATGCATGAGCTCAGGCAGAAAGCAAGTCCTTCTCTCAAAAATAACCAAGGAATAGTGGAGCTGGTAATGTAATTCAAGAGGTAGAGTGTCAGCATGATAAATGTAAAGGCACTCAAGTTAAATCCCACTACCATCAAAGCAAAACAAAATGCTGAATAGTAAACATTTGCTTAGGCTTGGGATTAAGAAAAAGGAGAAAGTATTACAGGTAGCAAGTAATATATATTTTCATTTAAGTATGAACTTACATACACATCTGAATGACAAATATCCTATAAAAATTAAAAGACAAGAAAATTCACATCCCACCCAAAAACTCAATGAAACATTTACCTCTTACAAATCAGCACAAGATAAATTTATTTTGTGAAACAATGATGAGGTTCAAATTTAGTTTTTCTAAATAGTGTCCATTTTACTTTGAATGTTTGTTATAAGGATTCTACATTCTTTTATGACAATATGACTTTCACAGCCAATAAGAAAAAAACACTGAGAATCTAATACTTTTTTAAAATTTTAATTTTATTTTATTTGTGAACATAATGTACAGAGGGGTTACAATTACATGGGCAGGATAATGCGTACATTTCTTACCAAACATTGCAGCCTCCTCCTTTGGTTTACCCTTCACATCCCTTCCCAGCCTCCCCCCTCCCCCCCAATCCCAATCCTTCTCCTCCCATCCCCCCTACCCCCCCTCCCGCACCGACGTTGTAAAGCTCATTTTGGACATGTCAACTTGTACTTCTCATTGTTGCAACAGGTCCACCTGTATCCTTAAACAACTGGTTTTTTCCCATCTCCTCCACAAGTTATACTGACATCAAATATAGTGAAAGCAGGGGTTATACTGTGGGGGAGGGACATACAAAGCAACAAAGAGATAATCTTATAAATGCATTAGAAACACATGCATGAAAGAAAAAAATATTAAAATACATATCTAAGGGTTCATTTTCCTGACATCACAATATCTGACCTTTTCCGCTTGACTCATACATATACTAGATATTGCAAATAAGGGAAACCATGGGACCTATGTTTCTTTGGGCCTGGCTTACTTCACTTAATATAATTTTTTCCAAGCCTTTCCATTTCCTAACAAATGGGGCAATGTCATTCTTTCTGATGGAGGCATAGAATTCCATTGTGTATATGTACCACGTTTTCTTGATCCATTCATCTACTGAGGGGCATCTGGGTTGGTTCCATATCTTAGCTATGGTAAATAATGCTGCAATAAACATTGTTGTGCTGGTAGCTTTAGTGTGGTCTTGTTTGTAAACATTTGGGTAAATGCCCAAAAGTGGGATTGCTGGGTCATAGGGGAGTTCTATGTGAAGTCTTTTGAGGAACCTCCATACTGCTTTCCAAAGGTGTTGAACAAGTTTACATTCCCACCAACAATGAAGTAAGGTTCCTTTCTGTCCACATCCCCTCCAGCATCTGTTGTTGTTAGAGTTCTTGATTTTTGCCGTTCTAACTGGGGTGAGGTGATACCTCAAAGTTGTTTTGATTTGCATTTCTTTTATGGCTAGGGATGTTGAACATTTCTTCATGTCTCTATTGGCCATCCTTCTTTCTTCTTCAGAGAAGTTTCTCTTTTGGTCTTTCACCCACTTATTCATTGGGCAGTTGTTTCTTTGAGGAATTGTTGTTGGGGGTTTAATTTTTTGAGTTCCAATTATATTTTAGATATGAGACCCTAGACCGTTGTATGGCTAGTAAAGATCTTCTCCCAATCCGTGGGCTTTCTATTGATCTTGCTAGCTATGTCATTTGCCCTGCAGAAGCTCTGCAACTTTATGCAATCCCATTTGTCCAACCTTTCTTTGATTTGTTGTGTTTCCGGGTCTCTATTCAAAAAATTTCGGCCTGAGCAAAGGAGACCTAGGGTTTCTCCTATTCCATCCTGTAATGTTTTCAGAGTGTCTGTTTTGACTTCAATGTCTTTGATCCATTTGGAATTGATTCTGGTGCAGGGTGATATATAAGGATCTAGCCTTAGTTTTCTACATGTAGTTAACCAATTTTGACAGCACCATTTACTGAAGAGGCTGTCTGTCTTCCACTCTATTGTTTTAGCTCCCTTATCGAAGATTAGATGGCTATAGGTCTGTAGGTTCATTTCTGGGTTTTCAATTCTATTCCATTGGTCCTGAGGTCTGTTCTTATGCCAATACCAAGCTGTTTTGATTACTATGGCTTTATAGTAGAGTTTGAAATTTGGTATTGATATTCCTCCAGCAGTGTTCTTTCCGTTGAGGAGCGTTTTTGCTATTCGGGCACATTTATTGTTCCATATGAATTTTTGGATTTCCTCTTCTATTTCCTTGAAGAATGAGGTTGGAATTATGATAGGTATTGCGTTGAATTTGTAGATAGCCTTGGGAAGTATTGCCGTTTTCACAATGTTAATCTTTCCAATCCAGGAGCATGGGAGGCTTTGCCATTTTTTTAGTTCTGTGTTGATTTCCTTTTTCAAGATTTTAAATTTTCATCATAGAGGTCCTTCACTTCTTTAGTTAAGTTAATTCATAGGTATTTTATTTTTTGTGGGGCTATTACAAATGGAGTTGCTTTCCTAATTTCAGCCACACTTTTCTCATTATTGGCATACAGAAAAGCCATTGATTTTTGGGGGTTAATTTTATAACCTGCTACTTTGCCAAAGTTTTGAATCAGCTTGAATAATTTGGGAGTGGAGTCTATGGGATTCTTTAAATACAAGATCATGTCATCTGCAAAGAGGGAGAGTTTTATTTCTTCTTTCCCTACTTGGATCCCCTTTATGTCTGCATCTTGTCTTATTGCTGTAGCTAGGCATTGTAATACTAGATTGAAGAGAAGTGGAGAGAGTGGGCATCCTTGTCTTGTTCCTGAGTTAAGAGGAAATGGCTTTAGTTTTTCACCATTAAGTATAATGCTGGCTGTAGGTTTGTCATATACAGCCTTTATTGTATTGAGGAATGTTCCATGGATTCCTAATATTTCCAAAACCTTCATCAGGAAGGGGTGTTGGATCTTGTCGAATGCTTTTTCTGCGTCTATTGAGATAACCATGTGGTTCTTATTCTTGCTCCTGTTGATGTGATGAATAATATTAATTGATTTGCGTATATTGAACCAGCTTTGCATCCCTGAAATGAATCCTGTTTGATCGTGGTGTATGATTTTTTGGATGAATTGTTGAAGTCGGTTGGCCAAAATTTTGTTGAGAAGTTTTGCATCAATGTTCATCAAAGAAATGGGTCTATAGTTCTCTTTCTTTGATGAGTCCCTGCCTGGTTTTGGGATGACGGTTATGATGGCTTCATAGAATGTGTTCGGTAGTGAGCTTTCTCTTTCAATTTCATTGAAGAGTTGGAGGAGAATTGGTGTGAGCTCTGCTTTGAAGGCCTTGTAAAATTCCGCTGTAAAACCATCTGGTCCTGGACTTTTCTTAGCTGGGAGGTCTCTTATTGCTGTTTCTATTTCAATGCTTGATATGGGCCTGTTAAGATAGTTTAACTCATCTTGGTTTAGTTTTGGCATGTCAATATTTGCTAGGAAGAGGTCCATTTCTGTCAAGTTCTCAAACTTATTAGCATACAGTTTTGAGAAGTATTCCCTTATAATGTTCTGAATCTTGGTTGTTTCCGTGGTGATGTTTCCATTCTCATCTCTGAGTTTATTAATTTGGGTGTGTTCTCTTCTTTTTCTGATAAGATTTGCTAAGGGTCTGTCAATTTTGTTAAGTTTTTCGAAGAACCAACTCTTTGTTTTGTTGATTCTTTCTATATTTTTTCTGGATTCTAATTCACTTAATTCTGATTTAATTTTGATGATTTCTTTCTGTCTACTGGATTGGGGTTTATCTTGCTGCTCTTTTTCAGGGAGGTTTAGATATGTCATTAAATTGTTAGTTTCAGATCTCTCCAATTTGTTGATGCAGGAGCTCAGAGCTATAAACTTGCCTCTGAGTACTGCCTTTACTGTGTCCCAGAAGAGCTTTTAATTTGTGTGTTCATTTTTGTTTAATAGCATGAACATTTGAATTTCCTTTCTAATCTCTTCCTTGATCCACTCCTGATTCAGCAGTGTGTTGTTCAGCCTCCATGTGATACCGGACTATCTTTGGTGTCTTTTGGTGTTGAGTTCTAATTTTATTCCCTTGTGGTCCGAGAGAATGCAAGGTATAACTTCAATGTTTCTGAATTTAGACAAGTTTTCTTTGCGGCCTAAAATGTGGTCTATTTCAGAAAATGTTCCATGTGCTGCTGAGAAAAACGTGTATTCTGATGCTGCTGGGTGAAATGTTCGGTAGATGTCTGTTATGTCTAGATGATCTATGCAGCTGTTTAGATCTGCCGTTTCTCTGTTGAGTTTTTGCCGAGTTGATCTATCTAGTGGGGAGAGTGGTGTGTTAAAATCCCCAACAATTAATGTCTTTGGATCTATATGGGATTTGAAGCAAAGTAGTGTTTCTTTGATAAATTTGGGTGCTCCATTGTTTGGCGAATAGATATTTAGAATTGTAATATCCTCCTGAAGGAGAGATCCTTTAATTAGTATGTAGCGACCTTCTTTATCTCTTCTCACGAATTTTAATTTGAAGTCTATTTTATCTGATATTAGGATTGCAACTCCCGCCTGTTTATGGGGGCCGTTTGCTTGGTAGATTTTGTTCCAGCCTTTAACATTGAAAATGTGTTTGTTTTTATGGGCAAGATGTGACTCCTGCAGGCAGCAGATAGAAGTGTCTGTTTTTTAATCCAACTAGACAGTCTATGTCGCTTAATTGGAGAGTTCAGTCCGTTAACTTTAAGAGATAGGACTGAGAGGTATTTGGGGGTTCCTGCCATGATATCCACCTTCTTGGGGGCTGTGAAACTGTGTTCTTCATATGGTTCATGGATTCTCAGTTTGGTTGCCATTTCTCGGCCTTTATTGTGCTCTTGTTGGTTTACTATGTGTAGGACATCTTTAAGAATCTTTTGTAGGGCTGGTTTGGTGGAGATGTATTGTTTCAATTTTTCTTTGCTATGGAAGGTTTTTATTTGGCCTTCAGTTATGAAGGAGAGTTTATCTGGGTACAGTATTCTTGGTTGATAGTTGTTTGTTTTTAGGGCATGGCATACATCATTCCAGGCTCTTCTTGCTTTGATTGTCTCTGCTGAGAAATCTGAGGTGATTCTAATTGGTTTCCCTTTATAGGTGATTACCCTTTTCTCCTTGACAGCTTTAAGGATCTTTTCCTTGTTCTGAGTTGATCCTGTGTGGATTATAATGTGACGGTGGGATGTCCTATTCTGGTCTGGTCTATTTGGGGTTCTAAAAGCTTCTTGTATCGAATAGGCCTATCTTTTTGCATGTTTGGGAAGTTCTCTGCTAGGATCCTGTTAAACAAATTTCCTAGACCATTAACTTCTGTTTCTAGGTGGTCCTCTACACCCATTATCCTTAGATTAGGTCTTCTGATGGTGTCTTCCAGGTGTTGGATAGATCTATCATATTTCTTGGACTTATCTTGGATGGTTTTATGTTCTTTCTCTATAATATCTATGCTGTCTTCAATTCCTGAGATTCGGTCTTCTGCATGGTCTAACCTGCTGTCAAGACTCTCTACTTTGTTTTTTATCTCTTTTCCTTCTAATTGGTCAGCTTTGATGGCTTCAAGTTCTTTGTTGAAGCTCTGTTTTAGGTCTTGTATGAATTTCTTTACTTCCTTAATTTGGTTTTCAGTGTTTGTTCTCAAATCACTTAGTTGATTGGTTATGGTTTCTGTGGACTCCCATTCCTTCTGTTGGGTTCCATTCAGCATTCCCTTTGTGGTCTCCCTGACTTCCTTCAGTTCTTTGTTAATGGATTCCATGAATGCCTTTAGTGATCTTTGTGTATTCTCCACCTGGTCTCTCAATTCCTGTATTACTCTTTGATTAGCTTCTTCCTGTTCATGGGATTCCTGTAGTTCTGTTTCCTCCCGTTCGTGGGATTCCTGCAGTTCTCTTTGAGTGTTCTCAGCCTGCTCATGCCATTCCTCCCTTTCTCTTTGAGTATTCTCAAGTTGTTCATGCAAATCCTGTATCAGTTTTTGAGTAGCTTCCTCAGGCTTATGATATTCCTGTATAAGCTTCTGTAATGCCTCCTCTCTCTCCCTTTCACGTTCATACAGAGTCCTTTGTAATTTGTCAAACTTCTCATTTATCATGTTTGCCAGCAGTGTTTTTAGAGCTATTTGGAAACTCTCCTCTGGATTATTCATTACCTGTTCTGACCCCTGATTTTCAAGATTGGGAATTGAGATATCCGGATTTGCCGTTTTTCTTGTGTTTTTCCTGCTTACTCTGCACATTTGAGATGAAAATAGCACCAGTTTTGTGCTAGAACACTATCTTAAGGCAACCATCAATCAAAGTTTGCATTTGCACAGTCAATAGTCTACAGATACAATCTAGTTCAACAGATACATCTGAGAATCTAATACTTAAGTTTTTAGATATGTGCAAATGTTTTGACAAAATTTATTGAATTTATATTATGTGTGTTTCCTTCATATATATGTAAATATTTATACAAACAGAAGAAGAAAAAGGGAAGGGTAAAGCGTTGAGAAAGAGAAAGGGAGAAAAAAGTCAGACAGAGTCAGAGGATGTACTTTATCCTAGCTCTGTGTGTGTGTGTGTGTGTGTGTGTGTGTGTATGTGTGTGTGTGTGTGTGCACATGCACACAAGTACATATTTATTGTATGCTTCTCAATGTGTTGGAAAAACTGGAGAATATAATCATTTATTTAGGAGAAAGATTAAGCATGCAAATTCAAGCACCTATATTCGCAGATATCTTGTCCCAAGGGCAGTTGGAACTGACTGCAGCACATGAGGATCACAGCTACGCATTTCATGCAGCATTTATGCGAGTTATATTTATGAAGAGCAGATTGAACTATTGACTCAGCATATTGAATAAAAATCCACTAATTTCCCACATCTGCTCAAAGAAATTTGCATTGAGGTCACAGGCTGAAGCCAGTAGTCATCTTCCCATATTGTAATCATTTTCTGCTAGAATTTCTCCAACATCCGCAACCAAACCAAGCCATCCTCCTTCCGGCTCCTTCCACCCTTGCAGAAAATTCTACCTCTGCTCTCATTGCTGGGAATCTTGTAAGTGGCTAGCAAGAAAGTGACCAAGCCAAGCATTCACAAATGAAGCCAAAGCCAAAGAATGAGACTGGCTCAGGCTTGGTGCCAGTGGCTTGCATCTGTAATTCTAGCTCTTTGAGATTCTGAGACCTCAACGATTTTGGTTTCGCAGGAGCTTGGCTAAAAATGCCTGTGAAACTCCATCTGAAATTATCCAGCAAAATGCTGAATTGGAGGTGGGGCTCAAGTGGTAGAGTAACAGCCATAAGTGAGCAAGCCCAGGTCCTGAGTTTAACTTACAGTACCTAGAGAAGGGGGGAGGGCAAAGGAGAGTGGGGGAAGGGAATAGGGAGAGAAAGAGAGAGGGAGAGGTGAGAGAGGAGAGAAAGAGACTTACATATGAGAAGTTTCCATAAGTTTTAGTAAAATTTTAAAAATATATATTAAATATGTGCTCTAAATACATATAATTCAATGAAAGCATTTAAAGGACTAGAACTCTATTGATTGAAGTGCAAGAATATGGAAAATTAGGTTTGTGCTGAATTTGATGTCACATTTAGTATAACAATAATACAAAACAGTAATGTCAGTTTTCCAGGACAGTTTTCCAGGATTATACTGAAATCACAGCTTATATCTAACTGAAAGCAAATAAAGACATTATTAAATATGAATAAATAAAAAATCTCAGTTTCAGATATTACTCATGTTGTCTGCTTGTATATTTACATATACCTCCTTGAAAGTAGGATGCTTTAAACAATGCATAACACTTTATTTCTATAATTAACATGTATGTGCTACATTTAACTATGGAATGAAGACATCATTAAATGAAAATTAGAACATTTATCTCGTTTGACTCAGTAAATATTTCATAAGTTATACAATTACCTTGATACTTTGCTGAGGAAAGTTTATTTAAGGGCAATGGGTATAGTAAGAAATGACAGAGTTTGCAGATTTGGTATAGAATTATGCAACTGCATTATTAAAGATGGACTTTTTGTGTATATACACCACCACATTTTCTTGATCCATTCATCTACTGAGGGGCATCTGGGTTGGTTCCATATCTTAGCTATGGTAAATAATGCTGCAATACATATAGTTGTGCTGGTAGATTTAGTATGATCTTTTTTGTGATCATTTGGGTAAATGCCCAAAAGTGGGATTGCTGGGTTATAGGGAGCTCTATGTGGATTCTTTATGCACAATGGAATTCTATGCCTCCATCAGAAAGAATGGCATTGCCCCATTTGATAGGAAATGGAAAGACTTGGAAAAAATTATATTAAGTGGAGTAAGCCAGGCCCAAAGTAACATAGGTGCCATGGTTTCCCTTATTTGCAATAACTAGTATATGTCTGAGATGAGCAGAAACGGTCAGATAAGTTGATGTAAGGCGAAATGAACCCCAAGATAACGACTCAAATGTTTTTTTCTTGCTTGCTATTGTTTCTAACATATTTATAAGATGATTTCCTTGTTGCTTTGTATGTCCCTCCCCCACGGTATAACCCCTGTTTTCACTGTATTTGGTGTTGGTATAATTTGTGGAGCGGAATGGAAAAAACAAATTGTTTAAATAAGGATACAGGTGGACCCATTGAAACAATGAGATGTACAAAATGTTATGTTGAAAACGAACTTTACAACTTTGGTGCCACGGGGTGGGGGTTGGGGGTTTTGTGGGGGGGAGATAGGAAGGGATGATAAGGGGAAACAAAGGAGGAGGCAACAATGCTTGATGAGAAATGTACTCATTACCTTGCTCATGTAATTGTAACCCCTCTGGATGGCATTTTCACAATAAAAAAACAAATAAAAAAGATGGACTTTTTAAATTAGAAAGACAGATTAGTACCCAGTGGTGGGTATAGTAAGATGCTTTATATCTATAGTTGAAACATATTGTAATATCATCCTAATGAGAAATACTAAGTTGTGCGTTCTTGAGAGTTTTTGGAGGAATGGGTTGAGTAATCAAAGGAATTGGAAGGTCTGTGTTGAGGGTACGCCTGATTGAAGGAAGACCATTGGCAAAAGAAGAAAAAATGCCAAACACTTCAATGAAACTAACCTCTAAAAGAAAAGATGTTACATCAGAGAAAAAAATAAGATTTTGACTCAAATAATTTAATTTTAGACATTTCAAATAAAAATTAAACTGGGCCAAAATATCAATAAGCAATACTATAGATGTATTCCTTACTTTCTAGTTCTGAGATCTAAATGTCTGACACTAGCTTTTATACACAGATGAACTTGTTATGATAATTTATACATATATATATATATACATATATATATATATATATATATATATATATACACATATATATATTGTTTAACCAGAGGGGAACATCAAGTGGTCAGAAATTTCGAGGTACAGTATCAACTTTTGAAACTTTAAGTGCTAAGCATGTTTTTCTGAGGCCATTACTTAGTCAGCTACTATTAAACATTTTTTAAATTAATGATTGGGGTGATGAACCGAAGTGTATCTTTATTAAATTTGCTGATGACACCAATTTGGTAGGACAATTAGCACATTTAAAAGCTGGATTGAAATTCAAAATGACCTTGATGAGTTGGAGAGACGCCTGGATATAAACAAGATGAAACTGACTAAGTTCATGTGCTGTAATCATTCAGTCTATTTCTCATTCACAGTAGCCAAGCCACTATGCAACTCTGATGTGAACTTTTAATGACAATGCTTTGAGCCATCTGTTTTCATTGTACTGCAGACACAGCAAAAGTGAAGTCAAGATTTTGGGGCATCCAACTGGCTTTAAACCAAAGTTGTTAGACTAATCGAAGTGATTTCACTGCTAAGCATCTGTAAGACTCCAGCACTCAGGTTTAAGATGGTAATATCCAGCCAAAATCGTATGGGTCAGGCCATTCTTTTTCCCCACCCTGGACTGGAAATATCAACCAAAAAATCTGTATGTTGAAGAAGCAAATGTCATGTCACTAGCCACTCATGTACAAAAAAGCAAAAGGAAATAGGATTGAGGTTGAGCTCAGTGGGAGAGCCAATTGTCTAAGCCTTGGAAACTCATGGATTGGACCCTCAGCACCATCTAAATCTAAAAAAAAATAGTAACTCACAAAGAAATATTTAATTACAAAGTGACATTATGCTACATTAGAAACAATTTTTGAGGGTTTTTTTTATAGTTGACTTATGGCTGACTTATTGCGCCAGTGTTTCACACCTACTAATTCTAGCTACTGAGATCTGAGGATCATGATTTAAAGCTGGACCAGGCTGCATGGGGCATGAGACTCTCAACTCAAATTAACCACTCAAAAATTGGAAGTGGCACTGTTCCTTAAAGTGATAGAGTGCTAGCCTTAGGCTCAAAGACATCTCCCAGGCCCTAAGTTCAAGCCTCACAACCTACAACAACAACAACAACAGAAGTAGCCATGAATAAAAGAAAATAAAAATTTACTGCAAAAGTAACAATGATGTTGACACTTTGTTATTTAAATTTTAAGGTCATGGTATATAATAAACATCTTACATAAAATTTAAATTATGAAGACATAAAATTTTAACAAATTTTCAGAAGTGTGTCAGTAGTCTGATACTCATCCATCTTTTATTTCCTCTAGCCAATTTATTTAAATTTAAGAAGAAAAAAAATCTAAGAAAGGTAGGGTTGAGGGTGAGGGTCAGGGGTAAAACATGTATGAACTACAGGAAGAATGCAGGCTGGGTAATCAAGATCTGAGACTAAGCCCAGGGAAAATGTGTAAAATCCTATGGTAAAATAATTTCAAGACCAAGTGAGATGAAGGTGTCCTCAACTGGTAGAGTGTCTGCCTACTAAATACAAGGCCCAGAGTTCAAATGCCAGTACAATCCTCCTCTCCCAAATGTATGTGTGTGTGTGAGAGAGAGAGAGGGGGGAGAGAGGAAGAGAGAGAGAGAGAGAGAGAGAGAGAGAGAGAGAGAGAGAGAGAGAGAGAGAATGCTTTGTATAAAGAATACATACTGAATGAATTGTTGTTAATATATGTGCCTGCCTGTGGGGATGTCTGTGTGTGTGTTACTGGGGCTTAAACCCGTACCTTGCATATTCATGTAGTTTTTTTGAGGCACATCTCAACTTCTGGCTTTTATCTGGTTAATTGGATCCTCACATCTCATATCCTAGCCTTCCTAGAGAGTAAGGATTATAGGTGTGAACCAAGGTCCCAAACGAATATTTTTTGGTTCATCAAATTATATGTTGAAAAAAAAGTAACATGTTGAGGGGAAATCATTCGAAAACAAATCCAGAGGGGAAATGGTTAATTAATAGTTAATTAAAATAGGCCCTACACAACTCTATTTTAAGTTTTCTGAAATATGCCCATTGTCACTATTTCTTTCCTATGTACTTGGCATGCAGGAAAACCTATGTTTGCATGCTAAAATATATCTGTATACATCCAGAAAAATCATAGCTTCCTCAGCCGCCATGTGTTAAATGTGTACAAATAAAGTACTTTTAACAATAAAACAATTAAGTTGATCAGATTTTGAGAAGTTATATGAAAGTGGGGATGTGTTTTACAATGTCTGCCTTTCAGAAATGATACATTATTTGGGTAGTTTTGCTCCTCATAATTGCATCAAATGTTTAATTATATTATTTATACTTTCCTAAATCTAAAAGTATTAAAATATACTGGGATACAATTTTTGAGCTATAAAAAATCTTCTAAAAGCCTAATGTACATTACTATAAATGATTTCTATCTTTTCTATCTTGTTTTACTGAGATTATAAATGATCTTCTTTCTCTTATTTTTCTCTCTTAATAATTGAAGATAGACAACATAATAAACTAGCACAGCTAGGAAAACAACAACAACTAAAAACAATAAACCAATGTGGGATGATATTACTAAAGTGTAACTCCTAAGTGTATAGAGTAAACATCACTGTTTTTAACACTATGAAAACAGGCAGTCATGTTTCCTTATCTCCTAATAATAAGTTTCATCAACATCCTGAAAGGGACATATTTTTTTTCTGCTTTGAGAAAGTTATTTTTGTAGTACTGTCATAAAAATCAAATTTCCTTCACAGTATCAGACTTTGTCACAAAATTTGAAGCACCATTTCCCATGAGACTAATGGAAATCCACTGTCAGGTTCTGTGTGTTTTCCTCCCGAGCTTTCTGTGATGCACTGACCCCAGGGAAATAGATCCACTTTACTCAAAAGATTTACTCTAAACTAATAAATACCATCCTAGAATGGTCAAACGGAAAGCGTTCTTTTATCCTTTTCCTGTTATTTTGTTTTTTCTCTCTACCTGACTCATAAAATCTATGATATACTTGATCATATTGGAATGATTTTAAAAAAACATTTTAAGATGAAATTGTGGGTTTCAAAAATGCAAATGTCTTACAATATCAGCTAAGATTATTTAAGTGATTAAAAGTTAGAATTTTATACAGATTTATTATTAAACCAAATTATTTTACTCCATATGAACCCAAAGGTTGTGTCAAATAGTTACTCATTTTGGAAATCTTTTCATAAAACATAATTTTACATCCACAAGTACTCCTTTGCTACAAAGTCCAAACTTCATTTTAATATCAAAGCTGAGATATTTGCTATGTACTTGCTCTTACATTTCATCTCCAGCATCATTCTTCTTCCCATTTAATGAGCTGCGAGCTCCAGGAATCAATGACAATCCTCCAAGCAACAAACAGGCTGTATCAAACCGGTGTTGCTTGGTTTGGAAGGCTTTTGATAGTACCTTCACCAAGCTGTCAATAACTTCAGATCGCTTCAGGATGATAGAGATATGTAAGTAGCCTATTTATGTAAGAATTATGCAAGCTGGGCACTGGTGGCTCACAACTGTAATTCTAGCTATTCAGGAGGCTCATGGTGTGAAGCCATCCGGGGCAGGAATGTCCATGAAACTCTTAGCTCCGGAAGTGGAGATGTGGCTCAAATGATAGAGCTCAGAAAGATTAAAAAAAAGAAGAAGAAGGAAGGAAAGAAGGAAAGGAGGGAGGGAGGGAAGGAGGGAGAGAGAGAGAGGAAGGAAGGAAGGAAGGAAGGAAGGAAGGAAGGAAGGAAGGAAGGAAGGAAGGAAGGAAGGAAGGAAAGAAGGAAGGAAGGAAGGAAGGAAGGAAGGAAAGAAGGAAAGAAGGAAGGAAGGAAAGTAGATAGGTTAGAATTCAAATAATTTATAATTCTAAACATGTTTGTAATATACAGCTAGTACTTCAAAGTTTTCCTATTTACATTATACAGGTCAATATATTGTTAGAATATTCACATAATTTTTACTGTATCAACAAAAAGTAAACGTCAGACATTTTTATTGACCCCCGCCAAAGAATTTCTTCTTGGAAATTTTTATCTGGAATGAATTACAATTCATTATTTTACATTAGTATATTCTGCAACCTTGTAGAACTTCCTGCTTTTAATGGATTGTTAATGACTCCCTTAAGTAACTTTATTAATAAGAACATGGTATTTGAAGGTAGAGATTATTTTACTTCTCCTTTCATTGGTGATGAGGTTACTTTGATGTTAAATTATCAACAGAAGCAATCAGCATGTGTAATTTTACTTTATTTCTTTTTTTGCATGTTTCTTCATTTTTAAAATTTTTATTCATTTATTCATTTATTTTTATTTTTTAATTGGGAAAATATGGTACAGAGGGGTTACAATCACATGGGCAAGGTAATGAGTGCATTTCTTTTTTTTTTTTTTTTTGGTTTTTTTTGTGAACATACTGTACAGAGGCGTTACAATTACATGGGCAAGATAATGAGTACATTTCTTATCAAGCATTGCAGCCTCTTCCTTTGTTTACCCTTCACATCCCTTAATGAGTGCATTTCTTATCAAGCTTTGTTGCCTCCTCCTTTGTTTCCCCTTGCCATCCCTTCCCTTCTCCTCCCTCTCCCCCAGCACCGCCTCCTGGCCAAAGTTGTATGTTAGGCCAAATGAACCCCAAGATAATGATTCAAATGTTTTTTTTTTTCTTTCTTGCAATTGTTTCTAATATATTTGTAAGATTATTCTTTTGTTCCTTTGTATGCCCTTCCCCCATGATATAACCCCTGTTTTTTTGTTTTTTTTTTTTTGTCAGTCGTGGGGCTTGAACTCTGGGCCTGGGCGCTGTCCCTCAGCTCTTCAACTCAAGGCGAGCCTCTACCACTTGAGCTACAGCGCCACTTCTGGTTTTCTGGTGGTTTATTGGAGATAGGAGTCTCAAGGTCTCTCCTGCCTGGGCTGGCTTTGAACCGCGATCCTCAGATCTCACCCTCCTGAGTAGCTAGGACTACAGTGGTGAGCCACCAGCGCTCAACTTATAACCCCTGTTTTCACTTTATTTGATGTTGGTATAATTTGTGGAGGGGAAGGGAAAAAAACAAATTGTTTACAATTTTTCTTTATTTCTAATTTTCAGGGAAAGTATTTGGTCTTTCAACATCAAGTATAATTTGTGTGTGTGTATGTGTGCATTTTCATTCTCTTCTAAAATTGCATCTCATCAACTGAGTTATATTGAATTTAAACCTATGAAATTTTTATCATAAAGGATTTTTAGATTTTTCCCAAATATTTTTTTATTGAAAGAATAATGAATTGAATCCCTTTATTTTGTTGAAATAGTACATTGCTGGTTAAATATCTGAAAATGTTTAACCAACTTCTCATTGCTACCATGAAGCATATTCCTGTAGGGCTGTATAACCTTTTATTTATATATCAAGAAACATTTGTATGTTTATATCATTCAAGGGCCATACAAAATAATCAATAAATACAGACATAGTAGGTCATTAAGAAGAAGCATAGAAGAAACAAACATATTTTTATTAACAATTAAAGTGAACCACCTCAACATTTGTATAAAATAACTACTTTTCAGACTGTCCCTACTCTGCCAGTATCAGAATTCTGTTTCTTCACAGTCAATGTATACACATTCTTATGGAACAGTATTTGCACTCATGTGGTAGAAAGTACTTTGGGAATATATTTTTGGCCTCCATCAAAATGATGTGACATGTTTTACAGCTCCCTTTAAGTAAGAAATTTGACTGCTAGAAGAAATCCTGATTTTTAAATTTTGGTTACCTGTGTAAGTCCTACTCAGTCTACAAGTCATTTTGATTATCTATACATAACAAAGAACAAGTTAATAAGTCACATTAAAATTTTTAAGACTAAAATAATTAGATATATTTTAAATTATCTCACATTGGCTCAGATGGATGCTGGAAAATCTGTTTAATTATTTATATGTCATATAGTATAAGTCTGTGAAGTTTACTTGCTTTTACAAATAGATCTTTTTCAGAAACTATTAAGTAGGTTGTTTGTCAGAGTAATATGGTGAACAAAATACTTAAGCATATATGAAACCAGTTGATTTTGTTTGGTAATTCTTTGAAATAAACATGACATAGGACAATGTACTTTAAATCAGACAACTTTTTGTAAAATAAATATCAAAACTTTCAATCATTCATGCCTTTTTGTATTGAAATAAAAAAAAAGAAGCCATTGCTTAGCTAGAGGATATTCTAATGTTTAACATGTGTTTTTGTCAGAAATGAAGGCAATTCACTAGACAATCAGAGTACATTAACAAAGCAATTTTTATCATGATTGCATTAAAATTGAATTTTTATTACTTCATTTGTATAACAGGTCACAATCAGCCAGATTATTTGCTGAGTCATAACACAGCTCATATTTCCAAGAATGCTATTATTTTTTAATCTTAAGCATTTTATACAATTAATCCTGAGGACAATATAGTTCACATTATGTTCCTCTTTTTCTTGCATTAAAAGTGGTTGAAGTGTTGATCCTCTTCATCTTCTGCAGGCAAATGCTATTTCATAAAGACATGATTAGCTGGTTCTAGGTGTCCAATTCCCACATATTGAACTTTGCCCACTGATTACTTCCCTGATTGCCTGAAACATAGGTCACAGGAAATGATTTCCAAGCTTTCATTCTAGCTTTTATTGACTCCAATGAAAAACTGCTCAGAACATGAAGTTGTCACAATACACTTCATTCTTACCATTCTGTTTGGTTAAAAAATTCTTGGAATCCTCAAATATATGTGTGTGTGGGGGGTGGATGTGGGTGTGTGTATAATGTGTATGTATATATTATGTATATATAATATGTCTATATATATATACATGCACATACAAACAAATCACACACTATTTACTGTAAGAGATGGATAAGCTGAGACTTTAATTTCTAATAATAACTTTAATATACTCACAAATATTATCTATGCTGAAAATTGTATTTTAAATCACAACCATGCTACTTGTTTAAATGGTTGAAAACACATACTGTTAGTAAAACAAGGCTGTTACATGGAGGTTGAACTCCACTGATTTTAATAAGGAATATCACCTCATGGTTTTCAATAGATTCACATTCCTTGAGCTTCCTCTGCTCTTATAAGAAGTGGGTAAAATATTAACTAAGAAGGAAAACCCTCCAATCCATTGTACTCCTTAATATGACAAAGAAAAGAAAGCTTTAACAGGCATGTTCATGGACTACTGTTAGGGGTACTTGCTAAGAAATAGAAGAGTAATGCTTTATAGACTTTAGAAAGATAAAAGACTGGTGAATTACATATGGTGAGTTTGGGAATACATCTATAAAGTTAGTCTCAAAGTGAACTATGCAAAATTTGTAAAGTTATCACAAAATCATTTATTCTAAATGATTGTACAATTATTAACTTAAAGTTATTCATCATAATCTCAGCAAGAACGCCATGTGTTCAAACAGTTCCAAATCAACCTTAGCATCTGCTTTCATTTGTGATATTGGCTTAGTTATTCATGAATTCTTTCACTCACTGAGATATGTGATTTAGGTAAAATAACTGTAAAGCATTTTACCGGTGAAGTGTTTGTACCAAACAAGGTAAAATTCCATCCAGCCTTTCTGACTTTCCAATCTAATTAGAAAAACCCACGAACTGATAATTGTTTAGATATATCAGGCAAACTTTTTTTTTAATCTAACAACATAAAATGACTCTGGACATAGTCTAAGACAATGTTGTGTGAAGTAGAGAAAGTAGCATTAAAACCAGACTCAATTCAAAGTGCCCTTGACTACAAGAAAATGCATAAAAACTAACAAGGAATGGAAACTAGAGGGAGTATAAGAATATACCAGAATGACAGGAGTCTTTCTCAAAATTCTCAGAACAGAAAAAAAAATGGAGAAGTAGATATGAGCCAGTTAAGTCCTTATAGAACTAAGTAATTATTTTAGGCATGAACTTTGAAGCACAGTAAATTGCCTCAGGATTTTATAAGTGACATAAACTGTCAGATTTTTTTAAAGAACATTTTAAGTCTGTGTAGAAATTTAATTGGTTTATCGTGTTATAATTATGCAAAACCCAGCTAGAAGAATAGAATAGCTACACCAACAAGAACTTTTACTGTCTTAGAAAAGTTGTCATTAAAGGAATATGCAACATGCAGTAAGGACAGGCTTACTAGATGTTTAGATGTACCATTAAATGATAATTTAACAGTTGTAAGTGCTAAGTATTGGCATGGTAGATTTTCTGGTTGGTTGTAACACAGAATGCATGGAAACTACAGGATCATTCATTTAAGCAACTGAAAATGTGGCTATTAATTTGCTCAATATTGTAATCAGTTGTTTGGTAAGTATTCTTATAGACTTATTTTTTGTTAATTCTTCTTGAGGCTAACTGATTATCTGATGCCTCTTGCAATAACCAATCTTTTTCTCCCACTGGATTTATTGGGTCTCCTTCATCCATAATCCAGCTTTCCCAATGGTAGATTTGAAACAAAAAGCAAAGCAAAAGACAAGATATATATGTGTGTGTGTGTGTGTGTGTGTGTGTGTGTGTGTGTGTTTGAATATCCAAATTTTGTAAGCTCAACTATTATGAATTGAAGGTAATCTATGAAAATGCAAGTAAGACTAGAAATAAATTCTCATATTATCTGGGCATCTTTGACTATCATGTACTGAAGCTCTCTATTTCAGTCAATGATTTGAATATTATATTTGCATACATATAGAAGCCATTTTAATAGCCTTTTGTTTTTATTTATTGTTAAAGATAAAATAGTTTTTTAAATTGTTATTGTTATTATATTATAATATAATAAGTTTATATATTAGATATTCCAGTTACATAAGTCAAGTTCCTAATGCTCTCCCATTTTTTCTCTCCAATCCCCATCCAGAAGTTGTATAGTTCATTTCCAATGCAGGGTCTAGTGAGTACCCTTACTACATTTATTTACCATTGTCACTCCATTTCTGTGCCTCCTCTTACATTCCCAAAGACACATAAATGAACAATCTGAAAAAAAGAAAAGAAATCAAAAACAAAAGAGAAAAACTCATTTTGACATATTAATTCTTATCAATGAAGTGTAATTTCTTTAATCAATTGCTGGCAGTTTCATAATAGCACTTTTTTATATTCCTTCTCTATACTAAGTGGTGCATTAAAGTTAACAGATACTGTTTTATACTTGTTATATAGCATCATCCTTGATATTGGCAAATCAATACTATTATAATGTAGTAAAAATATGTTGTACTTTAGCCTAGAATCATGAAGTAATGATAAGAAGAAAAGGAACTGAAATTGCTCCTGTGAATGCAAAGTAGAGCATTCGTGGTGACAGGTCAGCATCTACCAGGATCTGGGTTGAATTCTTAACAGTCACACAGAGTCATTTCAAAAAATATGATGACATGCTCTTTCTTCTAAAGGACAAATAATGACAAAAATGAATAAGTGAATGATTGATACATCCCAATATTCAAATTAATGCATACTCCTTAAAATAGTAAAAAAAAAAAAGTACTTATGATTTGTGGAGTTTATTTGCATGCTCCTAGGTAAGTTTATGCAAATATATGTATGAATATGTGTAATTGTGTTTAAACTACGCATTCCATATTTCTCTCAGATGACTCCATTTATTTTCTTTCAATTAAAATCACACCCATAAGAAGATAAAAATTTGATCTGTAACCACCAGCATTTGAGGTTGTAGAAACAGTATGGAGGCAATTCACAGTGCAACTGCTTTTACTTGTAGGAGAAAAGAATTCATCTGCCACTTCATTTATTTCCTCATAACTCATGGGTAATTAATTGGTCTGGAAGAACTCCTATTATACTTCTTTTGGTCATAAAAGAAATGATATTTCAAATCTTTCATTTCATATTGATCAGCTTTTTTCATAAAACAATATGGCCTCCTCAACACAATTGATCTAACCTTTAAAATGGATTTTGCATCTCCTTGTTTGATTCAAAATGTTTTGGTATTCCTTGTGAAAAGAACAAGTAAATAGGATATTCCAATCCTTCAAAATATTTTCTCAAATATTGTCCATATCTCTCCAAAATAGCTTTAATTATTTTTAAAAAGAATATTTCTAGTTTGTTGAAGGCAAAATAAAATGTTTTGACACATTTTCTTCTCTCCTTAATGAGATAATCAAATCAATATTTGCAATGCACAATAAAATCAGTCTGCATATATTACAAAAGAGTAGTGTAATTATAATTTGGTTTTGTGAAAAGATAGCTAATTTTAGCTACAGCTCTCATCTCCACATCAATATAACACTTAGCTAGCCTGTAATTCAAGTAAGAACAAAGTAATTTCAGATGAACTTTTTCCAGTTTAAGGGATAAATTAAAATAGAAATGGCAAACATGAATAACTTCCAGTAGTTTCTGATTATTACAAACAACACTATGTATTAGATATTATAACCAACTACAGAGGCAGCAAGGTAAATCTCGAAAGAAAGTGAGGAGAGTCCCAGTGTGTTCCTTTGTGGTCCTCTCTTCAGGAGTAAAGTTTTAGAAATTGATCAAAACTCACAGTAACAACAATCATAATGGGTTCAGTAAATTTGCAGTAATATATGTGTGTGTGTATGTGTGCGTGTGTGTGTGTGTGTGTGTGTGTGTGTGTGTGTGTGTGTCTGGTATTTTATTTCAATGATGTACAGTTTACATTTGATGTTTATTGTATGTCTCTCATAGATCATCAAACAAATCTGCTCGTGAAACACTCAGGGTTGAGAGTTTTCACTCTGCACCGGAAGAATCTCTAATCTTCACTACGAACAACAAATGTGGAAAAATCACCAACTGCATTTCAAGAATTCGGTCCTTAAGGAAGTCATGTCATTGCTGATCATACCTAGTCAGTCAAAATGAGTCCAGAAAAATTCAGCCAAAGAAATTAAATGTATATAAATATTTGGGCAGTAATAGAGTTTGAACTCAGAACTTTACATCTTTTTGTTGTTGTTATTGTGGTTTACTATTTAAGAGTTCTTGGCTATTTCAGAGTTTTTGTTTTATTTAGACTTATGGTTAGCTAGGGTTTATTGTTAGGATGGACAACTGTTCTACCTGCAGCCATCTACATTGTTGAGAGGCTGTAGGAGCAAATCACACAGCACACTCACAGAGGTTCAGTCTTTTAAACTTACTGAAGCTGGCCTGGAACCATGATTGTCTAGATTTTTTTTACCTCCTGCACATATGGTTTGATGATATAAATGGCTTTGCTCTAGGTCAACATTTCTTCAAAAACTCCATTAAATTGTAACCATGTTGCTACTTTTTACAAAGGAAAATAAACAGACATCATAAAGATGATGCATCCAAATATAAAGAACTCAATCTATGGTTGCTGAAATTCAAATACCTATAAATCAAAAGGTAGAGTTCCTCACACAGCAAGTACAAGCTGATGAAACAGGAAGATTATACCTCCATGGAAAAAGAAGAGTACTGATGTCCCAGAGATTTTGGTTCACAGCAGTTTCATAAGGGAATGGTAATCACAGAGGTATTCACTCTCTGGTGGTGAGCAGGATACATTTTTGTTCAGAGGCCCAAAAGATCTGTTTGGAAGAGAGGTCTAAATCTACGACACTTTACTGTCAAAAATTCTACGTTTCCACTGTGCCCATTGTCACAGATGAATTGGAAAGTGTTTACTTTCAACAAGTGAGCAATATTTGTACCTCACAACATCACTTGAAGGGTCATCTCCATTCTATGTATGGACAACTGCATTTTTATAGCTATAGAAACATAGTTGCTGTGTACCCAGATCCCCTGTTCTCCTGGTGGTTTACTTCTGTATATGCATGGCAAGATTTGTACTTTTTTTTCTTTTTAGGTATATGGAACAATAGTCTCATGGAACTTTTTTTTTTCTTTTGTCGATCGTAGGACTTGAACTCTGGGCCCGGCCGCTTTCCCTACACTGTTCAGCTCAAGGTGAGCACTCTACTGCTTGAGCCATAGCACCACTTCTGGGTTTCTAGTGGTTTATTGGAGGTAAGAGCCTCACCGAGTTTCCTGCCTGGGCTGGCTTTGAACCATGATCCTCAGACCTCAGCCTCCTGAGTAGCTGGGATTACTGGCCTGAGCCACCAGCACCTGGTTGGCACAAATTTCTTGATGTGGTTGTTTGCACATTGTTTTTGTTTTTGCCAAAATGTTTCAATGGAGAATGTAAAAATAAATCCTCCTTTAATATCAAACCTTAACCAATTTTTTCAACCAATAAGTTTATTTGTGGACATTTATTTTTAAAAAGTTTGAGTTAAATAATTCCTAGTTATCAAAAGTATCTCTTCATTTTGTAGTTGAAAATAACTAATTCTCTGAATATTTAGACTTCGTTTATTAGTTAAAGTATGTTTGCTTCAAATTTCATCTATTTTTTTAATTTAGCAATCAACAAGGTAGTGACTTAAACAAATAGTATAAGAAAAGATGGCCTAGGACTGTGTGACTGAGTATAAACTGAAATCAAATCAGTTTTCCAAGTGGTCAACACTAAAGAAATGACAAATAACATGTGGGTGAATAAATACATGCACACAAACATATACATGCATGCACTATAAAAGTATGTCATTCATAGGAAAACATAGAACTAAAATCATTAGATTTTCAGTGATTTCCTGAAGCTCAAAAGCCAAGTTTCATGTATTTTTACTATTTATGAAATCTCTACCTAATCTAATAATGATAATGTTTATGATAATGCCATATAAGCATAAAAGATGTTTGTTTGTCGAGGGTGAATAACAATGAAGTATATTTTAGGCATGTGCATATACACATATTTATATGAACTCATATTTATTTGTAAATATATATACCTAAATATATAATTTATGTGTGTATAAATATGTATAGGAATAAATATTTATATATTCACATATATATGTATATAATATATGAAGTCAGAAAAATAAAATCCACCTAAACTCTGTTGGAGAAAGTAAATTGAAGAAGACAAGGGATATAATAGAAAAGGTAAGTTATTTCAAACCAGCTTGTGCACATTTATAAAATTATAACAATAGAACCCTTCATTAATACATGCTAATTCAAAATTGAATTTAAATATAAAAATAAACTACAAAAATCTAAAATCACTGAGAACAGATAATTGTAGGGTTATATGTTCAGTAAATTACAAGAAAAACGAAGACATTCTGCCTCTCTACATGATAGCAGTTATACTCAGAAGGGATGGATAGAAAAGCAATATTTAAAAAATTCAGAATTTAAATGCCATGAACTTGTGTAGAATAGGACTAACACCTGAGCTACTTGTTCTAGGAGTTCATAATTATGGTAATATACTAAGAACTGTAGAGCTGCAACTTTCTGCAAGCGTACACGTGTTTGTGAGCCAGTACCAAGGGCTGAACTCAGAGCCTCACATTCTTACTTATCGTTTTTTCTGCTATATTTAGAGTGGTTATTTTTATTGTTATTGTAAATATGTAACGTACAGAGGGAGGACAATCACATAGGCCAGTAATGAGTATATTTATTTTTGAACAGTGTCACTTCTTTCCTCATTTTCTCAGTTTTTTTTCTTAATTTACAACTCTACCATTTGCGCACTTTACTTTGGTGTTTGATTGGAATAAGGGTCTCTAGGATTTGTCTTCTCTATGCTGGCTTTCAATTGGGATCTTCAGATCAAAACTCCAGTACATCTAGAACTGGTCATAAACGACCCCTGCCCAGGAACTGTACATTTTTATGTATCTCCCTTGATTAAAATTATCATCTAAGTACAGCAGACACAGAAAATAACTTTAAGTACACTGATTTGCAAAATAATTTACCTGCAGTGCTGAAAAAAATGTCTCAGTGGTAGAGTGCTTGCTTCGCATGCATGAGGCCCTGGGTTCAATTCCTCAGCACCACATAAGCAGAAAAAGCCAGAAGTGACACTGTGGCTCAAGTGGTAGAGCATTAGCCTTGAGCTGAAGGATTGAGGGACAACATCCTGGACCAGAGTTCAGGCTCCACTTGACAAAAACAAACAAATAAACCAAAAAGCCTGCTAAACCTATTCAGGTTGCTGAAAAACTATACTATTACAGAAAGTAGAAAACATAAATTTGTAGTGAGCCCTCAGGAATTTGGCTGAGTTTCCCAGCAATAGTATATAATACCTGGTTGAACTTGGCCAAGTTCAAAATCTATTTTGTCTTCCCAGTTGCACAAATAATTAGGGAATAATTTGAATTATACCAATTGTTTGATTGTTATGAAGAATCAATAATTAGAGATACAAAAATTTCCTTGATCTATGACTTAATATTGTAATTCAGATTATGTAGTTAATTAATATCTGAATTGTATGCTCTTGAGCTTTTTTTCCCCTTTAAAATGCAACCACCATTTCTCTAATACAAACTTCTGTCAGCTTCCTCAAGGGCTTTGTGAAATTTAGTTATATTCTCAAAATCATAAATCATCTCTGTCAAGATTAGCATGTCTAGGCAAAAAATCTATTAAAAGAGATTAAATTTTAATTTTTAGGAGAATAAATACTATCCAAGAGTAAGAATGCCCTTGTTAAATGAAAATCCATCTATACATAGGCACTTATAACTGCATTTAGGATAAGATTTTACTTTTGAATGTAAAAAGATAAAGTGACAAACAACAGAGATATGTTCAGTATTTTACAGAGGTATGTTCAGTATTTTCTTTGTATAGTGTCAATGTTTATGTTTATATGTAACTCTTACTATTTAATGAAAATAAAGTTTTAATTGCTTGACATCAGGAAATATTATGCTTTGCTCTAACTTAGGTTAAAAGTATCTTAAATGAAGGCAAATGATTATCAATTGGTTGTCTGTTTCTGACGTTTTATGGCCTTATTATTCAGAGTATTAAACACATTGTGACACAATTGAATGCATAAAGCAATCAGAAACATATATCTGTTTAATTAAAATATATTTTATTTTATATTAAATTTCAGTCTATTAATTTAACATATTTTCTTCTGTGTAATCAGATGCTTACCAACATGCATATAACAACATAAACAAGCTAGTGTTTGGGGATAATGTAGTTAAAACTTAAAATGGCCAGCAGATGGCGATGCATCCCCTTACATGAGCTTACTAGACTTATTAGAGTTTATCTCTTGAACAATACAAAATTAATTTTGATAGGGTGAATCATATTTGTTATTGAATATGTCAGCAGATAAAGGTTTTCGTCATTATTTTATTCTTTAAATGCCTCAATGCCCAATAAATATTTCAAAATATATTTTTATTAAATGCTTCAAAATATTTTCAAAAGTCAGGAAGCACTCATTTTATAATTTCTTTAGGAAAATGTATCTTTCAAAATATTAGTTATACATATAAAGGTCAGTTGAGGAAATTCGATTTAAATAGGAACAGTTCAGATAGTTTTAAAAGGTGCTTAATTCCCAAGAGCTCACACTACAGTGGAAAAAAGAAAACAACATATTTATAATATAATTTGATAAGACATTGGAGCAGAGAGCTTTGAGCAGAGAACAAAAGTGTAGATGGATTGCAAAAAAACTGATAGAAAAATATCTTCATAGAAAATGTATTGGTTTAGTTGCATTAGAAATAAAGTCAATATTTTCCCAATTGTGAGATGGAGAAATGTTACTTAAGGGAAATCAGTGTAAGGAAAAATAAGTAAGGAATGTAAAAAATATTCTTGGATTTTAGGAAACTGATTATCTGCATGACCACAGTGTAAGAGTAACGTCAGAGTGAAGAGAGAAAAAAGTGAAGCACATAGGTTTTGATTCATAAAGCCATGAGAATACAGACTTTTCTGAAGTTATTATAAGGTAAAATGAGAACTAGTGAATATTATAAAGCAATGAGAAATTAATTAGAACCAGGTGGAAATGGCTTGTGTTTATATTTCTAGCTACTCAAGAGGCTGAGAATCACAGGTCAAAACAGTGAGTAGTTGAATCCATGCACCTCTTATCTCCATGAAACCAGAAAAAGGATGTTAAGGGAAGTGTGGCTTAAATGATCCACCAAGTGAAGTAAGAGTGTGAGGTCCTGAGTTCAAGCCACAGTATTAACATTCAAAATATGGTTTACTAAATAGCTGTGCAATCAGAGGTCATTTCGGGAGCCTGGAAAACATCAATGAAAGCCTCAATCAAACTATAGGAGGGGTGCTGAAATGAAAGGAAGAGACAGAAACATATGTGCATGAATCCTTACCTCAGTGTGTTGTACTTTGAAGTATGAATGGAGATCAGACCTCCATATGTTCATATTTTTTTCAAATTAGTTCTAAAAAACTATGTGTCTTATTACACAGGAGCAACAAGAGCATTTCCTTTGTGGAGTAGACAGAATCCTTGCTGACTATATGAACAACAACCACATGATTTAAATGAGAGAGAAGAATAAAGTATTTCTTTTTTTCAATTCAAGGTTTTCTGTTTTATTTTTTAATAAGTTTTTTATTGTAGAAATACTGTACAGAGGGGTTACAGTTGCATGAGCAAAGTCATGAGTACATTTCTTATCAAGCATTGTTGCCCCCTCTTTTGTTTTTCCCCTACCATCCCTTCCCTCTCACCTCCACAACTACACTTCCCCCACACATCTAAATTGTAAAGTTTGTTTTTCAACCTAGTGTCTTGTACATCTCATTGTTACAATGGTTCAACCTGTATACCTATTTAAACATTTTGTTTTTTCCATTCCCCTCCCCAAATTATACCAACATCAAATACAGTGAAAACAGGATATACCATGAGGGAGGGACATACAAAGCAACAAAAAAAAATTCACATGGTACCTTATAAATACATTAGAAACAATAGCAAGCAAGCAAGAAACAAACAAAAACACTTGTGTCCCCGTCTTGGGGTTCATTTTGCTTAACTTCATCTCATATGTACATAGCTATTGACTTTTTCTACTTCTGAGACCTTTATATTTGATAGACTCAAAGCACCTGTTACCCATGTACAGGTAAGACACTGAGACCTAAATAGGAGATGAATAATTTTAAGTTGGATAAAGGGAGTAAATATACTTATTTGAGATTTGATGTAGTTACCTTCTGAAGGAGTGTTACATTTCCATAGGTACCTGAAGTCATGTGTACCAGACTGAAACTTAAAGATATGTAAGGTACAGAAAAGATTTGACACTCAAATTAAAAAGAAAAAAAGTAACTTTTTAGAATGAAATAAAAAGAGCCATAAAGAAAAAGAGCCATAAAGGAAGAAAATGTGTACATATACAGACATTCTTACACAGAATAATACAATATTACCAATAGCTAATATGTAGTAAGGGCTTATCTGGTATCAAATATTTGGTTAGATGCTTTGAATTCATTAGTTTTCTTTACTTTCCCAAACAATTTTAGAAAGCAGAACTAGAATGGGTGCCGGTGGCACACGCCTGTATTCCTAGCTACTCAGGAGGCTGAGATCTGAGGATGGCAGTTCAAAGCCAGCCTGGGCAGTTAAGTCCATGAGACTCTTATCTCCAATTAACCACCAGAAATCCGGAAGTGGCACTATGGCTCAAGTGGTAGAGCATTCTCCTTGAGCAGAAAAGCTGAAGGACAGTGCCCAGGACCAGAGTTCAAGACCCATGACCTGGAAAAAAAAGCATAACTGGGATGATCCCAATTTTATTTTATTTTTTAGTAAAATACACATAAACAAGTGACCAACTTAGTCATCCTTTAGTAATTGCCCAACCTTAGGAAGATGGGACAATGTCCAATCCTAAACTTGAATCATATGTATCTATTATTGGTTCTTTTCTTTCCCAGATTTTACTGTCTTGTAACATGGATGTCAAGATCTCCTTGAACTTGAGATTCTCCTGTCTCAGCCTCAGGAGAACTGGGTTATAGAAAATTATCAGTGCTCACATTTTTAATGTACATAGTTCAACACAGTAAACACTGGGAAAGGCAATCATAGTTCAACCACAATATTCTGTGTTTGGTCGTTGAAGTTATTCCAGGATGAGAGTCTCTTTATTCTGGTTTTAAATTAAAGCAAGAATTAATTAGTGTGGGGAGGGGTTGTCACTACATGTTGGGCAGGACCCCAGGACAATTTAGATATAGGAAGAAGCTTTGGAAAGCATAACAGGACCCTGATCTTGACCCTGGGCATCTTTCCACAACAAAATTAAGTTTTTAAAAATGAAAACTTTCAGCCAAAAAAGAGAAAATGTTGATGTATCTGGGCACTCCTCTATGTCACTCATTCAGGAAAAAAATATGTGAAGTAAATAACAGATGATGAGTGCTTCTCATGGAACGTGTAAAACAGTCTTCTTGAAACACTAAGCTCTGCTTCTCAAGCTTTATGTAGCAAAGTTGTCACTAAAGGCAAAAAATACGCCAAATTTGGGATTGGAAAAAATGTCCTAGTGATGTCATTATCTTCTTGTATTTGGAAACCAAATAGTAATTGAACACATACATGAAACTTAAGGTCAGTATGTATATACTTAGTGACCAGGGAACAGCAAAGAAAATAAGGTGTACTTTATTTAAATGAATATGCCTAAAATACTCATTTTTTTAAATTATTAACAATTTTTATTAAGAGTAAAGATGGCGACCAGTGATTATGGGTTAATCTTGCCTATGCACTTCAATACTGTGGCATCTAAGTATGTACTAATTAAATTTAAATTCACCTCTATTAACTACATTTAAATAAATTAAATGCACATTAGTTCAGACACAACAGTCACATCTCAAGGGTCCAAGGAAGGTAACAATTGCTGTACTTCCTACTTTAGTAAGAGAATCTCTTCCTTAACCTAGGCTGGCCTTACATTCTTCTCACCTCGATTAAACTTAAGACAGTTTTCTCCTCCTCTTTCTTTCCTTTAGGCTCTTCCTCTGCTTTATTAGAACATTTAAAAAAATGTAATTGTAATTTTTTCCTCTTCCCCTTTGAGATATATGTAAATGTATTCCAGAACTTCTAGCCAGTTTTATAACCCAACAATGACTTCTTCAGTAAGCTTGGAGCCTTCTTTTTGAAATGTAAATATTAAGAAAAATAGTCTTCTGTTCATACCTTTATAATTCTGTGGTAGGAGGTAGAAGCCTAACTTCATTGTGTACCTCCTTCCTATTACTGTAAAAATATAGGAAAGTTCCACTTTATAATTACGATGTACAATTATACATGTAATTATAAGTATAATGGTATTAATATAATCATGTATCATATAATATGTATATAATATACAATTATATATTTTTATATATGGGAAAAACAGGTTACTTAATATTTGACTGAAAATTTTAATTATTGCATAATAATTTTACACATTTATAAGGTACAGTGTGATATTTCACAAAATAATTTGAAGCTGGAAATGTTATTTACACTGCTTTGGTCAAAATTTATATGCATGTCTTGAACTGTCTGTGCTCTTCTTAAAACTTGATATTCAGACACTGACATTGACTTCCATTTTTTAAGCTCTGATATGTTGTTCATTTAATATCATTTCTAGAATTTGAAAGAGAATATAAAATATTTCTACATTCAGTCACTGATGTGTGAAAATATTTTGGAAAAAAAATTGTCTGTATGTAGTAGGTACAGACTTTTATTTATCATCATCCTCTGATTCATACAGTAGAGCAACTACCAAGATAGTTGTTGTTTGTGATATTATACATGAAATAAGCAATCTAGAAATTTATACTTCATTGCATTAGATAAAGAGATTATTAGATTACAGATATATGGCAATATCCATAAATATCTATAAATCTATCTATAGTTAGATATATGAAAATTATCTACTCATCTATAGAAGAGACTTGAGCATCCATGTGTTTTGGCTTTGGTGGAATCCAGAACCCATTGCTTGAAGGTGTCAAGGCAACACTATGTTTCATGACCAAGGTGAGATAATATTCATTAAAAAGAAGAAAGTTTAAACAAAGTTTAACTAAGGATGGAAGGGTAGTGATGTGACTATAATTGTATGAGAGAGAATATTTCTCACATTTACTTTGAAGTAGACAATGCGTCTTTCTCATTGTAAGTCATATTCCAGCAATTTTCCTATGATTTGTGTTGTCTAGTAAAGCAATGTAGAAATTTGGACTGAACATCTAAATCACTGACCAGAGAAGTAAATGTTCCCTTACATTTTGTTTGGTGTCCTACAAATGAAACATACGCAAGCATAGACAAACATGTCAATATGACCAGGGAACTGTGTTTCCTTAGGCCAATGTAAAGTACATTTAAAGATTCTTGGTGTGAATCACACTCTAATTAAATGGTATTATGAGATAAACATCATGTAGATGTAAACAACTCTGCCATCTTTGCTGTTATATGAAGGCATTTATCTCTGAAAGACAAGGATATGTTTATTGTGAGAAACAAATACAATGAAATGAATTGAGTATAATAAAATTACAATATGTCCAAATACTGTAATTCTTCAGGCATATATAATAATACAGATTTACTCTGATAAAAGGTTTCAAGCCATACTCTTTATTGTGATTGGATTTGAAGTGACTTTCTTTTTTTCTTATTTTTTTTAATGTTTTTTATTGTGAGAATACTATACAGAGGAGGGGTTACAGGTACACGAGCAAGGTAATGATTACATTTCTTATCAAGCTTTGTTGTCCCCTTCTTTTTTTTTCCTACCATCCCTTACTTCCCATCTCCAAAACTACATTCCCCCTCCCTTCCCCCGCCCCCTACCTAAATTGTAAAGTTCGTTTTTTGACTTAGCATCGTGTATATCTCATTGTTGCAATGGGTCAACCTGTATCCTTGTTTAAACAATTTGTTTTTTCCTTTCCCTTCCCCAAATTATACCACCATCTAATACAGTGAAAACAGGGGTTATACTGTGGGAGAGGAACATACAAAGCAACAAAAAAAACTCAGGTGGTACCTTATAAATATGTTAGGAGCAATAGCAAGACAGAAAAAAATCACTGTGTCTTTATCTTGGGCCATTTCTTAGGAAATGGAAAGACTTGGAAAAAATTAAATTCAGTGAAGTAAGCCAGGCACAAAGAAACACAGGTCCCATGGTTTCTCTCATTTGCAATAACTAGTATATGTTTGAGACAAGCAGAAAAGGTCGGATAAGATGATGTTAAGCACAATAAACCCCAAGATAAGGACACAAGTGTTTATTTTTGTTGTTTTGTTTTGTTTTAGTAGGCCTTGAACACTGGCCCTGGTCATTATTCCTGAGCTCTTCAGCCCAGGGTATGTGCTCTACCACTTGAACCACAGTATCACTTGGGGTTTTCTGGTGGTTAATTGAAGATAAGAGTCTCATGGACTTTCCTGCCCGGGCTGCCTTTGAACTGTGATCCTCAGACTCTTGCATAGCTAGGATTACAGGAGTGAGCCACTGGTGACCTGCTGAAGTGACTTTTTAACAACATAATTTTCAAATCCTTCAAGAATATAACAGTATTATTAATTCAGATAATGGTTTAAGAAAAGTATAAATGAATCCAAAATATTAGGCAAAATATATCTTGATGAAATCAACAAAGTAATTCAGAGCTACATCAAGAAGAAACTCTAGTAATTTTAATGTTCAATATGGACTTAAATGATTAAAATGAAATTGACTTAGGCACTAAGTTTGAGTACAAAACCAGGCAACCAAGCTATCTTTAGAAAACCTATCTAGAAAACCTTCAGTTTTAGGAAGTAAAAACAATTTAAATGTGTGTAATTCATTTTGTTTGCAAACATAATTTTCTAGAATTCCACCAGAAGATATGTAAAAAGTATGCTAAGACTATAGCATTGATAATCTCTGTTTAGTGCACTAAGGTTTCAATTGAAAGGTAGTCCTAATTTGAATCAACATCTAAATACCTCATTTAATTACTCTGTGCCAGCGTAATTGATTTTCTAATTAGAAACTGAAAACTGCCTAAAATAGGGGAAAAACATAAAGTAATTTTAGTCCACCAAATTAGGAGTTTGGCAAAGACTTCATTTAAATTTGTAGGATATATCAAGTTATATATATACTATTAGAACTATTATTTCAGCATCACATTACAAGGTCATCTGAACACAAGTATAGTGAGATTTAGTCAAAGATGCTCATGGTGCTGACACAAATCCTGCAATAGAGAAGTATCCTGGTAGAAGCACACATAATATTTAGATGGTGATTTGTTTAAAAACATAAACTAGCCGGGCACTGATGGCTCACACCTGTAATCCTAGCTACTGAGGAGGCTGAGATCTGAGGACTGAGGTTCAAAGCTAGCCCAGGTAGGAAAGTCTGTGTGACTCTTATCTCCAATAAACCACTCAGAAAAGGGGGAAGTGATGTTATAGCTCAAGTGGTAGCTGAAGAGCTGAATGACAGCTCCCAGGCTCAGAGTTCAAGTCCCATGACCAACAAAAAATAAGAATAAAAATAAAAGCATAAACCACCGTTACTAGAGAAACCGTTCATAATGAATTACATGGTGTATCTTTTCAGCAGAGTGAATTTTCAGCACAGACATATGTAATATGACCATAAAGAGACATGGAGGTAGTTGCATCTATTTTTTCTGCAATTAATCAAATTAGAATATACTCTCTTGTAATTCTTGGTTGTCTGCAGGTATCAACTACGTATCTGCTCAAATAAAAATTAATTCTTGCCAACCTCAACCCATGCTCAAATACTTTATATTAGCAGAGGATCATTTTGCTAGATTCCTTTGCTTCCCACAAATTCTCATGACATGGGCAAAGCCTCGTCTGTGCCACATTTTAAGGATACAACTTTCTCCTGTTAAAACTTGGAAACATGTTCAGGCATTGGTGGCTCATTCTTGTAATCTTAGCTATTCAGAACACTGAGATCTGTGAACTGTGATTCAAAGACATCCTGGGTAGGTTAATCCTTGAAAATTATCTCCAATTAACTGCTAAGAATCAGAAAGTGGATTTGGGACTTAAATTGTTAAATGCACGAACCTGGAGAGAAAAAAAATTTCCAGGGACTGTAACTAGAACCTAAATTCAAGTCCTGTTACTGGCAAAATAAATAAATAAATAAATAAATAAATAAATAAATACTACTACTACTAAAACAAACAAAAAATCTTGGAATCATGAAGCATGAATTTCATGAATCTACAAAGTGAAGGCCAGTGTGAAAATATCCTTAGTTGCTAACATCAGGCTTCTTCTACACTATAATAAAAGAACATTATTTTTAAAAGAAAAATGGTTAAATTTGTTGTTGTTAAAATATTCCATCATGTTTAGAAAGTATACATTTATCCCCATCCTCTTACATGCATGCTTGTAGAGTAATTGGCAAAGGTGCATTGGTCCACATTTTATTTCCTTTGAATGAATGGCTTCAAGAAAATGTCATCTTTGACTCCTTAATATGTCAACGGCAAAAACAAAAAGCAAGCAAACAAACAAACATAAGGATAGGAGTTGTCATTCCTTACTGACTGGGCAGTGCTATATAGTACATATTCTCAACAGACTGATTAAATTTTGATCTACATTTTACCACTGTTAATTTGTTCATTAAAAATATATCTAAACACCATAAATTTTGTTCTGCAAAAACATTTTCAATGTTTTCAATAAAAATATATCTAGATTACCAAAAGATACAATTTAGTTGCAAAATTTTGTAATTTTTAGAAAGTGGCAAGGAGATAGTCATTACACACTGCACATTAAAAGCACCTTTATATAATAATATTTATATTTATATTATTAATCATATTCTAAAACTATAGTTATGTACTGATATTAGTTTGTTTCATTTTTGTGAATGCATTATAAGCATATAGTATTATACCATAGTTGTGAATACTGTGTACTGTTTTATTATTTGGCTAGATCATGGTTCTTGTGACTAATCTATTGGAAAATCAAACTAGATTCAAAGTTTGTTATCATTACTATTATTATTTGCAAGTAATCTTTTATAGGATGGCTAAAAACTCATCTATGATTTATGCATTTAATTCAATATTTTCTAAAATATAATTTGAATATACATATAAATCACACTTTTCAGTTCCATAATTATGTTCATTCAGCTTTATTCCTTGCTCTGGTTCATCTTCTGCCCTTTCTATATTTAAAACATCTGGCTGAAACATCTGGACTGACATTGAGTCAGCTGCACAATCAGTTATACACTCAGCCTTTTTCTAACGATTCACTATAAATGGGACTCAGCCTTTCCTGAATAACAATCCTGTAAAAACTTTTTTATAAATGATCATTCTTATGCTTAAGTATTTTTACAAAGTAGTTGCTAATCAGCAAAGCACTTTGTTGGTAAATATTGCCTATTTCAACATTCTCATCAATTCCTCCTGTACCCATCTTTTCATGCAAAAATTCCTCTTACCATTGGTGCTGCAGATGTCAGTATGTTTTCTCCTTACTTCTTTCTAACTGTTCTCTTTTCTTTGGATGTTCCCTTCCTGTGGCAGTGGTCTCCCAATCCTTATTGCTCTGTTTTACTTTAGCTGGTGATATACTGCAATTATCACCCATACCCCTGGCAGAGTTCTTGCTCCTTTCTACAGCAATATAGATGGTATTTTCAATTATCTTTGCATTCAGGTCATTAACATTTGCCTTTCCAGTGTGCAGTCATTTGTGAAGAACTCAGAATGTAGAGTCTGATTTTCTGGTTCCAAAACCTATCTGCAACACAAGCATTGAATGTCTCTGTGGGTTATTTACCATCCCCTTGCCTCAATTCCCTTCTCTGTAGTATTGACAGATATTATATAGTACAGTTCTGAGGACTGCTTGAATTTTTATGTGTATAATTATATGTATGCATTTATTAGATTACCGTCTTTATGAAGTAGGCTTAGTGAAAGTGTTTAATTCCATTGTTAAGTTCAATTTTTTTTATTTTTTAGTCCAGCTCAAAATAGATGTCATTCTTTGTTGCTAGTGGCAGTATTTTCAGGATCCTTAATCTCAGTTCCAATAATCTCATTCTTAATTTCTACAAACTTCTTTTCTTACTTTTTGCCTCAAGTGCCAAGTCCAGGATTTGTTGTCTACATGGATTTGCACATATTTGCTTCTACCTTATTGTTCGGCCATTCATTACATTCCCTGTCCTGCCTTCTCTGTCTACTTACTTGAAGTCCCTGGAGCATGCATTACAATCACACCAGTATGCATTGCCTCTTTTTCTATTGCTCTCTTACCTCCACAATTCGTGGTGCAATTCAAGCCATTATAAATACAATCTTCATTTTTTTTTACTTGTACATAGCTGAATATGAATTGGAAAAGCAAACAACCAAATATAATAGGCTTCATTTCAACTTCATGATCATTAACCTCATAGTGTTTTCTCTTTGTTGATTACCACACTTTACCTATTTCTTTAGAAAACTCTCATTTTCTATCTTGTTTCAAACTTTCTCATCTTAAATACTTGCATCTCCATTCTGTTCTTACTGATTATTTCTAATATTTCTAATTTTGCATGACGTATTAGTAAAATGTAGAAAATCTTCACAGGATTATGATATTTCTACACAGGAACACTTACTTGCATCTCTCCTTAGACCAATTTTAATTCCTTCCTAACACCAGATAAAACTTTGTGTCTTTGGCTACCTGATGTAGGTGTTTATTATTTCATTCCAGCTCTCCTATTACTGGATCTTCTTTCAGTTATCTTCCTTCTTCTCTTGTTTCACAGGTTGCCCTCTCATTGAGTAGCCAAACATGTTCTTTTGTATCTTATTAACCTTCAGTAACAAATATTGTTCTAATGTGTAACTCAATGGCAGAGCCCTTTCCTAGCAAGGCCAAAGCCCTCCATTTGATCCCCAGTATGACAAAACTATTCTTGGATTAACATTTTTGATTAATGAACTTTCTGTGCTCCTCTGTCAAGAATGAAAAATCATTATTAATAGCAGCGATAATTCTGTCTTTATTCAGGGGTGAGCCAACAATGATCATAGACTCTGAACCTCTCATTCTCAAGATTTAGATAATAGCTTCCCAAAATACACTCCTGCAGAGCAAGGTGTCCATGTTAACTTGTAATTTCTTAGAATCTTAAGAATCACTAAAAAGGTTTTCAGAAGCAGACATCACTGTTCTTTGTCATTTGGTGCTCAAAACCCATCTGGTCCTAAAGCTTAGTCACTAGTTGAAAGATCAAAGTTTCTCACACAGCTTCACAACACAGCCAGAGTCTGGTGTATTACAAATTTCTCCTCAATATAGTAGCTCCATTTTCTTTACTCAATATATACAATTCACAGCCTTGGCATCTGTTATAGTAGCATAGTTCCCATCAAAATGGTTGACTTCCCATCTGCCACATGTGACCAAGCACATTCTTCCTCCTGTTGAAGATGCCTCCCCTCCCCATTTCTTCAGAGTGCAACATGAAAATGAAGCCATTGGTTGATCATTTTATGGCAATTCTTCACCAACCCCAATTGGTATTATTTTCACATTTCTACTTTATTAAATTTTATTGTTATTACTATGATGAAATACAAAGGAGTTACAGTCTTTTTGGTCATGTCACCCTTCCATTGCTCTTGCTTGATCCCTCTTTTTCCTCTCCCATCCCATTCATTTTACTTTCAACATAGTAAATACCACTGCTGCATTTGTTCCCTCTTTGTCTCTGCCTTGTGTTCCCCTTACTCTCCCAAAGACATATGAAGTGAGAAACAAGACAAAATAAAACAAAAAACAATAATAACAATCTCTTTTTTCTATTTTCTGGAGTTTATTTTAATAAATATTTTATATGATTTTATAAGGCATATAGACATTGAGAGTTTGTATTCATCCACTAAGAATATCCTCCTTTGATCTCACTGTGTGTTATTTTCACATTTTTTAACTTTTATACCATATGCTCAATATTTGACTATCTGTCTTGAATTGTAAAGGCCTCGTCACAAATCCTAGGCAGCATCTATTCTACCTGCAAGGCCTGGTTGGTCGCCACAAAAAAAATATGTACCTTTAATGAAGGCTCTCTGATTCCGAGGTGAGATGGGAGACTTCAGAGGTAGAGCTGTGATGGGAGAGGAAAGACTCACACTTGTTCCAGCCATGTGAAAGGTAGCCATGCCCTCCCCAGCTGCCTGGCACCTTGATGAATCTCAGAAATGTTGCTCTGGGCATCCAGGATGAGATTTACTTCTGCTCTTTCCTGGTCCAGCTTAGAAAACTTTCCTGACAGAGGACTTCTAGGAGTACAGTCAGCAGAATCCTGTGTGACCTGATGCTCATTCATGCTGGAGGACATGGTGAGTGGGGCAGGGACAGCGCTGTGGGCATTAGTGACCATGAAGATGTAAGATTTGTCATGAGCACCACTGACTCATGAGGTGAGGTGGTTAAGTCTCCCATGAGTGGGGCTAATGAGGGCCAGCACATCATGGGGATACTGTGTTATCCCCCACTCTGGTTTCAGCTAGGGTTGGCACTTACCTGGGTGAAACTGGGTGTCACCCATCACAGGGAGAAGGCTGCGTCCAGTTGTGATGGCAGCCACAGAGTATAATCTGCCATTATTCCTGAGAAGAGCTTTCTGTGAAACGCAGTCTCTTTGAGGAATTTCTGCCTCACCTGGCTTCTGGGACAGGCATGTGTGAGCTACAGCTGAGCTTCTTGTATCAGCCACTGCTATGGCCTCATGATTCTCATCCCAAATAAACATTCCAGGGACACCTTGGGCTGGAATACCTAGATTGTCTGGTGAGACATTATCAATATTCAGATACAGGGCATATCTGTGTGCCCGGAACTTGTGATCACCTGAATGTAGGTCTCAGGGCCTGTGTGGCTGGACTTGGACTTTCCTGGGTCAGTCAGGCTCTGGAGGGCATGACTCCTGTTTTCTTAGAATTCTTCAGTACACCAGTGTGGCTTAAGAGTCCACAGGAGTGTTGGGTCACGGCAAAACATTGTCTACTGTCCTAGATAAAGCTCTGCACTGACTTGGTACTTCTCACGAGGACATGGATCCTAGCAGAAAGAAGATAAAGGCAGCATCTAAGGTACCCACTTAGTTACCCACTTATGGCTGTGACAAAATATCTGATATCAACCAAGCAGGAAAGGTTTCATTTGGATCATGATATTAGGGCTTTCCATGCTACAAGGTTGTTCCAGAGCAAAGCCTCACACAATGGGAGATTTGCCTCAGGGCAGTCTGTACAGCCATCCTCTTGTTTATACACAGGCTTTTAATCAATAGAGATGAAGTCCCATAATCTTTATGCCCATCTTCAATCACAGATGTCCAAATCTGCACCTCCTGAGTAGAATTACAGGTGCAAGTGACCATGCCTGTGATAGCTGTAGTTGCTATTCACTGTCAAATAGAAGAGTGGAGACATACCCATGTGTTTCGCAAAGCATGTCTCTTTTTGTGTCTAAGAGGATCTCAAGACAGCATTAGTTCAGAAAAGGATCGAGACCTGTCCTGAATGTGTCTAGTACCCTTCTATAGACTATAAGCCTGAGTGAAAGAAAAATGAAAGCAGGAGAAAGCAGGGACACACAGGTCCCTTTCATTCCCCCCCTACCTTTGTGAGTTCCACAATTTGAGCTGTTCCCCCTCTGTTAAATTCTCCCCACCATGATGGACTGAAATAGTCAGGCAAAATAACCTTTCTTTTTCAGTTGTCTGTGTCAGATACTTTGTGACAGCAACACACATCTGACCTGTGGAGTTGATAGTGGGAGATATTTGGAAATGTTTGGGACAGAGGATAGAGAAGGTCCCTGATGCTGTAAGCAGAGGTGAATGGGTAATTACTGTTTGGGCTTAAAAATGCCAGAATTATGTTTTGATTAGACAAGGCTTCTGCCTGTCGTGTATGGTCTTTGGCCTCTATCCCTGAGAGTTGTCTGGACGGTCCTTGGATCTCTAAGGTCAGTGTGTGAAGCTGCACAGAATTTTGGCTTTACAGGAGTGGTTTTGTGCTCTTGTGTCCCAAGGCTGGGACTCCATGTCCCAGCTCTTTTCCCTTTTGCTATTTTCTGAATGGAGACTCTGTGGATGCCTGGGTAATGGCTGGATGGGATGGCAGGTCTCTTCACAGTTTTCGCCTATCTGGGATGTCGGGTGTATACCAATGGTCCAAGCTTTTTATTATTGAGATGGTGTCTTGTCAACATCCCTTAGGCTCTCCTTGACTCCTTTCAGTCTCTTCCTGCCAAGTGCCTACGTAGGATTATAAGTGTGTGTCATCATGCTTGGCCCCTTTCCCCAATTCCTGACAAAAGAAAGTTCATCTGAAACCCTACTCTCACTGGCAAATAGATAGCTGTGATGACACATAGGAAAAAATCCTGTTCTGGAAAATGCTTCTTATTTTTATCTCTTGCATTCAAGCATCTAAAACAGAGGCTCAGAAACCACAGGCCAGGTTTGTGGTTGCCATAAAGCTCTGGACTAGCTTCTACTAGATGTGTGGCTCTGCCACTGCCCCGATTCTCACCTCCCCCAAAGACAGCCGAGATGGCTGTATTCTCAACCAACCCCTTCAACGGAACACTGAAGAAACTCTACAAGAGCTATAACGTATTGATATTTTCTCTAAATACTACTCTCTTTAATTTGAGCATGATCCCATGGTCCCTTCTTGAAAGGTTATCTTCAGGCTGAGCTCAATATGTAGACACAAGGTCACTCCTGATATTGCCTTTTACTCTATCTGAGACTTTTTTAAACTAGGATATGTGAAGAATGAAAAGGGAGAAGAAGAAAAGAAGAAGCTAGAGGTTGAAAGATGATTTGAAGAAAAAAAAGGAAAGGTGAGTGGGCATGGTGGTGTGTGTCTGCAGTCCCAGCATTTGGCAAGCTGAGGCAGAAAGATCAGATGAACCTAGGACTTCAGGGGAAGCTTGGACAACACAGGGAAAACCATCTGTGAAACATTTCCTACAAAAACAAGGCAATTTACTACAAAAATGTCCAACTGAAAGCAACGGAAAAAAGAAAAAAAGAACGTGTTCATGGGTCCAGAGGTCAACATTCAAATGAAAGGAAAAAGATAAAAAAAATGAAGTATGTGCTGATGGTCTTTCAACATCAAAGCAAGACCTTCCTGTGATGGGTAAAGGAGAAGTGAAGATGGAGAATGACAGAGGGCTGACATGGAGGTGACTAAAGCCTCAAAGATACTTTACAACATCCTTTGCATCAGCACTCACATTTTGTGGTTTCCTATCTGACCAGAGTTAGAGGCATGAGTCCCTCTGGACAGCCCTTCTTCTCCTTTGATGCTATTTTATTTTATTTTTGCCAGTCCTAGGGCTTGAACTCTGGGCCTGGGAGCTGTCACTGAGCTACTTTTGCTCAAGGCAAGCACTTGACCACTTGAGCCACAGCACCACTTCTGGCTTTTTTATGTAGCTTATTGCACATAAGAGTCTCCTAGAGTTTCCTGCCTGGGCTGGCTTCAAACTTTGATCCTCAAATCTCAGCCTCATGAGTAGCTAGGATGACAGGCATGAGCCACCGATGCCCTGCTCTTCATTCCTTTTACCCTTTGCTCTCCCCACCACAGCTATGGTGTCTACTTACCTGTGTTCTCCACCTTCCCCAACCCACATATCTGACAGATGCTCTCCACCCACTTATTCATGTCCTCCTCTGTCCTGGCCAACAGGTAAAAAGTGTGCTTGTTGTTCTGAATGGCAAACACAAAGCCATCTGGCTACCTCTCATTCTAGAAGGTCACACCAGAATTTACAGTTTCACAGAGGCTCAGGTCAAAACACCTCTGGGACTTCTTAGAGAGGTCATTCTTGTAGTATACCACAGCACCTTCATCATTGCTTGTCTGGCCACTCCACAGGATAAACCAGCATTTCCTGCAGACCTAGATACCACCGGGCAAACATACAAGGGGAGTATAATAGGTGAAAGATGGTAGGTGTTGGGGCTGCAGCAGGCTGCATTGGAGCCTGTCTCATTTTTAGGATTTCTACACTGTGAGAAATGGAATAGAGATTTAGAATCTGCATTTGTGAAGCAACAATCTCTGGCAAAATTTCTTATCATATGTGGCACTGCATACTTCCAGCTAAGACATGGGATGATGACCCAACACCACAGAAAATGCATCCACCCAGACCTAACATCAGGGCAAGGACCCTGTACTTTCAGGTAGGATCCATCCTTTGAGGCCATGAGATCTCAGTCTGCAAACAGGGAGTCCCTTCCCATGAGGCATGGTGAGTGGAGCCACAATAAATCCTGGTTAAGCAGTAGATAAGGTTTCCAATCTTCAGTAGACTATGTTTTGAAACTGTGCATAGCTAACATTTGAGGTTTGCCAGTTTGAACTCAGCCCAGATAGGAAAGTTAATGAAACTCTCATTTCCAATTAACTACCAAGCAAAAGCCAAAGGTAAAGGTGAAGCTCAAGAGAGTTAGAGAGCCATCCAGTAGAGCAATCACTATGGGACAGAGCACTTGCACACACATCCCTAAAGAGTGAGTGGATACAACCTACAGCATCCACTCTATCGAGCCATTAAAACAATAAGGTGATTCAACCTCTTTACACTGGCAGTGGGCTACCACCTGAAGAGGCAGGCATTGGGAAAGACTCCTCTCCCTCCCTGCCTGTGCCCCAGCATGAGGGCAACATCTGGGTGACAACACCTCCCTTCCCTCCAAAACAACACTCCCCCCCCTTGGGGATCCATGCTCTCTTGTTCTGACACCTGCGGTGGGAACCTCACTCTGAGGTGTCTGTGGTGAGTCACCCAACACTTGAGCACATGAAGCAGCCTGTGCCATAACCCCCACTTCCCCAGTCCCCCCAACATTCACATCCAGACCCCTCCCACAACCTCTTGTTCTGGGGAACCCTCCTGCCCCTTCCTGAACTCACACATAGTCCAGACTTTTTCTCCTAGGATGACTTCTTCAGCCAGCCAGAGCACACAATGTGCCCATGGTCCATGGCCAGTGCAGGGAACTGAGCCATAGGCCAAGCTCCTGATGCTGCGGTCCAGCACCAGCCGTGGGGCCCACGTCCCCCCTATGCACACATGCACTCCCCAGCCCATGGATTTGCCCTCCCCAGCCCCACTGGGAACCCCCAGCCGGCTTCAATTGATCTGGCTCTCGACCCCCTGGGCTGAGGTTGGGGATGGAGAAGGCCTTAGAACTCCAACAACAGGGGTTTCCCCAGAGCCAGGGAGAAGGCAGGGTAGTTCCAACTAAGATGTGGGAGAGCACTTCCTCACACCATCCTTCCCTGATGGAAACAATGAAGAAACATCTGTGTAAGAATCAGGAGAAGAAGGTAGGACCCACACACGTTGCACCCAGCAAAGCTCCCATTGATGGAGAAGGATGGCACACAGACATTTTTTAAAACAAGAAGGAATTTAGGAAAGAAGCTAGAACTCTTTCAGGAAGAATGATCCAACTAATCGATGATAAAATACATGAATTGGTGACTAGAACCCTTTGTTTTCAGATGAGAGACAGTCTACAAAATCCAAGGACTAGAGAATGAAATCGAGGGAGGCTGAGGATCCAGACACGGGCATGGAGGTGGTTGACTGCGTAGGGTGGGGAGGGGCAAAGCCATGGGCTGGGAGGCACACAGGGCAAGAGCTGGGCCACTGCTTCTGGAGTTTGCCCTGTCGGTCGGGTGTCTGTGCTCACCATGGATGGTGTGCACATTGTGTGTTCTGGCTGGCTGAAGAAAGCTCCCAGGGAAGACAAGTGTGGACCCTTTGTGAGTATGAGAAGGGGTAGGCCCAAAGTTGCTGGGAGGGACATGGAGGGGGGCTGGTAAGGGTGAGGTAGGGACAGTGAGGGGAAGTTGGGGTAAAGGCACAGGCCAGGTGGCTCTGTAGGTGGGATGGGTGCCCCCTCCCCCTAAGCCTCCTACCTCCATGCAGACATGGCAGAGTGAGTGAGGTTCACACTGCCTGTGTTACAGCATGAGAGTGCAGATCCACAAAAGGGGGGCCATCACCCCAATGCTGCCTGCTGGGGCACAGGTAGGGAGGGGCTCTTCCCCTGTGCCTGCCTCTCCATATGGCAGCCCACAGCCGGTGTAATCTGCTTGAATCACATTATTGTTTTTATGGCTAGATAGTGTGCATGCTGTAGAGTTTAACCATTCACTTATTAGTGTTGGGGGGTGTGGTGGGGTACATGTGTGTGCAGTTACTGGGGTTTCAACTCGGGGCCTGGGTGCTAGCCCAGAGCGTTTTTTACACAGGGCTAATAGACCTAGAGAGCTTGATCCACAGCTATGCTTCTGGCTATTTTCAACAGCTCGTTCCAGAGTCTGACAGACTTTTCTGCCCTTGCTGACTTTGAACCGCTATCCTCACATCTCAGCCTCCTGAGTAACTAAAGACAGGCATGAGTCACTGGGACTGCAGAATGTTTTAAATTTTTGTTCTGCAATATTTAAGAGTTTTCTTGTTGTAGGATTGCTGTTGAAAAGGAAATATTCTTTGGAATTTCATATGGAAACAGAATCTCATTTGCAAATAAGAAAAGTGTAGCCAGGGGCCGGTGGCTCACACCTGTAATCCTAGCTACTCAGGAGGCTGAGATCTGAGGATCACAGTTCAAACCAGCCTGGGCAGAAAAGTCCATGAGACTTATCTCCAACAAACCACTAGGAAACCAGAAGTGTCACTGTGGCTCAAGCTGTGGAGTGCTCGCCTTGAGCTGAAGAGCTGAGGGACAGTGCCCAAATGCAGAGTTCAAGCCCCACGACTAACAAAAAAAAGAAAAAGAAAAAGAAAAGAAAAAAGTTTGTTTTTTTTTAAAAAAATATCGTTACCTTACTGCATTGTTGGTGGGAGTGTAAACTTGTTCAACCACTTTGGAAAGTAGTATGGAGGTTCCTCAAAAGACTCCACATAGAGCTCCCCTATGACCCAGCAATCCCACTCTTGGGCATTTACCCAAATGTTTACAAACAAGACCACACTATAGCTACCAGCACCACTATGTTTATTGCAGCATTATTTACTATAGCTAAGATATGGAACCAACCCAGATGCCCCTCAGTAGAAGAATGGATCAAGAAAATGTGGTATATATACACAATGGAATTCTATGCCTCCATCAGAAAGAATGACATTATCGCATTTGTTAGGAAATGGAAAGACTTGAAAAAAATTATATTAAGTTAAGTAAGCCAGGCTCAAAGAAACATAGGTCCCATTGTTTCCCTTATTTTCAATATCTAGTATATGTCAGAGTCAAGCAGAAAAGGTCAGATTAGGTGATGTTAGGGAAATGAACCCTAAGATATGTATTCAAATGTTTTTTTTTCTTTCATGCAATTGTTTCTAACACATTTATAAGATTATTTCTTTGTTGCTTTGTATGTCCCTCCCCCACAGTATAACCCCTGCTTTCACTGTATTTGATGTTGGTATAATTTGTGGAGGGGAAGGGGAAAAACAAATCGTTTAAATAGGGATACAGGTGGACCCATTTCAACCATGAGATGTACAAGTTGTTATGTCGAAACAAACTTCACAACTTTGGTGTGGGGGGGGCGGGGAGCATTGGGTGAGAAGGTGGGGAGAGGATGGGGAGGAATGGGAAGGGGAAACAAAGGAGGATGCTACAATGCTTGATAAGAAGTGTACTCATGGGCTGGGAAGGTGACTCAGTGGTAGAGCGCTTGCCTTACATGCCTGAGGCCCTGGGTTCGATTCCTCAACACCTCATAAGCAAAAAGAAAAAAGTCGGAAGGTGCACTGTGGCTCAACTGGTAGAGTGCTAGCCTTGAGCTGAAGAGCTGAGGGACAGTGCCCAGACCCAGAGTTCAGGCCCCTAGTGAATATCATGGTTGCATTACTTGAGCTCTGCTTTTTCTTTGATTCCCTTTCCCTTCCATGGATCAGATAAACTCATATACAAGATAAAGGATACAGAAAACTGAAACAGAAAAAAATAGAAATTGTCTTTGTGTTCTGTTTCCTTTTCCCACCTCATAACCCTGTCTAGATGTTTCAGTATTTACTCATGTGAATTCCAAATTCATATCCTGTGGCTGACAATGGCAAAAACCAAAAGGGACTGCTTGGGACATGCAGGCCCAATACCTATCATGCTCATATTCAAAGCTTTGATATAAGTCGTGTGAATTCTACCTCCTCTGTGTTTCCTAGTGGTCTGAAAGAAACACTAGGTTGTCCTGTGGAGCAGCAAGGTATGGTGACCCAGATGTGTGAAATACTATAAGAACAACTGTAAAAGCCTGGCATTGGTGGCTCACACCTTTAATCCTAGCTACTCAGGAGTCTGAGATCTGAGGATCATGGTTCAAAGCCAGCCCAGACAGGAAAGCCCATGAGACTCTTATCTCCAATAAACCACTCAGAAAAATGGAAGTGGCACTGTAGCTCAAGTGGTAGAGAGCTAGCCTTGAGCTGAAGAGCTGAGGGACAACACCCAGGCCCAGAGTTCAAGCCCCATGACTGACAAAAAAAAAAAAAAAAAACAATCATACCAAGAAGCCCCTGAGGAACATCGATTTGAGCTTCTGCCAGTGGGTAGGTACAGAGGCGAACTTCCACACCATGAGGCAGCCTAATGGCTTTGTGTTATTCATTGATACCACTGAGAGCCCTTTCTACTTGTTGGCTAAGATAGAGGAGGACATGACTAAGAGGGTGGACAGTATCTGTTGGATCTGTGGCTTTGTGGAGATCAACCAGAGAATAGATAGGTAGATGTCGTGATTCTGTAGTGAGGAGAACCATGGTATCACTGAGCCTTTCTCCTCGCCAGGGAAAATAGCCAAGGAGAAGAAGAGGCTGGCTGACTATCAAAGGGACTCCAGTCCCTGATGACTGGTGGATTGGCAATCAAGAAAAGTGGGTTGTGATGAAGCAAAAACATCTTGTAAAGTGTCTTTGTGGCTCTAGACACTGCTTCCTTGGCCATCTGCCATTCTTTTCTTCATTTTTCTTGTACACCAACCACTTGCTGGCCTAAAAAGTACCTAAAAAGCATCAAGTCTTGACTTCTGATCCCAGTTCTTAAAACAAATAAGTTCAAGATTAAGTGTTGCAGAGCAACAACATACATACATATTGAGCAACTAGTACAGTTTTCATTTTGCAAGTGCCTATTTGGCAAACAGAGCTATTTTTTCTATCATGTGTATATTCTCTTCCATTACATTGAAATATAAAGCAAGAGGAAAGCTGGGCACAAGTGGCCCAGGACTGATATTTTACCTACTCAGGCCGCTGAGGTCTGAGGATCACATTTAGAGGTCAGCCCAGGCAGGAAAGTCCAAGTAGGCCCCAGTCTCCCTTCAGAGCCCATGTTTCGGTGGTTAAGGCACAGGTGGCTATCCTAGAGGTGAGTACCTCTGCTCAGGGCAGAGTGAGGTTCCAATGGTGAGGGGAAGGAGGGGAAGAGGGGATCCTACCTGTAGGCAACCCCTCTGGATCACAGCCCACAGCCCTTGCAAAGAGGCTGAATCACATTATTTTTTTTATGGCTTGTTTGGATGCCATAGTATTTAAGCACTCACTAATTAGTGTTGGGAGTGAGAGGTGGGATGAGCTAGTGTTCGCTCAGGTACTGGTACTGGGGTTGAAACTCAGGCCTGGGGACTATCTAGAGCTTTTTTGCTCAAGGTTGTTAGTCCTAGACCACTTGGGCCACAGCTCTGTTTCTGGCTTTTTTTTTTTTTTTTTGCAGCTCATTGCAGGTAAGAGTCTCACAGACTTTCCTGTCTGGGCTGACTTGAACTGTGATTCTCATATTTCAGCTTCCTGAGTAGCTAGGATGAGAGGTGTGAGCAGACACTGGAATTGTGTATCTATTTTTTTTAAACTTGCTTCGGTAATATTCAAGAATTTGCTTGTTGTATGTGTGCTTTTGAAAGGGGAATATTCTTTGGAATTTTCAATGGAAACAGAATCTCATCTGCAAATAGGCAAAGTTTTATTTATTTATTTGTCTTTTCTCTTTTGGCACTGACATTGAACACAGGAATTTGTATTTTCTAGGCAAATGCTTTGCCACTGAGCTACATCCCAGCCCCAAGTTTTTTGTTTTGTTGTTGTTGATCATGATGTTATTTTGCCAGTACTGGGGCTTGAACTGTTCTTGAACTCCATTTTACTCAAGGCCAGTACTTTCCCACTTGAGCCACTGTACCACTTACGTATTTTTCTGTTTATGTGGTACTGAGGAATTTATTGTTTTTGTGGGGGGGTCCGGTTGTGGGGCCTGAACTCTGAGTCTCGGCACTGTCCCTCAGCTCTTCAGTTCAAGACTATCACTCTACCACTTGAGCCACAGCGCCACTTCTGGCATTTTTCGTTTATCTTATGTGGTGCTGAGGAATGAAACCCAGGGCCTCATGCATGCAAGGCAAGCGCTCTACCACTGAGCCAACCTTCCCAGCCCCAGTACTGAGGAATTGAACCCAGGGCTTCTTGCATGTTAGGTAAGCACTCTACCACTGAGCCACATTCCCAGCCCTTGTTTGATTATTAATTAATTTGCCATTCTTGGGGCTTGAACTCAGACTTGGGCACTGTCCTTGAGCTTCTTTTTGCTCAAGACTGGCACTCTACCGCTTGAGCCACAGTGCCACTTCCAGCCTTTTCTATTTAATGTGGTACTGATGAGTTAAACTTGGTAGGCAATACTGTACCACTAAGACACATTCTCAGCCCTTCTCCTTACTTTATTTATTTATTTACTTATTTATTTATTTATTGGTTGGTTGTGGTGCTTGAACTCTGGGACTGGTGCTGACCCTCAGCTCTTCAGCTCAAGGATAGCACTCTACCACTTGAGCCACAGCGCCACTTTCAGGTTTCTGTTGGTTAATTGGAGATAAGCATCTCACAGACTTTCCTGCCCCAGCTGGCTTGCAACTTTGATCTTCAGATCTTTGCCTCCTGATTACCTAATATTACAGAAGTGAGCCACAAGTGCCCGGATTCTGCTTAATTTTTGACATATCATAGAGAAAAAAAGTCACTCACAGATCTGGGAGAAAAATCTGTCCGGATCTCCTAATCCCATTTTAGATTCTGTTCCATCTGCTCTCACAGATGAGATGACTGGAGAGGGGGTGAGGAGAAAGTGGAAGGCCCTTGCTCTGGTTTTCCCATGCCGCCACCATACATGTGTGGACTGGAAGGCTCAGCACGACAAAGCTGAAGGTACTGGCCTATGTTGCCCTGTGGGATGTGTCCCCTAGTTCCTGCTCTCATACCGGGAAGGCTACTGGGGAGGAATCCAAATGGCAAGGCTAACCTGGAGCAGCCCCTTACCAGATGCTCACTTATGCTGGGTGCTGACCTTGCCCCGTGGCCTATCTCAAGTTATGATGTGGGGGCCTCAGCCTGATTGGAGGGAGGCAGGGAGAGAGAGCTCACTGGATTCTCCCACAGAAGCAGCACCCTCCCCTATGCCTCCTCCCAGGACCTGGACCCCTGGCCAGGCCTGCTCATGGCATCCACAGCAGTTTGGATAATACCCCTGCTCTCCTCCTCCTCTCTTTCATCCTCACCGGGGTGGACTCAGGGTCACTGGGAGCCGTGAGGGATGGGGAGTGAGGGGGCCTCATGTTTACAAGGTCTTCATGTCACTATCTCATGTCCCCCAACCACACAGCAGAGCGACTCCTCTGAGGTCCCAGGAGGTGATAGTCTGGGCAAAGATAGCACTGCCCCAGGTGGTGTGCAGCTGACATGGAGAGCTGCACCCATCTCCAGTGGAGGCCTCTTCTCGGGGAGCGAAACAGCTCATGACACTAAATGAATGGAAGGTCATATGTAGTGGGCTCACACCCTTCATCCTACCTCCTAAACGAGGCTGAGATGGGGAGGATTATGGTTCCCAGAGCTAGCCTTGGTGGCTGGAGCAGGCCTTGGAGTGCCCTCGGTGGTGGCTTGTAGGGAGGGGGAGACAGGTGGTTGGGCGGAGCATGATCAGAGATTGGCCAGGAGAATCAGTGATCAGTCCCTCCAAGGGGCAGGACCTGTCACCTGGCCTGAGAGAAAGGGGGACCCTGGGGCCTGTCATGCTGGGGAGCAGGGTGCTGGCATAAGTGAACTGGGGGTATCTCAGTACTGGGTGCCAAGGATGGGCCCAGCAGGGGTCGCACCTGTTCCATCTCGGTGGTGACTGGTGAGGCCACTTGGGTGGTAAGTGGGGTGAATCAGTGTCCACACTACGGGGCCACATCCAGGATGCCATTCAGGGAAGGCCACAGTGCAGACAGAGGGATGGACCTCCAAAAATGCCGAACTCATCTCCTGGGCCTGGAGCTGTCAGGGGCAGTGGGCATTTTGCTCTGAAAATCACTGGATTGCCTGGAGATAGAGGTTTTCTTCTGGGCATTTGTGGTGACTGAAGGTAGTGATGGGTGACTAAGCAAGGAGGTTTGAATGGGTGGTCTGCAAATTCCTCACAGGATGTGTCCTCACTTGACCCTAGAGACCCAGGGTAGGGTCATCCCCATGAGGAAAGGAGCTGGGCCCATTGCTAGCCAAACCCATGTCCACAGAGAATCTCTGCAGCTCTCTCACCTTGAGAATTCTCACCAGCAAATGGTGTTTCAGAATGTGTCTATTGTTTACTTGTGATCATCTCAGGCCAATGAATGTAACTCCTTAGCATCTTCCATCTGGGGATTGAGGTTCAAAGCCAGCCCCACAGACTGACTGAACACTACATTTTTTTTCTTTGAAGGAAATTTTATTTTTACTTGATAAATAATTGAATATATGTGTGTTATATAAAGTGCCACACACATTCTAGAATAATTCAGGTTAACTTGTATATCAGCTTAAACAGTTATCATCTCTTTGTGAATACAACATTTAAAATCATCTACCTATTTTGAAATAGATAAAATATTACTATTCACAATATCACTTTGCTTTAGTATTTCAGTCATGTTCACCCTTCATCACATTCTCCTTTTGCTCTCCCTCATTCTCCATTTCTGACACAATTATTTATATATTCATGGTGTGTGTGTGTGTGTGTGTGTGTGTGTGTGTTTGTAACTGCGCTGTATTAGAAACATTCCAAATATTCACAGTCAAATAAATGTGGTTGTTGACTAAAATTGTGCTATGTCTAACAATGGATTGCCACTCATCGATGAGAAAGGGAGGAACTGATATAGTTAAATTAAACATTTATATTAAGTTAAAGAAAAACCAGGGGAAAAGAACTAGCACTGTGTTAGGTGCTGGCAGATCATCCTATAATGACATCTGCTCAGGAGACAATTGACAACTTGGTGATAGTGCTTTAAAGGCAACACAGGAAGAAAATCCTGAGATGCCCTATCTTCAGATAACTGGCAAAAATTGGAGGTGTGGATCAAGGGGTAGAGCACTGCCACAGAGTTAGAAAGCTGAAAAAGAACACAAAGTCCTGAGTTCAACACTGTATGATTTCATCTATATGAAACTTTAGAGACAGGCACCAGTTGTTACTATTGCTAGCTATTGAGGAAGCTGTGATCTAGAGGAAGCTGTGATTTGAAGCCAGTCAGCCCAGCTAAGAGAGTCTAAGACTCTTCTTTTTTTCATTTTTATTCTTATTATAAAAGTGGTGTACAGAGGAGTTACAGTCACATTAGTCAGATATCCAGCCCATTAATTTTTAAAACAATGTCCCCCTTTCCCTCACTCTCTACCAGATTTTCCCTGTCCCCGCCTACAAGTTGTATAGTTCATTTCCCATGTAGTGTTCAGTCAGTACACTGCTGCATCTGTTCACCCTGGGTTTTTGTTTTTTCTTTTATTTTTGAGATTGTATTTTTTCTGGCAACCTTCTTCCCCTGGAAGTGGCAAGTATTAGGCATATATAAGAAGAGAATTCTTTTCTGATTGATCATTTTCTGTGTATGTGTGCCAATATGGGGACTTGAACTTAGGTCCTGGGTGCTAAACTTTAATGTTTTTTTTTTCTCTCCTATTACTTGTGGGCCTTGAACTCAGGGCACTGTTCCCCAGTCCCGCCCTCCTTTCTCAGAAACAATCACCATCAGGGTGGGGAATGTGGCTTAGTGGTAGAATGCTTGCCTTGTATGCATGAAGCATGTACTGCATGAAAAGGAAAAGTCAGAAATGGCGCTGTGGCTCAACTGGTAGTACACTAGCCTTGACCAAAAGAAGCTGAGGCACAGTGCCCAGCCCCTAAGTTCAAGGCCTAGGATTGACAAGAAAGAAAAGAAAGGAAATGAAAGAGAGACACACAGAGAGACAGACAGACACAGAGAGAGAGAGACAGAGAGAGAGAGAGACAGAGAGAGAGACAGAGAGAGAGAGTACACAAGAGCGAGAGCGAGAACCGGCACCATTTAAGCCACATTTAACCACTGATGGTGAACTCCATGTCCTCTATTATCTGCTCTGAGCCTTGCTTTCCTCAGAGGTTCCTGAGATATCCAGCTGCCTTCCCAGCACTTTGGGTTTGGTCTGGTTTCACTGGGCACCCACAGGTTGCAGCCCTGGCCTGCACCTCCACCAAGTGGGGGGAGAGAGCCCTCTGGTGGCTATGGTAGGTATGGCAAGAGTGCATTCTTAGTCCAGGGCAGAGAGGAGAGTGGAGCCTAGGCCAAGCCCAGGCTGCCTGTGCCTCACCAGGAGGAGGAGGCCTGGACCTTAGGGGCCGCCTGCGGATCACGAGGAGGAGATGCCAGCACCACAGCCATTAGACTTCTACCCTCTTCGGAAAATATGCTGGAATTGGCACATTCCACCCTCCCATCCATTCCCATTTCACTCATCTGTTTGGGAAGAATAGACACAGGATCTGGCAAGTGCATTTGCCATGTCTATTCTTTTGGTCTGAATATTTTTGTCTTCCTCATTTTTCATAATTCTTCATAAAATTATGGAGACCACCACCAATGTTGACCACTAATGTCTTTGATATTGCATCAATGTATCATGAACGAATAGTTATTTAGTGCAAGTATAAATAATAAAATAAAATAAAAAATAGCATTTTAGTACAAGTATACATCATAACCCTAAATATTATTTTCTATTCATCAGAAATATACAGATGAAAGATAGATAATACCTATATTATGTACAATATACACAAATACCTGAAAAATCAGGTGGAGGGGTTGGCAATTAGAGCCAGTAAGGCTGCTGCATTTCATTCTGTGAGTCTATGTGAACATTGTGAGATTTGCTGGCATTGTGTTCTTAAACACATGATCTGTGAGCGGCAACGTGGTTGGTTCTTCATTCTCCATTCTTAGATCTCTCCTCTGTACCTCACTTGACTCTTCTAGCTGGTGTGCCAGTCCAAGGTATGCTTGCAGGTAAGGCGAGAGACACCACCGGTCACAAAAGGATCTTTTTCAATATCTCAGTAGAAAACACGACACTTACTTGTAGGGTTCCCTGGAGATTTTTGCACCCAATTTTTTTTTGCCATTTCATGTTCAAGCACCATGACTGACCAAAAAAAAAAAAAAAAAGAGTCTCACAGACTTTCCTGCTCTGGCTAGCTTTGAGCTGGGATCCTCAGATCTCAGCCTCCCCAGTAGCTAGGTTTACAGGCATGAGCCACCAGTGGATCAGCTGTTGTCAATAATTTGTTTCCTCACTAGTTTATAGAACTCAGTCCTTAACAATGACTGTGTTTAATAAATTGGCTTTCAAGGGCCAACTATGTATTCCACAGGGGAGATGTGGCAGCATCAGGGATGAGTTCCACTCTCAGGAGTGTCTGGATTCCAAGCAATAGGGTTTTTAAAGTCTGGCTGAGCCTCTTCCCAATCTTCTAGAGTCTAGCTCTGGCCTAGGGAAGAAAGCTTCAGGGGGGCTGCAACCTTCACTGTGCCCTGGGACTTAAGATATGCAAATGAACTTCTGTGGAAGACATCAAAGGGACAGAGGTAGCCTGAGAGTTAGCAAGACATACCTGGAAGACATAGAAAGCAGACAAAAATGGAGCAAACCTAAATCAATTCACTACTCTTCAGAGGCATTCATAGACTCCCCAGCCTAGTCTACACAGAAGCCTGCAGTAGAACTTCCTGAGCAGCCTGTGGCCATTTCTGAGCCCAGTGGACCTGGAGATGCCCCAACCCATGTGCAACTTAACCTAGGACAGAGTGATGTAGCAGGTGAACCTTCCTGGGACAGACATATGATGAAGTTGAAATAGGATTGTGTTAGGTGAGTGAAGTCTGACACCTAATGGATAGTAATGGAATAGGAATGCTAGAGGACATAAATACCTCCACTCACCCACATGATTATTGTGCTCCTTACACACACTAGCCATGTTGGTGGTCTCTTTTAAATTATGATGGGTTTATTTTGATCTAACCACATAATGAATGTAGGAACGTCAATATTCTATAATAGACGTTCTATATTCTATAATAAACGTTAAGGATCTGATTTCCGTGAGCAAAACTTTTCCCAGGGAAGTGACTTTCCTTCATAACTGTTAATAATCAATAATACTCTTTTTTGTTTTTTGGCAGGTGCTGGACTTGAATTCAGGGCCTGGCCACTGTCCTTGACTTTTTCAGCTGGAGGTGAGTGCCCTGCCACTTGAGCCACAGCTCTACTTCTGGCTTTTTGGTGATTCAATGGAAATAAGATTCTTATGGACTTTCCTTCCTGGGCTGGCTTTGAACTGTGATCTTCAGAATTAGCCTTTTGAGTAGGTGGGATTGCAGGCATAAGCCTCCAGTACTTTCACATTTTCATGTTTTTGACATATTGAATATTCTTGAATATTCTTGAATTCTTCCCTCCCCTCCCTTCCTTTTCCCTTCCCCTCCCCCTCCCCTTCCTCTCTACTCCCTTCTCTTCTCCTCCCCTTCTTCTCCCTCTCCCTCTTGGTAATGGCCCTTGAATTCAGAGCCTGAACACTATCTCAGTTGTTTTTTGTTGTTGTTGTTGTTCAAGGCTGGCATTCAACCACTTGAGCCCCAGCTCTACGCTTAGCTTTTAGTGATTAATTAGCTACTCTTCTGAACATTTTTTGTTTTGCCCAAGGCTGGCTTTGAACTTTTACCCTCATACTCAGCCTCCTGAGTACCTAGCATTAGAGGACTAAGCTTCCAGTCCCCCAGCTTTGCTTTCTTAAATGAGTCCTAGAATCTCAGCCTAAGCAGAAAAGGCTAGCCTGAAAACAAGCCTAGGCAAGAAAGTCTGTGAGACTCATATCTCCAATTAACCATCAGGAAGCTGGAAAAAAATGGAGCTGTGGCTCAACTGGTAGAGTGTTGTCCTTGAGCCAAAAAGCTCAGGGACATCACCCATGCCCTGAGTTCTAGCTCAAATACTATCATACAAGGCAACCAACCACAAAACTTGTATGGAGAAGGGAGAGTTATAGAGAAGATGAGATTTGAATACATTATAATCATGTGGAAATTTTAACAATGAAAAATTTCACTGTTTTATATAAGCTAATAATGCATAAAAATCTACATTACAGTCATCTCTGGATATAGTTAGCAGATCACTTCTCAAGCTATGTACCAGCCATTTGATGAGGTCTTATTGAACCTTGGTTTCCCCATCTGTCAGTGGGGCTCATGCTTCCTGCCTTGGGCTGTTGTTATGAGCAAAGAAGTGAAATGATGAGTAGACAAAACGTTGCTCTATTGGAAACTCCCATAGAACCTGAAGAAATTGCTATTTCATTCATAGTGATCTTGGATAAAGGCATCCTTACTACTGATTTTTTTTCCTAAATTACTCTATGAAAAATCCAGCTTACCACAGGCTCTAAAGAGAGCTGCAAAGTAATTTAAATGATGCTCCAGAAATCTACAGACTTGATATACATTTCTCTGTAATCCAGTAATTTGAAATGAAGTGTAGGAAGTGAGAATGGAGAAAACACTTGATACTTAAGAAAAAGGTATTTTTCAAAGAGCTGGTTTTCCAGACAGTTGTACCAGAATTACTAGAAAGCTAGGCTAATTAGCCAAGACACAGCAGTGACACATTAAAAAGATGAATAAACTTGTTTGGATGGCACATGCCCATAATTCCATGCTCAGGATGCTGAGGAAGGAGAATTGTTAATTTGATCAAATTTAACCTACATAATGAGTTCCAGGTCAGCCATGGGTACATAGTAAGACCCTATCTCAAGATAATAATAATAATGATAATGATAATAATAATAATAATAATAATAATTGTTGAGTGCTAAATGCATGCCAGGCATTTTGCATTGAATTCCCTCCTTAATCTTCACAGTGAAGTTTTTATTCTGATTAATATGCAAAGGGAAAAACGTGAGACAGAGAATGCTAAAGGCAGGCTGAAGATCAAGATCAACAGGGCTTGCTTGTTCCACTGCGCACAGTTGAATCCCTCCCTCCCCCCCTGCACTGCCTTTCTGCAGCCTGTCTCTGAGTACACATTCAGGTCTTCTCTTCCTGCTTGTTGCCCTAGTGCTCCTGGTGAAGTCTGTCCCAGGCACTTGTTGCAGTGTCTTTCAGGGAAGCAGTACAAGTGATGCATGGCTGGCTGAACTGGAGTAGCCATTGCGATAGCTTCACCTCTTTGCTTGCACCTTCCCAGCCTGCCAAAGCATTCATGATCAGCTCACCTTACTTGTGGATTTTTTACATGCATTTTGACCAAGTGTGGCAAAAATAAAGAAATCAATCAAAAGAAATTTCAGAAATAAAAATGTTTTCCCAAGTTGGTTGGTGAAGAGAAGCTCTCAAGGCATCCTGTGTTTTTGTCATTTGTGCTTAAATTAGGCAATCTCCTGAGTGTTTCCTTGCCCTTTACTTTGTGAAAATCAGCTTACCTCCACCCAAAAAGCCAATGGCAACCCCCCAAAAAGGTAAAAATTTAATGTGCTTAATTTAAAGGACAGAGTAAACAAAATGAGATTCATTGAAAGATGTGCCTATTGCAGTGGTAGGGGTGTGCTTGGTAGTGGTAGGGGAAAAATGAATCAAGAATCTGCAAGACTGCACTGAATTTTATGTATCCTGAGCATGCATTTTCCCCCTCAATATCTGTCTCCTTTTAACCATTTTCCTGTGGATACCTTGTCTCCCTGCAAAGTCACAAAGGTGTTGTTAGGTTCACCAGACACAGCGGGCAGGGTGATTTTTAGCAGCTGTTGTGTTGCCATCTGGTTCTATAATCTCTGATTCTCAATCTCTGTGGAACAAAAGCTCACATGTCCACTGCACAGTGTTTCCATGGTGATTAGAGAAGGACAAGATCTGTAAAGGACAAGATAGGACCAAAGTTAGATAAATGGTAGTTTCCTTCCCCGTCTTTCACTTCCTCGAGCAAGATCTAGAAATATATCCTGTAACCAAGTATAGCCATTCCTCTTTGTGGAAAACTCAGTCACATTTTCATGCTTCCTTCTCTCTCCATTCACAGGGTTCCCACATATACCAGTGTGGCAAACAACACTGACTTGGCTCTTTGTCTCTAGACAATGGAGAACAAGGCAGACCGCATGCCATGATCAGTGCTGAGAGAGGGGACCAGGTATACCAAGAAATGGATTTAGCATCTAAGTAGGTGACAGCTCCCTGAATTGCTCTCTGCTTGATATCCTGCACCCAAAGTGAGTGGAACATCATCTCTTTTGGTAGCTAAAGAGTTTGCCAATGGCTCTGATTTGAGAATGAATGATTGAAACATGAAGTTCTGCTGGACAGACTCCCTCACACCCACCCCATTTCACAGAGATGTGTGTGATCAGATCCCCTTGGAATTTGGAGTTGATGTGGCAAACACACTGTAATGGCCCCAGAAAAGCCACTCTCCTTCCTATTTTCAGAGCACCACATGACCTGTGCATTTCATCTTTTTCTCTGGCCCCTATGGAAGTTCATGGCTCAATTTAAAGAACAGTTGTAGGCACCCTTGCAATCCTCACACTCCTTTTTCTATTCATGATAACTTTTTAAATCTATTACTTTAAATTTTTTAAATTATCTTTAAGCAGTTGTGCAAAGGAGTTCCCATTTAACAAAACAGTTTATAAATATATCTTAATCAGTGTCACCCCTTTCAACATTCTCACCCATCCCTCCTCTACTCAACTCTTCTTTCACACTTCTTCATTTTGTAGGATATACATTGGATTCTTGTCTGCATTTCCCCCTTTTTCTCTTCATTTGTCTATACCTTTCCTCTTGGCCCCCTCATCCCTTTCAAGTACTTGCTTCCTGGTGTTTTATTTTGCTGGACTTTGATTGGCTTTCTAAAGAATTACATTTTTGAGATCTCCCTTAAATAAATCTACTGTATTTTAGTTAATGCATTTGTATAACTTGCATACTACTCAATATATGTATTATGTGTTTCTAAGATGAATATAGATTCTACATATTAGGTAAACATGGCTCCTTTGTCTCTCTGGGCAGGTATTGCTTTTGTTGTAAACTTAGATCATACTGAGAGAAGAGAGACATAAGAATTATCAAGATGACAAGGGAAGTAGATGCTCTTTGAACAGATATTATGTGCCAGGCAATTTATATGCATCATCTTATTATCATTGAGGAAATTCCTAGAATGGTGACCATTTTACAGATGAGGAAATTGAGGCTTAAATTAGTGTCCTAATACCTCAAGTCAGAATGGATGTCATTTAGAAAACAAATGACAATAAATGTGAAGATGCAAAGGGAAAAGGAACTCTTATTCACTGATGGTAGTAACATAAATTAGAACAGCTAGTGTTGGAAGCAAGTATGTGATCAAGTTATAACACTTCTGGGTATATATGATAAAAGATTCAAGTCAGCTTGCTATAGAGATACATGGGTGCCAGTGTTTATTGTAGCACTATTCACAGGCAAATTATGGAATCAATCTAGGGTTGCATTGGTAGATGAACTGATAAAGAGAACATGGCATGCATATACAATGGAATATTTTTCAGCTATCAAGCATAATGAAATTATGTCATTTGAATGAAAATGGATAAAAAACAGAATTTGTTATTTCAAGTGAAATAAGTCCGTCCCACAAAGAGAAGCATTGTATGCATATTTTCTTTCATTTGTAAAACAAAGCATCCAAGGTCAGGACTACTAGGAATGTAGAAAAGGAAGGTAAATTAAGGAGGTCAAGAAGGGGGACAAGAAATACAGTGGGAGAGGCAAATTTGGCAAAAATACATTATATGCACATATAGAAATACCATTATGAAACATTTTCTAATGTACAATTTAATATATAGTGATTTTAAAAAGTGTCATAATTCAGTTAAGACAAGATAACTGAGAAGCCAAGCAAGACTTTAAATCTAATTTAACCAGAACTGCACCCTAGACCTCTTTGTGTGCTTTTGAAAGGCTTACTGTGGTGCTGATGGAGACTTTCTAGGAGAACAGTTCTGAAAATGATGCACAGCTCGAATTGCCTGCAGATTTCTAGAATGCAGGGAATTGAGTCTTATCCATAAAGTTCTACTTTCAGAAGGCCATTGTAGGGGCCCAAGAACTTGCATTTAAGCCAGCTCTGATGTAATGCTGGTGCTGCTAGCTCTTATCACTACCAGTAGGAGATTTCAAAACTGGTATTTCATGAAGGCAGTACTGAACAATGTTGGAAACGTCTTGTGATGCTCAAGTATTATGTAGAAATAAAGATACCAACTTGGCTTGACAAGGCAGTTTCCTTCTGCATGTTACTGACAGGGAGCCAAGTAAGCAAAAGCTCCAGGTGGGCATTTTGTCCAAACTTATTCCAAGCAAATTACTGCCATTGTTCTAATTGGTCAGAACTTTAGGTTCACAACTTGTAGAGTTGACTAGTTTGAAAGGGGTTAAAAGTTTATCTGAGAAATCAACCAAAACAGGACACCTGTGGCAAAAGCTGGAAAACAAGTCTTACTCATCTAGCATTCTACCACATTCTGAGTTATGACTGTAGCGACTAGAATGATAATTCTTACAACAGCTTAACTAAAATAGCTTCTTGTAAGATGGCAGTATTTATGTCAGGCAACCAGTTTTACAGCAAACATCCTGACTCCTAAATAGCACTGAAACATAAGTGATTTTGTTCAGGGACTAATAAAATAAGAACCAGGGAAAGATTACAGATCACATTCATTAGATATTTACTGAATTCCAGCCATTGTTCCTTCAGCAAATTTGTTAGAATTGTTGAGATTAACTGGACCACACATGCTGGGGAGAGGTTCAGCAACTAGTGCTTCTGCTTTTGTTACTTTGCCCATTCTAGGGCTTGAGCTCAGTGTTAGAGCGCTTGCCTTGCATGACTGAGGCCCTGGGTTCGATTCCTCAGCACCACATAAGCAAAAAGAAAAAAACCGAAGTGGCACTGTGGCTCAAGTGGTAGAGCACTAGCCTTGAGCTGAACAGCTGAGGGACAGCACCCAAGCCCAGCGTTCAGGCCCCACGACCGGACCCCCCCCCCAAATAAAAGGTGGCACAGATGGAAAGAGAGGATCAAGAATTTGAAACCAAGGACTCAGACTCTAAAATCCATGTTCTTACCCACTGGTTGGTGGAAGTCCACACCTGTTGGAGCTCAGTGACCACAATGCAGGAGTACAGACTTTCTCTTTGGTGATTTACAAAATGATTTTTCCCTGTTGCCTCTTTATTTTATGCAGTAATACTTCAGTTGACATTATTAATTTCATCTCCAGACTGGAGAGGAGAAAACCACACTGCTGGAGAAGCTCACCTCAAAGACGGCTGTCACCTAGGGCTTGGAACCTACACCCTCAGATCTCTTGTCCACAGGGGGCAGGACAAGGATCTTGAGGTAAAGGTGTGTTTCATCATCTTCATTATTAAGCCCTCATTTTTCCCCATCTAAGTCTGAGAGTACAGTTCAACTATTACTGAAGTTTCTGGATTTAGGAAGTCATTCTATGTGTTTAGCTCCCTTCAGAGTACAAAAATAACACTGAATACAACTTTTGGAACTGGGGAAAGTTCATTTGAGAGCTTGATGCTTTAACCTCAGCTTCTTTTCTTGGGATATTGTAGTTCTAAAATTCAGGTGTGTGTGTGTGTGTGTGTGTGTGTGTGTGTGTGTGTGTGTGTGTGTGTGTGTGTGTGTGCATGTGCGCACGTGCCCGTGCATGCATGTGCACACTCATGTGTGAGCTTGCTGTTCTGTAAGGTTTCATCTATCTCAGGGTCTGGATGCTAACCTTGAGCTATTTTACTCAAAACTAGCAGTCTACTACTTGAACTACTGCTCCATTTTGAGCAATTTTCGTGGTTCATTGCAGATAAAAGACATTGGATATTCCTGTCCAAGCTGTCTTTGAACTTCAATCCTCATATACTAGCCTCCTGAATAGCTTGGATTACAGATGTGAGCAGTGGTTCCCAGCTCCCTTCAGTTTTGAATATGGGCAACAGAGTGCCTATGATGTTGTCACTCAAAGAAACATCACTTTATAGACCTTTCAAAAAAAACACTTGTATTTGCCATTACTTTGAAAGGATGAAGTTTTAAAACTACCAGTAGATTTTTATTAATCATGTATTAACAAATGAGCATATTTATTATTATTTTTCTCATTTTTATTTTGTTAAATACTACTGGTTATCAACTACAAGAGCTCCTGTTGACTCACCTCTATAAACCTAGCTACTCAGGCAGCTGAAATACAAGAATTGTGGTTCAAAGCCAGCCCTGGAAGAAAAGTCTGTGAGACATTTTATCTCCAGTTAACCAGAAACAAAAGATGGGAGGGACCTATTGCCCAAGTTGTAGAGCACCCAACTTGACAAGATAGTTAAGGGACAGTTTTCAGGTCCCGAGTTCAAGCCCTAGTACCAGAACAGGAAAAAAAAAACCAAAAACAAAAACAAAGAATCTTTGTTTCCTTGTGTATGTTATTTTGGTTTTAAAGATATTTTATTATACAATGTATTTCTCTGTAAATGTTGGAAAAGATAAAAAGTAACATACTATAGTGTTCTTATATGTAAAGTGGTATAATATCATTTGAGTTTAGATTATGTTATTAAAATATATGTTCTAGCTAGGTACTAATGAATTATACCTGTAATCCTAACTTTCAGGAGACAGAGATCTAAGGATCTTGGTTTGAAGCCAGCTGAGGAGACTATGAGAATCTTATATTCAATAAATTATAAGAAAAGCCAGAAGTGGAGCTGTGACTCAAGTAGTAGTACAGTTATCTTAAGTTTAAAAGAAGCGCAGGGATAGTGCCAAGGCACTGAGTTCAAGCATCAGACTGGCACTGCCCCCCCACCCCACCCCATATATGAAAGTGTTATAAACTCCAAAGCAAACACTGGAAAAACTAAGAGTAGTGAGCTAATGAAGAAGATCAAAGGAAACATGAAAAAATGCACAATCCAAAGGAAGACAAGAAGAGGAAAGGGGAACAAAGATGACAATTGGAAGATAAAAAGCAAATAGACAAAGATAATGACATTAATTATATCAGAATTCACATTGAATGTAAGTGCTCTAATCTTTTTAGTTCGTAGTCTAGATTGACTGTTTAAGAAAGCAGGGTCCAACTCCATGCTGCCTGCAAGCAACCCAGTTTAAATGTAAAAACATAAAGTAAAAAGTACAAAACATATGATAACACTAGTCAAAAAAACATGTCAGTGGCAACATTAATAGCAATCAAGGTAGATTTAAAAGCAGAGAATGATTATGCATACAGAAAGACATTTCATAAGAAAAATTCACTTCTGAAGAGATTACAACATTTTTTTCCTGTCATGGGGCCTGAACTCTGGGCCTGGGCACTGTCATCAGCTCAAGGTTAGTGCTCTACCACTTGAGCCACGGCACTACTTTGGGCTTTTTCTGATTGTGTGGTACTGAGGAATCAAACTCAGAACCTCATGTATGCAAGGCAAGCACTCTACCATTGAGCCCATTTCCCAATCCTAATTACAACATTCTTAAATGTCTGCATACCTTGTGAGAGAGTTCCAAACAACGTGAAGCAAAACAGTATAGAAATGTGAGGAGAAATAGAACCACAATTAGTAGAGTACAAAATCTCTTTCTCAACCATTGATAGGACACACAGAGAATCAGCACAGAGATGGTAGACTTGAATGTCACTATTAACCAAAATATCCTAATTGATATTTATAGGACACTATCCAGTAACAGTTGAATGTGCATTATTTTTTAGTAAATATGGACTATTTACCAACGTAGAGAAAATATTAGGCCAGAATCAATTCTCCATCCATTTAAAGTTGTTGTTTTGTCTGGGCACCAGTGGTTCACACACTGAAAAATCTCAGCCACTTGAGATTGGCAGCCTGTATATACACATGATACCTCATCTCAACCAATAGCTGAACATGGGTAATACATGCTTGCTTTCTCATCTATGTGATAGGCTAAGATTGAGAGGATCATGGTTCCAGGACAGCCAAAACAGAAACATCCAAGAGACTCCCTTTCAGTGATGAAACTGAGTATGATTACAGACATTTCTCATAAGATAGAAAAGTTATAATAGGAATTTTGAGATTTGAGATTCAGCTCAGTGCAATAGCACTCGACTGTCAAGTGCAAAAGCCTTCAGTTCAGTTCTCATCTCTGCAAAATATAAAAATAATTATAAAAAATAGGAAGTTCACAGCTCAGGATTATGCCTTGATGGAAAGTGAGAATTTTCCTTAAGAAAAGAAAAGAAAACCCAAAAAGGAAAAAGAACTAGATGGATATCAGTGAAGAAGTGCCTGCCTATTAAAAGTGAATCCCTGAGTTCAAATCCAAGTATTGCCAGAAAAAGAATTGACCACATGTAGAAACTCAGCACCACCAGCTTGTCCCTGAGGCTGAGTAGAAGAAATAGCCAGGCAGCTGTCAGCATTGTTTGGCATCTGCTATCCTGGCTGTGACCTCCCAGCTCCCCCAGAACAAGGGAAAATGGCACATGGCCCCCCCTCAACTCATAGCAGCCCACATCCTAAGCATGACATGCTGCCCAGATGTTCACCAGATGACCAGGGACAAAACATTTATCTTAAAAAAAAAAAACATTTATCTCCCTCCAAGTCTGAGCCACAGGAAGACTCCAGGAATCCAAGATGGATACTGACCTTCCAGGCAAGGTCATCATCATTGGGGGATACTGCAAAGGGTGTCAGACATGGCAGCCAGCAGGACTTCATGCTCACCCTAGGACCTTGATGCCCTAGGCCCTGTGCCCTAGGCAGACACCATTTCTGCAATTTAATGTTCCATTTCATTCATCCAACTCATCATTTATGCCTAAGGGCAATTTCTCCATCTGAAGCTTCAAGAACAAAATTATTTCCATTTAAAAGTTAACGAGATGAATCTAGACATTACTAAAGAGGTCTGGTCAGGTCACCCACACAAAGCATTCCATCATTCAAACTTATATTACATGACTTCTCTCCACCCACAGCCACTAACGAATGATAAAAATTTTTCATGTAAACTAGCAAGTGGTAGACACTCTGAAAAATAAATTAATATTTCTCTCTTCAGAAAGATCTCACTGAAGTAAGACATAGATTCAGTGATCCCAGAGGTAAAATAAGATAGTGTTAATAAAAATGATTGAGTTGAAAGGCATGTTAGACAAATCTAAGCTGATGAACACGTACCTGGTGAAGTATTTCTTGAATGGCTGGGAGCTGGGTTACCAGCATTATCCACTTCTCTTCAAACTGTGCTAAGAAAGCCCAAAGTGTGGCCATGTCTGCTGCTTTCAGGTAAAGATCTTGGTTTCCAGAACTCAGAGCTGCAGATTTCCAAGGAGAACTGTTGGTCCACGTCCTTGGAAAATTCCTAAAGAAAGGTTTCCAGGATCAGAGACTTATCAAATTTAAGTATAGTCAGAATAACTATGTAGAGTACTAAAAACTAAATACAGCAACATTTTAATACAGGTACAGGTACATTTACACACAACATACACACACATTTTTTATAAGTGTTAGGATTATTCCAGGTACCTAGTAGACACTAGAGAACAAGAAATTTGTTACCAGGTAGATTTCACTTTTGAAAAATATATAAGGCATTTCAATTTCCACCTTTGTTTTGGTCCAAGACTAGGACTCAAAGCCAGTACCTGACACTTTTGCTCATTGGCTAGTACTCTATCAATTGAGCCATTCCTCTAACGCAGCCATTTCAATTTCAAATTTTATAAGGAAATATGAAACCCAACACAATTAACATAAAATTTTACTATAGTCTATTTCAGTCCTACAATAATTTATTACTAGAATAATTATATTATCAAAAGCATATTATCTTTTATTTTTTTCTTAATGGTATAGGTGATGATCCATTACATAAATAGGGAAATAGGTACATTACTTTTTAGACACTGTTAGCCACTCCCGCATTTTCTCCTGCTTACCACTCCCCATTCTCCTCCCCGCCAGTTTGTAAAGTTCATTTCCAACATAGTGTCTAGTTAGTATCATTGTTGCATTAGTTCATCCTTTGTCCTCCTGCAATCTAAAATACTTAAGATAGGTTTTTCAAAACCTTATTAGAGTATAATATTTTATATTATGACTAAATCTGTACCATCACCACCACCATCACCACAATGGCTTTTCAAGCTCTTCTATTGTCCCTGAATATTCTGTTTTTAATTTACTAATTTACAATTTTTCTTTTAAAAATTATGTTGCCAGATGCTGGTAGCTCACACCTGTAAACCTAACTACTCAGGAGGCTGAGATCTGAAGATCGCAGTTTAAAGCCAGCCCAGGCAGGAAAGCCCATGAAACTCTTCTCTCCAATAAACCACCAGAAAACCAGAAGTGGCGCTGTGGCTCAAGTGGTAGCCTTGAGCCAAAGAGCTGAGGGACAGCATCCAGGCCCAGAGTTCAAGCCCCATGACCAACAAAAAAATATATATCATGTTATTAAAAATGTTTATTTAACATATTTGAAATTTTCCTGTGTGTAAATTTTTTCAGCTATATTTAAAAATTTAAATTTATTATCAAAGTGAGTTTCCATAGTTACAAACCATGAAAAATAAGAAACAAAAAACTAAGGGAGAAAGACCAAAAAAAGATTTCATACCTACATTTGTGTGTTTATTTCCTTAGGTGCATCATAGATAAAACCCAGGACTTCATGGATGGTAGGCAAACACTCAAACACTGAGTGCAGTCCCAAATTCCAAGTTCATTTTATACTACAAAAAGTATCTTTTTTTCTTTACTCTTTATTATTCATTCATTATTATTATTATTTTGTTTTTTTTGTAGTGGGGCTTGAACTTGAGCTCTTTTTGCTCCTAACATTCTACCACTATGAGCCATAGCTCCACATTCCTGTTTTCTGGTGGTTAACTGGAGACAGAGTCTCACGGGCTGAGTAGTTAGGATTACAGGTGTAAAGGATCATTCTTTATTGTTATTATAAAGGTGATTTATACTGGTGTGGGCTGGCTGGCATGGAGGATGCTGCCTCCCTCCCACCCTACTTCCCTGCATCCCTGGCACTGGACTGCCTAGCCATGGTCGTTCATGGGTTCAGGGCCCTGCTTGCAGGCCATGAGGGAAGGAGGTACCAGGGGTAGGGAGACCCATGGGGTGCCACTGGCCCCTATGTGAGGTGCAGGGGCAGTGCTTGTGGCCTGGCCACAGCAACAAGGGCAGCAAAGGAATGGAGCTCATTGCCATGGGCCTGGCAGGGCTGCAGGAGAAGGTTGCTGGGCAGTCAAATATCTATTCCTACATGAGCCCCAACAAATACTCTGGAATGTGTTCCCCTTCAGGAAGAGACCTCACACATCACAAAATCAAGTGCCAGGGGAAACCATTAGCTGGAATCTACAAAATGCAAGAAGAAAATAGCAATGCTGGAAACATGACAAGAAGCTGGCTTCCTGGCTACATGGAGATGGGGGAGGAGCTGCTGTACAACTACTGTGACCACAGCAAACCTCCATCGAGGCCTACCTGTGGCTCAAGCAATAACCACACTGCCCTCCTGCGCAAGACTATGTGCCTTCAAAAGGAAAAGATTATCTTTTACACATTTAATCTTAGAAGATTACTTCAGAATTTTTGAAGTATATTAAGATGTCTTCTTACTGTAATATTTAATATCTGTTACAGGTTCCTGAGCAGGCTTGAGCAGATGGCCTTATATTACCAAAACTTTTATATAGTACTTGCTTTTTACTTTTTTGCATACAAATGGAATATTTGTGCTTCCCATCCATGCAGTCCAGGACTCTACACAGTTTTAGAAAGAAGAGTCAGGCATGAACTAGGAAGCTGGCAAGTGTGCCCTACAGCTGTTGTGGAACATGCAAGGGTGCAATGTACCAACTTGGCCTGGACAGACGTCTCCAAGCTTTGAGAGGCCCACATTGAAGTATGAATATGTTTTTTAAAAGATTTCCAGTAAGTTAGTCTACACTTCTGCTTTCTCAAGCTTAACGACCTGCACCAGCCAGCTTGCATGTAGGGACCCAGGTGCACTTCCCCAGAGGCAGCTGGTCCAGGCACCTCAAATTGGAACATGAGGTGGAGACCCCCTGGGGGAAAGGCACTGCTCCACATGCCTGGGAGGGCTTTCCTGAAATGGAGTTCCTTATAGAAATGTGAACACTGAGCTAATAATAATAATAATAATAATAAAATTTAAAAACTAAACTTTCAAAAACAAACAGAAAACAACTTACATGCATATAGGTCTGGCAATGTATGCAGTTTTTGGTTTCATTTGGGGTTTGTTTTTTGTTTTGTTTTTGTAGAGGAGAATGAGGTGGTACTCTACTCTAATCAAAAATAAAGTTTTGTAGAGGACCAGAAATTACTTACCCAATGCCCCACCCACCAAGTTGTGCTGGGTTAGAGTTCCCAGCATGCTGTGGAGAACTTCTGCTTGTCAGAGCACAGCCTCAAGCTGAAGCAGGGTCCAAGGAGCCCTGCCCCAGTCACCACAGCTATCCATAGCCCTGAGTTAACAGTAAGTTCATTGAGTGTGATAGCAGAGGCAGAAGATGCCTCCTCCCTCGTCATTAGGGACCAGTTTTCTCAATGCTCATATCCAGGCCCCATCTCCTGCAAGCCCTGCACCCAGGTAAGTGTGAATAGAGACAGGTATGAGAAATGGCCTTTGTCCTCAATCCTCCACTCTGGACCTTACCATGGTGCTACCTAAGAAAGACTTCCCCCACAGGCCACTAGCATGGTCAGTAGTCATCAGACTGGAGGAGGTTCTGACAAGGGTGTGTAAATGTGAGATGAAATGACTTAGTTGTAACTGTTTGTAGCTTTGTACTTAAGCAAACAAAAAAGGAAATAAAACTTGACACATTTATAAGATTATTTCTTTGTTGCTTTGTATGTACCTCCCCCACAGTATAACCCCTGCTTTCACTGTATTTGATGTCGGTATAATTTGTGGAGGGGAAGGGGAAAAACAAATCGTTTAAATAGGGATACAGGTGGACCCATTGCAACAATGAGATGTACAAGTGTTTATGTCAAAAACGAAATTCACAACTTTGGGGGGGTGAGGGGGGGAACGGGGAGGATTGGATGGGGGTTCAGAGTGAGGATGGAAAGGGATGGGAAGGGGAAACAAAGGAGGAGGCTACAATGCTTGATAAGAAATGTACTCATTATCTTGCCCATGTAATTGTAACTCCTCTGTACAGTATTTTCACAATTAAAAAAAACTTGAAAATTATTTATCATAAAAATGAGAAAAATTAAATTCTTTATTCTAGGACAAAAAAAGGTTATATATACAGGGGTTACAGTTACATAACTCAAGTAATGAGTACATTTCTTTTTAGACAATGTCACACCTTTCCCTCACTCACTCTCAGTTTTACTCTTTTTTTCCATGACAAGAAAATATTTTATTGTTTTTTGTTGATATATGTTAAATTTCCACTTACTTTCAATCATAAAATAAAATAACTTAATCATAAAAATTTGTTGTATACATTACTTTGTGGTGATCAAAAAATTCTTGATACTTTTCCCTTGATGGTTATTCCTGGCCAGTAATTATCTAACCATGTTCTATTGCAACTTATAAAAAAGAAACTTGTCTATGTTGCTCCTGATTGTACCCATGTCTAGAGATGCATTGAGGGACTGTTCGTTCCAGTAATTCAAAATCTGCTGAGTAGATTCCAAACACTTAGTTAATTCATCTGAATCTCTGATATAATTCACAGGAGCAAAGTGGGAATGAAATTAAATGAGAAGTGCACTCTGCTAATGGCAGATATACCAGCATCTCTCCTTCTGCTGTTCGTGTACATTTTGCTATCACAAATCAAGTATAGTGACAACAGGGGATATACCATAGAGGGAAGAACATACAAAGGAAACAAAAAAAATCACCTAGTATATTCAAAACAATGACAACAAAGAAAAATTTCTTGTGTTCATATTTTGGGGTTCATTTCACTTAGCATTATCTTATATGGACATATGTACATAATTTTTGAGCTTTTCCACTCATCTCATAAAATTATCCTAGATGTACACTAATTATTGCAAATGAGGGAAGCGATATTTATTTTGGTCTGGCTTACTTCACTTAATATTATTTTTTCCAAATTTTTCCATTTCCTAACAAATGTGGTAGTGACATTCTTTCTGATGGAAGCACAGAATTCCATTGTGTGTGTGTGTGTGTGTGTGTGTGTGTGTGTGTGTGTGTGTATCTCACATTTCCTTGATCCATCATCTATTGAGGGGCATCTGGATCAGGGTTGGTTCAATATCTTTGCTATGATGAATAATTCTGCAATAAACATAGTTGTGCTGGTTGCTTTAGTATGGCCTTGTTTGTGATCATTTGAGTAAATGCCCAACAACTTCGAAGTGGGAGTGATGGAGGTGGGGGAGGGAAGGGATAGTGGGAGAACAACCAGGGAAGGGGTAACAATGCTCAACAAGAAATGGACTCCAGGATTTGAACCAGAGGAATCTTCACAAGGACTAACAAACATGAAAGCAAAACTGCAAACTCAACTGCTGCTGGTAGAGAGGTGGCATTTCCTACCGAGTTTCTACTCCAAATATACCTGGTCTGCACACTAATGTCCACAGCACTACTTGAAAACTAAAGACAGATGAAAACTAAGCACTTACAGACATTTGTTTTAATACACACGTTAATATTTCATATCATGCAAGCCATTGGTCATTTTTCTAGTTATTCATTGTGTTTGAGAATTGAATAATACTGTAGGATAGTTGAATAAATAAGAAGGGAAGAGAAATAAATGTGTTAATTACCAATATGTTTGAAAAAATGGTGGAAAATATTTTCAAAGTGATCAAATACTCCTTTCTGCCTTTAATTCTGCTCTAGACCCCAATAATATAATTCACATGCAGCCCTCTGATGATTTGGCTTCACAGCTTTTGCACAGTAATCATGGGTGTGCTAAGGCACAGATCCAGCTGCTGACTTGACCTCACTTTGAGTGCATTATGACTCAATATCTTAGTCAGGCTATGTGGAGAGATCTTGACCTCTTACTTCAGCTGGGACCAATGGTCAAATTTCATCTCTATCTAAGAAAGCTCCTGTAGATTTAGAAAGGGTTTCCCGCATGCTGAGCTCTACAGCCCCTCACACACTCATTCCAATGCTGTAACATGTTTATCTGTGATGCTGTTTAGGGGTCTTACTAAGAATTAAGAGGCAGTGGAACAGTGAAATATAGCAAAGCAACAAGCTTATATAAAGCTAAATTAGAGAGGAGTCTAAAAGCCTGGAATATATGAAATTCCTCAGGGAAGTGCTTCATTTATTCTTCTTTTCCCCTGGCACTTATTAAGTGAGTCAGCACCCCCTGTGAATTTGGGAGTTCCTCAATGGTGTCTGCCACTTGCAAGGGTAGTGGTAGTAAGTTGATTTGTCATGCCTAGTCATGCAGCAGGCACTATGTATCCACACATTTAGAGAATTGTAAGAACAAAAACATTTCAGTAGGAAGTTAAAGAAGCATTAGATTGGAGATCCAAATTGTTATGAGAAGCCTTGGTATGAGAACACACAACAATCCTCAAAAAGTGGAGATGTGGCTCATGAGCTAGATCATGCCTTTTTTTTGCCAGTCCTGGGGCTTGAACTCAGCTTCTTTTGCTCAAGGCTAATACTCTATACCACTTGAACTACAGTGCCACTTCCAGCTTTTTCTGTTTATGTGGTACTGAGGAATTGAACCCAAGGCTTCATGAATGCTAGGCAAGCATACTACCAGTAAGCCACATTCCCAGCTCATAGATCACCAGCTTTGAGAGAATACCACCAGGAATGGGTGTGGAGCCCTGAATTCTAATCTCACTACTGGAGACCACACAAAAAAGTGAAAAGAAGGATAGTAGGAAATGAAGGAAAGAAAGAAGCAAAGTTTCAAAATATGTAAGGGAAGGGAAGGAAGGGGAGGGAGGAGGAAAGGGCTTAGTTGCACTAACAGTTTTTCTTTTCCTCAAGGTGACTTCACAGTCTGGGCATCTGCTAATGCTCACCAGGTCACCGTCAGTAGATGGCAATTGTCTAGGTGGGATGGTTGCCAACCTTACTCCTCTATAGTGGCTGGACTCTCAGAGCCAGATTTTCCATGAATAACAATGGAAACAAGGAAGAAATCTGTATCCAGGCAGGCAGAGGGATTCTGGCTGTTGGTCCCTCTGCAGGAAAGATCAAAGATCATAGTATGCCCTACCTCCATCAGACTAACCTCCCCATGGCTACCGCTTCCACTCCCATCCTGAGGTGTCCAGTCAGCTCCACACCTCTAGTGTTGGCAGCACAGAGGATCCAAGGGATTCCTGGGCCATGTCTAGAAAGCCACCCCTGAAAACGAGCAGAGCATTGAAACACCTCCAAGTCTTCCTGGTATCATAGCTATCAAATATGCAGATTGGGGCTCTTTCCTGTAAGTCTGGGTCTTTTAGCAGATATTGTATGGGAAGAGCCAAAGTAGGCATGACTACTGATCCCTCATCCAATTCCTCATCCCCATGCAGAGAGGCCAGGTGAGTCTCTCGATTATACACTGTTGCAAACCTGTTCCCATAATCACTTCAAAGACTGTAGATGCTCACTCAGGGGAGAAGATGGAGTGTGGATGGAGTGTGCTAGGTGGTGGCAGAAAAGAGGGTACAGGGTAGCAGTACTGGAAGAGAAACCTCCTATCATCTTTCACGATTCTGGTTATAGCAAAGAGACTAGTTGGAAAGCATGTGTGTGCCAAGGCCATTTGCTCATGCCTGTAATCCTAATCAGGAAGCTAAGATGTGAGGATCAATGTTCAAAGATAGCTAAGCCATAAAAGTCTGAGAAACTCTTTCATTTAACCAGCACAGAGACAAACTGAAATAGGTACACACACACACACACACACACACACACACACACACACACACACACACACACACACACATTATGGAAATGTGTTATGTATGTGAATGCATTTTGTGTACAAGTGGAAGTTTGTTATAAATGTAGATCCTGTTGAAGATTTTATTTAGAAGTTCCAATTCGTTCTAATGCCCAGAGTCTGATTTTTCTTACATTCATGGCTTTGTTTTACAGTGGTATTATTGAAATGACATACTTCGGAGAACAGCCAGAACCCAACTAGGCAGAATGTGATTCTCCCTGGCCTTTTATAGGCTCAGTTGAAAAATGCCATGTAGATGGGGTCTTGCACAGGAATGGATGTAGCAGTAACTGAAAGTTTTGTTGTATGGAGTTGTTGGGTATCAGCTATATTCTCAGGAAGTTTGTAAAATTACAACTTTTTCAGTCATGTTTTTAGTAATAGGTTTGAACACTTTCACGAGAATATTGTTATTTTATTTATTTTTGTGCCAGTACTATGCTCTTGCTCAGTTTCTAACTTCCCCATAGTTGGCATTGTACCTCTTGAGCCAAACCTCCACTTCTGGCTTGTTCCTTGTTAATTGAAGAAGAGTTTCATGGACTTTTCTAATTAAAATGTCTTCCAACTGCGAGTCTCAGAATCTGGTCTTCTAAGTACCTAAGTACCTTCGAAGCCTGAGAAAGGCATCCAGATATAAAGATTTTAAGTGTAACACAACCACAATTTCAGTGATATTGTTTTACCTGATCTTCAAATACAATATTATATTCACTAACTTACACAAGTCTCTCTTGAGTTTTGGGTAACATCTATCTGAAATGTGATATTTGAAAAAAAAAGGACCACAAGAAGAAATTTTGGTATTATTTTTATTTTTGTTTTTCATTGTGTTGGTAAGTATTCAAGGCCAACAAAACACTTTTGGAAGCACTAAATATAATAGCTTAATGATTTCCTACATAATTTCTGAATTGTATTGCTCTGTCAAATAATAAGTATCATATTTTAATGTTATTCCTAAGGATATCCTTTTCAGTGATAGTCTTATACATTTTGGTCATCAAATTTATATTACTAATAATTTCAAAGTTATTGATATTTGATCTGTTGGAATATGTGAAGCCTTGTCATTGACATTGAGTGAAAACTGGGTCACAAGGACTTGGATGTGTGTATATATTTGATTTCTACAAGTGTATGATAAAGTCATGGTCTGAGTTTTGGTGGTATTTTCAGCCTCATTGATGTTAAGTTTTTTGTATGATATTGCAGCATTGAGTGGCATTGGAAAGAAAGACAGTGAGAAGCAAAGGGAGGCTCACCATCAGCATGGTCTTTGTGTACCTCCTCAGGTTCCTTTCCCTAAAGGAGGTCTTGTTGTGTTCACAGCTTATATTTGTTCTCTCCTCTGTTCCTGGACTACCACCAGGGAAATTCCTCTTCAATAAGATTTTCAGCTTTGGAAGATTTTTTTTGGCAACAGTTTTCTCCATTTTGTTCCTTGTGATAGAATGAAAAGGTAGGTGCCACATTGTCAGGACCTCTGCAATCACTTGATATCCTTGTTTCCAACAACTTTCAGAACTCTTTCTACTCCCTAAAACTGCTAGTTGTGGTGTAAGGCAGAAGAGTGGACCATAAGGGAGTACTTGAAAGCAGGTAATTTAGGTTTAACCTAAAGGCTACATTTTATTGTTAGGTTAGATAGAGGTACACAAGAAAAGAAAAGCCTCCCCTACATTGTTTCCAATCCAAGGCAATGCATGAGGTCACGATGGATTTATATGCAAGGTATTCTAACAGTACCTGGCTGAACCATGTGGAATTGAGGACGAATGGGGAAAATTCTTGTGGGGTTGTGCACAGATTGATGGGACACCAGTGAAGACCTCCACCTCCCAAGTTAGTTCCTGAACAAAGTGACAGGTCACTCCAATGCAGATGCCCTAGATCTTCATGTGCTGATACCCCAGAAACCTTAGCCATACTTCAGGCCTGAGAACAAAGGTGAAGAGGAAGATGGCCAATAGTTCATTATATTCTAAAGATATGCTGATGATCTCTTAATTGCTTACATACAATAAATTTCCTTTCTCTTCCTTCTCTATGTGTCTTTATTTGATAAAAGGGGAAAGTGGCCAGATTGAAGTTGCGACTTCAAATCAATAAAAACCCACCCATAACAGCTCTAAAGTGTTGAAAGAATGAACTTGTTGCAAGGATTGCCTTGGAAAGACAGTCTTGCTGCTCTGTTTAGCCCAGGAGCCTGGGAAATGGTAGGGCTGAAATTCCTTTCTCATCTGGAATTTTGAAGGCTTGCAGAGGCTATTATAGCCACGGTTCAAACAGGAAGAGGCTTTAGTGTGAGGGCTAGTTGTGATAATGCCCTCATCAAGGGAAGTTGGCACACTGTTTCCTTTCATGTGTCCCTAAATATGTGTTATGAAAGAGCAGGCTGGAACAGTGATGTCCAAAGCAGTCACAATCAGTAAGTGTCATATGTAATTTCTAAATTCCTAATACCTTACTTCAGTAACTTAAACAGAACCAGGAGATATTTATTTAAAATTGTTTTATTAAAACAAAATTATCCAACTTATATCATTGAACATGTGTCAATTCAAAAGACTATGGAATTTTATATCTTAATTGTGTATCACATTGTTATTTTTGGATTTAACTGAATATACTTGGTGTGTATTTTATCACTCTATTAAATCTTCATTTCACTACTTCATTCTATGTTTTTTTACATTTTCTGATTTAATAGTATGTTTTTGTAATAATTTTATTGTATTTTTATATGTTTGCTCATTATGGCATTAAATATACAAAGAATAAAATTTATTCTTACTAGGATAGGACTCAGTGTCTTCTGGAAAATACAGACTTAAGGATGTAAAATCATGAAGTGTGCAACGATGTGAATCACTTTAAAATCACTTTCTAAAACAATTATTCAACAAAACTCTTTCTATCTTTCCCAGATTCCATTGCAAAAAACTTTTGCTTTTGTTGTAGCCCTTATCATGGACCCCTCCTTTCAATTGTGCAGCTTTAATCAATTTGCCATTGTTTAGCTTTTATTTTGGTATTCAATAAGGAATCTCACTGTATAATTTGAACACAAAGGGAAATTCCAGTTTTTGATAAAGAGTTCAATTTTCTGTGACAAAGGGAGACCCATGAGTAAACTGCCATAAAATACTCAATAATATTCATATAAAATATAAACTTATTCAACAAGTTTATATAATTACCACATAAATGTACTTCATAATATTTTTAAACCGCAATACAATTACATATCTATGTCATAAAATAATTTAGATCACAAGTATAGGATACTAATCTAAATCTATTGCATCATCCTCAATATATCCTTATAAAAATTTTTGTTTTTTCATTACCCTTCACCTTGGGCCCCTTTTTTCTCTTGCAAATAATGGTCTGGTGATGTCCCTAGAGTTTGGCCACCTCTCAATAGCCTCTTCCCTTTTCTGCCTCTAGGTAGTCACTCACTTATAAGACCTGAAGGAATGTTCTCAGTTGACTTGTCCCAATGTGTCTGTCCCAATGCCTCAATTTGACTGACTGTGCCCACTCTTGCTTCGGCTGGTTGGGGTCTGTGGTAATAGCAAAAAGGGTGACAGGGACAGGCTAGAACTGCGGTATTATGAATTAATGGTAGCAGAAGAGAGTAATTGAAACTAGACTACCAGGGAAAGGATATAGGTGACTGAGACACAGGATTGGAGGGGCATGGAATTGGGTGGCAGAATTATGTGCGCAGGGATTGGGGTAGCAAATAGAGGCATCTGGAGCAGTTTATCAAAGAAAGGGTAGCAGAGACAGAGTGGCAGAGAATAAGTTGTCAGGGATTAAGGTAGCACAATCAGGGTAGTAAGGACATGGGTGTGGGATCAGTGTAGCCAGTATTAGGGTACCAGTGATTGGCATGGCAGTGAATAGTGTGGTGCAGAGCTCTGGGCTTGCTCTCTAGTATTGGATGTTAGAACTTTTGAGACCTCCAACAGCTCATCATCAGCTCTTTGGAAGTGAGCATGTGCCATTTATCAATGCACATGCTAGGTGTTTCAGGTTCTTGGGAACCAGCTGTAGGATCTTGCCCTTATGTCCTTGAGAATCCAAACCCCACAATGCTGCAAAACAGGCTCCACATAGTGAGCTCTAATCACCTCTTGCAAGCCAATTATCATGGTTGCACTATGTGCCCTAAGATGTGCTCAGGGCACATAGTGCTCTGGGCAGCTACCAGCTTCTCACCCAAACATTCTGGGGCTCCCTGGCAAAGGACAACAACAGATCCTGCTACTTCTCCATTCTCTCACTGTGGTCCTGGACAAGCAGTCTGTGCTACTTTGATTTCCATATCCTCTTCAAGCCTCAGACCTTGCTCTGTATTCTCATTTGTTCAAACTGCCCCTCCTTTTCCTTCCAGGTGGTGCCCTCCATGTTCCCATCTTTGTTTTCGTCTTGCAATCTACCTGTGGCTTTTGCACCAAATCCTTGAAGTTCCTCAGCTCCCTCTCCAGTTGTGACTGATGCATGAAAAGCTTCATCTCCCTTTTATGTCTGTTTGTCAAGGTTTGTTCTGGAATCCAAGGCAGTACTAGGTAACTAAGAATGTGGGTGGAGCCTAAATACTCCCCTACTATTGGTTGTAGAGAAAGATGCAAATGAGGTATCATCAGTCTCACATACTCAACCCCTAGGTCAGCAGAATAAAGTGATGTCACAATAGAGACACCACCCAGCAGCTATAACAGTATGTGACCCAACCATAGATAATTTAGTTAGTAGAGAGTAGCCAAATCTAGTGGAGTACATGCACAGATTTATAGAACACTACTAAGGGCATCCATAAATCAAGTTAGTTTATAGGCAAAGTGGCAGGCCAATCTTAGGCTTTGCTCTACACCTTCCTGTTTGGCAGGACCCCTAGACACACCTCAGACCTAACGACATGGGTGAATAGAAAAGGAGGTGAGTATTGCTTAGTATTCTGAAGGTATGCTGAGGTGCTGTCTTGTCATGGCTGCCATCTAATAAATGTCCTTTCTCTGACCTGCATGATGTCGCTTTATTTGGCATAAGAGGAAAACTGGAAGATCTAACAAGAATACCTAGAATTTGGGCCAGGGGTTGTATACTACATTTTGAGATCATGATAATCCCACCACTTACTGAGCCAGGAAGTTGGGTTAGGAATTCACAAGCTGATAATTGACTCCAATTTCCCTACCTAAAAACATCCCTCATCACCCCTCATAATCCCACTTCCCAAATGTGTGGACAGCCTTAAACTCTGTTCTCCTGGAGAAAGATTTGAGTATGGGATATCATCAACTTCTCATGTGTGGCTGCCTTATAAATGCAGAGTTTCTCAGGCTCAAAACAACTTCAGTGGTGGGGATACTCTGTAACAGGTTATACAGAACTTGGTCAATGGTTCACACCCCTAGGTAGAACTGTCAAGTGCTAAGGACTACTGAGGGCTCACTTGCTGTCCATGGTATTGCACCAAGGACCTCACTGTCAATTTTGCCCACAGTGCCTAGGCCAACGCCTCTCAAAGACTCCAAGCCCACCCTGCCATGGCTGAGTCTGTGTGAGTTAATTATCATTGAACAACTATGTTTCACAGTCTGTGAGCCACTCACTTCTATAGGCATATGCATTTTAGGGCCTAAGTATAACTCTTTAGAACTCCTTTTACTTCCTCCTGTGTTCTGAGAGCAACAGTTAGTACAGTGCATCTGTCTCCCAGGGGCTGTTTTTCTCTTCACAAATTTCTTAGAATAAACAATAGGTGGAAGCTGCCATTAAAGCAAACAAGTATGAAATAGCACACAATGCTTCCCCTGCATTCTTGGACCTAAGAAGTTCCCAATTCTGAGCACAAACTTTTCAGGTTTGAATTCTAAAAACTTCACTGATTGGTGAACTTAAAAAACTTTTCACAAGGCAGGTATCATCCAGTACAATAGTTGCCACCTATAATCCTAGTTAGAATGGCAGAGATCTACTAGATCAATCAACTTACAGACAATGCAACACGGAAAATTCTAAGATGTTAGTCCCAAAAGAAGAAACTGAGACAAGGAGAGACAAGTGGAAATGGGGGAAGCCTTAACTGGGAGAATGTTTCTCTGAGCAGAGACATGGGAAGTTATTCCAACAAAGTTCTAGAGTTGTAGCTCATCAGTAGAGACTATAAGGTCAAGCCTGACTAAAGCCAATAATAAAACATATAAAAATAGAAACTTAGCTGGGTGCTCACACCTGTAATCCTAGATAATCAGGAGGCTGAGATCTGAGGATAGCGCTATGATATCCTCTTTTAACACACTATGTGCTTTATCTAAGACTTAGTTAAGGTTCCTGTGTACAAATCTCACTCTCACAAGTAAATGTTTGTCTGTCAAAAATAACAAAGTCTACAAAATCTACCTAATGTATCATCAGTAAGTTTACAATAAATATTTGTTAAGTGTGAGTGTTCAGGCATTAGACTAATTCTTTAAAAAATGATGTTGTCCTTCTTTCCACTTCAACAATTGAGTAGAAAATAGAAGCATCTCTGGATTCCTTTGGTTCTTTCTAAGTCTATATTTTCCAGATTGTTTTTCCATTGATGCAGAAAACTCCAAAACTGTTGTTACTATTATGTATTGTATTGCTAATATGTAGAGTAATTTTAAGCATTGAAAATAGATCAAAAGGATTTCAAACTTCATTTGTGTGAAAAACTTCCATTCATTATCTAAATTCAAAAAACAACAATTACTAAAGGAACTATTGCTTTGGTAAAAAGAAGAACATGCTAGTCAGAGATGGTCTCTTCCATGTAGGAATCTTGGAGGAGTTGAGTTTATAGTGTGCTGACTTTGAGAAGGAGGTTGCCATGATGTGTCTTTTTTAACACTTACTTTTTGTTTGGCAGTAGAGGCCTGGTGGAACAAACACATTTGTCTCTGATTGATTCTCTTTCAGAAAATCCATGGCTAAAATTGATTGCATAAGATAATAATTGTCCTCCTACCATTTCCTTCTTAGTAATTGTACTTATATTTGTGATTTTGGAACTTTTACCTGCTTATATGTAAGAGTCTTCTGTGGAGCGATTTAAAAAGATAAATGTCAGTATCTCTGTTATAAGGTAGTGATATAAGTGTTTCTTATACTTTACAATATAATGTCAGTAACAATGATTATTTTAACAAATCTAGTTTAATTATGTAATCATTATGGTCTGGAAAGGTGGCTCAGTGGTAGAGCACTTGCCTTGCATGCATGAGGCCCTGGGTTCAATTCCACAGCACCACATAAGCAAAAAAGAAAAAAGCCAGAAGTGGCGCTGAGGCTCAAGTGGTAGAGCTCTAGCCTTGAGCTGAAGAGCTGAAGGACAGCACCCAGGCCCAGAGTTCAGGCCCCACGACCTGACCCCCCCAAAAAATTATGTAATCATTAGACATTATGTTAATAGTGTCTGAGAAAATTCAAGGTCACTTTATTTTCAAGAGAAAGTCAAAGTAATCAGAAATATTGATATTTTTGAAATGTATACAATGAGGCATGTATATTTCCAAAGGCAATGTTACCCACAAGACATTTCCAGAGTTTCTTATTTTGTCATGTATCTCATATAATTTTACTTCTTGTCTAAATTAAAACTTACTATATATTTTTTCTGCTATTCATTTGTATTTATCATTAATTTGTATGCAAAGAAGTTTCAATTCAATGAGTTTGGTTATTAGTACAATAAATCTTGATTATTGTTGACTCTTCCATTGTTTTTCCCATCTTTCCCACTACTACCCATCCTCTCAAGTTATCTGCTTCCATTTTACATATGTACCATCAATGTAACGATTGTATTTGATATCCAGTCTTTTCATTAATCTGTCTCCTTTTTTCTTAAACGTCTTCCCCAGCCAAATATGATTTCCCTTTGTGCTATTTATTTTCTTCCACTCTTCATTTTTTGTTATTCAAAGAACGGCCATCACTGAAATACTCTCATGAGTATACCAAGTTTTGTGTTTTTTTAAATTTTGTATTTATTTCAACTTGTACACAGGAGCTGATATTCAATACATTAGTGCATGAGTACAGTGGATTTTGATCATTGTCATCTCTTTCATAATTTCCCCAACCTTCTCAATCCCACCTTTTCCTCAAGTTTCTTCATTTGGTAGAATGTGCATTAAGTCATATAACTGCATTTTCTACCACTTTATTGCTTCATTTATCATTTTCTCCCCATCGTGATCCCAGCCCTACCTCTGAGTACCTGGTTCCTTGTGTTTATTTTGTTGGAATAGGAGTTAGCTTTTCTAAGGAATTATATCATTTGAATTCCTCCCCAAATCTACCACATTTCAGTCCATATCTATAGTATACTTGAAATCCACCCAAGTGTGTATGTTGTATCATTATAGATTATATCTAACTTTCTGGGCTTGACTTTCTTCTCTTAGTTCACTTAACATGATTTTTCCCCAGGTCCTTCCCTTTCTTTGCAAATGATAGAATATCATTCTAATGGATGAGTAAAATTCAACTGTGTGTATATATATAGATATGCATTTATATGCATATAGCTATCACATTTTCCTGATCTACCTGCCACTTGAGAGGAATAATCCATGTCTAAATGTGATTTCTTATAGTTACTGATGTAAAACAGTTGTTCACTGCAGCATTTAACTTTGTGCAGTTCTTGTCTCTTCTTACTTATAGCCATGTGTTTTATGTTTTGGTTTTGTTTTTATTTTAGTTGCCATTTGTGGGACTTAAATTTAGGGCCCTGTACTCTTGCTTGACTTTTATTCAATCAAGGCCAGCATTGTACCCCATGGACCACAGGTTGATTTCTAGAGTTTTGCTAATTAGTTGGAGATAAGTGTCTTATGAACTTTCTCTTCTTTTTTTTTTTCTTTGTGACAGTCGTGGGGTTTGAACCTTGGGCCTGGGTATTGTCCTTCAGCTCTTCAGCTCAAAGCTAGCACTCTACCACTTGAGCCACAGCACCGCTTCCTGTTTTCTGGTGGTTTATTGGAGATAAGAGTCTCATGGATTTTCCTGAGTGGGCTGGCTTTGAACTCTGATCCTCACATCTCAGCCTCTCCAGTAGCTAGGATTATAGGAATGAGCCACCAGTGCCCAGCCTTATGAACTTTCTGCTAGGCTGGAGTTGTACCTGGATCCTCACATGTCAACATCCAAAAATACCTTGGATTAGACACAAGTGCAACCAATACTTGACTACTTCTCATTATTTTATGCTTTTGTTTTCAATGTTTTAGGAACTAACAATATCATTTGTATAATCTTGTGGATACAGTCTATTTTCTAACAAAAATCATTCATTTTGTAGTCTGATACTTTACGTTTTTATATATGTCGACTCCTATAAATCAAATAGTTTCATAATTGTATATGAATCTGTTTCTAACAGAAAGACTAAACATGTGCTTATATATATATATATTACACTTTGTAATATTTTAATATATAACTATATACATATATATATACATATATAATTTATGTATAATATACTAAATATATAACTGGAGACTTTAAGAAATACAACGGATCAGGTAAAAATATCTTTGATTAAAATGTCATGTTGTTCAATCTATTTCATTGTAAATATTACTTTTGTTAACCTCTGACTGAATATTTGTTTCAGCAGTGATATGCCCAGGGAACTATGTGGTTAGGCAATTTCATCATTGTAAGATCATTAGGTTCATGGACTTTACCATACCTGAAATAACACTAGATATGCAATCCTGTTGGTCCAACACGTAAGCCAGGCCTGTGTTTTACCAAAGCTCTGTATAAGTATGCTATTGTTTTATTTAGGCTTTATTTTTGTTTATTTGGATGTCTTCTGGTCCAGGAGGAGGCAGCAGTGGATGGTGAACACATGCATGTATCCATGGCTGAAATCTGCTCTTGTTTTATCTAGGCTTCCCCTAGAAATAAATGATGACCATTATATCTATCATGGTATAGTGTCACTATTAACATCTAACACATGTTGACTATATGTTTTTTATATTTCTTTTTACCATTCTCTTTCTCCCTTTTTCCTTCCTTCCTTCCTTCCTTCCTTCCTTCCTTCCTTCCTTCCTTCCTTCCTTCCTTCCGTCCTTCCTATCCTCCCTATCCTCCCTCCCTCCTTCCTTCTCACCTTACTTTCACTTTCTTTTAATTTTAATTTAGACATTTTGTTTGCTAGACAGGTATTCTACAAATAGACACATCAACAATCTTTTTATTTACTGATTTTGCCAATACATTATCAATTTTGTTGATGGTTAAACAGAGGCTAGGCTAAGTTCATTCTTACTTTGGTCTGCCAAGTAGCTGGGATCATGAATGCATTCCAACCTGCCTGACTTTTCAGTGATATGGAAATCTTAATACCTCCCTTCCCAGACTGATTCTGAACTATGATCCTCTCAAATTCTACCTCTTCAGTTAATTATGTGAACTCCAATAGCCTGCTCTCAGTATAGGTGATCCAAATGAATGATTAAAGGCAATAATAGTCTCTTTTTGCCAGTCTTGGGGCTTGAACTCTGGGTCTAGTCAGTGTTCCTAGGCTTTTTTGGCTTGACACTTGAGCCACTGTGACACTTCAGGTTTTTTCTGTGATTAATTTTGGAGATAAGAGTCACACAGACTTTCCTTCCCAGGGTGGCTTTGAACCATGATCTTGGGATCTCTGTCCCCCAAGTAACTAGGATTACAGGTGGAAGCCACAGTTGCATACCTAAAATTTGAGTTTAATCACTGGTTTTTTATGTTAAAATATAGGGTAAGATTGAAAATATAATTACAATAGTCAGATTTTTTTTATAAACTTTTTTTTTTTTGGGTCCGGTCGTGGGGCATGAACTCTGGGACTGGACGCTGTCCCTCAGCTCTTCAGCTCAAGGCTAGTGCTCTACCACTTGGGCCACAGCACCACTTCCGGCTTTTTTTTTCTTCTGCTTATGTGGTGCTGAGGAATCGAACCCAGAGCCTCATGCATGCAAGGCAAGCGCTCTACCACTGAGCCATCTTCCCAGCCCACAATAGTCAGATATTTTAAAAAGTAATTTTGTTTCACATTAGAAACTCATCTTTACCAGAATTAAGGGATTATTTTTCTGTTTGTCGTCTTGTATGTCATTTGGGAAATTAAACTTCATGTCTTCCAAGTGGGATAAAGGACTTTGAATGGCCTTATGTGCCAGCTCACATCTATGATCACTGTCAGAAATCAGAGATCAAGAGTATCACACTTTGAACATAACCTAGACAAAACTTTACAAGTCCCAATCTGCACAAATAAGTGAAGCATGGTGACTCATGCCATTAATCTCAGCAACACAAGAGGCATAGGTAAGGGTAACATGGTCCGTGCATTTTCCACACAACAAAGAGATTGAAAGAATTTAAAAGCACAAAAGGCAAGAAGTACAAAAAGACTAGAGTTATAAACAGTAAATATATGTAAAATAAATGCATATTTACAATAATTAATTTTAGTTGCAAATTTGATTTTATAGCTATTTCTCCACATTGTTTTTTTTTGGTCGGGGGCCTGAACTCTCGGCCTAGGTGCTGTCGCTCAGCTCTCCAACTCAAGGCTAGTGCTCTACCACTTGAGCCACAGTGGTACTTTATCTTTTATCTGCTTATGTGGTGCTGAGGAATCGAACCCAGGGCCTCATGCATGCAAGGCAAGCACTCTACCACTGAGCCACCTTTTCAGCCCCTATTTCGTCACCTCTTCATTAATTTGCCTTTCTGCTCTTGATCTCACTGTCACCTATGACTACTTGATTCCTAGTGTTTATTTTGTTGGACTATAAGTTAGTTTTTCTAATAAATTATATCATTTAATTTCTAATATGAATCTATCATATTTCAGTCCTTACACTTATATACACCAAGTGTACCCAATTGTCTATTGGATATTTAGAGATTAATTCTATCTTCCTCAGGTGAGACAAAACACACATACTTAGTTTCTCTTGACTTAATCTAGTTTTTACCAGGTCCTACCATTTCCTTAAAATGATGCAGTATCATCCTTTCTAATGGATGAGAAAAATTCGATTGTGTATATATTCCACTTTATCATGGTTTATTTTTCAATTGAGTGAAAATGTCTAAATGTCATTTTTTTGTATTTGGTGTGCTCTATCTCTCAATGTAGCATTGAAGTTTGCATAACTTTTGTCCTTTTGTGTTTTGATGTGTTTTATGCTTTAGTTTTGATTTTTATTCTTCATGCCGTTTCTGGAATTTGCATGAAGGGACTTGCACTCTCCTTTAACATTTTACACTCAAAGCTGGCATTCTATTACTTGAGCCACAATTCCATTTCTGGATTGTTGCTGGTTAATTGGAGATGAGAGTTTTATGAACTTTCTGTCCAGACTTGCTTCACACATGAATTCTCAGATATCCACATTCGAAATATCTAGGACTATACACAAGTGTCAGCCTCACCAGGGAGATTCTCTGTGTTTTATGTTATTCCTGTCAGTATGATAACAACTTGTTATCTTACTCATACTAGGTAAATGAAAGCAACCTGTTATCATTTACCTAATATTGTGTATGCAATCTATTCTGCAACAAAAGGTGCCTTTATTCACTCATTGGCCTGATGGCTTACATCTTTAAATATGTCAATATATAAATCATTAGTTCAGTATGATACACGAATCTACTTTAGAGGGAAGGAATAAACATTTGCTTGTATTTAGATGACCGTTTCTAATATATATACATATATATTTTTTTACCATATATATTTCAAATATATTTAATTATCTTATATATGTAGTATAACATTACTTATTATATAATTGTGTATATTATATGATTAGTATATGTAATATATAATGTATTTATAATATAAATTTATACTATATTATATAATATATAAAATACATAATAAAATATAATAAATATAATATAACCTAGTGTAATATATAATGAAAATAAATGATTATCAATCAAATAGATAAATTAATAATAAATATGTTTATAGAATTGTCACATTTATATACTTATATATACAATATTATTTAGATGACAGTTCATAATATTTTATTTCTCTATAAATTTAATTTATTGATTTTTGCTAGCTTTGGGGTTTGAACCTGGGGCACAGCTGCTTTCCTCAACTTATTTTCTGAAAGAAAGCACTCTACAAATTGATCCATATCTCCACTTCTAGCTGTCTGGTGAAGAGTCTCACAGAATTCCCTGTCAATCCTAGCTTCCAACTGTAATGTTCAGATCTCAATGTCCTGAGCAGCTGGAATTAAAGGATTGAGACACTATTCGCCCCCTCTATTATAGTTGAATGGACAAATGAATTAAGAGAGTTGTAATTTTATCAAATTTGTATATTTTCAGTAACACTAAATCACACTGGTTTTTTTTTCTAATTTTTTATTACTATGAAAATACCCTACAGAAGATTTACAATTAAATGGGCAAGATAATGAGTACATTTCTTATCAATCATTGTTGCTTCCTCCTTTGTTTCCCCTTCCTATACCTTCCCATATCCCCCCTCCTTACTCCCTCCCCCTGCCCACTCTTATCTCCCCCTCCACTTCCGCCCACAACCCCTCCCCCCCGCCAAAGTTGTAAAGTTTGTTTTTTGACATAACGATTTGTACATCTCATTGTTTCAATGGGTTCACCTGTATCCTTATTTAAACCATTTGTTTTTTCCTTTTCCCTCCACGAATTATACCAACATCAAATACAGTGAAAATAGGGGTTATATGGTGGGAGAGGGACATACAAAGCAATAAAGAAATCATCTTATAAATATGTTAGAAACAATTGTATGAAAAAAAACATTTGAATACTTATCTTGGGGTTCATTTCACCTAATATCAACATATCTGACCTTTTCTGCTTCTCTCAGGCATATACTAGTTATTGCAAATAAGGGAAACCATGGGGCCTATGTTTGTTTGGGCCTGACTTACTTCACTTAATATAATTTTTTCCAAGTCTTTCCATTTCCTAACAAATCCCACTTTTGGGCATTTACCCAAATGATCACAAACAAGACCACACAAAACTACCAGCGCAACTATGTTTATTGTAGCATTATTTACCCTAGCTAAAATATAGAACCAACCCAGATGTCCTTCAGTAGTTGATTATCTCAAGAAAATGTGGTATATATACACAATGGAATTCTATGCCTCCATCAGAAAGAATGACACTGCCACATTTGTTAGGAAATGGAAAGACTTTTTTTTTTTTTTTTTTTTGTCAGTCGTGGGGCTTGAAACTGGGCCTGGGCACTGCCTTTCAGCTCTTCAGCTCATGGCAAGAGCTCTACTATTTGAGCCACAGCGCCATTTCTGGCTTTTTTCTTTTTGCTTAAGTGGTGCAGAGGAATCAAACCCAGGGCCTCATGCATGCAAAGCAAGAGCTCTTCCACTGAGCCACCTTCACAGCCCTATGGTTGTTCTTCTTATGGGCAGTGCTTGGATCAATTCTAGTGCTTAATGTGTCAAAGTCTATTCTGTTCCTTCCAAGCCTGACATGACCAGTGGTGTTATACATATTGATCAGGAATGAAAGGAATTAATTTAATCTAATTCCTCATATATACAGAAATACAATTATTTTAAACACATGCTGAAAGAGAACTTTTTTGTATTATTGGTAAATGTTTTATTCCAAATTTTATATTGTTTATAGATTTCAACTAATTGCTAAGACAAATAGTGTTAGACAAAGGACATTCAAAAGTATGGTAGCAGTGGGGCGTTGGAGGATTATGCCTGTAATCTTAGTTACTTAGCAGGCTGAGATCTGAGGATCACAGTTCAAAGTATGCCCAGGCAAGGAAAGTCCATGAGGCTCTTATCTCCAATTGACCAAAGAAAATCAAAAATGGTGCTGTGGTTCAATTAATAGAGCCTTTGCCTTTAGGTGAAGAGCTCGGGACAGTGCCCAGGCCCAGAGTTCAAGCCCCATGACTGATAAAAAAAAGTATGGTAGCAGATACTAGATTCCTTAGCCTAGTTTTGGGTTATGCTACTGGCAGATACATGTTGTATGACATTGGGTGAAGGTGCTGCCTTACACTGCAAATAATTCTTGGAAATATCTGCTTGGTAAGATTATATTTTTAGACCATTTATGTGCATTTTTGCACATTAGTTTTAAAATGTTAATTATTTTAAATTCTTTGATTTACTTGAGGGAAGAGCATGAGTGTGTAGAAAGGTGACTTTCAAGACATCGTTCTTTTTTTAATTCATTTTTATTGTGAAAATACTGTACAGAGGGGATACAATTACATGGGCAAGATAATGAATACATTTCTTATAAAGCATTGTAGCCTTCTCCTTTGTTCCCCTTCCCATCCCTTCCCAGCCTCTCCCGGTCCCCCACCCAATCCTCCCCCCCCACCAAAGTTGTAAAGTTCGTTTTCGACATGACAAATTGTACTTCTCATTGTTGCAACGGGTCCACCTGTATCCTTACTTAAATGACTTGTTTTTCCCCTTCCCCTCCACAAATCATACCGACATCAAATACAGTGAAAGCAGGGGTTATACTGTGGGGGAGGGACATACAAAGCAACAAAGAAATAATCTTATAAATGCATTAGAAACAAATCAGAAAGAATGACATGGCCCCATTTGTTAGGAATGGAAAGACTTGGAAAAAATTATATTAAGTGAAGTAAGCCAAGCCCAAACAAACATAGGTCCCATGGTTTCCCTTATTTGCAATATCTAGTATATGTATGAGTCAAGCAGAAAAGGTCAGATAAGATGATGTTAGGAAAATGAACCCTAAGATAAGTATTTAAATGTTTTTTTTTCTTTCATGTATTTGTTTCTAACGCATTTATAAGATATCTTTCTAATGAATGGTTTCAGAATTCCATTTCCATAAGGCTTATTGAAGTGGCTAGTAACAGAAGCTCCCAAAGTAACAGAATGGTCCTTCGTTTTCTCCTTCCAATAAGGTATCATTGGAAAAGATGGATGTGAGATGTACAGATATAAGTCTAGAGCAGAAAATATACTTGAAATTATAAAAAATATTTTGTTGACATATGTAGAGCCAGATTAGACAATGTCTTTTTCATTTTCTATTGAAAGGAATTTTACACAAGTATGTTTAATGGAAGACATTTTGAAGAATAGAAGACAAGAAATACTCAGTGCTCAATATAAAAAAAAAAGCTGACGGGAATCAGCAACCATATAAGTGTGATATGGTATTGGATACTTTAAGAAATGCATTGAAGCCGCTCGCCAGTGGATCCTGTCTGTAATCTAGCTACTCATGAGGCTGAGATCTGAGGATCACAGTTCAAAACCAGCTTGGGCAAGAAAAGTCCGTGAGACTCTTATCTCCAATATACCATTAGAATACCAGAAGTGGAGCTGTGGCTCAAGTGGTAGAGCACTCGCCTTGAGCTGAAGAGTGCAGGGACAGTGCCCAAGCCCAGAGTTCAAGCCCCACGACTGACAAAAAAAAAAAAAAGAAATGCATTGCTTCATGTAAAAAGTTATGTGGGAAAGGCATCTGTTTACTGAATTTATTCATTGGAAAGGTTATTTTCACTTGTGAATCTATATGTATATATGTTCCAGCAGGATCTGCCCAGTGAACTGTATGGTTAGGCAATTTCATCATGACAAGTTCATCAAAAGGATGGACTTCCACAAACCTTAACACCCCTGCAATATGGTTCACTGTACATGCAAATTTAAGTGGCCACCATTTTATGTCACACCTGTGTTTTACCAAAGATTTGTTTATAGTCAGTTATTTTTCATGTAAGCTTGACACAAAATATGTCTTCCCCTAGAAATAAATGATGGCATTTATAGCTAAAATAGTTAAGTATAAATCTTCTCGTTTAACACATGGCTTAATATGGGCTTTCTTTCCTTTCCTTATTTTATCTTCAGGACATTGATTTGAGTTTAGATGTTGTGTTTGCAAGACAGGTACTCTACCATTTGAGGCATTCCACCTATCATTTCTTGTTTAAATTAGTTTGCTCACAGATTAGCAATTTTTGCACCCAGCTGTACAGAGGCTATACTCCTACTTACCTATGTCTGCCATGTAGCTGGGATCATGGTTGCATTCCAAAATCCCTACCTTATAGTGTGAAATGGGTGATAATTTCCTTCCTAGACTCTTTTTGAACTGAAATCCTCTCAAAGTCTATCTCTTTAGTAAATGGTGTGAGCTGCAATGGCCTGCCTGCCCCTAGTGTATATGACTGAAATGAAATGATTAAAGGCAATTTGAGCTTAGACACTGGCATAATATATGTGATTTGATATTAAAATATAGGGAAGTTTGAAAGTAAAATTATAGTAGTCAGATATTCTGCTAAGTAATTTTGTTTCACATTAGAAACATATCTCTATTTAAACATCTTGGTTTTTCTTCCCCTTACCCTCCCCAAATTATACCAACATCAAATACAGTGAAAACAGGGGTTATGCTATGGGGGAGGGATCCATTGCAACAATGAGATGTACAAGATGCTATGTTGAAAAATGAACTTTACAATTTAGGTGGAGGTGTGGCTGGGAAGGTGGCTCAGTGGTAGAGCGCTTGCCTTGCATGCACGAGGCCCTGGGTTCGATTCCTCAGCACCACATAAGCAAAAAGAAAAAAGCTGGAAGTGGCACTGTGGCTCAAGTGTTAGCGTGCTAGCCTTGAGCTGAAGAGCTGAGGGATAGCAACCAGGCCCAGAGTTCAGGCCCTATGACGGGACCCTCTCCCCCCAAAAAATAAATAAATAAAAAAAATAATAATAATAACTTGCTAAAAAAATTTAGGTGGGGGTGATGGGTGGGGGGTATAGTTGAGGAGGTGGGAGGGAAATGATGGTAGGCGAAAAACAAAGGAGGAGGCAACAGTGCTGGATAAGAAATGTACTCATTACCTTGCTCTTGTAACTGTAACCCCTCTGTACAGTATTTTCACAATAAAAAAACTTATTTTTAAAAAGAAAGAAACACATCTCTACTAGAATTAAGGGATTACTTTTGCTTCTGTTAACTTGTATGTCATCTGGGAAATTAAACTTCATGTCTTGCATGTAGGATCAAGGACTGAATGGCTGGATGTGCTGGCTCACTTTATAATCACTGTCAGTAATCAGAAATCAATAGGATCACAAATTGAACATAGCCTAACAAAAATTAGGAAGTGTCAATCTCAACAAACAAGGGGATCCTGATGAATCATGCCATTAATCTCAGCAACACAAGAGACATAGGTAGGAGTAACATGGTTCAAGCATTGCTTACCTAAAAGCACAAAAGGGTAGAGGAGTGACAGAAGTGAGGCTATTTACCTATTAAGTTACAAGGTTTGATCTTACTCTCTGTTACCAAGGAGGAAAAGTTTAAGCAGCCAGTGTTGGATGCACGTCCGTGGCTGCACACTGCTCAGCCCCAGAGCTGCACATGCACATGGGAGGTGCAAGGTGAGTCCACCTGGCACCACAGCTCTGACTGAAGAAGGAAGGCTGCCATGGCTCCTCTCCTGGCCTTGGCGCCGGCTTTCTTGGTTCCACCGGTCCATAGCCAGTCATGGGACTGGGGCCGATGTCCCTGCCGCTCTGCCCAGGTGGTGCTGCACCCTAGGCGGCATCAAGGCACCGGGCCTCTTCTGTGTCACTGCCAGGGCATTCATGTTTTTGTTGTGCATGGGCCTGCATGCGGGGCCTGCGGGGGATATACTAGGTAGCAGTAAGTCTGTGCTTCAAGGTAACCACGTCCTGCCTTGTGAGCCTCAGCCCTCTGGTGCCCTCAGGACCCCAGCAGCCCCTTCCCCTTCTTCCTTGGGTTGGGTCACTAGGCTGGTGTCTTCTGTACTATGCCCCATGTTTCCGCCTAGGCCTCAGTGGTGCAAAGGGTCTGCACTGGAGCACTTACCACCTGCATGGATTTGCTCTCTGCCACCCAAGACTTCCTGAGACTGGGGAAGCTGCCCACATTTCAGCCCAGCAGGTGCTGCATTTTCTGTAAGGTAAGTGCTTGAGCCTCTTTGCTTTCTACCTCCAAATGCATTGAGATGCCAAGATGCTAGGTTCACAGTATTCCATTCCAGTGACCTGTGGCAGAGGAAGGAAACACTGAATTTCACATTGGCCATTTGAACTTCTATTCCCAATCTATGAGTTCATAACAGCAGTGGGGATTTCATTTCTTGAGGATTAAAAATAATGAGGTAGAGGAGGGAGGGAGGGAGAGACAGAGATAGAGACAAAAAGAGAAAGAAAAAATGAGAATGAGATGACTCGACTAACATGGCAGAGGTAGTACCAGTACTGGGAGTTTCTAGTTAGGAATTTGTGGATATTTTTGTGACACACATGAGTTTAGTAACCTCAAAGCATAATCTGCTCAATCATCAGTTGACAGTATGATTCTGTCCAAAATCTTTAGCAGCAGTTTAATTAACCCGAAAGTCTGGCTTCTTATTTTCTCACCACCTTGGACAATACGACCTCCATGCCACCAGCTTGGGTGATGGACTATGAAAATCTGGGAGGCAGAGCAAAAGAGCATGCACTTCATCAGTTACCATGGCTTACTGATCTCTCAGATTTGTTTAAAAAATAATATAATTTTATTGTTATTACTGTGTTGTACAGAAGTGTTACCATTTCATGTATCAGGCAATATGTGCATTTTTCTCTTGACAACACCCCTCCTTCCTTTGCTTTCTCTGAGTTTCTATAGTTTTGTTTGTGTTTTGAATCCCTGTTCTTCTGCTTGAACTCAGAGCCTTGGAGCTGTACCTAAGTTTTTGTGCTCAAGGCTACTATATCATTTGTGCCAGCTCCATTTGTAGCTTTCTTGGTGGCAAATGTGAATTGAGTTTTATGGATTTTCATGCTCCAGCTGGCTTTGATCTGCAATCTTCACTCTCTTGAGTAGCTACGATTACAAGCCAGAGCCACTAGTACCTGGCTACAAAGTGTTGATTTCATGCTTCCTGGTTTTGTTACAATTTTCCTCCACTTTTGGTGCTAATTCTATAGATTCCCTGGAACAAATCTGAAATGATACACTTTTATTTTGAGGAAGGCAGGAATAGGAAACTGTAGGCCACAAGGCCATATAAGATATACAATATCATTTGGTATGTGGCAGGCAGACAGACATGTGGATTTATTATCAGGTACCTGTGTTTTGTCTATCTATACTGATAATTTTGCAAACATAGGCAATGAATGATGTTATAAGTACCTAAATGGCCCTTGGCAGAACAAAATGTTCCTCTTCATGTTCTAAAAACAAAACAACAAGAAACAAAAAAAGAATATTTCTTATGAATCCAGTAATTCCTCTAATTAGAGATCAGTCTGTCCTAGTGTATGGACAAGTTTCCATTTTCAAACTGTTGCTATTTTTTTTAATACAAACTTAAAAGCTGTAGTACTCTGTAGAATTGCATGTCACTACTATCATTTTATTAATTCACAAGTAATTGAGACGTTCAAACAGTTCATTTTAAAATGTAGAACTGGTAGGTGCCAGTGGCTCACATCTGTAAACCAAGCTACTCAGAAGGCTTAGGTCTGAAGATTACAGTTTGAAGCCAGCCTGGGCACAAAAGACCTTGAGACTTATCTCCAGTTAATCATCATGAAAGCTGAAAGTGGAGCTCTGGCTCAAGTGATAGAGTGACAGCCTTGAAAGAAAAAGCTCATGGAAAGTGCCTAGGTCCTGAGATCAAGCCCCAGTTCTAGCTTACATGCATGCACGCATGCGTGTGCATGCACGCACACACACACACACACAAACACACACACACAGATGTGACACCACTTTGATCAATGAGACAGACCACACTATCATGTCAATTTCTCAATCGATAGAATACACAGAACCAGAGACAAGACAATGTCAACTCTAGGAGTTAATGTTATATCCAAGCACAGTATAAAACAAGGGTGGGGAACTTTTTTACTGCCAAGGGCCACATGAATATTTATTACATTATTATCCTACCTGTGGGCTTTGAAATTTGAAAAAGCTCCCATATTTATTGAATTTAAAGTTGCCTTTATGGGACAAGACCAAATGATTTTGAGGATGTCATTGTGGCCCAAGGACTGGATGTTCCCCAGTCTTCATGATGAAGTGAATGAGCAGGCAGAAAATTGTGCTGTGCTCCCTAAAAAGATGCTGGTATCATTTCTGTTAAGCCAGTAACAAAACCACTACTTTTTTCATCCTTATTCACTCAAAAAGATCAGTGCTATGTTGATATATACATATATATATCATATATATATATATATATATATATATTTGTTTTTGATGTGAAGGTTGGATTTTCTTAATTTTTAACCTGTATCATAAATGTGCCTAATTCTAGTGATGCTGTAGGTATTTAAAAGAATAGAAGCCAAATGGTAGCAGTATTTAGACAACTTGGGACCAAACAATCTTCCTTTTCCTTCTCCCTATCCCAGTGTCCCTCTCCCTCTCCCCTTCTCCCTCTCTCCTTCCCTCTTACTCTTTCCCTCTCCTTTTCTTCCTCTCCTTTTTCTTCTTCTTCCCTCTCTCACTCCTTTTCTTTGCTAGTACTGGGTTTAACCTAAGGGCCTCAAGCTCTTGCTAAGCTTTCTGTTTTGTTGTTGTTGTTACCTAGGATGGGGCTCTGAGGAAGGATCAGGAGGTCTGTGCTGGGCCTTGCATACCTGTTTTGTTTTTTTTTTGATGGGGGATGGGGTGGGGGGATGAAAGATGGTAATTATGTCAGAAGGAACACTCGGAACACTGTCTGTGTATATCAGGGGATGGGAAGGTGTGGTTTGATGGTGTTCGGTAGCAGTTGCTTGCTTCTCAGTGGCTATCCATAAAGAATGGAAATGGAGAGAGAGAGAGAGAGAGAGAGAGAGAGAGAGAGAGAGAGCGCACATGGCACATGGAACATGATTTCAATCAAAGTCATTGATCTACCAGGCAGTTTCTGACCCTGCTCAGAGAGACTGCAATGACTTTAACCATGCCATTAGCTATATGGGAATAGAGCTAGAGAGATCATTTGATTAGGTCGCATCATTTTGTGTGTGTGAGGCCCAATTATATGATAAGGATTATATAAAAAGTTAATAGTAAGGCCAGAATTTGTTTTAGTTTCTTGAATTTGTCTGTAGAAAAGGTGGAGATGAATTTAATTCTGGAATTAATTGTGTTAGGCAGGGTACCCAGTAATGTTTTGCCCATTTCAGTGTCTTTCACCATCTTTCCCAACAGAATGCTCTAGAAGCTAACTATTCCCTTTTTTCAGCCTCTAAACCTGCTTATCTTCATCAACCCTATTAACTTAGTCAAACATAAGTCATTATTTTAGGTATGGCCCAGGAAGATGATTGTCCAGTTTTCATTCTCTCTGATTTAAGGTCACAGCCTTATGTAATTCTAACTACAAGGAGGGAAGCAAGAAAGATGGCCTAGGATAAAAGCATAAGAGCCTATCTGAAAAATAAGCAAAAAGGAATGGGGCCATGGCTTAAGTGATAGAGTGTCTGAGTGCCCTAACATCAACCCCAGTCCCACCAAAAATATAAAACAATAAAAGTCATATTATTTATAAACATTATTATAAACATTGTTTAGGTGGTTGTGTCTGTACAAAAAGGTAAAAAAATGTGTGATGCTATAAATATGCTATTTTTTCTTCCAAATAGGCTAGTTATCCTTTGCTTTTGTTGATGTTAAATCTTAGAGTTGTAAACTCCTGATTTTTCTTTTTTTCAGGTTTTCTTACAGAGACTGGAAAAACCAGAGCAAGTACTCTTTTTTCTACAGGAACTGAGTCTGTTTTCCAAGTTCCACAGATAAGAATTATGGTAATTCTGCTATGTTCTTTTTACTACTTTTGGGTAATATGCTACATATCAGAAGTCCACATCATTGATTTTTTATTAGGTATTTGTTATTACTTTGTGTCAAGTGTATAACAGAAGTGAGGGATATAAACATGGATATCTTTGTAATTCTTTGAACTCCTTGGGAAGTAGCCTTCTTGTTTTTCTATGACTTGATATATATTCAAAATTATTTCATTGGTTTTGTTTTGCATCATGTGGTTAAAGTTTAACTGTATTAATTGGAAGCAGAAGTTTTGCCCCTTTCATGTTCTCCATCTTGCTGTCTGTTTCTAGGTTCGACGTGGTGGTATTGGTGCTCAGTGTGGGATGATATTTGCTTATAACTCATCTTCTGATAAATTTAATGCAGAAGAACACTTCAAACGCTTTGAAAAATACAACAGATGGAAACTTCAGGAGCTCAGGCAATTTGTAAAACACAGGTAAGAACTAAAATCTGTGTGCTTAATAAGAATGTGTCTAACTGAACACTGGTGGTATACACCCATAATCCAAGCTATTCGGGAGGCCGAGATCTGAGGATTGAAGCTCAAAGCCAGGCTGATCAGGAAAGTCTGTGAGATTCTTATCTCTAATGAAACACCAAAAATCTGGAAGTGGAGCTGTGGCTCAACTAGTAGAGTTTTAGCCCTGAGCAAAACAACTCAGGGACAGCTCCCTTCATTGGGGGCCTCCACCAATGTCTGTTCTTTTATTATTTGGCTGTGCTTTCTTGTCTTTATAAAACAGGTGTCACTATCTTGGTTCAGTGCCCATAGCATACATTACCTTCGAGTAATATGTACAAATATGACTACAGTAAAATTTATTCATAGCTTATTCAAACCCTTTCACCACAGGTACCATCTTCATAATAGTTGAGGAATGATGTATGCTTGTATCAGGGAAACCTGAGGTCTTCAAAGTTACCTCCCCTGGGAACTTTACCCCACCTCTGCTCCCTCTGCTTTTAATGAAAATATTTATGAATCACCTATAATGTACCAGCCTGATTAAACAAGATACAACAGTGAGGAAGGTGGCACAGCCCCTAATGTAGAGAGTTTTTTGTGTAGTGCAGGAGGCAGACACCAAGCCTAAGAATCAGTCACCTAAGGAATGATATGTAAGAGGGTGCTGGGAGCAAAGAGCCTCAATTGATCAAGGAAATTGTGAATGTTGAGTTATAATAACTAGCTGCTTGAAGAGGAAGAGTGATTGAGCAAAGAGGAGACCTAGCATAAGGCCCCACTAAAGGAGCAGGTAGCTGCCAAATATGACTGATATATATTATGGAGGAAGAGTGGCAAGGGACAGAGTTGGAGAGCTGGGAAAGGCCAAGACAGTGATGGTTTGTTTTGGATCTTTGACTTTATCCTTAAAATAAAGTATGATTGGGAAAAGAGCAAGCAGGAGGGTGGGTAGAGCAGGTTGTAGAAGAGTTTTGAGGAACTACTGTGGCTTGTGGTGTGGCAGCATGGATGAAAGAGAGCAAGTATGGAGGCAGGGGCATAATAGGAGGCTGACAGGCTCAGGAAATCAGAGTTACAGTATATGAGTGAGGTGGCTCCTAGAAGTTGAAACTGCAAGCCCTAGAGGTTGACTGATACCAGGAGAGGGGAGAAGGTACTTAATATGGGGGTTTAGCTTGAACAGATGGAAGACTTAGCACCTTTCTCCAGGAGAGAAAATGCTTGGGGAGAAGGAGGTTTGTAGGGTAGCTAATGAACTCAGTAATGGTCCTGCTGAGTTTAACATCCTAGGGGACCTTTGTGGTGTCTAGGTGTGTCAGATGGACAAATAAGTCAGGAGCAAGAGCTTGGAGGAGAAACATTCTTCAGAGATAGACATAATAATTAAAGTTGTACTTTAAATTGTCAGGCATAGTAGTACATAACTGCAATCCTAGCACTTTGCCAGCCTGGGTTACCTAGAAAGATCCTATAAGAATGCATGGACTGGGAAGAGATAATAACTTAAGTCATTGTGTTGCAACACCATGATTTAAGGACCAACAGAGAAAAACTTATCTGGAGAAGTAGTGGAAAAGCCAGAGCTGTATACCCAAGAAGCCAAGGAAAAAGAAGCAGGGAATGGCTGTGCTTTCCAGTGTGACATAGTCAGCAAGATAACAAGTAGGTCTGTTGGATATAGCCATAGATGTCATTGGTGATGTCTTAAAAGGTATTGCCCCTTCCCTAACCCCTTTCCCAACTGCTGCTAACTTACTTTCAAAACTCATGGAGCAGGATCTAGACTCCATTTGTGGTATTGCATTTTACAAGTGACAAGTGTTGGATTTAATAGAAATCATGAATATCATCTAGTATGGTACTGTTTGCTCTTTAATGTGCATTTATATTACCAAGAGGTTTTCTGAAAGTGCAGGAACTGATTCAGATCTCTGGGTAGGCTCTGAGACTTTTTTTGAAGCTAAGGTCTCACTAGTAGTCAAGGTTGGCCTCAAACTCACACCTCTGCTACTTCATTCTCCAAGTCCTAGGATTACAGGTGTGAACAAATCACCATGCTGGCTAAGGCTTCATTTCTAACTAGTTCCCAGATGATTCTGATACTGCCCATTAATGGGCCACACTCTAGTAGCAATCTAGCATAAGTACCTCTACTTGAATATTTTTTTTGCCAATCCTGGGCTTGGACTCAGGACCTGGGCACTGTCCCTGAGCTTCTTTTCTTTTGCTCAAAGCTAGCACTCTACAGCTTATGCCACAGCACCACTTCTGGCCTTTTTTTTAATGTGGTACTGAGGAATGGAACTCAGGACTTCATGTATGCTAGGTGAGTCTCATGGATTTTCCTCCTCCGGACTGTGATCATCAGATCTCAGCCTCCTGAGTAGCTAGGATTATAAATGTGAGCCACCAGTGCCTACCTTGAATTTTTTTAAGCAGCATCCCTGACAAATTATCATTCAGCCCCTGTAGAATGCTGGTGCTGCAAACTCACTATCAAAGCACTTTAATAGTAGAAAATGCAGTCTAAATCTCACTTTCACATCGTGGTTTTAATTTCAGTACTCTGAAGGAATTGGAACAAAAGATATGCCTAACATAAGACTTCAAAAGATTTTGTCACACAGTGTCTTTCAGTCTATCCAAGATGATTTTTTGTTTTTTGGGGTTTGTTTGTTTTTTTGTTGTTGTTCATGGGTCTTGAACTCAGGGCCTGGGCACTGTGCCTGAGCTTTTCTGTTCAAGGCTAGTGCTTTACCATTGTGAGCCACAGCTCCACTTCTAGGTTTTAGGTGGTATATTGGAGATAAGAGTCTTATAGACTTTCCTGCATGGGCTGACTTCAAACTGTGATCCTTATATCTCAGCCTACTGAGTAGCTAGGATTACATGTGTGGGCCACCACTACCCAGCCAGGATTTTTCTAAACCTGTCACACAATGTTTTTCAATCTATAAAGATTAGTTTTTTCAACCTAAACATAGGCTTATTTGCTTTTTTCCCTTAATGATTGATTTTAGCTGGTTCTAACCTAAGTTATTTGTAAATCCTGGTTTATTTGGCCTGTATACCACTACTTCCATTTAGAAACTCACATGTTAATGTGCATGCATTTGCTTGCCCATTTTTGTTGTATTCCTCTGTTCACCATGGTCCAGGGCTAGCTGTGTACAGGCTGTGCATTTTTAAGAGGTTTATTATTCAACTCTCTTTGTATCCAGCCTACTATACAGTATAGATTAGTCCGTGAGGTTGCTTCTCACTTCTCTTAGATCTTTTCAGCTCTTTGTATGGTAGAGGTTTCCTTGAGGATCCTCAGTGTGTAAGCTTGTTTCTGTGCATGATGGCAGATACTTTAATCCCAACACTTGGGAGGTAGAGGCACAGGAGAATTGAGAGTTTGAGGCCAGCCTGAGCTACATAGCTGCAGGTTGAACCAGGGCCTTGCATTTCCTAGGTAAGCACCCTACCACTGAGCTGTATTGCAGTCCTTTAAAAATACACTGAAAAATCTCTTAAATTAGCATTGCAGATGAGACTTACAGTTTTGGGTTAAGCAGAGTCTACCTATTCCAATGGAGTCAACTGTATTATGAAATGAGAGAATGTATATTCCTCTTTGTTAATAAAACATTCTTTGGATTTTTTTCTCCCCTCCTTTCTGTGGTTGCCTGGGTTTTTTATTTTGTTGGTTTTGTTTTTGTTTGTTTGTTTTTGCCAGTCCTGGGGCTTTAACTTAGGTCCTGGGCACTGTCCCTGAACTTCTTTTTGATCAAGTCTAGCACTATACCAATGAGCTACATTCACCTGGGTTGTTTGTCTTACCCATACAAGGTATTCAGTACTGCTCAATGGGTGGCTAAGTCACAAACTAAGTACTAAGTTTTTTTAAAATTAAACTTGAGGACTACCTAATGTGGCTCTTTAGTTATTTAGTCCCTGAAAGGAAACAGAACTTACCTACATCCTTTTTATTCTGTCAGTCGTGGGGCCTGCACTCTGGGCCTGGGTGTTATCCCTGAGCTCTTCAGCTCAAGGCTAGCGCTCTACCACTTGAGTCACAGTACCACTTCTTGCTTTTTCTGCTTATGTGGTGGTGAGGAATCGAACTCAGGGCCTCATGCATGCAAGGCAAGCACTCTACCACTGAGGCACCTTACCAGCTCCAACCTACCTACTTTTTAAAAAAGAAGTGGCCCCAGCCAGGCATCAGTGGCTCACACCTGTAATCCCAGCTAGTTAGGAAGCTGAGATCTGAGGATCACAGTTCAAAGCTAGCCCAATCATGAAAGTCCATGAGATTCTTATCTCCAATAAACCACTCAGGAAATTGGAAGTGGCTCAGTGGCTCAAGTGGTAGAGTGCTAACCTTGAGCTGAAGATCTGAAGGATAATGTTCAGGCCCAGAGTTTAAGCCCCATGACTGATAAAAAAAAAGTGGCCTACCATTGTAGGGAACTGTCCTAGAAGGACTTTTTTTTTCTTTTTTTGGGGGAAGGAGGGCTGGTCCTAGATCTTGAACTCAATCAACTCAACATCTGGGCACTGTCCCTAAGCTGCTTTTGCTCAAGGTTACTAACCTACCACTTGAGCTACAGCTCTCTTTCCAGCTTTTTGGTGGTTAATTGGAGGTAGGAATCTCATGGACTTTCTTGCTTGGACTGGCTTTGAATTTCGGTCCTCAAATCACAGCCTCCTAGGATTACAGGTGCTAGCCACCAGTGCCTGGCTTATAAGGACTTCTTAAGAAATAAAAAGAATATGAAGGCCTATGAAGAGTGAGATTTTCTTTATTGGAATTCCAGGGTCTGAAAGCTCCAGACTTTTGCTTTCAGATGTTTGTGAGTGCCAAGACCCCACACTGGTCAGACATTAGTCAGACAGATGTGTGGAAAATGAGCCAGAGAAGCTGGGCCTCCCTTTCCATAGCTCTTTTGAGATATAGTGGTCATTATGCCTCTCTCATGAGAGTCTCATTAAGTCTGGTTCTTCAGATAAGCCACTGTATAGAGAAGCAAACTTTCTTCTTAACTTTCATTTTACAGATGAGGTTGCTACAAATTGGGAGGACCTCTATCACCAATACCTCATGTGTTCCCATTGGGGAGTGGGTGCTATTCCTGGTCCCATTTTTAATTGACAAGCTTTGTATAGGAGGTAACTCCTATATGAATGTGGCTTCACTTGCTGGATTCTGGAGAAGCTTAGGAACAGGAAATTGTTTTGATTGTTATTCTGTACACAGGGCAGGCTGTTCATCTGAAGTCCTTGGAGAAAGTGTTCCTATTGGCTGGGTTGAGCTAGAAGAAGAGAGGGATGAAACAGATGTCAAACTGCAGCAGTGCTGAGTTGCCAAAGTAAGAATTAGTGAGCACAACACTCGCATGTTCTACTCCTACCCTCTTCTTATTCCGTACACTCTGTGCTAATTTTAGGCCAGCCCTAAGCCAAAACGCAACCCCAGAGGTGGAACAATTCTCAAGGAGTCCCTAGTCTAGTGGGAGAGACAGATATAATATGGCTGTGATAAAGGAATATTCAGGGGCATTTGGAACCCGCAGGAAGAAGATTCAAAACAGCCTTGAATGTACTAGGAAAGATGGTGTGAAATAAAGGGCCAGAAGTTAAGCCACCATCCTTGACTTGGTGGAGATGTGTGAAGAAGTTCATCTTAGGCTGAGAAGCAAGTACACAGGTATATGTGCAAGAGATGTGTTTCCCTGGCAGTGAAAGAGACTGTCAAAGAGCTATCTGGCCACTTAATTTTTTCTTAACCTCAAGTATAAATCTGAGTCTGAGACTTAAATAATAAGAGAATTAAGAACTATCTTAGAGGCTTTTTATGCAGTTGAATACTAGATTTGGAAAAGCTGTTAATGAAAGAACGTTTATATCAAAAGCAATTTGCACAAATAATGGGCTTTTAACTAGTCACAGTGGCTCATGCCTATAGTCTTAGATACTTGGGAAGGCTGAGATTGGGAGGATCACAGATGAAGATCAGCCTAGGCAAAATAAAGTTGAAAAGCTCTCATCTTGACCAATAAAAAGCATCCTGTATATACATTTTTCTAATTTAGGAAGGGGAAGGGAAAAAACAAAATGCTTAAATAGGGATACAGGTTGACCCATTGTAACAAAGAAATGTACAAGATGAACTTTACAACTCCATGAAAGGAGTGGGGGAATGGTAGGGGGAAAACAATGGAGGGAATAACAATTCAATAGGAATTGTACTCATTACCTGTAATTGTACCAATGTAACTGTAACCCCTCTGTACAGTATCTTTATAATATGTATATATATATATATATATATATATATATATATATATTTTAAGACAGTATGTTGAAATAAACTTTACGACTTGGGCTGGGGAATTGTGGGGGATGAGGCAAAGTGGGAGAAAAATGAGGGAGGGGGTAAAAATGTTCAACAAGAAATGTACTGATTACCTTATATATATATAACTTCAACCCCTCTGTATATCACCTTGCCAATAAAAGTAAATTAAAAAAAGCTGGGAACCATAGTGCATACCTGTCATCCTAGCTGTGTGGGATATGTAAATAAGTGTATTGTGGTATTGGCTAACTTGGGCAAAAAATAAGACTATAAAATATGAAAAATAGAAGCAAAAAGATTGAGGTGTTTTCTTTCTTTCTTGAGAAAAGAGCAAAGATAATTTATTGGAAAAAAAGAGACAGTATTCAATAAATGTGCTGGAGCAACTGGACAATCATATGCAAAAGATTAAAAAAAGAAAATCTAGACCCAGATCTTATATATTTCATAACTCATTACTCAAATTGGATTATGACCTGTATATGAAACCTAAATCTAAAACTTTAAAAACATTTTTGTTGTTATTATGAAAGTGATGTGCAGAGGGTTTACAATTTCATAAGATGGGTAATGAGTACATTTCTTCTTAGACAGTCCTTTGTTCTCTCCTAGATTTTCCCTTCTGTACCCACCCAAAAGTTGTACGTATAGTTCATTTTCAATATGGTTTCTACTGAGTACCACGGCTGCATTTGTTTACTCCATGTCTCTCTATTTTTGTGCTGGTTGGGGTGTTTTCAAAGGGCAGAAAACATAAGGCATCAGTTCAAACCCAGTACTGCCAAAATAAACAATAACAAATAAATAAAATAAGTTAATTAATTAAAAAATAAAGTTGAACTTTGGGAATGACCTTTGCTTTGTGTAAACAAGAGTGCATCGTCAAGTCTCAGCACATGGGTTACATATGCCAGTTGGGGACTTTGAGGTGATTCTTTACGGCATTGGTCATTTTCATTATATATCAGTTTTTTTGTTTCAAAATTACTATACTGAAGAAGTCTTTTTTACTCTTTCATATTTTTTATTCTTAACTTGTGTTTTGCTTTCAAAAGAGGCATTTTTCTTATTAGGATCTTTACTAAGACCTGACTTCATTCAGTGTATTATCTTTCTTCCTGTTTGTTATATATACTGAAATTATTTTGCACTCCAATTTTGGGCATGGTTATACCTATTAAGTTACAAACATAGGAAGACCTTCCCAGAAAGTCTCCTTCACCCTGACATTATATTTAGTGATTCTGAGTCCTCTTGAGATCTCTTTTTTTTAATCCCCCAGTATTTGATGATGAAGTTCCTGTGCACCCGTCAGGAGTCAGCAGAGCATTTGGGAGTGCAAAGCTTGAGCATCAGTGGGTACCTTCTGCCTGCAAGAGCAGAAGCAGAGCAAAGTATCCTCTGTGCCCACTGCAAAAATGATACAGAGAGTATTTGTGGTGCCACCCTGCTCCTAAGGACCCTGCAGTTCATCCAACAGCTTGCTCATGACCTGGTAGCATTTCCTCAGTTGCTAAATTACTTCTTCTAGGAAAGACAAATGACATTGTTAAGTGAACACAAGCCAGTAAAACTTCACTTTACTGAAGCCAAAGCAATAAGAATGAGCACAACAACCATCATGGTATGTGATGAAATTGCAAGGCCAAGGAAAGTAGTGGACACTTATGGCCTTAAGTGACACATTGTTTTTTTTTTTATTATTTTATTTTATTTGTGTACATACTGTACAGAGGGGTTACAATTACATGGGCAGGAAAATGCGTACATTTCGTACCAAGCATTGCAGCCTCCTCCTTTGTTTATCCTTCACATCCCTTCCCAGCCTACCCCCTCCCCCCCCCCCAGTCCCAATCCTTCTCCCCCCCCCCACAGACATTGTAAAGCTCGTTGTGGACATGACAACTTGTATTTCTCATTGTTGCAACAGGTCCACCTGTATCCTTAAGCGACTTGTTTTTCCCCATCTCCTCCACAAGTTATACTGACATCAAATATAGTGAAAGCAGGGATTATACTGTGGGGGAGGGACATACAAAGCAACAAAGAAATAATCTTATAAATGCGTTAGAAACACATGCATGAAAGAAAAAAATATTAAAATACATATCTAAGGATTCATTTTCCTAACATCACATTATCTGACCTTTTCCACTTGACTCATACATATACTAGATATTGCAAATAAGGGAAACCATGGGGCCTATGTTTCTTTGGACCTGGCTTACTTCGCTTAATATATTTTTTTCCAAGTCTTTCCATTTCCTAACAAATGGGGCCATGTCATTCTTTCTGATGGAGGCATAGAATTCCATTGTGTATATATACCACATTTTCTTGATCCATTCATCTACTGAGGGGCATCTGGTTGGTTCCAGATCTTAGCTATGGTGAATAATGCTGCAATAAACATAGTTGTGCTGGTAGCTTTAGTGTGGTCTTGTTTGTAAACATTTGGGTAAATGCCCAAAAGTGTGGGACTGCTGGGTGATAGGGGAGTTCTATGTGGAGTCTTTTGAGGAACCTCCATACTGCTTTCCAAAGTGGCTGAACAAGTTTACATTCCCACCAACAATGAAGTAAGGTTCCCTTCTGTCCACATCCCCTCCAGCATCTTGTTAGAGTTCTTGATTTTTGCCATTCTAACTGGAGTGAGGTGGTATCTCAATGTTGTTTTGATTTGCATTCCTTTTATGGATAGGGAGGTTGAGCATTTCTTCATGTGTCTATTGGCCATCCTTCTTTCTTCTTCAGAGAAGTTTCTCTTTAAGTCTTTCGCCCACTTGGGCAGTTGTTTCTTTGAGGATTTGTTGTTGGGGGGTTTAATTTTTTGAGTTCCAAGTATATTTTAGATATGAGACCCTTGTCCGTTGTATGGCTAGTAAAGATCTTTTCCCAATCCGTGGGCTTTCTATTGATCTTGCTAGCTATGTCATTTGCCATGCAGAAGCTCTGCAACTTTATGCGATCCCATTTGTCCAACCTTTCTTTGATTTGTTGTGTTTCTGGGTCTCTATTCAGAAAATTTCGGCCTAAGCCAAGGAGACCTAGGATTTCTCCGATTCCATACTGTAATGTTTTCAGAGTGTCTGCTTTGACTTCGAGGTCTTTCATCCATTTGGAGTTGATTGTGGTGCAGGGTGATATATAAGGATCTAGCTTTAGTTTTCTACAAGTAGTTAACCAATTTTGCCAGCACCATTTACTGAAGAGGCTGTCTTTGTTCCATTCTATTGTTTTAGCTCCCTTATCGAAGATTAGATGGCTATAGGTCTGTAGGTTCATTTCTGGGTTTTCAATTCTATTCCATTGGTCCTGAGGTCTGTTCTTGTGCCAGTACCAATCTCTTTTGATTACTATGGCTTTATAGTAGAGTTTGAAATTTGGTATTGATATTCCTCCAGCAGTGTTCTTTCCATTGAGGAGCCTTTTTCCTATTCGGGGTCTTTTATTGTTCCATATGAATTTTTGGATTGCCTCTTCTATTTCCTTGAAGAATGAGGGTGGAATTTTAATAGGTATTGCGTTGAATTTGTAGATAGCCTTGGGAAATATTGCCATTTTCACGATTTTAATCTTTCCAATCCAGGAGCATGGGAGGTTTTGCCATTTTTTAAGTTCTGTGTTGATTTCCTTTTTCAAGATTTTAAAGTTTTCATCATAGAGGTCCTTCACTTCTTCGGTTAAGTTAATTCCTAGGTATTTTATTTTTTGTGGGGCTATTACAAATGGAGTTGCTTTCCTAATTTCAGCCACACTTTTCTCATTGTTGGCATACAGAAAGGCCATTGATTTTTGGGGGTTAATTTTATACCCTGCTACTTTGCCAAAGTTTTGAATCAGCTTGAGTAATTTGGGAGCGGAGTCTATGGGATTCTTTAAATACAAGATTATGTCGTCTGCAAAGAGGGAGAGTTTCATTTCTTCTTTCCCTATTTGGATCCCCTTTATGTCTGCATCTTGTCTTATTGCTGTAGCTAGGCATTCTAATACTAGATTAAAGAGAAGTGGAGAGAGAGGACATCCTTGTCTCGTTCCTGAGTTAAGAGGAAATGGCTTTAGTTTTTCACCATTAAGTATAATGCTGGCTGTAGGTTTTATGTGACACATTGTTGTAAGGTGTTCAGGAGTAGTGTTACTGACATGTGATAAAGATCCCAGCCACACTTGCTCCAAATGATTTCATAGGATTTATATCTTCTTCAAATCCTAGGAAAAGTATAATGAAGTCTGTGTGAACTTTCTTTGCTAAAAGAGCTAAAATGTCAAGATTTGTGTTTTTGAGTCTCTAATAAAACACTATGACAACTCACTTAAAGGAAAAAATCTTACAGCCATCATCCTAGAGTGTTAGAATTCAGTAAAGCCTTTGTGTCTATACAGCAGTATCTAGCCTTGACATTCCTTTACTCAAGGCACATTATAAGGCTAGTTCCTCAATGTATGTATGATCTCTTAGATCTTTGTTTTTCAAGAGCTTCTAAAACAGCAGAAAAATGGGAAAGGCCCTAGGACTAGCACCTGGCTTACAACAGTTCGGCACACTTGCAAGGAAGGGTTAATCATACTGAAATATAGTCCTGGTTATTATCACCCGTTGATTGATTTATGTTCCAAGTGCCATGTTGTGAACTCAGGGAGTCTTTGTGGGTCATGTATGTGTTAGCAGTGCTTATTAGTGTACATTTATATATGTACATATATATATATATGTATATGTATTTTTACATACACACTGTTGAGAAATTTATTACACTAAAGCAATTTGTTTTTGCTGGTTATGGGGCCTGAAATCTGGGCCTGGCCATTGTCCCTCAGCGATTCAGCTCAAGGCTACACTCTACCACTTGAGCCACAGTGCCACTTCTGGCTTTTTCTGCTTATGTGGTGCTGAAGACTCAAACCCAGAGCCTCAAGCATGCAAGGCAACACTCTACCACTGAGCTACCTTCCCAGCCCTAAAGCAAATTTTTATACACTTTTTAGTAACTAATTATGTCTGTTGTGTGGAAATTTCACCTGGGTAGAACCCACCCTACTCCTTATCATAAACAAGCAAATGAGTCACTATAGTATTTCTTTAAATTTTTCAGTTTAACTTTTTCTGGTCTCTGTACGTTTTTTTTTAGGTGCAACAAAAAAAGTGGCGTAAAATATAAATCTTTTCTGGACTTCACGGGTCTTGATTTACAGATCTTCTGGAAGTTTTACAGTAAGCTAGAACAAAGGTAGGTTAGAATTAATGATGAGGTGATAGTTATAAACAAAACTACAAATACCAAATTTTGCTATTCTAAATAGTCTTTTTTTCTTCTAAATTGTTTTTGTTTTGTACTAGTATTTATTGTTCTGATATGAAATATTTGATTATTGCTAAAATAATACTTTACATAAATATTTAGGAAGTATTTTTACCAATATTTTGTTATTTTATTATCCTTACACAATTTGGGATAAGCAGGTCAAGTATTATAGTGATATAGGTTGAGCATTCCTAATCCCCAAATCCCAAATCTGAAATGATCCAAAATCTGAAACTTTTTACATGCCACAATTAGAAAATTTCATGTCTGACTTCATACTATGAATCAGGCACACTTCTGATATACTAAAAATATTGTATGCCTGTGGGTATAACTATATGGCCCAGTGTTTGCTTAACAGCCATGAGGTCTTGGATGTAATCCCCAGCACCACAAAAAAGAAAATAATACCTAGTTAATATCAGAATATGTATATATGGTGTATGTGAAATGTGGAATTCATCCACATTTAGACTTGGGTTTTACCCCCAATAGGTCTCGGTAGGTATTTACAAATATCCCTACATCAGAAAAAGTCCCAGATTTGAAAATCTTCTATCCTGGTCCCCAGAAGTTCAAATAAAGGATGCTTTTCAAGGGTCACTTCACAGGTGATGAAACAGGCTGAGCATTAAATTTCTTTTTTTTTTTTATTGTGAAAATACCGTGCAGAGAAGTTACAATTACATGGGCAAGATAATGAGCACATTTCTCCTCTTTGTTGCCTCCTCTTTGTTTCCCCTTCCCATCACTTCCCACACTCCCTCCAACTTCCCCCACCCAATCCAAAGTTGTAAACTTTGTTTTTGACATAATGTTTGTACATCTCATTGTTGCAAGTGTCCACCTGTATCCCTAGTTAAACGATTTGTTTTTGCCTCTCCCCTCCCCAAATTATACCAACATCAAATACAGTGAAAGCAAGGGTTATACCGTGTGGGACAGGCATACAAAGCAACATAGAAATCATCTTATAAGTATGTTAGAAACAATTGCATGAAGGAAAAAAAAAAAAACACTTGAATACTTATCTGGGGTTCATTCCCCTAACATCAACTTATCTGATCTTTTCTGCTTGTGAGCATTAATTTCTTTCCCCACAGTTTACAGAGTCAGATTAGTCTGTGTTGTCAGATTCTTATTGCATTATTCTTTCTGTTCTACCTTATCTCCTCTCCTCTCACTTGACATCCCTTTCACTGAAAGGAGAATCCTTTGTAAATAGCTGTATGGCTTGGAATGTGAAAGCAACTTGCCCCCACTCTTTGATAATCTTTATCCTTCTGCATCCCAAGAGAAGAGTGCATCTGTGCCAAAACCTGCAGTTTCTGCAGAGCTGCTTTACAGTGCTGCAGGGAGATGTGCCTACTGCCTCTGAGGAGGGGAAGCCTCCAGCTCTGCATCTAGAGAAAGTACAGGCTGCCAAGGAACTCTGTACACACTTATGTGATGGTCGGGACTGGGTATGCCTTGAACCAACCGTCTGCCAGTGCCACAAACCTCTTGCTGTAGAGGATTGTGAGATGATGCAAGCCAATAAGGAATCACTATTGTGAAAAATAAGTATTGCTTTTGATATCCTTTGGAATTACTATTTTGAGTAAATATTTATTCTTTCATCAATTGACTTCTCCTAGTTTCAGATGTACAGCTATGTCATATTGAAAATAATAACCATTACACTGTTGAGTCTCAGTTTTAGTCAAGGCAATGGGATGAAGCATTTATAATGATGAACTATGACAAAATTCTTGTTACTATCTGACATTGTTATTACTGTACTGGTACTGGGACTTGAACTCAGAGCCTAGGAACTGTCCCTTAGCTTTTTCTCTGAAGACTTGCACCCACCATTTAAGCCACAACTCCACTTCTGGCTTTTAAGTGGTTAATTGTAAAGAAAGAGTCTCACAGATTTTCCTACTTGGGCTTGCTCCAAACCATGATCCTCAGATATTAGACCTCATAAGTAGCTAGAATTACCAGTGTGAGCCACCAGCACCCAGATTTTAGGTTATTTTTAAGGCTTTGCCAAGTTGTGTCTCAAAAGAAGATAAAAATAGTGAAATAAAACTCTCTGACCTATCCAAAGATGTTTCTTTGCTCTGGCATTAACTACAAAATACTAGTGTGTCTGTAGGATGGTTTAGTGGATGAACATTGACAGAATTTATGAAAGTTGATTTCATTGTTCTTTTTTATTAGTGGTAGATAAGGTAGATGGAGACTCAGTACTTGTGGATATTCTAAAGCAAGAAGTTAAGAAAACCCTTCTCAATGGGGCTGCCATATTCTTTCCTGATCGACAGACCCCTCGGAACCATCTCTTCACTATGATGGTCATTATTTACTGAAAGTGTGGATTCTTTTGCTGAAGTTGATTAACATGAGATTTGTTACTTTTTATTTGTTCTGAATATTTCAATTTGAGTTTCCCAAATGTTTGTTGATAGATTTCTAAACTTTTATGCAAAATAGATATCAAAGGACATGACCCTGTGTTCATTTCTAATCTGTATTGTATAAGCTTTTGTCTCACAAGTCACAGTTTATTCTCCAGCTTTATGATTTTCTTACAACCAAATTATGAGAAAATTTTAAACAAATACATAAGTAAAGTTGGCCAGGTGCTGGCGGCTCACTCCTGTAAACCTAGCTACTCAGAAGGTTGAGATCTGAGGATCGTGGTTCAAAGCCAGCCAGGCAGGGAAGGCCATAAGACTTTTATCTCCAATAAACCACCAGAAAACTGGAAGTGGCACTGTGGCTGAAGTGGTAGGGTGCTAGCCTTGAGCTGAAGAGCTGAGGGACAGTGCCCAGGCCCAGAGTTCAGGGCCCATGACCGACAAAAAATAAGTAAAGTAGATAGTTGTCTCACCCCCAAGTGTACTCATTAATTACCTTCAATAATGATAACCTTATCATGTTCCATTTATAATATACCTCACCTCCTCTTCTCCCTCCTACCCAGTAAGTATATGACCATTTTATTTATCAATACATCAAAATATACCTGTAAAACAATATTACCAAGTTTTGTTTCTCCAGTTTTTTTATTGGTCAGTTTTTAGATACTGTCATATTACTCAGACTAAGTACTGTACAAAGGTGTTTTAAGTATTTACAAGAACTCTGTTAGCAAATGGAATATTGTCCCAATTCTTTGCATTTACCAGGTAGCTGATTGAATAATTTTTATTTCATCCTACACAAAAAAGTAGAGGGCACATGGCTTCTTGAATAACACTAGTGCCTATTAGTAGATCAACCCTATGTCATTTGTTTTTTCATCCCTTCAGAAAGCAGTGGTGAGGGTTTTTGTTTTCCTTCTTATGCTAATGAATTGACCTTCACTAATATTTTACCTGACTAAGCCATTCTTTGTCCAGCATCCTTATGTTCATGTGACCCCCGCCCCTGTCTCCCTCACTGTCTCTGTCATGTTGGGTCTTCTTTTTATTTTTCTTTTGTTGGTTGTGGGGCCTGAACTCTGGGCCTGGGCACTGTCCCTCAGCTCTTCAGCTCAAGGCTAGCAGTCTACCACTTGAGCCACAGCACCCATTTTGGGCTTTTTCTGTGTATGTGGTGCTGAGGAATTGAACCCAGGACCTTATACATACAAGGGGAGCACTATACTACCACTGAGCCACCTTCCCAGCCCTCGTGTTGGGTCTTCTTGAACCCTCCGTCAAATGCCATGCACAGCATTAACTATTCAGTACATTTATTTTAAAACAGTAAATTTCTCCAAAAATAATTCAATAGCCCTGTCTGGAGGCCTGATTCTTATAATTATAAGCATAGTCTGTAAATCTACAAGATAAAGGGAAAGCTTTAACATTGTTTAAACAACAGAAAGCTCACAAAAATACATACTCTATCCCTGCCTTTGTCACTTCCTCTGATAGTGTGTAACTTTTAGAAGTCAGCTTCTTCAATTATTGGGTCAAACCTTCCAGAAGGAAAACTTGCAGATATTTCCTTTGGGCATAAACCAAACTGACCTGCCAGCTTTTGTTTAAGTAGTAGGTTCTTCCCTCTCCTGATACTGGACGGGGGTCTAGGTCACTGCCACAAGGTGGTCTGCTGAATCTGCTCTCCTCATACTTGTGACAAGTACATGATGTTATCTCATGGTGCCATATGTCTGTGGAGTGTCATGAAGTAGATTTTCTGAATGTCTTTTTTCTGGCTTTCTAGAAGAATATCACTGAGCAAGAACATAAGCAGTCCCTGCAACTCACATTCCATTCACTGTACATATATTTTAGATAAGTTTGATTCTCCTCGATTATTGAATAATTCTAACCTCTGTAGTTATTTTTCTTTAACTAGCCCTTCCTTCTGTGCTTTTGGAGTAGTGCTTCTCCTACCCAGAAGTTAGAGAGTTCCTTGAGTTCCTACTAGGCATGAGAATGGCTAAAATAGTGATAGACTGATAATCTTGTCAAAACCTTAATCCAATTCCCTTAGAATACAAGGTAGTATTGAACCCAGTGAGGACTTCTTGAAAACTTCAGTCTCTAATTAAATATCAAAGACACAAACTAAAACCAAAGGAGTTTGGGGTCCTCAGTCTTACATTACAACAACTGAAAAGGCACAGAGTAGTAATGTGTAGAAAGAAACATTCCAGAAGAGAGTATATGGAGACTTACAGTCCCATCAGAGAAGACGATGGGACTGTAGAGTTCCTTAATGGAGGCACAGACTCTTGAAGGAGGGAGGGAACTGAGCATTTGCTTACAAGTCGGACTATCTGGCCTGGATGCCAGATTTAGGGCTATTTGTATAAAATGCTTTCAGAATCAGTTAACGAAGATGATGATAGGTCCTGGAGTTGTTGCATGAAGAACATTTGAAGATACAGGAATTGTTAGCCTGGATTGTCGAGTTATCAGTCATGATATCAGATATATTTAACAGTGATATCAAGGTAATTTATGTGCCTGTGCTTTTGGAAGGACATATGGACAGAGAGTTGCATAGTTATAGTTATAACTACCATTTGTCTTCCTGACCCAAACCCCTCTATTTCATAGAAGTGTTTCTGACATTTCTCTGGGTTCTTTATTGGAACCTGATCAGGAAAAGACCCTTCCTACAAACAGGTGTAATGAGTTTGTGTCCTTTCAGTGATAAAGACCCAGGTGGCCTTCTACTTTTACCTGAGAAAAGTGACCTTGCTGGCATGAACATTCGTAAAGTCCTAGCTGTCATGAATCCCCTTTCTGTGGCTGCTTGAGAGGTACCTCCTGTTTTCTTCTCCATTCTTTACCTCATGCTTCTTTAAGAGTATGTGATACGACAGTTACTGTGGGGTTTTTTTTGGAGGGTGGGTGGGGTTGGTGGTACTGGGTTTGTATTCACTGCCTCATTCCTGCTAAGCAAGTGCTCTACCACCTGATCCAAGCCCTTTTTGCTCCTGTCATTTTGAGGATAGTGTCTCAGTTTTTGCATGGTTTGGACTGAGATCCTCCTGGTCCTGGTCTCCCAAGTAACTATAGTGGCAAGCAGGTACACCACCCCAGATATCATTTGAAGTAAGATGTAGTAAACTTTTTTCTGGGTGTTCCTTGAGCTACAGCTGCGATTATAGTATGAGCTACCCTACCTGACTACAGTCTTAACGTTTTTTAGTATTGTTTTTGCCATCACATTAGTTTTCTCTCATATGTCTAGACTATTCTGCCCATCTCTGTGTCTTCCTTAAAAGTCTCACTACAAGATCATTGATATATGCTCTCTTTCCAGTTCACCACAGATCATTCTAATCTCCATTGTTATTTATGCCATTCTCTATACTGTCTTTTTCTCTTGTAGCACATCTCAATCATGCATATTCTTCAAACTCTAAAACCTCTTCAAGCTCTTACGATGCTCAGTCAAAGCCACTGGGAGAAAACTTCAGGGTTCCCACAAGTTGATCAAAGCAGGAGCTCAAGATGCTGGAACAAAACTGAAACCTGGCTCTTCAACTGGGTCATCCAACTCTGATCCCACTGACTGTCCAGAACAATTTCCCACAATCCCTTACCACTGGGACATCAAGTACTTTCCTTTCTTCCCTTTCTCTCATCTGTGATACAGAGTAAATTGCATATACCATTAAACCTTCTAGGCCAGAGATTATTGCAGCCACTGAATTATCTTCTTGTAAAAGCAAGCATTTATGGTTATAGGGAGGGAGATAGACAGAGTTACATTAGGAGAAAAAAAGTAAAAATGGTCTAAAGTACACCTAGCCTGAGATTTTTCTCATGTCTATTAGTTCAACAATGTCTACCCAAAGCCTGTTGTGTGTGAGGCCTCACATTAGGTACAGAGGATACAATGGTAGAGAAGCCCAAACAAATGTGTTATTAGATAGTTTTGACCATACATCAGGCTGTCAAAGGATGAACACAGGTCTAGTTAGAGGGAAGTCAACTAGGGAAAGGCATTTTAGAAAAGAAGTGCTGAGCTCAGGGCAGGACTTTGAATAGGCTTAAACAAGCAAAGAAGTTAGAGACAATTCAAATGGAGGGCGGTACACCTACAGTGGGCCTGTAATGAAATGGGAAGGAACAGGTGACTAAAAAGGGGATGATAATGGGTAGATTCTGAACATGTGGTACTTGTGGTTTTAGTGGCCTTCAGGTGGTAAGACCTAGTTGCACTCTCAAGATAGACATTGTGGCTAAAGATTTGTAGCCAGTAACGAACAGCAAGTCATGATTGGGGACTACCTCACATCACTCATGGGCATCTTGAGGAAATCTACAAGGAAGGTAGCCAGGACAGTAGGAGGGAGTATCAGGAAGAAATTCTGGCAGAGAAAAGAGAAAGAACTTAAAGAGGGCCAGAGTTTGCAGAGCCTGAGGTTCAGTGGAGAGGCTTTGCTCTGCAGGTGGTAACTGGGGAATGATCCAATAGAGACAGTAGAATGGGATTGAAGGAAAAGGAAAACCACAGCATGAAGGGACCATTTCAAAATGTGGTTCACATACAAAAGAATAAATATGGGGGGGTCTGGGAAAGTGGCTCAGTGGTAGAGTGCTTGCCTTGCATGCATGAGGCCCTGGGTTCGATTCCTCAGCACCACATAAGCAGAAAAAGCTGGAAGTGGCGCTGTGGCTCAAGTGGTAGAGCAATATCCATGAGCTGAAGAGCTGAGGGACAGCGCCCAGGCCCAGAGTTCAGGCCCCACGACCGGCAAAAAAAAAAAAAAAAAAAAAGAATAAATATGGATGGACAATAAGTGAAAACAACTCTCTGTAGTATCATTCTTAAGGGTGTGTTAACAGGTTCCTTGTTTTTCTTTCTAGTCATCTCTGTACTATATGTTGGTATTGCCTATTTTATACGTTTATAGCATACAATCTTCTGTGAAATATTTGTTTAGCTTAACAATGTTTTTGAGGTTCATTCATGTGTTGTCATTTGTATTCACTGATGTACCACAATAGTCTCTTTATTACATACCATAATTATCTGTTTTACATGGATAGATATATGGGTTGATTCTAGTTTAGAGGAATTAATTACAGACAGTGCTAATATTAGCATATGTCATAGTTTTTTGTTTTGTTTTGTTTTGTTGGTTGTGGGACTTGAACTCTGGGCCTGGGCACTGTCCCTCAGCATTTCAACTCAAGGCTAGCACTCTACCATGTGAGCCACAGTGCCATTTCCAGTTTTCTGGTGGTTTATTGGAGATGAGAATCTCATGGACTTTTCTGCCCAGGCTGGCTTTGAACTGTGATCCTCAGATCTCAGCCTCCTGAGTAGGTAGTTTTATAGGTGTAAGCCACCAGCACCTGGCACTTCATGGTTCTTCTTTTTATTTATTTATTTATTTTTGGTCGTGGGGCTTGAACTCTGGGTTTGGGCACTGTCCCTGTGCTCTTCAGTTCAAGGCGAGCACTACCACTTGAGCCACAGTGCCACTTCCGGTTTTCTGGTGATTTATTGGAGATAAGAATCACAGACTTTTCTGCCCAGGCCGGCTTTAAACTGTGATCCTCAGATCTCAGCCTTCTGAGTATCTAGGATTTTAGGCCTGAGCCACTGAAGCCTGGCCACTTCATAATTCTTTCTTTTTTTTTTTTATGCCCTTCGTAGGGCCTGAACTCTGGGCCTGGGTGCTGTCTCTTAGCTCTTCAACTGTAGACTAGTGCTCTACCACTTGAGCCTCAGCCCCACTTCTGGCTTTTTCTTCTTATGTGGTGCTGAGGAATCGAACCTGGGGCCTCATGCATGCAAGGCTCTACCACGAGCCACTTTCCCAGCTCCAACTTCATAATTCTTATGTGCCAGAAATTCCCTCTGGAAGCTAGATGCCCATTCAGAGAAAATCCAAAGAACAAAGATGACAAAGAGTCACAGAAGGATCATGAATTATTTTCAAGCAGGTTTTTAAAATAAAATACGAAAGTGGGAAAATCCCATCTTCCCTTCCAATATACAGGCACAATTTTTTTTCAGGCACACAAAAAATCAGACACAAATTGAATGGACATTTCTAAAGTCTGGGCTCATTAGTATACATGTTCATCTTCAACAGAAATCTCTAAGCATTTTCAATGGTAGGAAGATTACAAGCTACAAAGCTACTTCTTCCGTTTACAAATTCTAAATTCTATTGTCATTTAGTCAATTCCCCTTACATAAAATATTATTTTTTTCTAAAAACATCTTCCTTATATAGAGATTCCACACAGTGGTGCAATTTCAATCCTTTGTAAATTACACTTTTAAAAATTAAAGGTTGGGCTGGGAATGTGGCTTTGTGGTAGAGTGCTTGCCTAGCATCCATGAAGCCCAGGATTTGATTCCTCATTACCACATACATAGAAAAAGCCAGAAATGGCGCTGTGGCTCAAGTGGTAGGGTGCTAGCCATGATCAAAAGAAGCTCTGGGACAGTGCCAAGGCCCTGTCAAGCCCCAGGACTGGCAAAAATAAAAATTAAAAAAATTTAAAGGTTCCACCAGGTGCTAGCTTATAGCTAATCAGATAGCTGAGATCCAAGCCAGTCTGAGTAGGAAAGAATATAAGATTATTTTTATCTCCAGTTAACCACCTCTTCTCCCCCCACCCCCGCCCCAGAAAAGGCAGAAGTAGAGCTGTGGTTCAAGTAGTAGAGCAGTAGTAGCCTCAAGCAAAAAAGCTGAGGGACAGCCCTCAAGTCTTTAGCTCACACTCCAGAACTGGCACAAAAAGAACAAATAAAGGCTTCTGTTCTTTTTAGTGATATATTATTACTACTTAAAACAATATGTAGCTCCTAGTTCTTCAAATACCTTAACACTGGTCTTTAGCCTGAAACTAGACATACTTTTCCAAAAATGAAGAGCTAACATTTAGTGAGATCACTGCCCCCAGTCACACAATATCAGTGATATCACTAGCAATTCTGTTTTTGTTGTTGTTATTGATGTTTAAGCCTAGTAAAGAGGTCACATAACTGTAGCATAACAATTTTGATGTTTGAATTTATATTTTCATTTTCAAATGAATTGCGAGAAAATGTGATTTTCCTATTGTTGTCGTTCAATGATGGATTATCTTTATTTTTTTCATATATTATTTTCAATTTGTTGTACAGGGTAGATTTATTTTAACATGTGCATATACTCATACAATGGAGGGGCTGGGAAGGTGGCTCAGTGGTAGAGTGCTTGCCTTGCATGCATGAGACTCTGGGTTTGATTCCTCAGCACCACATAAGCAGAAAAAGCAAGAAGTAGTGCTGTGGCTCAAGCAGTAGAGCTCTAGCCTTGAGCTGAAGAGCTGAGGGACAACGCCTAGGCCCAGAGTGCAGGCCCCATGACTGACAAAAACAAAACAAAACAAAACTCATGCAATGTACCTTGATCAGACTCACACCTTCTTTTCCATTCTCCCTCAACCCTGCTAGTGGGAGATTTGATAGAAAACTCAGGAGAAGGGCCCAGAGACAGAAGATTCATTACAAGAAAGAGATGAACAATGGGGTGGGCTTCTTGGGGTGCAGAAGTTGTCTTGTGGAGCAAAAAAAACATTTGTATGTTCCACAAAAATGCAGAGCAATAGGGAAGTTTTCCTAAAACCATTTTTCTTGGTTCACTTCTGGATTGAATGCTCTTTCATAAATTTGCCCCATACACATAGGTTTTTGTTTTTGCTTTGCCAGTGACAGCTGCTTCTATAGAGATAGTTCCTGCCCAAGTTCTGGGAACACATTATTTGGACATTTCCTGTTTGTCTGTTTCTTTGTAGTGTGAGCTGTTGATGCTCAGTGAGCACCAGGGGAAGTTGGCTCTGTGGTCTTTTCTCTGTTCTGGTCTGTGCAAGGTAGCCTGCTCTCCTTGTGCCATTTGCAACTGAAGAGCACAGACTCTGGAGCCAAAGATCTTGTTGTGTACCTTATAGAAAAAATGTGAGTATCAATACACAATCCATGAAAACAGATAGTTATAACTCACGCATCAAGTATGTATATGGCTCATTTCAGTTCCGAAATAACTATTTCCGCTTTTGTTTTTGTTATTTGGAAGTTTTTGTTTTGTTGAGACAATATTTCACTATGTAGCTGAGGCATGCCCTGAACTCGTGACTCTCTTGCCTCAGCCTCTCAAGTGCTGAAGTTACAAGCCTGTGTCACCACCTTGTTCAGATTATTTTGGTTTTTTTTGACCCATTTCTGGGTCTAGAACCTAGGGCCTGAGTGCTATGGCTGAGCTTTATTGCCTAAGGCTATTGCTCTACTTGAGCCACAGCACCCCTTCCTGCCCTTTTCCTGGTTAATTGGAGATAGAGTCAAGTTGGCATAGAACTCAGCCTCCTGAGTAGATAGGATTGCATGCATGCGCCACCATGCCTAGCCTTTTTTCTTTTCTTGGGGAGGTGGGGGGAAGGTGCTAGTACTTGAACTTAGGGCCTAGGCACTTTCCCTTAGCTTTTTTGCTCAAAATGAGCACTCTGCCACTTGAGCCATAGTTCTACTTCTGGCTTTTTGCTTCTTAGCTACAGACAGAGTCTTCATGGACTTTCCTTCCTGGGCTGGCTTCAAACTTGGATCCTCAGATCTCAGCCTGCTGAGTAGCTAGGATTACAGTTATGAGCCATTAGCATTAGTGTTTTTATTTAGAATTTGGTCAT